>NC_134510.1:628500-1249500 GCF_027942865.1 Odontesthes bonariensis
AACATAACCCCAAATGGGCCCCTTGAGCAGTCCCTCTCTGTGTGTGTTTGTTTATGAGTGTTGTAAGTGTTTGTGGCAGATTTTGATGCTTGATGACTGATATTGGGGGCTCCCATTTAAAGCACTGTGGCTCAATGTCAGCCATTTTCACAGTCATGATGGATGACAGAGTTCCATTCAGAGCCAACATGTTCCTGGTCTTGGTTTTATTGAGCCCCACCATGGAAAAAACCCTCTCTGCATCAGCATTTCAGTGTGGCAGAACTAATACCAGTTTGGCAATTGTAGATAGCCTTATTGGGAATCTGCTCATACCAGTCACCTTTGAAAAGAATTAACCACGGAAGCCTAATTACACTCCTACATATTTTTCATTTTTCATTAAGTTGCTCATGTCAAAGGGTGTGTGCTGAATATTTAGGTCTACTACTCCAACGAACACTTTAATCGGCAGGTATTGGTCTTTTACAAGGAGTAGGAAAACTATAGTAACTAATAAAAGATTCAAATAAATGAAGATATGACCTGCTGATGATCCTGACGGTTCTCTTCCACCTCCAGCTCGTCTACAACTTCTGCACGCATTCAAAGCATAATAGGTTATGTCCGCTGTGCATTCATGGGACGCGTGCTTGCAGCTGAAAGCTATTTCACACCCGGCAACAAGAAATTCTGTTTTCTGATTGGCTGAGAAATTCTATTTCGTGATTTGCCGATGGGTTGCTAACTCAAGACAGCTGTACCAGAGCTATTCTGAGCTGTACCAGCGCACAGTAACCTGCCATTGACTCGTTTATAGTATCGGCCATTAGAATTTCTGTGCGACGAAGTTGATCATTTCTCAGCGTGAGAAATGGCATGTGTGGCGTGTGAGCGTGTGAACTTGTTGAAATGCGTGTGTCTCACGCTCATTGCGTGAGACTTGAGAGCCCTGTGGGAAGCCCTCAAAGCTTATATGAGGGGGCACATTATTTCATATGTTTCATATAAAAACAAACAAAAAAGGGAACAGATTTCTCAATAAGAAAAAGATATAAGGATTTTGGAGATTGACCATTCAAGAACAAAACAACCAGAATTACTTAGTGTATTAAAACAAAAGCGGATTTCATATGACATCCTGTGTACCAGTAAAGCTGAGGCGGCAATGGCTAGAACAAAATATCACTACTACGAATTCGGCAATAAAACAAGCAAATTACTGGCGTGGCAGATAAAAAAGGAGGATAATAAAAAATTTATTCAAAGTATTAAAACAGATGAAGGAAGATATTTAGAAAATACAAAAGACATAAATTTGGAATTCAAAAAATATTATCAATCGTTATATACATCTGAACTTGGCAGAGATAATGTAGATATAAAACAATTTTTAAATCAATTACAATTACCCAAGATTAACACAACTGACAAAGACACACTGGAGGGTGAAATAAGTGAAGAGGAGGTTCGACTTGCTGTTAAATCGTTTCAAAATAATAAAGCCCCAGGGCCAGACGGCTTTCCAATTGAATACTTTAAAACCTTTTCAAACAAACTATTTACCCCTCTTACAAACATGATCAAGGAAGCATTCGAAAAGACAGCACTTCCTCAATCTTTAGAACTTGCAACAATAAAATTACTTCCTAAACCTGGAAAAGATGTACAAAAGTGCGGTAACTATAGACCCCTCAGTCTTCTCAACTCCGACTATAAGATCTTGTCTAAAATAATAGCATCTCTGGAGAAAATAATTCCAAAAATTATTCATGCAGACCAAACAGGTTTTGTTAAGAACCGACAAGGAGCAGACAATATTCGAAGGTTGTTTCATGTTATCGATATTACTAAAAGAAGGAGGTACCCCCTGGCAATACTTTCTATGGATGCTGAGAAGGCGTTTGACAGAATTGAACCTGATTTTCTTTTAGAGACTCTGAGAGCTATGAATTTTGGTGAAACCTTTATTAGATATGAAGGCTAGCCGCAAATTCAACATGGCAGACTCACCAGGTGCTGGCAATCGCTTATCAACCATCCAGATCCACATATAAGGTGCTCCTTCCTGGGATCTCCCCGTTTGTACCAAGCTGCATGGTTCGCAAGCCAAATTGCAGCCCGGAAACCTGCCAGCCCGGAAACCTGCCAGCCAAGCCATGTGGGATCCCAAAACTCAGGCCACTGCACTGCCGGAAGCCCCGCAAACACATTTTGGGCACATGTATTTTGTGCCACAGTGTTTCTTATAATTGGCACATTGAAAATGTGCCCACCGACTGCAGAGATCGCACTGCACCTACAAAAAAAAAAAAAAAAATCATAATATATGTAAATTGAAAAATCAATACAAAGCACTATGGCTGTAAAGGTTGCATATCTGTTTAACCCAACCCATGATCTTTTCATAGCGATAATCAAGTGGGTTTTGTGCCCTACAAAGCATAAATTTCATGAACTTTACCATTTCGATCATGCTGGTATCAGCATCAGTTTCCAGATAGGAGCACACCACACAATAATCATCTGCTTTCCCTGTAACCCATGGATTTTGTAAGATTTAGAACTGAACGTACATAGTAATAAAATACAGTCAACTTAAATCAGTGTTTGATACCACTCACCTTTTGACTGAAGCAGTGCACAAGCTACATCAAACTGTGCTTGTGCAACAGCTTGTGGCAATGTCTCCGTCATGGCAACATTCCCATGCTCCATGTATTCTTGAGCAAACTGCAAAATGATATTACAGTTCATATGCTAGTGGTCAAGAAATTTCAAGTTGTTTGTGATGTTTATTAAGTCTACACTAAAAACGTTAGGTCAGCACAAGTCTGGCGCCCATAAAAGAAAAGAGAAAAGAAGAAGAGAAAAATACAATAAAAAGGTTAAGAGATTTTCTACACAAATAGACAGGAAGAGGATTTTAGTATGTTGGAAAAAGTAATTTTAGAAATTTTCTATTATAATAGTAATTTATTTTTTTACCATCAACACCAAAACGCCACAGCTCCAGGCATCCTGCTGTATGTTGTGGGGCATTTTTTGGACTGTCCATGTTTTCTTGTGTTGACAGTCTAGTTTCTAATTGTCAAAAGAGTTAAAAAAAAAACACAAATTCACACACGATGATCATATATCACGAAAACTGCCATCATTACCAACACTTTAAAATGACTGTATTCCTTCGGGATCAATAAAGTCTCTATCTATCTGTAAAATTGAAGATTAAGCTTACAAAGATCACCAATGTGTTTCTAAACCTAAGCATTACGTCCAGTTTCGAAGCACTTTTCTCTCATGTGAAACTTCATTTCCCAGAGGATCAACCAGCAAAAGGACTGTCTCCAACATTTTGACAATCTGGAAATGTTTAGGGCATTAAAGTAATGTTCTCATCCATGTGAAATATTCCACAGCACACAGTAACAAGCAAAGAGGTTTAAACACACCACCAAAATCCAATGAGACCCAACATTCACAGGACAAAACCAGATGTCCTCCACTGGAAACTTCATCTGGGGAATCAATTCGACACCAAGTTATCATTAATGTATTTTTTAACATACAGTACGTCAATATAATTAACTGTGACAACTTAATTACCTTTTCGAGGGGGTTGAATCGCCCTGAAAACAATGAGGTGGACACAGCGGAATTGAGCAGGTGAATAGGTTTCTGTCAAAAAAAGTTTTTTAGTTGTTACAGAGATTCAATCTGAAATTAATATCATGGTGCTTTCAGCCAGAATGCAGACAGAGCCGAAGTATTAAAAATGAATATTTACAGGGTAAAGAGTTAGAAAAACATATGGATTGAAGTGCAGGGAGAGAAGAACCAATGAGAACCAAAAATATTCAAACTTACCTTCTTTTTTTCAATCACACTGTACAAGTATGCATCAATAACCTGCAATGCAAACCAAAGACAAAAAAATAGAACATTTCTAAAAAGTTTTTGTATCTCATTCAGAGCTTTTCTCAATATAATTTGCTTTCTTACATCATCAGCCAGCCATGCAGTCCCATGCAGTGTGCCAAAAGATGTGTCGTACAGCTCGAATGGGCCAACAACTGCTTCCACCTGGCCCTGATCCTTTGCTGCCCACAACTTTTGAACTGAAAGAATAAATGGTGAACCAAAGACAGACTCTTAGTAACATTGTATTGCTAATCTAACATACATGAACATCTGAATGCCATACTTATTTAAGTTTGTTTCAAACATATTTCCATCTATTTGAATACAGGATACAGAAAACAAAAAACAAAAAACTTTGGCTGCTGAGTGAAAGAAGCCGACATAATTCACCGAAGTATTCGTGTAATAAATAACATTTCCTCTTCACCACAGATCAGGACATAATGCACTTTAGAAGATATATTAGGGCTGGGTATTGATTTAGATTTTCAAAATATATTGTAATAATATACATCCATGGATGAAAATACAGTTACCTTAAAAGGATCAATTTTTGAACAAGGCAACACCATCCTCATGCAAACAAGAACGGAGGTGGGCCGAACAAATGGCCAACAGGTCAAAGTGAACACAAAAGGCCCTATTATGAGAGTCTTGAGTCTTCATACCCAGACGGTCAGAATAGGGCCCACAAAGTTTATTGAATACAACCTCTCTCTTTAATGTTGTCCTCTTTAGACGGCAGCTGCTGTGGCTTTAATGACATGCACAATTATATTGACATATGAAGTTGTCCTACATTTTTTTAATCAGAGTGGTAGGCAGGAACTTCACGTAAGGCACATGTATGCAGGTCTTTAATGCTGTGTTTTTTTATACTTTACTTTGTCTGTTGTTGTGGAATCCTCTGATTCCTGACAGGGGGAAGTCTGGCTCCTTTTGTACGGCTTCAAGTGGTTAATGCTGTACTTGTTCTTCAACACTTTCCCTTCCGAATTTGACAGCATAAGAAGCTTGCCACTAAGACTGATTATTTGATAAGGTCCAAAGAAATCAGGCTCAATTTGTCCTCCTTTCCTTCCCTGTTTCCTCATATTAAAAAGCAGGACCTCATCACCAACACTGTACGAGATGTCTTTGTGCTTTTTAAGGACTCGATTGGCATAAGCCTTCCTTTGAGATTCCTGGCTGTTTGCTATGTTGTCTGCTGCTTTTGTATTTGCAATCTTCATTGCCTTTTGTTTTTCTTGAACTACCTCATCACACTTGTTTGCATCTGGCAAAACTATAGTGGAAAGCTGAAATGAAAAAATATAAATAATGTTACTTGAATACAAAAGTGAATATTTATTGTCAAAAATGACATGACTTTGGTGCTACTGCATAAACGGATAGGTTTTTCTATAAATTTGCACCAAACTAACATAATATTTAATACTCTCAGAAGCCCATTAAACATATTCATATAATACTAATCACCTCAATGTCACTGTATGATTAATGGCAGCATATTAGGACATGTCATTTTTACAGTTTTAATCATGCTCCCACTCAATGAAGCACTTTTCAATAGGTTGGACAAATTGACAAAACATCCCACAGCCCATAAAAATCATGTCCACAAAATATCATGAATATAGCATAAGCTGAGCACAAGTCATAGATGAAATACCCCAAACAACCTTACACTAGGGGTGTGAGATTTTAAAAAAGAAACTCAAAGAAACTAACTTACCGGAATGTCAACAGGAACCTGGGAGGGAAAAACTGGCTCTCGTCCATACATTAACATAAACGGTGTTTGTTTTGTTGTTGTATGGACTTTTGAGCGCAGAGAAAACAGTGTTGCCTCCAAGAACACGTCCCAGTTGTCCTGCCTCTCATTAACAAGCTTTGTGAGGGCTCTAAGATGTGAAATTAAGCAAGATAAACCAACAATTTAGTGCCACACGTATCACACCTATCATCCACTGCATACAACATGCAGTGCAGAGTACAAACTGCTTTTTTACCTGTATTTAAACAGGCGAGTCAATTAAGAACAATTTTTCATTTACATTCACGAAAAAGCTCTGGGCTTTACAAAAACCTGATAAATAAACTTACCGTTTGATGTTGTGGTTGGTCTTTTCATCCAGGCCATTTGTTTGAAGATGATAGGCTGCAGTGACACTTCTTTCAATGTCTAACAACTCGCAGAGGCTTCTGTTCAGCTGAAATAACAGGAATTATTAAAAAAAAAAGAAAAAAAAAAGACAGAAACAAACACAACCCCAAAAAGTTGCAAATTCAGGATTGTACAGGCACATACATCATTAACAAATTCCCTTCCCTGGTCTGACAGAATTCTTTTTGGGCAACCATGTCTATATACAATTGTGCAAATATGGCGTCCCACTTCTGCTGCAGTCTTCGTCTTCAACGGAAATGCCTCTACCCATTTAGAGAAGTAGTCTGTAGCTGTGAGGATGTATTTAAACCCGTCCCCAGTTATGGGTAAGGGCCCTGTTAAATCTATCCCCACCAGCTCCCAGACAGCAGACACCTATGAAGTAAAACAAAATTACTTTCAGTTCCAGATTGAGAAAATTTACAGCGTTGTACCACAATCAAACCGAATAATAAATACAAGCAAGCAATATAAACAAGAGGGGATACAAAACCTGGATAATTTTAAGAAGACAATGTATTCAAGAATAATATAAGCAGGAGATAATACAAAAAAATGCATAGAAAGAGTAGTTAGAGAAATGTTGGGTTGGCACTTTAATGACAGTATACTAAATAAGAGTGTTACTACAGGTCTACTGAGTTACCTTAATGCATTGTAGTGGCTCTGAAGTTGCCAAGGGTTTTCCAACCCTCTGGCACTTGTCACATTCCAGCACCTTCAATAATTAACATTTATATAGCTTAATAAAAGTTGAAAGACATAAATAACAAAAATAGAAAAGAAACTTGAGAGAACATACCCAGGTATCAATGTCCAAGCTCATTCCTTTCCAGTAAAATCTGGAGCAAATGGCATTTCTGGTTTTGATTATTCCAGAATGCCCCCCCATTGGTGAACTGTGAAATTCATGGAAAATTTTTTGAGCATCTTCTTTGGTTCTGATGGCCCTCTTCTGTCCAAAAAAGAGCTCATCATCTGAAGTGAAAATTCATTAAAAAAAAAAAAAATCATTACAGATGAATCCATGTACCGCAATAGCTACATTTGAATGCATTTCAGATACTCACCCTTGAGTGTGAATTTTCCGGTGAACCTTCTGAGGTTCTGTCTTTGGGACTTACTATACCCTTCTGGGTATAGTCCCTCTGAAAGGTGCTTGTAATTTTTTCTCCAGTTTTCTTCCATTTCTAAAAACAGCATCGCTGTTATTAATTAATCAAATCAAATAAACTCAAATCAAACTTTATTTATATAGCACCTTTCATAATAAAAAAAAAGCAGCACAAAGTGCTTTACATAATAAAATCAATAATCAAATCAATTCATGCATAAACTCACTCACAACATCACACCGACAACCACACTGCACACATACTACCCCCACAACATGAGCAACAATGCATTTTGTGCATGTTAAGCTAACTGCTTGTTAATACGATAAGTGTTTTATTACTTTGCATGTCTTCCAAAAGGAATCAGGATTTTGAGGATGTTACTCACCGTTAGGGTAGCAAATAATTATAAATAATTATGGGTGTGAAAACGAAAACGAATGAAAAATTTCTCCTCGATTTCTCTTACCTTAGTAGGAGAAAGGGTAGCAAAACATGATGGGCGGGACAACGAAAACTTAGAAAATTGTCTCTGCGCATGCGCAAAAACACAAGGTAGCATTTCTCGACGAGTAGGAGAAATCGACAGAACACCGGCAGGTCGCTCCTTCTTCTGATTTCACGGCTGTGTTCCGCTCGGCCGATCCCGCTCTGTTTATCCCGAGCGCCGAGCAGAGGCACGGGAAGACATTTTTGGCAGGGGGTGCTGTTAGTGGGTGGCAAACTTTTGAACGGGGGTCTGGGGGCCCTCCCCCAGAAAAAAAAATTTTTTTAGATGCAATTTCCTGCATTCTAATCAATTTTAGGGCATGGCAAATCCCATCTGACTCACTCCTTCAGAATCCACCAAAGAGTTGGTACACACAACACAATCATTTCTGTAGCAATCAGAATCAATGGTAGCAACTCATGAACTCGCTCTTGCCAGCACTACCTACGGCACTGAAAATAGCAATTAAACACAAAGCACTCGGCGGTGCTATACATGAAAATAGCATAACCCAATGACTTGCCATTTCCCCCTTTGTTGCGGCAGAGTTACTGTATTGCTTTTCAGTGCAGCTGATATTAAATAAAAATAAATACATTGTCACATTATTATTATTATAGACCTATTAGGCCTACTCTATTACAACGTGGCACACAACACACAGCACACAGCATTCCATTTTGAGTGAACCCATAGACCACGGATACACTGGTTTTATTGATTGACAGTTTAAGTGCAGACAAACTCCCTTATTGGGGTCAAATAGGATCCCAGTGGTTGTAAAATAAAAAAAAAACACATATCCCACATATCATATTTAAAAAAAAATAGGCCTAAACAAAACAATACATTCATCAATCATTAAGGTGCATTACTTCACGGCAGTTAAAAAAACATTAAAGAAAAATTCAGGTAAGCATTCAAGTAAACATCATTTACTCACTCCAAACGTAGATTTGCGCTCTGGAGTGCGGTGGATAAATTCTCCAATTACATCCTGAAGATTTAAATCGTCCAAGATGTCTTTGTGGACGTGGAGTAGGGCCATGTGGGTCAGTCTGCACTGACTGACCGTGCTGCGGAGCCAGGTTTTCAGGCGGCGCAGAGCTGAAAAGGATCTTTCCGAGCATGCAGTTGACACAGGTAAACAGAGGCACAGGTGGATAAGCTTCTCCACTTCTGAGAAGAGGCCTCTAGTTTGGGGATGAAGCGCTGCCATGAAGCGACCCAGGTCATTGACTGTGTGAAATGCTTGGTCCTTGGTCAGGCCACCCAGCATTTTCAGTTGCAGGGCGATAGACTCAAAATCCTGCATTGGCAGCTGAAGGGCACTGACATCATCACTGTCAGACATGAGGCCCCTGGCAGAATCCAGCAGCACCTTCTCTCTCCTTGCCGCTGTTGACATTCCTGCTTGGTCAAAACGGCGATCAAGCTCGGAATTCATCAAGTCCACCGCCTCGAAAAATTCCCGTCTCCATTTCGCCTCTGCTGCACAATCCGCTAGATCCTCCACCGCGGCGGTATCCCAAAAACGGGACGGTGTTCTGCAATATTGTGTCCACAGCTCTATCTCCCCTCAGTGCACCTACAAGTATAATAACAAAGAATGTGTCATATATACAGTATTTATATTTAGCCTAGGCCAGGGATGTCAAACTCAGGCCAGAATGATTTATAAATACCATATCTTAGTAGGCCTATTTATTGGCCTATATTTTGTTTGGTCATGAAAACACAAATATAATTGTTGGCTTATACAATGAAGGAATCGGATTCTTACCCATGCGCTCCTTGAGAACGAGGATGCACTCAAGTGCGCCGGACACACTCGCGTTGTCACCCTGCAGACTCTTTGCCACTGTCTCGCATGGCCCAAACATCGCTTCACAGCAAAGCAGACCGTACGCTGTTCTGGCTTTCTGCGCTTGCTTCAGGAGTCCAGATATTTTCTGGCGAGTCTCGCCGCGAACAGTTCTGTCCTCCTGTAGAGTGCGTAGGGTCTGGAGGAGCGGCCCGTAACCCTGTAGCAGTCTGCTTAAAGCCCTGGTCCTCACACACCACCTTGTGGGACACAGCGCTGCTAGGTTGGTGACAGGTTCCCCCTCTGAGAACAGGCTCTGGTAGAGAGTCATTCGTTTCGCAGACTCCCGGATGACAGTGGAGGCGCTCTGCACAAAGTTGAAGATTTCCGCTATCAGAGAAACATCCCGCGCCACCTCTTGCAACGCCAGGTCTAACGAGTGGTTACAGCAATGGACGAACAATGAGCCAGGGCAAAGTTCTGCCAGACGCGTCCGCACTCCACTTATTCTTCCGGCCATGTTGCTTGCCCCGTCAAAGCAGTAGCCCTGCAGCTTTTCAATAGGCAGGTTCAGTCGCAAAAATATGTCAACAATGCACCTGAACAGAGTGTCTGCCGTGGAATCTGGTGCACTGTAGAACCCCAAAAAAACACTTTGTTTGCCCATTTCAGAATCCACGTAATGTAGATGGCAGGAAAACTGTTCCGATGAGCTGATGTCTGTGGTGCCATCAGCTGTCAACCCGAAGTAACTTGAACAATTTGCCTCCTGTACCAACTTTCGCTGCACAGCATGTGCAAGCTGGTCAATCATTTAGTTTTGGATCGTATCCGAGAGCCAATTATCTCTCCGCAGCATCCATTGGCGAGCTTCAGGAAGAGACTCGGTGCGATCCAGCATCATTACCCAAAAATTACCGTCCCGATGGTCGTGGCCACGGAGTGGTAAGCCCTGTCGGAGCAAATAGCGCACCGACCTGAACGCCTCGTTCAGAACGACCCTGGCAGTTTTCTGATCTTTTGCCACCACGTTGGAGAGTAAAGCGCTGATTGGGGTGTTATTAAGTGCAGCAACTTTATTCACGGCGTCCAGGTGAAATGTCGATCTCTCATGCTCCCTGAATTTGTTGGTGGCTTAAAGCCTGATTTATGCTTCAGACGCAAAGCCTCTGACGCTCGGACGCATAGCCTCTGCGAGCGTCAAAATCTTGACCACTCCCCCACGCAGAGGCTCTGCGCGCGTTCTCGTGCACCTTAAAAAAATCCTGACTACGCGACAGACGCACGCAGACCACCAACGGAAGTGCGCGGACAAAAGCGGCTGTGATTGGTCGTCGGTGTGCTTTTCCGGGTTTAACAAGTGTAGCAAACTCCCCAGTCTCTTCCCTGGTCTGGTTCAACGGGCGTACAGACCACCTACGCTTCCTCCTTCGTCTTTTCGCCAACTCCAATAGCAGAATCCTTTCTCCATATCCATCTCCATAGTATCTTGCAGACGCGCCTTTGTTGTTTTGACCAGGATCAGCGTGTCAGCGGAATATACACTCCCCCCACCGAAGTTCTCGCGACTCGCGAGAGTCATGTTATGGTTGCAGAACCATGACATGAAAAGTGGTTCGCGACCAGAGCAAAGCAACACGTCAAGACGATAGACGCAGAACTATAATCTGCCCTTTACGCCAATTCGAAAAGCCCCCTCTAATGAACACCGCGTCTGCTCTCGTCTTCTCCTCCTGTATAAGACCTTTCTCGACCGCAGACACGCAGGTGTAACACAAAGCTTTGTCCACATCTTTTAGGTAATGCAGCCACTTCCATTTTCCAAACCATGCTGATTTGAAGGATCTGGTAAAAGTTTCAGTCCCGAATTGTTTTGCTGGAAAATCCAAAGCTTGCGGCTGAAACGGCTCTGATGGCAGAGGTGATGTCCCTGTTCCCCCGACACTCTCCTCAGTATCCTGCGAAGGGCTAGCAGCAGTGCTAACAGGGATCACATCAGTATCAGCGGCAGCAGCTACCTTGTCCTGATGCTCCAGTGCTTGGTAATATTCTTCGTCCGATGCGTTGGGCTGTGGATTACTATTCTTCAAAAGTTTGTTATTGGGGAGGCTTTGAAAAAAAGACGAAATCCTCTTCTGCGACATGTTTGCTTCTCTTTGCTAATCTTAACACAGCGGGCTCGCGGGTTTTGTTTCGAGGAATCTCAATCACGTCAGGACAAAAGAAAATCTGATTGTCCACACAACAAATTGTATTTATTTAAATATTTATTTATTATTTTAAGAGCTAAGATATTGCCATCCCACTTCATGAACACAATATATCATATCAGCAGAGCGGAAAACAACAGTTTGAAATAAAAAAAAAAAAAAATAGCCGTAGCTTTATTTTCATGTCAGTTTCGAAGCTCCGCCACCAGGGGGTGCTGCCGCACCTCCCGCACCCCCAGTTTCCGTGCCACTGGCGCCGAGTCGAGCTGGACTCAAAAGCCGCCTCTGTTCTGTCACAGTCGGGTGTTCGCCTGGACTGGTCCGTCCTGGACACCGAGCTCCTGGTCATGTTGGCTCACGCAACCCATGCTTCTCCTGCCAAGCCGTCGGCCACAGTAGCGCCCTCTGTCCCTACATTCCGTTAAGCCGGCCCCCTCCGCTCCTCCAGCTGATCACCGTACAGGTAACAGCCCGGCTAGCTCAGTCGGTAGAGCATGAGACAGGTAATCTCAGGGTCGTGGGTTTGAGCCTACGTTGGGCGTAGCAGTTAATAATCAACAGATGTTCGATCCAGCACTTAAAGTCAAAGTTCAGCCTTGTTACCACCATCACAGCATCCTCAGTGGTGCCTCTTTGAATGATCACAAACCATGATGTCTTGCTAACCAGGACCATTTATTTCTTAGCCTAACAAAATGATGTCGCAGCCCAAAGCCAGCCAAGAACTGACCAAACTGTTTAGGTAAGGCGTTGTTAACACATGATCAGCATGTAAAGTTGGTGACGCTATGTTTCATAAAGTGTTGCAGCTCAACTATGATAGAGTATTAACTTGTAATGATATTGACTAAATCAGACCAGGAAGTGACCGAAATATCGATAACGATGGAACTGTGAAACTGTGATGTGAAAACAGTCGTGCGTGTATTAAGTGAGAAATGTAGGCGTATTTTTCTCTTGCTGTCTGGAAGGCAGAACTTTACAATTGGAGGAAATGTTCGCATTACCTCAAACGGTCTTCACATTGCATCTCCCACAATACAAGGGAAGTCAGGGCTGCGCGTGACACAATACGTTTGGTATGCGGATATGTTGCAGACCACATAAAGAGTCCTTCAGCGTGGCTGCATGTACACAAGCTACACCACTGCATTCAAATGTATAGAGGAGCTCCTCGAACAGCTAGCTGCGATTGTGAGTGCAGCCTTGAGATGAAATAGCTGTCACTGGGGCTGCTGTTGGCGTTGTTAGGATTATGGCTGCAGCACATTTGTTTTAGTGTTTCATGACATGCAACAGCTCGATGCAAAGCGACGGCTGCTTCTATGCAGCATTAAAGCTGCTGTGTTCTGGAGCAGCATAAGAAGCATAAGCTGTTACAGCTGGACATAACCACAGCAGTAGCCATCACAGCGGGTGACTGTGCTCACATCCCCGCCCCGCTCAGGCCCTGCTCTGCCCTGCTCTGCTCTGCCCTGCTCTGCCCTGCTCTGCCCTGCTCTGCCGTGCTCTGCCCTGCTCTGCCCTGCTGAGCCCTGCTCTGCTGTGCTCTGCTGTACCCTGCTATGCTCTGCCCTGCTGTGCCCTGCTCTGCTGTGCTCTCCCGTGCCCTGCTCTGCCCGGTTCTGCTCTGCTGTAGCCGGCTCTGCTATGCTCCTTGGCTCTGCCTCACGCCCTGCTGCTGCCCCGTTAGACAGGGCTTTAATCTTATTGCTGGCAGCTGCTCGAATGTTGTGACGCTTCTGCCTCCTGCACAAGGCACACTGATCTGCGGGACATTTGCAGAGTATTGTGCCCCATGATAGAGTTTGTTATTAGTTGTTTTTACACCGACGCCACCGTATTCTCAATCAGCCGCTCCCAAGGCAGCGTGACAGCAGTCATCTCTCATTGTGTCTGGGCACACCTCACACAGCGACTTTTGTCCCCGATCAATGAAATATTGTTGATTTAAAAGATTTTAGCCACTCGGAGCTGTTAATATTTGAATAAGTAAATGGGTCCTTTCGTGTAGCAGCTGATCTGCTGGCTCTACTTTGTCTTTCAGCGGCTCGTGTTTTGCATCCATGTCAGTGGTTGCAGGGTTGCTAACCTTTGCTTTGAATTTTCCCCTTTTGTAAAGGACAAAAACACATTTTACATTTAATAGTTTCTTTAGGCTCTCCTGCATAGCTTTGACCAGCGACGTTTCAAGCTCCCTTATATTCGATCCCTCCCAGCTGGCTTTAACTTCCATGCAAAACTCTATCATCTGGGCCCATGCCCGAGTCTGTTCTCTAACCATGCCATTAAGCTCCTCCTGAAGGGCATGGCTAAGCACGCCCCTCCCCAGCTCGATGGCAGAAAACCCATCACTTTTCTATTCTTAAGAGCCTTCTTTTAACCCTGAGGTCGTCCCCCTTTTCTTCGTACCTCAAGCACTCCTGTCAAGCGTATTCTCTTGGCCTTCTACGGACTCCTCAGGGTAGGCGAGTTCAAATCTCAGGGCGTCTTCAACCCGTCAGTAGATCTGATGCTCGACGACTTGGTTTTGTTCCCGATCACTTTGACCTCCACCTCAAACATTCTAAGGGCAAAGGCCCTGCCGTCATCTCCATAGCCTGTCTCGGCGGCCCGTTTTTGTCCCTTCCTAGCCATGATTTAATTTGCTGACAAACGCCATAAGCTCCGCCCCTTCATTGGCCCCTCGTTTCTCACTCCCGACGGCTGCCCCATGACTGCAGCATGGTTCATCAGGTTCCCTAGGAAATCCATGGCTCTAGCTGGCCTTTCCCCTCTCCAATACTCCGGACATTCGTTTCGGATTGGGGCAGCTACCTCCGCAGCCGTCCAAGGTATTCCCGAGGCATCTCTCCAACAGCTCGGTTGCTGGTCTTCGGCAGCCTACTCCTCCTATATCTGTCCAGACCTTCAATCCGTGCTCGCTGCTCAGCGCTCGCTCAGCTTATAGGTAAGCTCTCGCAACTACTGGTGGTGGAGTCCTTCAGCTCTAATTGTCGCTTCTCTCTCTCTGGCAGCACTATCTCCTTGGCAGGAAAAGGGGGCTTTCGATCTCTATGGCAAATCAAGTGAGCTCACTCTCCCCGTTCTCTCACTTCCCCTGCAGCCCAGGCAGGCTCACTGTTCCTGCAGCCCAGGCGGGCTCACTGTTCCTGCAGCCCAGGCGGGCTCACTGTTCCTGCAGCCCAGGCGGGCTCGCTTTCCCTGCAGCCCAGGCGGGCTCGCTGTTCCTGCAGCCCAGGCGGGCTCGCTATTCCGGCAGCCCAGGCGGGCTCACTCTCCCTTTCTCTCTCTCCGCAGGCAGCCCAGGCGGGCTCACTCTCCCTTTCTCTCTCTCCGCAGGCAGCCCAGGCGGGCTCACTCTCCCTTTCTCTCTCTCTGCAGGCAGCCCAGGCGGGCTCACTCTCCCTTTCTCTCTCCTCAGGCAGCCCAGGCGGGCTTAATCTGCTGCAGCCCAGGCGGGGTCACTCTCCCTTTCTCTCTCTCCTCAGGCAGCCCAGGCGGGCTCAATCTCACTTTCTCTCTCTCCTCAGGCAGCCCAGGCGGGCTCAATCTGCTGCAGCCCAGGCGGGCTCACTTCTCTTTTTTGGGGAGTCAACCCTTCTCACAGGATCCTTCCTCACTTTTCAGCCAGTCCCTCACCAGCTCGGCCCCGGCTCAGTTTTTTGGGGGAAGATATTCAGCATCTATCTCCCTATGCCGGACTTGCAAGCTCACAGCGGTTCAGCTTGCATGTCCTCCGCCAGGGCCCGAGCGCCAAAGAAATATTGACAATAAACCTTGCAATTGTCTCCCTATCTCTCCGTGTGAGTCTCTCCAGGTTGAAATGTAAGAACACTCTTTAATAGCCCTAGATCACAGATTTTGACTAATGGGGTTTTGTCGGACGCCTTCCCGCTCTCCCGAGGCTGTAGACAGGGATGCCCAAGTTCTCCTAGCCTATTTTCCATTGCTATAGAACCATTAGCGATTGCCATCCGTTCTGACTTATCTATTGCAGGTATGAGGGTAGGTACAGAATAACATAAACTTGCGCTATATGCGGATGATTTGTTGGTTTTTATATTTCAGCCATCTAAATCCTTTCCATTTTTACTGGCATGCCTTGGGACGTACAGCAAAGTTTCTGGCTACAGAATTAATTATTCCAAGAGTGAAGCGTTTCCACTTAATATGACAGAACAGGAGACACAATTATTACCTGGTTCATTTAAATGGTGCCCGGATGGTTTTACATACCTTGGTATTAATATTAGTTGCTCGTATGATCAAATTTACCAAAAGAATTTCATATCATTAATTAATAAAACTAAAGCAGAGCTGAAACGATGGATGGATCTCCCATCTTTAATTGGCAACTCAATCAAAATGTTTATACTACCTAAATTTATTTACTTATTTCAATGTGTCCCTTTAAAGATCCTATGACATGAAAATAAATGGAGGCTTTTATATATTTTTAGAGGCTTTAGTGGTCCCCTTATACTGTATTATACTGTATATAGGCAACATTCTGCCTTGGTGCAGAATTACAGCCAGTCCCAAAATGAGTTTTTCTTAGGATCCTCAGAATGAGCTGTTTAGGGCCTGCAGCTTTAAATGCAAATTAGGAGGAGAAAGACGGGGCAAAGCGGAGGGTGGGGGTGTGGCCTTACTTCCGCCCTTGGTACCATGCGCAAATGCGTTGTGAATCGCTATGGCACGTAGAACAGCAGTCGTTCAAGCTTTTCAATTTGACCCAGAGTCTGATCCAGATGGAGAAGAAGTTGAAGAAGTTGAAAATCAGCGACTACAGCAGGACGTCTCTGAATGGTTAGTTAAGTATTTCGCCGTTAATTTAGTTTGTTTTGCTTATGTGTTGTTACAGATATTATCATGTGGGCTTAGCTACCTATGCTGAAGTAGTTGTATGTCTAGTTATATCAGTAATCTTTGTCATAAAAAAGAGCAATGCAGCCTTCACATCCATGTAAATCATGTTGCACATTACTCATGATTTACTCCTGAAGATAAATGTTCACCGTATGAAAAATAATATTTGATTTACTCCAGAGCACATTTGATGTTTACTTACTCAACAGCCACAAGCTAGACACTAACAAGCCATTATACCTTTTTATGTTGTTTATATCCACCTACATTTTTTACATAGGTGCCATTGTGGAAAATGTGCAACTATGCCCACAGAAGTGGAGAATATTTGCTGCCTTGAGATACCACAGGTAACATTCTCACCACCTCACTGGAAAATAATTTGTCTCTTCTTTCGGCAACTAATTTTGCTAATAAATGTCACTTACCGTTTCTAATTCTAAAAAAGGTTACTACACGACTTCGGGAGGTCGAAGAACAGCTCCCATGCATGGTAGACCATCCTGGATTGGAGCCTGTCTGCCTAAATGTCTACTCACTTCAAAATGCCAGCCAAATATACAGAGCAGACTATGGTCCTCTACAGTTCAGAGAAATACACTGGTAAATTGTGCATTGTTAGATAAGTTAATAACAGAAGTTTAGAGTTTTGACTTTGTATTCCAATAATTTATTTATTTTTGTACAGCGAGGGATGGGGTGGGGGGGGGGGGGGGACACAAAACAGACCGAATATGATCCATTGGTGCATAGAATTATTTTTTCACACACACAATGATACATTCAGAATTTAATATCTAAAATTTCTGAATCAATTGTTCAGTCGCTACAGGTATCTGTCCTGTCGCAGTTTTGTGAGCTGGTGCTGGGGCTTCTTGGGACGCAGAATCCGGGTTGTAATTCCAGCCTGTGTGGTCCTGCGCATCCGCTCGGAGTTTCCTGATGAGGAAGGCCACTATGTTGGGTTTAAACGGCCCCCTGTTTGAACCTTGAAACAAAGCTGGCAATGACCTCCTCCTTGTCCGGCCTCTCATACTGCGCTGATAAGTTTTCTGGGACAGAGATGGCCAACAGCGCATCGTTGTATGGTGTCGGGTTAAAAAAGACTTCATCGAAGATTAGGTCCATCATGTCAGAAACATAACCTGTATCATAAAGCACAAGCAATATCTCCATTTAATTGGTTGAGTTTTGTTTTTACTGTGCATTTGTATGTAATCCATTTTTCTTCGAGAGAAATAAATGTTAAAATTCCAAACAATGTGTCATTTTAATTGATTTGAACCATTACCAAAGGTCGCCTTCGTCTTTACTGGTTTAGCTCTGCACTCTCCCTTCCGAGACTTTGGAAAGGAGAGTTTAAAGAGGGGTACACCTTCCTCCGTTTCGGCCTGTGGTCGATCCGCATTTTCATTGAAATGCATAGCAGCCAGGTAGAGTCTGGAAGTACAAGATAAAAATATTTGTTCATATTGACAGATATTTTAAACTAAAATTCCTAAAAGTATTGAGTAAAGATTTGTTTTACCTGCACAGCATTCCAATAAAGGGAAACACTACATTTTTTGGAGCAAAACGAAGGATGACTGCATGGAAAGCCTCCAAAGATGACGTTTGGTGGTGGGGGCTCAGTTTTTCCACATCCTTCAGCGTTCTTTTCTTTGTCAGCAGAGACTCCAACTTGTAGAAAGCTGGAGTTGCTGCAAACAATAACAAAATATCTTATTAGAAAACAATACAGTAACAAATATCACAGCAATGACCTCGTTGTTTGCTTGTCTGTTTGCTGTTTTAACATTTTGCCTGCATATTGGTTGAGATACCTGCTTGGAGCCATTTCTTTTTGTCCGTTGTTGTGCGGATTGCATGCTCACACTTGGGGTAAAGAGGATTCTCATGCGTGTGGATATCTTGCACATGGTTGAGGATCGCGTTCCACTTGGCAATTCTCTCTGGCCCTGAGGTTGAATTAGCTGCAGTCCAGTATATGTGGTTGTTGATGCTTTTCATCCACTTGTTCAGTTTCTCACAGTCTTTCATCTTACATAGGACTTCCAGTTTCTTTGAAATTCCTAAAATGAGAGCAAACAACATTCCACTTAGTAAAGAGTAAGAGTGACAACTATGCTGTAGCAATTCAAAAACAATTTCAAAGCATTTGATAATATTGACTCATAATGTCAGCATTTGACTGTCCAACATCACTGCTGTCAATTTTTCTGATGACACAGCAGTAGTTGACCTAATTTCTAAGAACAATGAGCAGGCTTACTTGAATGAGGTAGATAGACTTTCAAACTGTTGCCAAGACAACAACCTACTCCTATTGTTACCAAGACTAAGGAGATATATATAGATTTCAGGCAATATCAGCAGAAAGTCTACCAACCAGTCCAGATTAACGACTCTGAGGTGGAAAGAGTAGATCTTGGTGTTGATATTTCTGAACATCTGACTTTGACCAAACATGTTGATTCACTAGTGAACGCCAGCGTCTTTTCCACCTCAGATGCCATAAGTACTTTAGGTTACCTGAAAACCTGAATAGTTACCTTTTGCGAAGTGCCACACATCGTAGTACTGGGTGATGTTTCTCTCCCTGAGGAACTTTTGAACTTGAGGATGACGATTGGTGACAATGCAATCCAGTTTGACGTCACACGACTCGAGCAAGGCCAGACTCCTCGTCAGGCCCTCTTTCTCCATATAGCAGCTACCACCAACCTCGTTGCTCTGTCACCACAGAAAAAAAAACACATTAGTAGACAATGTATTATGGACCTTGATTTTTAAATTACAACAAATAACCCCTTTACAGAGTCAATTTCAACAACTCACCTGGACCAACTGAATGTCCACAACGGTGTTAGTTTGGAGATCCATCATGGTGTAACTCCCATATTTTGCAGAGTGACCTGTTAAAAATTGGGTTTAAATAATGACACTTGGAATCACTATTCAATACATATTATGTATTCTTATATTTAGGTGCAATTCATAACTTCACATAACAACACACTGCTTAGAGCCATCAGACCTGGTCCCTGGCTTTTGTGTGTCTCAGAGCCAGCACTATTACACTCTGATTGCTGGCCTTTGGCTACAGATAGTTGGAGCTAAAGACCTTGATAAAACCACCCCCTGCCTGCTGTCATTCCTTTGAACTTCAAACAATATCACTGTACAAAATACAATACTTCAGTCAAGTAACAATACCTGGAGAATCAGCCCTCATGTCACCACCGAGTATGACTTTTTCCTCCCGAGTAAGCCGCTGCAGATTCACATCCTGTGTGACTTTCCAGTGGTGAATAACTGCAGGTTCAATGAAGGCTCTGGCATGCCGGCGAAATGTTTCATACCGAAACAACTCCAGCTTCATTGCCTTGAAGACCTGGGTGTGGAGGGGAGAAATAATACATGTAATTTGATATAAATACAAGTATTTCAGTTACGGTATCTACAGTTGCACATACTTTACCTTTTCTATTTGTATGAAAGATGCACCACTCAGGTACACAGCGGCAGAAAGGTGCAGGTTTCCAGCTGGCGTGCTACCCAGGATAGGCTGGCTATTCCATTGTCTTCTAAATGTGCAGTGGGGACACCGCTGCTTCACAGACAGGAATGTCCCCAGCCTTTGAGTCTTCACATCACATGCCCGTGTGCAGACCGGACATGCATTAAACAACTGCATGATGCAGTTCTCGTACACTATGTACTTCTTGATGTGTGTGGAAGTGGAGGACTCCTCTCTATATAAAACCACAAAGAAAGCAAAACACATTTTGAGTTGATCAGATTGAGCTTTCATCTGGACAGTACTTTAAACCAGCACACTCCTTGAAGCCGGATGAATAATCTGTATGCACATAAATAATCCTAAAAGTAATGCTATAAACAACAACAGTCTCGCTGAGACCAATCCTTCATGTTGGAATGCCATACAATTAAAAAAAAATTATGAAAGTTCTCACAATCCCTACATTTTCTTCACACTCACACACAGATAATGATAACTTACAGCCTCAGTGTAGAGTTTTCGGACGCTGTGACAGAGTCTGCAGGGTCATAAGTGGAATCCTGTCCCTTTGGGGTATCCACTAAAGAGCTTCCCTCCAATGCATCATCTTCCTGCTCCTCCTCAAGATCCAATCGAGGTCTTTTGGATGGTCTCTTTACTGGTGTTGATGACAGGAACAAAGGGTCTACATTGGACGTCCCAACACCAAAGTCTTTGCAGGAGACAGTTGCCTGGACACCTGCAACAAATATCACCATTGTACCGTCAGGATGTATGTTTGTTTGATATGTCAAGTCATTCATGTGTATGACATATGATGTATTCCTACAGTGACAGCACTCTTCTAACCCAATTTCACATGTGGGACAATAAAGTTAATCTCATCTTATTGAAGGTGGCTAGAACATACCTTCACTTCTTTCTTTTTTTTACTTTATTGCCAATAACGTATAGGCAATACAAACAAACACACCACACAGAAACAGACAAATAATAATAATAACAATATTATACATAAAACACACATACAAATAAAATTGAAAATAAAATTAAAATAAAAATACATTAGAAAAAAAAAGGTTCACCTTGATTGCAAGCTTATGTTACATTCGTCTTATACAATTATATGCTTAACCAATATAAAGAATGACAGGTGTCCATCTCCTAAGGAAAAGGGGTAATTTTAACTGTAGAATGGCAGTCATATTTTCCATCACTTGGACTTGATTACACCTCTGTCTCCATTGAGCCACTGTATGAGGCTCAGGCTGCATCCAACGCATTGTAATAATTTTTCTTGCGATCATTAGTAAGACATGCAAAATATAACACTGGTCTTTAGTAAAGTTTTGTTCTGTTGTTTTCTCAAGCAAAATAAATACAGGGTCAAAATACCTTCACTTCTGATGTGGGCCTTCAAAGTCCTAAAGGATAGCTGTGTGGCTACAGTATGTGTTTCCAGTTGGTCTGTCTGGCAGGCAACATCCCTTGAGAGAGGCAGCTGAATAAAAGCACTTGATGTGCTGGCCTGTGTAGATACAACAAGGTCAAATTAGTACAAGTTATTACTTTGTATATCTTCCAAATGCAAGTTTGAAGACTTAGCCCTATGCTAATCGCTAATCGCGATTTTGACATTCTCAGCTGATTGCTCTGGTTTGCAAAGATGGACGTAGTGCTAGTCATTTTAATCAGGGGAAAGGCAGATATCGTGCGCGCCATAACACCAACAGCAGGACGGCTATCAAAACAACAAATAAGTACACAACACTGGCGTTACAGTAAATGAGGTGTCCACTCGCATACCTCATGCTATTTACTGTTACATTAGCGACAGTAGCTGCATTAGCTATTAGCTGCAGAGCTAACGATACTTTCAGGACACTTTCTTGTGGTAACAAGCTATTTAACTATACTGTACATACATAAAAGCAAGACAATTATAGAGCGTTAAATTACTTACTTGTCCGAGGTCTGTAGTTGGGCCAAAGAGAGTTGGTACTGATCCAGGGTTCATTTTAAGACGATCGGCAAGGCCAGCTCGGTATTGGCCCAAGTTTTGGAAACAATCCTCCGTGAAATGTTTGGCGCACACATACACAAATCTCTTCTGTTCTTTTGTCACTTTCCCAGAAAAAACAAAATCTGACCACTGGCTCTTTAGGGGTTCTGATGCAGGAGCTTTAAAAAGATTTTTTAGATCCGTTGTACATCCATGTACAGAGCAAATGTTATGCTTTCGATCAGCCATGGTGTGTTAGATATCCTACGCAGAAAAATCAAGATGGCGTTGCGCAGACTTTCAACTGATTTTACAATGAGCTGGCCAAAGAGCTGTGGGCGGGGAAAGGCAGTTTATTGGCTCTGGGTGGAAACAACCTCCACGTCATAAGCGGGCACACGTCATAAGCGGCGGCTTTCTCGATCAGGCCTTCTGCATGGTCACATTTCCAAAGGCAGAGAATAATTTCCAGTGCATGGTTTAGGTCTATCGTCATTTTTAGACACTGGGGGACCGCAGGCAGGCTAGAGGAACTCATATTAATGTTAAACAACCTTAAAAAGTGAAAATTTCATGCCATGGGACCTTTAAAAGTTCCAATGACATTTTTTAAAGATTTGGATAAAGCACTCTCTATTTTTATGGCAAAAGAAGGTTCCAAGAGTTAAGCTTCTTATGTTACAGGCTCCTTACGCTAAAGGCGGACTAAATCTTCCAAATTTCAGAATATACTACTTAGCTACCCAGTTCTGTATTCTATGGATGTGGACTTTTTCGACTGGCAATGATGTGAGGTGGGTCTCGATAGAACAACAAGAATTAAAATCCATGTCATTGGCAATTATCCCCTTCCTGAGTTCAAAAAAGCAACTGTCTACAATCACATCAAATCCATTAATTTTAGTTACCTACAATGCATGGCTTCAGATACACACTCTCTTAAATCTAAACATACGATTGTTGGTTAACATACCACTTAAAAGTAACCCTAACATTCCCAAACCTATAACAGATGGTATACTACAAACTTGGCTTAGAAAAGGCATTAAAATAGTCTTTGCCAGCTTCAGTCAATTATCTGAATGCTATGAGTTGCATAGGCACAATTACGTCAAATATTTGCAGATCAGACACTGGATTAAGAGCCAAACATTAGAAATATTTCCAAATAAACCAGATGAAACTCTGTTTGAAACATGTTTATTAGACTCCAAACGTGCCAATACAAAAGGACTTATTTCTTGTGTTTATAAAATTGCTCTTGACTATTTACCAGCTTATGAGAAGTGCTCAAATAAATCAAAATGGGAATCGGACTTAAACTGCAAATATGATGACAAAAGCTGGAACAGATTGCTAAGTTCATCCCAAACAATAATAATATCAACAAAACACAGGCAAATTCAATTTAATATTTTTCACTGCATATATTATACCCCATATAGATTGAATAAAATGAATGCCAGTATCACAGACAAATGCCAGAGATGTAAGACATCTGTAGGTGATCTTCTTCATATGCTTTGGAGTTGTCTACACTTGCAAACCTACTGGAATAATGTAATTCTGATAACCTCAGCAGCTTGTGGGCTTTCTTTAGACGCTGACCCCAGGATTTGGATACTTGGAGATGTTATGTCCTTGAATTTATATCCTTGCAAAAAATACTTTGTTTTGTTAGCATGATCTGCAGCAAAAAAGTGTATACTTAAAAATTGGAAAGCTATGGAGCCACCAAACCAAAATCATTGGATCAACGAACTGTTGTCATATTGCACTCCTGAAAAAATTCTCCATTCAATACGTGGGACATTGGCTAAGTTTGACCGGATATGGACACCCTTCCTGGACATTCTAACCAGATTAGATCTGAGAGACTGATCTGTCTTAATCTTAACCGTCTTATGTCAATTTAAAAAAAAACAAAAAACTCTGGCCTTTCAAAAATATGTTTGATGCTAAATTTAATATTACTGCATGTATTATTACATCGAGAGAGTGGGTGGGTGGGGTGGGTGGGTTTTGTTTTTTGAAGTTTTGTTGTTGTTGTTGTTTTTTATTTATTTATTTTTTGTTGTTGTTTTTTTTCTTTTCAAAAAAAAAAAAAAGTAAAAAAAAAGATGGGTAAACCCCCGCAATGTGACCGTTAAGGAGAGGGTTTGTTGTCCAGACATCGAACTGCTGTCAGTTGGTTTCCGTGCGTTCTATGCGCCCAGAGAGTTCCCATACACAGTTGTCATCGTTGTTTACATTCCACTGAGGGCGGCACCTACAATGGTGTGTGACGTCATCATGACGCCGTTGCTAGGATACAGATCCAGCATCCAGAGGCATTCATTGCAATCACAGGAGATTTCAACCACGTCTCTCTATCCTCCTGCCTGACTGGCTTTGTACAGTATGTGGACTGTCCAACATGTGGAGAAAAGACATTAGATCTGTTCTATGCTAACGTGAAGGAGGCTTACAGGACAGTGTCTCTTCCACCACTGGGTAGATCTGATCACAGCATGGTCTATCTACAACCCACATACAGACCGTGTGTACAAAGACTTCCTGTTACTACCAGATCTTTCAGGAAGTGGTCACCAGAGGCGAGTGATGCATTGAGAGACTGCTTTGATGTCACAGACTGGGCTGTACTGCTGGAGGAAGATGAAATGGACATTGACATGGACAGGAGGGTCAGCACCATCACAGACTACATTAACTGTAGGGACACTGTGATTCCAGTGAGGACTGTAAGGTGCTATCCAAATAACAAACCATGGATCACCAGTGACTTCAAAGACCTCCTGAAGCAGAAAAAGAGGGCGTTCCAGAATGGGGATAGAGAAAGGCGGAGGAGTGTACAACAGGAGCTTAAAAAGACATTACGTCGAGCTAAGGTGGACTACAAGAAAAAGGTGGAGAGACATCTGGAGAACAATAACACCAAGGAGGTGTGGAGGGGCATGAGGACCATCACTGGATACAGACTGAAGAACTCTCAGTCTGTAGAAGGTGATGTGGACAGAGCCAATACTTTCAACCATTATTACAACAGGTTTGACAGTGTGGCTTTTCCCTCCTCTGCTGCTGCTCCCTCCACCCGCACCACTACAGCTGCTTCCTCTATACAGCTTCCACTGCCCTGCTGTACTTCCACCTCAATGGCAACTCGCATCGCCAAGCCTCCTCCTCCGCCTGACTGCACCTCCACCTCTGCTGTCACCAACAAGCTTCTTCTGTCCAGCTGTACCTCCACCTCTGCAGCAACTTCCACCGCCTGGTCTCCTGAGCCAAGCCACACCTCCACCTGTGTGGCAGCTTCCACCACCAGGCATCCTGAGCACAGCTGCACCTTCACCTCTGCGGCAGCTTCCACTGCCAGGCCTTCTGCACCCAGCCACACCTCCATCTGTGCGGCAGCTCCCACCGCCTGGCCTCATCAGCCCAGCTGCACCTCCACCTCTGCGGCAGCTCCCACCGCCTGGCCTCATCAGCCCAGCTGCACCTCCACCTCTGCGGCAGCTTCCACCACCAGGCATCCAGAGCCCAGCTGCACATCCACCTCTGTGGCTGCTCCCACCGCCTGGCCTCCTCTGTCCAACTGCACCCCCACCCCCATCTCTATGGTTGATAGCAACATCGCTCCTGTTGCCATCCCTCTGCTACAACCTCTGTGTCTAACTATAGAGGAGGTTGGAGCTGAGCTCAGGAGACTTAAGCCAGGGAGGGCTTCAGGCCCAGATGGAGTCTGTCCAAGGCTTCTGAGGGACTGTGCTGGTCAACTAGCAGTCCCTCTTCAGAGGCTCTTCAATATGAGCATTCAGATGGAAAAAGTCCCGGTGCTGTGGAAAACTTCTTGTCTCATACCGGTGCCCAAATTAGGGCAACCGGTGGAGCTGAATGACTACAGACCGGTGGCTCTGACATATCATATCATGAAGACCTTGGAGAGACTTCTTGTTCGTCGCATGAGATTGCAGGTTGCTGAGGATCTTGACCCCCTCCAGTTTGCCTACCAGAAACACATAGGAGTGGAAGACCTGATTCTGTACATGTTGCATCGGGCATATGCTTATCTGGATGTGCCTGGTTCATATGTGAGAGTCATGTTCTTTGACTTCTCCAGTGCCTTCAACACCATACGGCCTCCCATACTGAAAGACAAGCTGCTAGGTATGGGTGTGGCCCCCTCCCTGACATCATGGATTATCTGCTCACAACTGGAACAAACTACCAGCAGCTTTTAGCCGTTATGCTGCACACAACTGGAACAAACTACCAGCAGCTTTTAGCCGTTATGCTGCACACAACTGGAACAAACTACCAGCAGCTTTTAGCCGTTATGCTTCTCACAGCTGGAACAAACTACCAGCAGCTTTTAGCCGCTATGCTGCACACAGCTGGAACAAACTACCAGCAGCTTTTAGCTGTTATGCTGCACACAACTGGAACAAACTACCAGCAGCTTTTAGCCGTTATGCTGCACACAACTGGAACAAACTACCAGCAGCTTTTAGCCGTTATGCTGCACACAACTGGAACAAACTACCAGCAGCTTTTAGCTGTTATGCTGCACACAACTGGAACAAACTACCAGCAACTTTTAGCTGTTATGCTGCTCACAACTGGAACAAACTACCAGCAGAACTGAAATCAGCCCCAACTGTAAGCACTTTTAAATCCAGGTTAAAAACATTTCTCTTTCGGTGTGCTTATGGTTGAGTTTATATCTTTCTTTTTCCCCTCTTCTTTGATTGCTTTTAATTTTTATTCTATTTTTTTTCTCTTTAAATTGCTGCTTTATGCTGTTCTTTTAAATGCCTTGTCTTCATGTAAAGCACATTGAGTTGCCTGTGGTATGAAATGCGCTATATAAATAAAGATGCCTTGCCTTGCCTTACATCACTGTTTAAAGAAGCTCATTTGGGGCCACTGTTCTAGTACCAAGCTCTCACAACAATCTTTGTACCTTTTCTAGTATTTTGGATGCACTCCTTGATTACTGTTCAGTCTCATTTTAGTTCAAATAATTAACTTTGACAAGGGAATTAGGACTTTTGACACGAGTGGATCAACTGAGTCATTACACTAGAGGTTATTAAGAAGCTATACAGACCTTTACACTGACTCGCAGCCCAACTAATTAAAATAACGAGGCTCTAACTGAACAATTTGATGAACTTCACCGTGTTTCGGTGGGGAAGGCGGAGGCCTGGAGTTCAAAAGCGAGGGAACACTGTACGAGGAACGGCTGGCAGCTACCCGAAGCACCGGAATACCGTTCTGGAGGAGGCAAACCAGCATCCGACACTGGAGGAGTCTGGACAGGAGGGCTTACAGCCGATGCAGGGTCCGGATCACCATCTGACAGCGAGAACCTTTGGAGAAGTTCTTGAATGCTGTCCATGCTCCTATCATGACGAGCCGCCATCTCCTGCTAACTGCCTGAAATGGAGGTAAATTGTTCATGGTGGCGCTGAAAAGTGGCCTGTGGCTGGCCCGTGGCCTGTGGCTGGCCCGTGGCCTGTGGCTGGCCTGTGGCCTGTGGCTGGCCCGTGGCTGGCCCGTGGCCCGTGGCTGGCCCGTGGCCTGTGGCTGGCCTGTGGCCTGTGGCTGGCCCGTGGCTGGCCCGTGGCCTGTGGCTGGCCTGTGGCTGGCCCGTGGCCTGTGGCTGGCCCGTGGCCTGTGGCTGGCCCGTGGCCTGTGGCTGGCCCGTGGCCTGTGGCTGGCCCGTGGCCTGTGGCTGGCCCGTGGCCTGTGGCTGGCCCGTGGCTGGTCCGTGGCTGGCCTGTGGCCTGTGGCTGGCCCGTGGCCTGTGGCTGGCCCGTGGCTGGCCTGTGGCTGGCCCGTGGCCTGTGGCTGGCCCGTGGCCTGTGGCTGGCCCTTGGCTGGCCCGTGGCTGGCCCGTGGCTGGCCCGTGGCTGGCCCTTGGCTGGCCCGTGGCCCGTGGCTGGCCTGTGGCTGGCCTGTGGCCTGTGGCTGGCCCATGGCTGGCCCGTGGCTGGCCCTTGGCTGGTCCGTGGCCTGTGGCTGGCCCTTGGCTGGCCCGTGGCCTGTGGCTGGCCCTTGGCTGGCCCGTGGCCTGTGGCTGGCCCTTGGCTGGCCCGTGGCTGGCCCGTGGCTGGCCCTTGGCTGGCCCGTGG
Organism: Odontesthes bonariensis; assembly: GCF_027942865.1. Taxonomy (NCBI): domain Eukaryota; kingdom Metazoa; phylum Chordata; class Actinopteri; order Atheriniformes; family Atherinopsidae; genus Odontesthes; species Odontesthes bonariensis. The sequence goes on from NC_134510.1 coordinate 656,721, forward strand.
CCCGTGGCTGGCCTGTGGCTGGCCCGTGGCCCGTGGCTGGCCCGTGGCTGGCCCGTGGCCTGTGGCTGGCCCTTGGCTGGCCCGTGGCCTGTGGCTGGCCCTTGGCTGGCCCGTGGCCTGTGGCTGGCCCGTGGCTGGCCCGTGGCTGGCCCGTGGCTGGCCCGTGGCTGGCCCTTGGCTGGCCCTTGGCTGGCCCTTGGCTGGCCCGTGGCCTGTGGCTGGCCCTTGGCTGGCCCGTGGCCTGTGGCTGGCCCGTGGCCTGTGGCTGGCCCTTGGCTGGCCCGTGGCTGGCCCGTGGCTGGCCCTTGGCTGGCCCTTGGCCCGTGGCTGGCCCGTGGCTGGCCCGTGGCCTGTGGCTGGCCCTTGGCTGGCCCGTGGCCTGTGGCTGGCCCGTGGCTGGCCCTTGGCTGGCCCGTGGCCCGTGGCTGGCCCGTGGCCTGTGGCTGGCCTGTGGCCTGTGGCTGGCCTGTGGCTGGCCCGTGGCTGGCCCGTGGCTGGCCCTTGGCTGGCCCGTGGCCTGTGGCTGGCCCGTGGCCCGTGGCTGGCCCGTGGCCTGTGGCTGGCCTGTGGCTGGCCTGTGCTCTCAACTCATTACGGATTGAGTCAGTGTCGGTTGGGTTCATGGTGGCCAGATTGTTCTGTCACGGTCACTGAACCCAAAAACACGACAATGAGGCAGACGATTAGTAAGGGAAGATCAGTTTACTTAGTCCAAAAAACAGTCAGGGTCAAAACCAGGCGATCAGAGTAAGGCGAACAAATCCGACACGGGGCAGGCAGGTATCAGGAAACCAGGAAAGGCAAAAGTGAGTCAGAACAGGTAGGCAGGACTGGAAATGCTGGAGATCTTGGCAAAGTACAAACACAAGACAATCTGGCAGGAAACAAGTGAAAGTGACTAGTATATATACACTGAGGAACTAATGAGCAAATAGACTGCAGGTGAGGAGGAGATGGGCAGGAAACCGCAACAGCAATAGTCTCTTCTAAACCATCAACTTGTGTTTTAGACCCAATCCCAACCATACTGTTCAAGGAGGTTTTCCCATTAATTGACACTTCCATATTGGATTTGATCAATCTGTCTTTGTTGACAGGATATGTACCTCAGACTTTTAAGGTTGCTGTAATTAAACCTTTACTTAAAAAACCTACTCTTGACTCAGAAGTGTTAGCTCATTATAGACCTGTATCCAATCTCCCTTTTATGTCTAAAGTTCTTGAAAAAATAGTTGCAGCTCAGCTTTGTGATCATTTCCACAGAAATAATCTGTTATCATGACGAGCCGCCATCTCCTGCTAACCGCCTGAAATGGAGGTAAATTGTTCATGGTGGCGCTGAAAAGTGCTGGCCCGTGGCTGCCCTGTGGCTGGCTTGTGGCTGGCCCGTGGCCTGTGGCTGGCCTGTGGCTGGCCCGTGGCTGGCCCTTGGCTGGCCTGTGGCCTGTGGCTGGCCTGTGGCCTGTGGCTGGCCCGTGGCCTGTGGCTGGCCCGTGGCCTGTGGCTGGCCCGTGGCCTGTGGCTGGCCCGTGGCCTGTGGCTGGCCCGTGGCTGGCCCGTGGCTGGCCCTTGGCTGGCCCGTGGCCTGTGGCTGGCCCGTGGCCTGTGGCTGGCCCGTGGCTGGCCCGTGGCTGGCCCTTGGCTGGCCCTTGGCTGGCCCGTGGCCTGTGGCTGGCCCGTGGCCTGTGGCTGGCCCGTGGCCTGTGGCTGGCCCGTGGCCTGTGGCTGGCCCTTGGCTGGCCCGTGGCCTGTGGCTGGCCTGTGGCTGGCCCGTGGCTGGCCCGTGGCTGGCCCGTGGCTGGCCCGTGGCTGGCCCTTGGCTGGCCCGTGGCCTGTGGCTGGCCCGTGGCCTGTGGCTGGCCCTTGGCTGGCCCGTGGCCTGTGGCTGGCCTGTGGCTGGCCCGTGGCTGGCCCGTGGCTGGCCCGTGGCTGGCCCGTGGCTGGCCCTTGGCTGGCCCGTGGCCTGTGGCTGGCCCGTGGCCTGTGGCTGGCCCTTGGCTGGCCCGTGGCCTGTGGCTGGCCCTTGGCCCGTGGCTGGCCCTTGGCTGGCCCGTGGCCCGTGGCTGGCCCGTGGCCCATGGCCTGTGGCTGGCCTGTGGCCTGTGGCTGGCCCGTGGCCTGTGGCTGGCCTGTGGCTGGCCCGTGGCTGGCCTGTGGCTGGCCTGTGGCTGACCTGTGGCTGGCCCGTGGCTGGCCCTTGGCTGGCCCGTGCCCCGTGGCTGGCCCGTGGCTGGCCCGTGGCTGGCCCGTGGCCTGTGGCTGGCCCATGGCTGGCCTGTGGCTGGCCTGTGGCCTGTGACTGGCCTGTGGCCTGTGGCTGGCCCGTGGCTGGCCTGTGGCCTGTGACCTGTGGCTGGCCCGTGGCCTGTGGCTGGCCCGTGGCTGGCCAGTGGCCTGTGGCTGCCCTGTGGCTGGCCTGTGGCCTGTGGCCCGTGGCTTGCCAGTGGCCTGTGGCTGCCCTGTGGCTGGCCCGTGGCCTGTGGCCCGTGGCTGGTCAGTGGCCTGTGGCTAGCCTGTGGCTGGCCCGTGGCCTGTGGCTGCCCTGTGGCCTGTGGCTGCCCTGTGGCTGGCCTGTGGCCTGTGGCTGCCCTGTGACTGGCCTGTGGCCCGTGGCTGGCCTGTGGCTGGCTTGTGGCTGGCCTGTGGCCTGTGGCTGGCCTGTGGCCTGTGGCCCGTGGCTGGCCAGTGGCCAGTGGTCTGTGGCTGGCCAGTGGCCAGTGGTCTGTGGCCTGTGGCCCGTGGCTAGCCTGTGGCTGGCCCGTGGCTGGCCCGTGGCTGGCCCGTGGCTGGCCCGTGGCTGGCCCGTGGCCTGTGACTGGCCCGTGGCCTGTGGCTGCCCTGTGGCCTGTGGTTGCCCTGTGGCTGGCCTGTGGCCTTTGGCTTGCCCGTGGCCTGTGGCTGGCCCGTGGCCTGTGGCTGGCCCGTGGCCTGTGGCTGGCCCGTGGCCTGTGGCTGGCCCGTGGCCTGTGGCTGGCCTGTGAATGGCCCGTGGCCTGTGGCTGGCCCGTGGCCTGTGGCTGGCCCGTGGCCTGTGGCTGGCCCGTGGCCTGTGGCTGGCCCGTGGCCTGTGACTGGCCCGTGGCCTGTGACTGGCCCGTGGCCTGTGGCTGCCCTGTGGCCTGTGGTTGCCCTGTGGCTGGCCCGTGGCCTGTGGCTGGCCCGTGGCCTGTGGCTGGCCCGTGGCCTGTGGCTGGCCCGTTGCCTGTGGCTGGCCTGTGGCTGGCCCGTGGCCTGTGAATGGCCCGTGGCCTGTGGCTGGCCTGTGGCCTGTGGCTGGCACGTGGCCTGTGGCTGGCCCTTGGCTGGCCCGTGGCTGGCCCGTGGCTGGCCCGTGGCTGGCCCGTGGCTGGCCCGTGGCCTGTGGCTGGCCTGTGGCCTGTGGCTGGCCTGTGGCTGGCCCGTGGCTGGCCCGTGGCTGGCCCTTGGCTGGCCCGTGGCCTGTGGCTGGCCCGTGGCCCGTGGCTGGCCCGTGGCCTGTGGCTGGCCTGTGGCTGGCCTGTGCTCTCAACTCATTACGGATTGAGTCAGTGTCGGTTGGGTTCATGGTGGCCAGATTGTTCTGTCACGGTCACTGAACCCAAAAACACGACAATGAGGCAGACGATTAGTAAGGGAAGATCAGTTTACTTAGTCCAAAAAACAGTCAGGGTCAAAACCAGGCGATCAGAGTAAGGCGAACAAATCCGACACGGGGCAGGCAGGTATCAGGAAACCAGGAAAGGCAAAAGTGAGTCAGAACAGGTAGGCAGGACTGGAAATGCTGGAGATCTTGGCAAAGTACAAACACAAGACAATCTGGCAGGAAACAAGTGAAAGTGACTAGTATATATACACTGAGGAACTAATGAGCAAATAGACTGCAGGTGAGGAGGAGATGGGCAGGAAACCGCAACAGCAATAGTCTCTTCTAAACCATCAACTTGTGTTTTAGACCCAATCCCAACCATACTGTTCAAGGAGGTTTTCCCATTAATTGACACTTCCATATTGGATTTGATCAATCTGTCTTTGTTGACAGGATATGTACCTCAGACTTTTAAGGTTGCTGTAATTAAACCTTTACTTAAAAAACCTACTCTTGACTCAGAAGTGTTAGCTCATTATAGACCTGTATCCAATCTCCCTTTTATGTCTAAAGTTCTTGAAAAAATAGTTGCAGCTCAGCTTTGTGATCATTTCCACAGAAATAATCTGTTATCATGACGAGCCGCCATCTCCTGCTAACCGCCTGAAATGGAGGTAAATTGTTCATGGTGGCGCTGAAAAGTGCTGGCCCGTGGCTGCCCTGTGGCTGGCTTGTGGCTGGCCCGTGGCCTGTGGCTGGCCTGTGGCTGGCCCGTGGCTGGCCCTTGGCTGGCCTGTGGCCTGTGGCTGGCCTGTGGCCTGTGGCTGGCCCGTGGCCTGTGGCTGGCCCGTGGCCTGTGGCTGGCCCGTGGCCTGTGGCTGGCCCGTGGCCTGTGGCTGGCCCGTGGCTGGCCCGTGGCTGGCCCTTGGCTGGCCCGTGGCCTGTGGCTGGCCCGTGGCCTGTGGCTGGCCCGTGGCTGGCCCGTGGCTGGCCCTTGGCTGGCCCTTGGCTGGCCCGTGGCCTGTGGCTGGCCCGTGGCCTGTGGCTGGCCCGTGGCCTGTGGCTGGCCCGTGGCCTGTGGCTGGCCCTTGGCTGGCCCGTGGCCTGTGGCTGGCCTGTGGCTGGCCCGTGGCTGGCCCGTGGCTGGCCCGTGGCTGGCCCGTGGCTGGCCCTTGGCTGGCCCGTGGCCTGTGGCTGGCCCGTGGCCTGTGGCTGGCCCTTGGCCTGTGGCTGGCCTGTGGCTGGCCCGTGGCTGGCCCGTGGCTGGCCCGTGGCTGGCCCGTGGCTGGCCCGTGGCTGGCCCTTGGCTGGCCCGTGGCCTGTGGCTGGCCCGTGGCCTGTGGCTGGCCCTTGGCTGGCCCGTGGCCTGTGGCTGGCCCTTGGCCCGTGGCTGGCCCTTGGCTGGCCCGTGGCCCGTGGCTGGCCCGTGGCCCATGGCCTGTGGCTGGCCTGTGGCCTGTGGCTGGCCCGTGGCCTGTGGCTGGCCTGTGGCTGGCCCGTGGCTGGCCTGTGGCTGGCCTGTGGCTGACCTGTGGCTGGCCCGTGGCTGGCCCTTGGCTGGCCCGTGCCCCGTGGCTGGCCCGTGGCTGGCCCGTGGCCTGTGGCTGGCCCATGGCTGGCCTGTGGCTGGCCTGTGGCCTGTGACTGGCCTGTGGCCTGTGGCTGGCCCGTGGCTGGCCTGTGGCCTGTGACCTGTGGCTGGCCCGTGGCCTGTGGCTGGCCCGTGGCTGGCCAGTGGCCTGTGGCTGCCCTGTGGCTGGCCTGTGGCCTGTGGCCCGTGGCTTGCCAGTGGCCTGTGGCTGCCCTGTGGCTGGCCCGTGGCCTGTGGCCCGTGGCTGGTCAGTGGCCTGTGGCTAGCCTGTGGCTGGCCCGTGGCCTGTGGCTGCCCTGTGGCCTGTGGCTGCCCTGTGGCTGGCCTGTGGCCTGTGGCTGCCCTGTGACTGGCCTGTGGCCCGTGGCTGGCCTGTGGCTGGCTTGTGGCTGGCCCGTGGCCTGTGGCTGGCCTGTGGCTGGCCCGTGGCTGGCCCGTGGCTGGCCCGTGGCTGGCCCGTGGCTGGCCCGTGGCTGGCCCGTGGCTGGCCCGTGGCCTGTGACTGGCCCGTGGCCTGTGGCTGCCCTGTGGCCTGTGGTTGCCCTGTGGCTGGCCTGTGGCCTTTGGCTTGCCCGTGGCCTGTGGCTGGCCCGTGGCCTGTGGCTGGCCCGTGGCCTGTGGCTGGCCCGTGGCCTGTGGCTGGCCTGTGGCCTGTGGCTGGCCTGTGAATGGCCCGTGGCCTGTGGCTGGCCCGTGGCCTGTGGCTGGCCCGTGGCCTGTGGCTGGCCCGTGGCCTGTGGCTGGCCCGTGGCCTGTGGCTGGCCCGTGGCCTGTGGCTGCCCTGTGGCCTGTGGTTGCCCTGTGGCTGGCCCGTGGCCTGTGGCTGGCCCGTGGCCTGTGGCTGGCCCGTTGCCTGTGGCTGGCCTGTGGCTGGCCCGTGGCCTGTGAATGGCCCGTGGCCTGTGGCTGGCCTGTGGCCTGTGGCTGGCACGTGGCCTGTGGCTGGCCCTTGGCTGGCCCGTGGCCTGTGGCTGGCCTGTGGCTGGCCCGTGGCTGGCCCGTGGCTGGCCCGTGGCTGGCCCGTGGCTGGCCCTTGGCTGGCCCGTGGCCTGTGGCTGGCCCGTGGCCTGTGGCTGGCCCGTGGCCTGTGGCTGGCCCTTGGCTGGCCCGTGGCCTGTGGCTGGCCCTTGGCCCGTGGCTGGCCCTTGGCTGGCCCGTGGCCCGTGGCTGGCCCGTGGCCCATGGCCTGTGGCTGGCCTGTGGCCTGTGGCTGGCCCGTGGCCTGTGGCTGGCCTGTGGCTGGCCCGTGGCTGGCCTGTGGCTGGCCTGTGGCTGACCTGTGGCTGGCCTGTGGCCTGTGGCTGGCCCGTGGCTGGCCTGTGGCCTGTGACCTGTGGCTGGCCCGTGGCCTGTGGCTGGCCCGTGGCTGGCCAGTGGCCTGTGGCTGCCCTGTGGCTGGCCTGTGGCCTGTGGCCCGTGGCTTGCCAGTGGCCTGTGGCTGCCCTGTGGCTGGCCCGTGGCCTGTGGCCCGTGGCTGGTCAGTGGCCTGTGGCTAGCCTGTGGCTGGCCCGTGGCCTGTGGCTGCCCTGTGGCCTGTGGCTGCCCTGTGGCTGGCCTGTGGCCTGTGGCTGCCCTGTGACTGGCCTGTGGCCCGTGGCTGGCCTGTGGCTGGCTTGTGGCTGGCCTGTGGCCTGTGGCTGGCCCGTGGCCTGTGGCTGCCCTGTGGCTGGCCTGTGGCCTGTGGCCCGTGGCTGGCCAGTGGCCAGTGGTCTGTGGCCTGTGGCCCGTGGCTAGCCTGTGGCTGGCCCGTGGCTGGCCCGTGGCTGGCCCGTGGCCTGTGACTGGCCCGTGGCCTGTGACTGGCCCGTGGCCTGTGGCTGCCCTGTGGCCTGTGGTTGCCCTGTGGCTGGCCCGTGGCCTGTGGCTGGCCCGTGGCCTGTGGCTGGCCTGTGGCTGGCCCGTGGCCTGTGAATGGCCCGTGGCCTGTGGCTGGCCCGTGGCCTGTGGCTGGCCCGTGGCCTGTGGCTGGCCCGTGGCCTGTGGCTGGCCCGTGGCCTGTGGCTGGCCCGTGGCCTGTGGCTGGCCCGTGGCCTGTGGCTGGCCCGTGGCCTGTGGCTGGCCTGTGGCTGGCCCGTGGCCTGTGAATGGCCCGTGGCCTGTGGCTGCCCTGTGGCCTGTGGCTGCCCTGTGGCTGGCCTGTGGCCTGTGGCTGCCTCAACAACCTGATAAAGAAGGCTGGTTCTGTTCTGGGGACGACTGTGGAACCTCTGGAGACAATAATGCAAAGAAGGATTTTGCATAAAATCAAGAGAATTATGGACAACCCTGAACATCCTCTCCATGAGACTGTTATCAGAAAACAGAGTCTCTTCAGTCAAAGGCTTCTTCAGTTTGGATGCAAAACGGACCGCTACAGGAAATCTTTCCTGCCCACAGCCATCAGCATCTATAATAACTCCTTGATTTAATTGAGCTACATCAACATTTAATTTCCCTCTGGGATAAATAAAGCCCTGTGGCTTGCCTGTGGCCTGTGGCTGGCCTGTGGCCTGTGGCTGGCCCGTGGCCTGTGGCTGGCCCGTGGCCTGTGGCTGGCCCGTGGCCTGTGGCTGGCCCGTGGCCTGTGGCTGGCCTGTGGCTGGCCCGTGGCCTGTGAATGGCCCGTGGCCTGTGGCTGGCCCGTGGCCTGTGGCTGGCCCTTGGCTGGCCCGTGGCCTGTGGCTGGCCTGTGGCTGGCCTGTGGCTGGCCCGTGGCTGGCCCGTGGCTGGCCCGTGGCTGGCCCGTGGCTGGCCCGTGGCTGGCCCGTGGCTGGCCCGTGGCTGGCCCTTGGCTGGCCCGTGGCCTGTGGCTGGCCCGTGGCCTGTGGCTGGCCCTTGGCTGGCCCGTGGCCTGTGGCTGGCCCTTGGCCCGTGGCTGGCCCTTGGCTGGCCCGTGGCCCGTGGCTGGCCCGTGGCCCATGGCCTGTGGCTGGCCTGTGGCCTGTGGCTGGCCCGTGGCCTGTGGCTGGCCTGTGGCTGGCCCGTGGCTGGCCTGTGGCTGGCCTGTGGCTGACCTGTGGCTGGCCCGTGGCTGGCCCTTGGCTGGCCCGTGGCCCGTGGCTGGCCCGTGGCTGGCCCGTGGCTGGCCCGTGGCTGGCCCATGGCTGGCCTGTGGCTGGCCTGTGGCCTGTGACTGGCCTGTGGCCTGTGGCTGGCCCGTGGCTGGCCTGTGGCCTGTGACCTGTGGCTGGCCCGTGGCCTGTGGCTGGCCCGTGGCTGGCCAGTGGCCTGTGGCTGCCCTGTGGCTGGCCTGTCGCCTGTGGCCCGTGGCTTGCCAGTGGCCTGTGGCTGCCCTGTGGCTGGCCCGTGGCCTGTGGCCCGTGGCTGGTCAGTGGCCTGTGGCTAGCCTGTGGCTGGCCCGTGGCCTGTGGCTGCCCTGTGGCCTGTGGCTGCCCTGTGGCTGGCCTGTGGCCTGTGGCTGCCCTGTGACTGGCCTGTGGCCCGTGGCTGGCCTGTGGCTGGCTTGTGGCTGGCCTGTGGCCTGTGGCTGGCCCGTGGCCTGTGGCTGCCCTGTGGCTGGCCTGTGGCCTGTGGCCCGTGGCTGGCCAGTGGCCAGTGGTCTGTGGCCTGTGGCCCGTGGCTAGCCTGTGGCTGGCCCGTGGCTGGCCCGTGGCTGGCCCGTGGCCTGTGACTGGCCCGTGGCCTGTGACTGGCCCGTGGCCTGTGGCTGCCCTGTGGCCTGTGGTTGCCCTGTGGCTGGCCTGTGGCCTGTGGCTGGCCTTTGGCCTGTGGCTGGCCCGTGGCCTGTGGCTGGCCCGTGGCCTGTGGCTGGCCCGTGGCCTGTGGCTGGCCCGTGGCCTGTGAATGGCCCGTGGCCTGTGGCTGGCCCGTGGCCTGTGGCTGGCCCGTGGCCTGTGGCTGGCCCGTGGCCTGTGGCTGGCCTGTGGCTGGCCCGTGGCCTGTGAATGGCCCGTGGCCTATGGCTGCCCTGTGGCCTGTGGCTGCCCTGTGGCTGGCCTGTGGCCTGTGGCTGCCTCAACAACCTGATAAAGAAGGCTGGTTCTGTTCTGGGGACGACTGTGGAACCTCTGGAGACAATAATGCAAAGAAGGATTTTGCATAAAATCAAGAGAATTATGGACAACCCTGAACATCCTCTCCATGAGACTGTTATCAGAAAACAGAGTCTCTTCAGTCAAAGGCTTCTTCAGTTTGGATGCAAAACGGACCGCTACAGGAAATCTTTCCTGCCCACAGCCATCAGCATCTATAATAACTCCTTGATTTAATTGAGCTACATCAACATTTAATTTCCCTCTGGGATAAATAAAGTATTTTTGAATTGAATTGAATTGAATTGAATTGAATTGAATTGAATTGAATTGAATTGAATGGTTCGTGGCCTGTGGCTGGCCCGTGGCCTGTGGCTGGCCCGTGGCCTGTGGCTGGCCCGTGGCCTGTGGCTGGCCCGTGGCCTGTGGCTGGCCCGTGGACTGGAAATGCTGGAGATCTTGGCAAAGTACAAACACAAGACAATCTGGCAGGAAACAAGTGAAAGTGAATAGTATATATACACTGAGGAACTAATGAGCAAATAGACTGCAGGTGAGGAGGAGATGGGCAGGAAACCGCAACAGCAATAGTCTCTTCTAAACCATCAACTTGTGTTTTAGACCCAATCCCAACCATACTGTTCAAGGAGGTTTTCCCATTAATAGACACTTACATATTGGATTTGATCAATCTGTCTTTGTTGACAGGATATGTACCTCAGACTTTTAAGGTTGCTGTAATTAAACCTTTACTTAAAAAACCTACTCTTGACTCAGAAGTGTTAGCTCATTATAGACCTATATCCAATCTCCCTTTTATGTCTAAAGTTCTTGAAAAAATAGTTGCAGCTCAGCTTTGTGATCACTTACACAGAAATAATCTGTTTGAAGAGTTTCAGTCAGGATTCAGAGTGCATCATGGCACAGAATCTGCACTGCTGAAAGTTACCAATGATCTCCTCTTAGCCTCTGATAGCGGACTTGTGTCTGTGCTTGTCCTGTTGGATCTCAGTGCTGCATTTGATACGGTCGATCACAGTATCTCTTTACAGAGACTTGAACATGTTATTGGGATTAAAGGAACTGCATTAGGCTGGTTTAAGTCATATTTATCTGATAGATTTCAGTTTATTCTTGTAAATGAAGAATCTTCCTCACACACCAGAGTAAATCATGGAGTTCCTCAGGGTTCTGTGCTTGGACCGATTCTTTTCACTTTATACATTCTTCCATTAGGTAATATTAGACAGCATGGCATAAATTTCCATTGCTATACTGATGATACCCAGTTGTACTTATCTATAAAACCAGATGAACCCAATAGGTTGGTCAGATTACAAGCATGTCTTAAAGACATAAAGACCTGGATGACTCAGAACTGTCTGCTTCTAAATTCAGACAAAACTGAAGTTGTTATCTTTGGACCTGAGCGCTTCAGGGAGAGATTGTCTAGCTATATAGTTACTCTAGATGGTGTCATTGGCTTCTAGTTCTACAGTGAGGTACCTTGGAGTTATTTTTGACCAGAATTTGTCATTTGACTCGCATATAAAACAGATTTCTAGGACTGCCTTCTTCGAAATATTGTTAAAATCAGGAACATCTTGTCTCAGAGTGATGCAGAAAAACTAGTCCATGCATTTGTTACTTCAGGATTGGACTGCTGTAATTCTTTATTATTGGGCTGTCCCACATATTCTCTGAAAAGCCTCCAGCTGATCCAAAATGCTGCAGCCAGAGTTCTGATGAGAACTAACAGCAGAGATCATATTTCTCCAGTTTTAGCTTCTCTTCATTGGCTCCCTGTTAAATTCAGAATAGAATTTAAGATTCTTCTCCTCACATATAAAGCTCTTAATGACCGAGCTCCATCATATCTTAAAGATCTCATTGTAAGATATTTTCCTAACAGAGCACTTCGTTCCCAAACTGCAGGTTTACTTGAGGTTCCCAGAGTTTCTAAAAGTAGAATGGGAGGCAGAGCCTTCAGTTATCAGGCCCCTCTCTGTGGAACCAGCTGCCAGTTTGGGTTCAGGAAGCAGACACCCTCTCTACCTTTAAGACCAGGCTTAAAACTTTCCTTTTTGATAAAGCTTATAGTTAGGGATGGCTCAGGTGATCCTGAAACATCCCATAGTTAAGCTGCTATAGGCCCAGACTGCGGGGGGGCCTCATCTGTCACACCTTTCCTCACTTTACTCTCTTTATGTATATGTGACATTATTGTGGTCATTAACTCGTGTTTCCCTGTTCCAACAGATATCCTTTGAATGGTGTTACAGTGCCGCCACTTCTTTCATTGCTGGAGCTCTCATGCTCAGAAGTGTCACCAAACGGGATGACATCACTCTCCTCAGAGCTGCTTCCACTGCGGTTTTCGTTTGGGTTTGTTTCCTCTTCAGCTTTCCTTGCTCTTTGATGGTTCTTTCCGTTTTACCCTTCTGTTTATTTTTCCTCTCTTCATGGGCATGTTGGATTGGCTGCTTTTCAGGTGTATCAGTCAGGATTCCTGTCTTCACAAGCTTTTGGTTTGTTTGTTTCCTGGGCTGCTGACTGTTGGGTAAGGGTAGAATCTCAGTAGGAGACACATAGGCATTGCTGGGGTGTGAAGCTGTGTCACTGTGTGAAGCCCATGCATGTGCAGAGCCTGGTGAACGTAGCTCAGCAGACAGGGAGGGTGCAACACCTTCAGCTGCAGGCTGCTGCTCCAGGTTGGGCCTGTCTGACACCATGGATGGCTCAAACTTTGCATCGGAGAAGACATCTCTGTTGGAAGGGAAAATCCCAGTAGATGTGAATCCAGAGGAGATATTCCGTGGTGTCACATGAAAGCACCGTCACCTCACAGCAGAGGGTTCCAGGTTCAACTCCCAGCTGGTTCTTTCTGTGTGGAGTTTGCATGTTCTCCCTGTGTATGCGTGGGTTCTCTCTGGGTACTCCGGCTTCCTCCCACTGTCCAAAAACATGCATGTTAGGTTCATTGGTGTCTCTAAAATTGACCTTAGGAGTGAGTGTGAGTGTGTGTGGTTGTTTGTCTGGTTTGTCTCTATGTGGCCCTGTGATGGACTGGCAGCCTGTCCAGGGTGTACCCCGCCTCTCACCCAATGACCGCTGGGATAGGCTCCAGCCCCCCCGCGACCCGACCAACGGATTGAGCGGGGTATAGAAAATGGATGGATACTTTTAACTTTTGAGAAATTTTCAAGCCAAACTTCTGTTTGTTTTATATCCCGTGCAGTTTGACACATTTCTGCTGACTTTCTCTGTGCTGAGCAGAGGTTTATAAAGGTAAGTGAAAGGATGTGTTAGTTGGTGACTGGTGGAGAAGAAATAACAGCTGATAACAGGATAAAATCAACTCTCCGACGGTAAATTGGTCCAAGTTGTATGGTTCCTGTCCTCTGACCTGACTGCTGTCTCCCAGGTAACACCTGTCCCACCCTGACCATGTTCCCATTTACTTTAAAGATCCTATGGCATGAAAATAAATGGAGGCTTTTATGTATTTTTATAGGCTTTAGTGGTCCCCTAATACTGTATCTGAGTTTTTTTCCCCAAAACTCTGCCTTGGTGCAGAATTACAGCCAGTCCCAAAAATGAGCTTTCCTTAGGATCCTCAGAATGAGCTGTTTAGTGGGGGTGTGGCCTTACTTACGCCCGTGGTACCTTGCGCAAATGTTTTGTGAATCGCTATGGCACGTAGATGGCACGGCAGCCCTATGCCGTAAAACTAGCGAAACCTGTTGAAATGAGCTTACTTTGACAATATGACGAACTAGTTACTGAACAACTCTCCTAACACAGTCAAACATCAAGCAAGTGCTACACAAGACACAGCAAAAAAGGCGTGCGTGAAGGGGAAAGCAGGAGTGAGGATTTTGACATTCTCAGCTGATTGCTCTGGTTTGCAAAGATGCACGTAGCGCGAGTCATTTCAATCAGGGGAAAGGCAGATATCGTGCGCGCCGTAACACCAACAGCAGGACGGCTATCAAAACAACAAATAAGTACACAACACTGGCGTTACAGTAAATGAGGTGTCCACTTGCATACCTCATGCTATTTACTGTTACATTAGCGACAGTGACCGAGCTATTAGCTGCAGAGCTGACGACACAGACAGACTGACCGTTTTGACTCTGGAACCATGAATGAATCATTATCCTGATGAAATGCACTGAATTTGCGGATTCATTCTTCTTCAGGAAGCTTGAAGTCGGGGGTTTTGGTCTAAAATGAGCGAGCTAACCATCTCATGGGCATGCAAACACCTCCAACAGCCCAGTTGGCAGAGATAAGAGCTTGCAGATGCTATTAGCTGCATAGCTAACCGTTAGCTAAGGTTAGCTGCTAACGATACAAACCCTTTCCTGTGGTAACAAGCTATGTAACTATACTGTACATACAGGAAAGCAACACAATAATAGAGCGTTAAATTACTTACTCGGGAATGAGATCCTTCCCCAAGTGAGAGACGAATGGAGCAGGAGATTGACAGGCGGATCGGTGCGGTGTCTGCAGTGGTCTCTGCACCGGCCCGTCGTAGTGAAAAATTAGCTGAGCCAGAAGGCGAAGCTCTCATTTACCGGTCAATCTATGTTCCTACCCTCACCTATGGTCACGAGCTGTGGGTAGTGACCGAGAGAACGAGATCGCGAATACAAGCGGCTGAAATGAGATTCCTCCGCAGGGTGTCTGGGCTCTCCCTTGGGCTCGGTATTAGCCCAAGTTCTGGAAACATTCGTCTGTGAAATGTTTGGCGCACACACAAATCTCTTCGGTTCTGTCGTCACTTTCCCAGAAAAAAAACTAAATCTGTCCACTGGCTCTTTAGAGGTTCTGATGCAGGAGCTCTAAACAGATTTTTTACATCGATATACAGCGCAATGAGCTGGCCAAAGAGCTGTGGGCGGGGAAAGGCAGTTTTGGCTATGGGCTCTGGGTGGAAACAACCTCCACGTCATAAGCGGCGGCTTTCTCGATCAGGCCATCTGCATGGTCACATTACCAAAGGCGGAGAATAATTTCTAGTGCATGGTTTAGGTCTATCGTCATTTTTAGCCACTGGGGGACCGCAGGCAGGCTAGAGGAACTCATATTAATGTTAAACAACCTTAAAAAGTGAAAATTTCATGCCATGGGACCTTTAAGTCTCCACAATCCACACTTCATCGGACATACTTCTCATGAACTCTTGACCTAACATGAAACATGCACACACCATCCTACCCTCCTCTTCGGGTCAGGGTGGAGATAGTTTGGTGGAAGTGATACTGGGGACCAGTGGCGGAACAATTGTGGACAGGGCCCAGGGGCAAAACATCCCGACCGGGCCCCCTCGTTCCGGTGCGCGCGCACGTACACCCACACGTACACCCACACATACACCCACACGCACGCGCGGTCATTAAAGCATGTCCATCTCATCCATCGAGTGACGAGAAAAGAAGGCTATTTTTTGACGCCAACCCTCCCCATTAATCCGGGCTTGGGACCGGCACCTGTTTGAGCTGACTGCATCCAAGTGGCTGGGTTAGGCTAAACTATATACATTATTTGCAAAGACTGCAACAAAACATTTCGGAATGTTTAAACATAGAACATTGCGATGCAAACAAACTGGGAACTATATACACGTGTTTTTTGTTTTTTTTCCCCAACGTGGGTGAGGGCCCTGGGCCCAGGGGCAGTTGCCCCGCCCGCCCCGCCTATAGCTCCGCCCCTGCTGGGGACCATGGTCCTGAGGGCCTCTATGCAAAACCAGATCATTCTGTCTGTTTACACTTGAATAAAAGAATAGATAAAGAGCGTTCTCAGGACTCACACACACACTCACACTCTCACGCACACACACACACACTCTCACGCACATGCACGCGCGCACACACACACACTCACGCACATGCATGCGCGCACACGCACACACACACTCTCACGCACGCGCGCACACACACACAAGCACACACACACACACACACACACGCGCGCGCGCGCGCACACACACACACATGAAACCATGCTCAGCCAGGCCTTGAACATGTAAGTTCAAAGTTTAAAAACATTATTTCTAATTATTTCTGAAATGATTAGCACAACTGTAGCGGTAGAAAGTTGTGTTCTTAAGGTCATGAGTCCGTTACTGGTTTTTTAAACTTTTATTCCATTTAGTCATGAATACCAGGTCTGAGTCACATGTCAGCAGCTGCCTCCTCTGCGCGCTCTCGTGACCGCGTGCTTTCAGGAAGTGGGGCTCATTTCCGCTGCGGCACAACATCTGACTCCTGCATCCGGTTAGGACGAGTTACAAGCACTGACAATGTGAGCCCACCACACCGCCCACCAGCTGTGAGCTCACCACACCGCCCACCAGCTGTGAGCCCCCCACACCGCCCACCAGCTGTGAGCCCCCCTGCTCCTCATCGGTAGTATGGAGCCTGGATAAAACCAGACGGAAACACAGCAATTCTTCTTTAAGAATAATGGTCATCAAAACTACAAGTTCCACAATGCACAGCGTTTGAACGTCATCACAACAGGAAGCGTGTGAAGCAGGGAAGTAACCCTGGCAGAAAAATCCATAGTACAGTAAATCAGCGTGTCTGCCGAGGAAATGTTTCCAGTGATGTCAGCGTAGATGGACAACACCCAGGAACTGCTCCCCCCCGGCACACAGAAGTTACCGCCAGGGTCACGGCTCTGTTTCCGGATTAATGCCCGTGGAGCGCTCACCTATGATGGAACGGGCGATGGAGCAGCTCAATGTGCAGCTCAGCCGGCTGACCCGTTCCCTCCGCCGGGCCAGGACCGTGGAACTTCCTGAAGGTAACGTTACATATCACGGACTTAGGACTCTGTGTACAGGCACCGGAAGCTCTGTCACTGCTTGGTGTTTTAATAATGCTAACATGCAGTAACTTATATGATCTTACACAGGCCCAAACCTTTATGTTTAAGCCACTAAACGGAAACCTGTAGCCATATGAGAGAGATTCTCTGTTCTCTGAAGCCTGTCGGACTGCCTCCGCCTGTAAAATAATCCCAAAGAATTAAAAAGGCTTGTTTTGTGTGACAGTGCCAGATGTTATTTGGTAATAAATGAAGCAGGTCCTCTCTGCTGTGGACCTGCAGCATGGTGTCTCCTGAGCTCTCAGTGTCGGTGATACATTCATACAGGCTGCTGAAAGCCAAAGATGGGAGCCTTAGCAGGGACCATGTCCATGACCGAACACTGAGACCACAACAACAGCTACTGGCACTACGGTGGTTGAGGAGGAGCACACTAAACAAAACAGCCTTCCCAGTGCTACAAAGTATTGCATCCCCCTTTCTTCAAAGGGAGGTAGCCAGAATACTACTAAGCTAGTTAAACTCTAACTTTCCACACACAGGCTGTGCTATCACTCTTCAGCTGTTACAACAACTGTCCCAGATGGAGCTTGCCCTTAGTACCACATCACATGATCTGTGTGATCAATCACAAGTTCAGTCTTTCAGGTGGCTTTACAACTCTGCCGCCCTTGGCTGTGTTCGGCACTGCAGCCTGAGCTTGACTAGTGTTTTGCTTGATCATCTACTTAAAAGGAAAGTTCGCCTCTTTTGACATGAAGCTGTATGACATCCCATATCAGCAACATCATTTATGAACATCTTCTTACCCCCTGCTGCGTCCTGTGAGCAGAGTTCCAGCCTTGTTTTGGTGTTGATGAAGGTAGTCCGGCTAGTTGGCTGGGGTTTAAAAAATAAAGCTTCTCAAAACAATATGCGTTCAACAGAGTAATACATTTGCATCACAAAATCGTTCTCCAGGAAAAAGTCAGACCTCACAATCGCTCGGCCCTATTTTCTCTCCCTTCGTATCACTGCCTGCTGTGTAGAGCGTGCAGACCGAAGTGCAGACCGAGCACTCCCCTGCTTCCGAGCAGCAAACACCGTAACAGGCGCGGCAGGCGGCAGCGCGCAGTGAAACGAAGTGATACGACGAGCAGGGGTTTGAGAGGACAGAAAAGAGGGGACAACAAACACTGTAACACCATTCAAAGGATACCTGTTGGAACAGGGAAACACGAGTTAATGACCACAATAATATCACATATACATAAAGAGAGTAAAGTGAGGAAAGGTGTGACAGATGAGGCCCCCCAGCAGGCTGGGCCTATAGCAGCTTAACTATGGGATGTTTCAGGATCACCTGAGCCATCCCTAACTATAAGCTTTATCAGAAAGGAAAGTTTTAAGCCTGGTCTTAAAAGTGGAAAGGGTGTCTGCTTCCTGAAGCCAAACTGGCAGCTGGTTCCACAGAGAGGAGCCTGATAACTGAAGGCTCTGCCTCCCAAACTGGCAGCTGGTTCCACAGAGAGGGGCCTGATAACTGAAGGCTCTGCCTCCCAAACTGGCAGCTGGTTCCACAGAGAGGGGCCTGATAACTGAAGGCTCTGGCAGCTGGTTCTTGACACCCAGATGGTACCACTACAGATGCATGTACTGCACATTCTTTGTATGCACATGGGAGTTGAGAGCAATGATTTCTTAAAAATGTCCTCAAGTGGTTTGTTGTCATTGTAGACTGTGACATGCTTTCCAAAAATGTAAAGATGAAACTTTGTGCGAGCCTTGACAATAGACAGCATTTCTTTTTCTAATTTGTGTATAGCGAGTTTCTACATCCGTCAGGGACCTAAGAAAAGCCAACAGGACGGTTGTCCTGCAGGATCACTGCAGATGGTCCCCTACTGCTTGCATTCCAAAATGTCTCCACAGGCGGAGCTGTGCCATAGGACTTTAGCACTAAGGCTGTGAGCACAAATCCTTCAGCTTGTTAAAGTCCTTTTGATGAGATGGCTGCCATGCGAAGTTCACATCATTTTTGAGTAGCTGCTTCATAGATGCATCCGACTCAGGTTTGGAATAAACTTGGACAAATATGTGTCCAACCCTAGAAAGCGCCCCCCCACCTTCCTTGTTAGCAGTGCAGTGGGTACTAACTCCCCTGCTGCAGCAGGTTGGAGCCTGTGGTCATGTGCAGTGGGGAAAAAAAGTATTTAGTCAGTCACCAATTGTGCAAGTTCTCCCACTTAAAAAGATGAGAGAGGCCTGTAATTGACATCATAGGTAGACCTCAACTATGAGAGACATAATGAGAAAAAAAAAAAATTCAGAAAATCACATTGTCTGATTTTTAAAGAATTTATTTGCAAATAAGGGTGGAAAATAAGTATTTGGTCACCTACAAAAGTTAATCTCAATACTTTGTACTATATCCTTTGTTGGCAATGACAGAGGTCAAACGGTTTCTGTAAGTCTTCACAAGGTTGGCACACACCATTGCAGGAATGTTGGCCCATTCTTCCAAGCAGATCTCCTCTAAAGCAGTGATGTTCTGGGGCTGGCGGCGGGCAACACAGACTTTCAACTCCCTCCAAAGGTTTTCGATGGGGTTGAGATCTGGAGACTGGCTAGGCCACTCCAGGACCTTGAAATGCTTCTTACGAAGCCACGTCTTTGTTGCCCTGGCAGTGTGCTTGGGATCATTGTCATGCTGAAAGACCCTGTCACGTTTCATCTTCAATGCCCTTGCTGATGGAAGGAGGTTTGCACTCAAAATCTCACAATACATGGCCCCATTCATTTTTCCATGTACACGGACCAGTCGTCCTCGTCCCTTTGCAGAGAAACAGCCCCAAAGCATGATGTTGCCACCCCCATGCTTCTCAGTTGGTATGGTGTTCTTTGGATGCAACTCAGCATTCACTCTCCTCCAAACACGACGAGTTGTGTTTATACCAAACAGTTCTACTTTGGTTTCATCTGACCATATGACATTCTCCCAATACTCCTCTGGAACATCCAAATGCTCTCTAGCAAACTTCAGACGCGCCCGGATATGTACTGGCTTAAGCAGGGGGACACGTCTGGCACTGCAGGATCTGAGTCCCTGGCGGCGTAGTGTGTTACTGACGGTAGCCTTTGTAACTTTGATCCCAGCTTTCTGCAGGTCATTCACTAGGTCCCCCCGTGTGGTTCTGGGATTTTTGCTCACCATTCTTGTGATCATTCTGACCCCACGGGCTGAGATCTTGCGTGGAGCCCCTGATCGAGGGAGATTAGCAGTGGTCTTGTAGGTCTTCCATTTTCTGATTATCGCTCCCACTGTAGATTTCTTCACACCAAGCTGCTTGCCTATTGCAGATTCAGTCTTCCCAGCCTGGTGCAGGTCTATAATTCTGTTTCTGGTGTCCTTCAACAGCTCTTTGGTCTTCACCATAGTGGAACTTGGAGTGTGACTGTTTGAGGTTGTGGGCAGGTGTCTTTTATACTGTTAACGAGTTCAAACAGGTGCCATTGATACAGGTTATGAGTGGAGGACAGAGGAGCCTCTTAAGGAAGAAGTTACAGGTCTGTGACAGCCAGAAATCTTGCTTGTTTGTAGGTGACCAAATACTTATTTTCCACCCTTATTAGCAAATAAATTCTTTAAAAATCAGACAATGTGATTTTCGGAATTTTTTTTTCTCATTATGTCTCTCATAGTTGAGGTCTACCTATGATGTCAATTACAGGCCTCTCTCATCTTTTTAAGTGGGAGAACTTGCACAATTGGTGACTGACTAAATACTTTTTTTCCCCACTGTAGTAGCGTAACACTTTGTTTCAGCCCACCAGAGTGCATAGGGTCCTGATAAATGCCTCACTGTGTCGGTGCAGGGCTGCCGCGGTTGAGGAATCCCCCCTGTGGTGAGTCAGGGCGGCTCAATATGTATGCCATATTATTGCACCATCTTTTTTAATTTTTTATCTATCTATCTAGCAAATTGGTTGCAATGTTTCCTCTGAAACATGGCGCAACCTGGCAACTCATTTTGCTTGTCAAATTTCTGGAGCAGTGACTTGAATGCAGGTTTGTCCACAGTGGAAAACGGCACCATCTCCTCACCCGGATGCCGTGGAACAGCGCCTGTTAGGCCTTTATGTCCGTCTGTCTCTGCTGTACGTGGCGACTCGAGCAAAGGCTTCGCCCCGACATGAGCTGTTCCGCCACTCTGGCAGCAGGCGGCGGTAACCGCGCCTCCATAGCTGGATGGTAGCTCGCTCGGTGAGCCCTTAAATTAGTTGTTTCCTCGTTTCACTGGAACCGTTTTGCTGCAGATTTTACAGATTGCCTCATTTAAATTGGCTGGTTCCCCCTTTTCATCCGGCTGAAAGTTGAAATGCTCCCAAAGGGGCGAAGTAACCTTTAGTTTTGATAGCAGTGCAGCTGCCATTGTCACCTTCTCAATGTGTTGTGGTGAGATCAGGTCCCGTGCGGTGATGGTGGGGGCCCATCATGAAGCGCGGTGGGATTCTTCATACTTGAAATTCAAGCTCATTACTATGGCAAATATTTGCTCCCACTTTGACAGTAAGCCTGACTCCCTGATCTTTAGTTTACTGCCATTTGTTCTTGCCAACAGGAACATAACAGAGTGTGTTCTTTAGACTTTTGGATTTTTAAGGAAAAGCTGGGAAGCTGAGTTTTGTGTAGAGCTGATGAGCATAGACCCCCCACTCATTAAATGAGGATGAAGTTGGAGATTTATGCTCCGTGAGTTTTTTTTTTATAGCAAAAACTTAAAATAAACTTCAAATTGTACAATTTTCAGGAAAACAGAGAAGTTGATAAGGGACCAGGAGCTCCTGGAATGGGAATTTAAAACCTTTTTTTTCTCAATTCAGGTGCCATTAGTCTTTTCTGTTTTTTTATTCTTCTTCTTCTGTTTTTTGCGTCCATAGACAATGAGACTGCAGTGTACACACTTATGCCAATGGTTATGGCTGACCAGCACAGGTAAGTGCTCAGCCTGATTACACAACTTCAGTATTGAAATGGTGTTGTTTGTCTCCTCTTAAGATTGTAAATTTTTCTTTTTAATACATTCTATATTTTTTTGTGCTTTCTTTAAAAGGTCAGTGTCAGAATTGCTTCTCAACTCCAAGTTTGATGTGAACTATGCCTTCGGACGAGTAAAGAGAAGTTTGCTACACATTGCAGCCAAGTAAGACACAGTACTGCTTCCTCTTTTTCTTTTTCTTCCATCCGAGTAAACACTAAATATATGTGTTACCACTGTAGCTTAGTATCACAATTATCCCACTAAATGTAGATTTTGAAATGTGACCACAGCAGATAAGAAACATGTAGGCGCGAGGGTTGTCATGATATCATCATTTCAAACTCAATACCAAGGGAAATATTTGATCCCATTTTCAAATGTAAAAATGTACAAAATGTGTGGTACGGCTGCATCACTTTGTGGTACGGCTGCTGCACTGTGTGCTACGGCTGCTGCATTGTGTGGTACGGCTGCATCACTGTGTGGTACGGCTGCATCACTTTGTGGTACGGCTGCTGCACTGTGTGCTACGGCTGCTGCACTGTGTGGTACGGCTGCTGCATTGTGTGGTACGGCTGCATCACTGTGTGGTACGGCTGCATCACTGTGTGGTACGGCTGCATCACTGTGTGGTACGGCTGCTGCACTGTGTGGTACGGCTGCTGCACTTTGTGGTACGGCTGCTGCACTGTGTGGTACGGCTGCTGCACTGTGTGGTACGGCTGCTGCATTGTGTGGTACGGCTGCGTCACTGTGTGGTACGGCTGCTGCACTGTGTGGTACGGCTGCTGCACTGTGTGGTACGGCTGCTGCACTGTGTGGTACGGCTGCTGCACTGTGTGGTACGGCTGCTGCACTGTGTGGTACGGCTGCTGCATCACTGTGTGCTACGGCTGCATCACTGTGTGGTACGGCTGCATCACTGTGTGGTACGGCTGCATCACTGTGTGGTACGGCTGCTGCACTGTGTGCAGGGTTTCCGCGGAGTCATAAAAAGTCATAAAACGTCATAAATTTAATAATAAGAATTTTAGGCCATAAAAAGTCATAAAAACATCCAGATTTTCCATACAAGGTCATAAATTGATCATGTTTGATCATGTTCTAGAATGCGCTGCTGAGGGTGGCAGCACGTTGGAGTAGCTCTGAACCTCACATTGAGATTTTTCTTTTTTCAAAATTTCATTCCTGTTATTTCTTGGAAGAAATTGCATTTTTTGGACAACTGTTCCTTCCTGCCTTGGATGCTGTGCAGCTGGATTAATTTTTCCCAATACTTTTGTATATTTTACTCTTTTGTCATGATGCATAACCATAGCAACAAGGTGGTTTACAACAGGGAGCAGCTGATTAACATTGGAAAAGCAGAAATAATTCGACAACTGAAGCCAGAAATCCCACTGGAATTGAAAAGGAGGCATCGTGGATGCAGGGCAGGAGCAAAGAGGAGAGAAAGAAAGAAGAAGTTCAAACCATCTCTGCCATCCGTCATCATGGGAAATGTAAGATCGTTAGCTAACAAGTTGGATGAACTTCTAGCATTGACAAGGACTCAGCAAGAATATCGGGAATGTAGCATTATGTGTTTTACTGAGACATGGCTACAGGATCATATACCTGACTCCAGCGTCTCTCTGCCGGGCTTCCTGACTGTACGAGCAGATCGAGATTTAAAGAGTAGCAGGAAAAGGAAAGGGGGTGGATTGGCAGTGCTTGTCAACAACAGATGGTGTCACCCAGGACATGTTACTGTGAAGAGTCGTCTCTGCAGTCCTGACATTGAACTATTGACAGTAAGTTTTCGTCCATATTATTTGCCAAGAGAGTTCACCAGTGTTGTTTTGGTGGCTGTTTACATTCCACCCTCAGCTGTTGCCGACACTGCATGTGATGTCATCAGTTCCGTTGTTGCTAAGATACAGACACAACACCCCAATTCTTTTGTGGCAATATCTGGTGATTTTAATCATGCCTCACTCTCTGCTACACTGCCAACTTTTCAACAGTTTGTCAGCTGCTCTACCAGAGAAAACAAGACATTGGATTTGTTTTACACAAATGTCAAGGATTCATACATTTCCAAATCAAGACCTCCCCTGGGTAAATCAGATCACAACCTTGTTTTTCTCTGTTCAGCATATAAACCCCTTGTCCAGAGACTACCTGTCACAAAAAGGACTGTTAGAAAGTGGTCACATGATGCTGAAGAAGCCTTACAGGGTTGTTTTGATGCAACCGATTGGATTTCTCTTTGTAAGCCACATGGAGAGGACATTAATGCCATGACTGAGTGTGTGACTGACTATATAAACTTCTGTGTGGACAACACCATCCCCACCAGAACAGTGAGATGCTTCCCTAATAACAAACCCTGGATCACCAGTGAGCTAAAGGAACTATTGAACAGGAAAAAAAGAGCCTTTAGGGAGCGAGACAGGGAGTTACTGAGGAGTATACAGAAGCAGCTCAAAGTCAAGATCAGAGAGAGCAAGGAGGTGTATAGAAAGAAGCTTGAGAGTAAACTGCAGAGGAACAATATCAGAGATGTGTGGTCAGGAATGAAGAAGACCACAGGCCTCAAGCAGAGGGAGGATCGGATGGATGGAAGTCTGGACAGAGCAAATGAGCTGAACACATTCTTCAACAGGTTCAGTTCAGGAACAAGCTCACCATCCTCCCCTCCTGTTCCCAGCCAAAGAGACATCCCACCCTCCTCTGACCCACAGCTTTCCTGTAACATCTCCACCTCCACCTCAGTCATGGATTCTTCTGCTTCCACTAGTTTGTCTTCAACCCAATCAGGAGATGCTGCTGTCCCCTTTGCCTCCCCCTCCCACTTTTCTGTTTCTAGAAGTCAGGTGAAGAGGCAGTTGGAGAGACTGAACCGGAACAAGGCTGCAGGTCCAGATGGTGTCAGCCCCCGAGTCCTGAAGGCCTGTGCAGAGCAGCTCTGTGGGATTCTGCAACACCTTTTCAACCTTAGCTTGACCCAAGAGAAGGTACCACTGTTGTGGAAGACATCCTGTCTGGTTCCGGTACCAAAGAAAACTCACCCTTCAGACATCAATGACTACAGACCTGTTGCCCTGACATCCCACATCATGAAGGTCCTGGAGAGACTCCTGTTGACCCACCTGTGTAAGCAAACCAGCACATATCAGGACCCCCTGCAGTTTGCTTATCGCCATGGAGTTGGAGTTGAAGACGCTATCATACACCTGCTTCAACAAACCCACTGTCATCTGGACAAAGCAGGCAGCACTGTGAGGATCATGTTCTTTGATTTCTCCAGTGCATTTAACACAATTCAGCCTGATCTGCTTCGTCTGAAACTCCAGAAGACTCAGGTGGAGGCCTCAACAATCACCTGGATTAATGACTACCTGACAAACAGACCACAGTTTGTCAGACTGAAGAATTGTGTGTCTAACCAGGTGATCAGCAGCACAGGAGCACCACAGGGGACTGTACTCTCACCATTCCTTTTCACTCTGTACACTTCAGACTTCCAGTACAAGTCAGACTCCTGTCATCTACAGAAATATTCAGATGACTCTGCAGTGGTCGGGTGTATCAGAGATGGACAAGAAGCTGAGTACAGAGAGCTGGTGGACCGCTTTGTGGCATGGTGTGGGAACAATCATCTCATCTTGAATGTTAACAAAACAAAGGAGATGATTGTAGATTTCAGGAGAAACAGGGTCAGATCAAACCCTGTTTCCATCATGGGAGAAGAAGTGGAGGTGGTTGAGGAATATAAATACCTTGGTGTTCATCTGGACAACAGACTGGACTGGAGACACAACAGTGAAGCCATCTACAAGAAAGGACAGAGCAGACTGTACTTCTTGAGGAAGCTAAGGTCCTTCAAGGTTTGCAACAAGATGTTGCAGATCTTCTACAAGTCTGTTGTTGAGAGCGTCATTTCCTCTTGCGTCATCTGTTGGGGCAGCAGCATCAGAACCAGGGACCTAAAAAGACTCAACAACCTGATAAAGAAGGCTGGTTCTGTTCTGGGGACGGCTGTGGAACCTCTGGAGACAATAATGCAAAGAAGGATTTTGCATAAAATCAAGAGAATTATGGACAACCCTGAACATCCTCTCAATGAGACTGTTATCGGAAAACAGAGTCTCTTCAGTCAAAGGCTTCTTCAGTTTGGATGCAAAACGGACCGCTACAGGAAATCTTTCCTGTCCACAGCCATCAGCATCTATAATAACTCCTTGATTTAATTGAGCTACATCAACATTTAATTTCCCTCTGGGATAAATAAAGTATTTTTGAATTGAATTGAATTGAATTGAATTGAATTACATTTCGCCACGTCTTAAATTTATATGCTCGTTCATTCATTAGTTCTACCATCGCCTCTCCACCTCGAGCCCATACGCTGGTGGCAGAATTCATTCGTTTCGCCTGTTGCAGTAGCCTAGCAAGCTAGCAAGCTAGGCTACTGTTGCAGTTCTGCCTGAGGAATCTGGGTGGTATCGCGTGAACTTCAAGATCCATGCGCCAGTGTAGCACTTCCATAGAAACCCGCGCGAACTTCAGAGCTTCACTGCCGGTGTTCTGATCATGTAGCCTTGGTCCATGGTCGTAAGGTCTACTTAGCCTAGCTCGTATTGTGTCTTAGCTTGTAGATACCAAGTCTATTGCACTCTGTGCAAAAAGACACTGGAGCTCTCCAGTTTAGGCATTAAAGCCTTGAATTCACATGCAAAATCAGAGAGGCATAAAGTCTGTGTACAAGGTTTGCATCGGGTGCAGGCCATCACTCAGTTTTGTTCTCCGTCACTACCCGGTCCAAGCTCAGCACAGCATTCCGTCGCTCCAGCCGCCACACACAGTGCTTTCGGATCAACATCCACGTCGAAAGCGGAGGTCCTGTGGGTGTTGAACACCGTTACGAAACACCAGTCGTACAGCGGGAACGAAGACATTGCCGAACTTTTCCGAACAATGTTCCCGGACTCAGAAATAGCCAAGACCTTTACGTGTGGGAAAGATAAGACCTCGTACATCACACGCTTTGGCTTGGCAGAGTACATTAAAAAAGACCTCGTCTCCAAAATCACGGGGCCTTACGTTCTCATGTTTGTTGAGAGCTTGAATCAGACAAGCAAGAAAAAACAGCTGGACGTACACGTAGACATTTTTTTCAATTTAACTCAATTAAATAAAAGAGCTCTTCTTAACATTTTATTTTGTTGATTGGTTTAATAGGCTACTGTTGTGTACAGTTGTAACAGTTAATACAACTGCACATGGTACAGTTGTTTACAGTTGTTAAGTGAATAAAAAAAAGATTTTTTAAAGGAATCGACTAAAGTTATTTCTCGTAATTCGTGTAGGTCATAAATTTAAATTATCATGGTCATAAAAAGGTCTTAAATTGTCTTAAATTTGACTGACTAAACCCTGCAGAAACCCTGTGTGTGGTACGGCTGCTGCACTTTGTGGTACGGCTGCTGCACTGTGTGGTACGGCTGCTGCACTGTGTGGTACGGCTGCTGCACTGTGTGGTACGGCTGCTGCACTGTGTGGTACGGCTGCATCACTGTGTGGTATGGCTGCTGCACTGTGTGGTACGGCTGCTGCACTGTGTGGTACGGCTGCATCACTGTGTGGTACGGCTGCATCACTGTGTGGTACGGCTGCTGCACTTTGTGGTACGGCTGCTGCACTGTGTGGTACGGCTGCTGCACTGTGTGGTACGGCTGCTGCACTGTGTGGTACGGCTGCATCACTGTGTGGTACGGCTGCTGCACTGTGTGGTACGGCTGCTGCACTGTGTGGTACGGCTGCTGCACTTTGTGGTACGGCTGTTGCACTGTGTGGTACGGCTGCTGCACTTTGTGGTACGGCTGCTGGTACAGCTGCTGCACTGTGTGCTACGGCTGCTGCACTGTGTGCTACGGCTGCTAGTACTGCCAGTATCTATCAAGGCTTTAAGTCTTCTCCCATTGATTTTTACTGTGGTCATTCTCATTGAAAATGCCTTTTCTTGTTCTACATCCAAGTCTTGGCGTGGTACAAAGCACATCTGGGTCAGTTTTAAACGGTTTTGTGGACACATAGGTTTAGTGTGTCCTTCCAGCCCCCAACGGTAGCAAACTGGAATTCTTTTATTAAGTTTGTTATGAGTATTCGCAGAGAGTTCATTTCTTGCTGAGATTTTACTCACACCTGTTGCTGAACCCTGGTGGTGCCGAGGTGGTACTGCAGGTGTCCTTATCTTTAAAGGAAGTATTACGCCATAGCTGGCCCTTCCTCCGAGCAGCTACAAACACATCAGCGAGGGTGGAGGCTTCTGCAGCAGATTTGGTATCATGCTCTTTTATCCACACCTGGAGCTCAGGGGACAACATCCTTAAATACTGTTCCAGGATCAATATTTCACCAATTTCTTGCACAGTTTTACCTCTGGGTAGAATCCATTTCCCATACAGCTCTTTCAGCCGCACATAAAGTTCTTTGGGGCTCTCTTCAGGATGAACATACAGGGAACGAAACCTTTGTCTATAAGTTTCTGGATTAATATCATACTTCTTCAATATGGCTGCTTTCACATTATCATAATTCAGCGTCTCATCAACATCCATATCAGGGCTCTCAAGTCTCACGCAATGAGCGTGAGACACACGCATTTCAACAAGTTCACACGCTCACACGCCACACATGCCATTTCTCACGCTGAGAAATGATCAACTTCGTCGCACAGAAATTCTAATGGCCGATACTATAAACGAGTCAATGGCAGGTTACTGTGCGCTCGTACAGCTCAGAATAGCTCTGGTACAGCTGTCTTGAGTTAGCAACCCATCGGCCAATCACAAAATAGAATTTCTCAGCCAATCAGAAAACAGAATTTCTTGTTGCCGGGTGAGGTCTGAAATAGCTTTCAGCTGCAAGCACGCGTGCAGAAGTTGTAGACGAGCTGGAGGTGGAAGAGAACCGTCAGGATCATCAGCAGGTCATATCTTCATTTATTTGAATCTTTTATTAGTTACTATAGTTTTCCTACTCTTTGTAAAAGACCAATACCTGCCGATTAAAGTGTTCGTTGGAGTAGTAGACCTAAATATTCAGCACACACCCTTGACATGAGCAACTTAATGAAAAATGAAAAATATGTAGGAGTGTAATTAGGCTTCCGTGGTTCATTTTTTTCAAAGGTGACTGGTATGAGCAGATTCCCAATAAGGCTATCTACAATTGCCCAACTGGTATTAGTTCTGCCACACTGAAATGCTGATGCATGGTGGGGCTCAATAAAACCAAGACCAGGAACACTTTGTTTCTGAATGGAACTCTGTCATCCATCATGACTGTGAAAATGGCTGACATTGAGCCACAGTGCTTTAAATGGGAGCCCCCAATATCAGTCATCAAGCATCAAAATCTGCCACAAACACTTACAACAACACTTTGCATAAGACTTTGCATACCTAAAACAATTTATTTTTAAAATATAGCAGAATTTAGTGTAAAAGTGAAGATTTGTGATTTTGATATTAATAAAACAATTTCTTTGTTCTTTAAGTAGCTAGTTTATGGCGATGGGATACTGCAAGGGACCAGCCCCCGCCCCCCCCAAAAAAAACCCCGAAAGAAACCTCCGCACACGGCCTGGCCCCTGCCCCGCCCGAATCTCACTCCAAGCAAACTTGAAAACTTGAGAGCCCTGATCCATATGAACATAGGCACTAGGGATGTTGAAATTTAAAAAAAGTCTTGACCGACCACTGAACCTCATTAGTCAATTAAAGTCGGTCACCGAAAATTCTATAAGTGCCATTTATGATATCTGTGTCCTGTCGCGCGTCTTTCTCTGCCTCGTGGAACAAGTTATGCCCCCATTTTAGAATGGTTAGGCTCCCATCACACAATCAATGTTAGTTCGTGCCCTTGGTATTATACATTTTCCCCAATCATTGACCACTAGTTCTTAGCGTACTTGTGGAGGAATAAGGGTTTTGGGTAGAAAAATAATTGCTGTGCCTGCGCAGACACGCACAGCCACACATTACGCGCAACGGCGCCCTTCCAGTCACGGTACTTTTTAAACACGAATCAAACGCAACACCGAACTCGGGCTGTTAAAAGCCCACGTTACAAAGTCACAAATAGAGAACGGTGCATTTGGCGGTGTTACAGGAAAGTAGGTTAACCAATGACTTTGTTAAAAAAAAAAAACTTACCAAATGCCAACAGCCTCTGTGGCGTAGCCTATGCTGCACAAAATCCTTTGCAATAAGTTCCTGTCGTCATGCCATTTAAGTACAGATGAATATATCACAACAAGTAGGCTAAGTTAGTCTTGTGTCTTTTGCCATTACAGTGTTACAATTATCATTATGTCGTAGTCCACACGCAGCCACATTGGCTTTATTTAGGTTAATAGTGGCGATTTTTTTTTTATTTTTATTTTTTTATTTTTTTTAACTGCGCAGACAGGACCCGTCATGTACGGCGTACAAGTTGCAATCGGTGCAAGAGAGGACCTCTGAGGAGGGCTCTACGTGAGCTCTGCTGCGGTTGTTCTTCCATCGTGGGATGGCTCATGCTCACATAACATTTCTAAAGATATAGTGAGTTTTTTTTTTTTTTTTTAAACCGACGGCAGAAAAATTCTAACCGGACGACGTTGATTCGGTCAACCATCGGTCACACGGTCATCAGTTAACATCCCTAATAGGCACTCCTTGCCTTACCAGTTAGGAGAGGAATGAGGCGGAAAACCCAGTCTGCTTTTGGCCATCTACAGGCAGCTGCAATTCTCTTAAATGTAACAAAGAAATGTTCAATATCATCTTCACTTGTCAATTGCTGCAACTTTGGCTCAAGAGAGAACTGTGACTGACCTGAAGATCTATTGACTGGTGCAGAAATAGCCTGGGCCTGCTGGTCGTCTTCATTGTCATCCTCCTGGGTTTCTGGATTAGTTGAAGAGGACTCAGGGAGTGGAGAGGTGCGGGCCTGCACTTCCATTTGTAGAAGCTGAAACTGATGTTTTAAAGCTTTAAACCCTTGTTCCTGTTTTTCACGTTCTTGGTTTAATTTGACCTCCCGTGCCTCCTGCTGGTTCATGAAAGCCTGTAAGATCCCAGTCAGGTCTCTCAGTGTTGGTTCTCTGACATCTTCACCCCCAGTGTCTGCTGCCATTGTAGAAGCTCCAGCCTCCATTTCCTCTTCTCCAGCCCATGGTTCATGTGCTGGTTGGGTCTCTGGTGTATTTTTCCTGGCTCCACGGTGCATGATCAAAAGGGGGAAAACATGGAGAGTCCGAAAAGAAAAAAACCGAGCTAAAGAAAAAAACTACCAAAATAAAACTGTGTCCTCAACTGGCAGATCCCACCACTGCCACCATGTGTGAGGGACCGAGCCGGTCAAACATGAGGACACAGTCCATCTTTGTCCATGTATGAGTGATTTCCTTTGCTATTTAAAGATAGCACTGTTCAAACCAAAGATACCATGCCATGATGTGTTCAGGGTCCCTGCTATAGAAGTCCGACTTCTGACAGCTGTTCTGAGAACAAGCTGGGGCCCAATAGGATTCCTGTATTAGTTAGTAAAAGAAGGAATCGAAAACAGTCAACCTGCTGGGTGAATTTATCTAATCTGTTATCGGTACCACGTACAACTCAGAATACAACAGAGACCAGTGTAAACTCCACAAAACTAGCCTTACTTAATATTAGATCTCTGTCCAATAAGTCACTGTTAGTTAATGACTTCATAATTTCACACAATTTAGATTTTCTTTTTCTGACAGAAACATGGTTAATAGAGAGCACAAGTGCTACTGTTCTTAATGAAGCAGCTCCCCCAAACTTTAGTTTTATGGATAAATGCCGAAATGGGAGGAAAGGTGGTGGAGAAGCTGCCTTATTTAAAGATACATTCCAGTGTAAAGAGATCTCATTTGGTGAATTCACTTCTTTTGAATATCTGAGTTTTATTTTAAAGGGTGTTCCTAAAATCCTGTTCTTAATCATTTACAGAGCTCCAGGATACTGTGCAAGTTTTATTGATGAATTTTCTGAATTATTGTCTGTTATTTCGACTGATTTTAACCATTTTATCTTGACCGGGGATTTTAACATTCACATGGATAATATGACGGATGGTACTGCCAAAGAATTTTCTTCTGTGCTGGACATGTTTGGTTTGTGGCAGCATGTAACAGAACCTACCCACCTTCGAGGTCACATTCTGGACCTGCTCATTTCTAAAGGTGTTGATATTTCTTCTGTTGTTGTTACTGATTTGGCCTTGTCTGACCATTTTTGTATTTTATTTGATTTACATATTACTCAGAATGTTCAAACAACCAGCTTCTCAGTTAAGAAGAGGTACATCAATGAGAAAACAAGTGCTCAGTTTAGGGAGGCCATAGTTATGTTACCAACAATGAGCGCAGAGTCGGTTGAAGGAATGCTGGATCATTTTAACTTGAAAATTTTGAATGTAATGGAAGCTGTTGCACCGATAAGAATCAAGAGCACCTTGATCAAACAGAAAACCCCATGGAGAAACACCACTACGGTCAAAAACCTGAAAAGAGAATGCATGAAAGCTGAACGTAAATGGAGGAAAACAAAGCTTCAGATTCACTATGAGCTGTACAAAGAAAGCCTGCGTAGTTATAACAATGAGCTGTGCAAGGCCAGACAGCTGCATTTATCTGAAATGATTAATAAGAATGTCAACAAGTCTCGAACTCTGTTTGCTATGGTTGAAAAACTCACAAATCCTCCTAAACAGTCAAACCCAGACCTCCTCTCCACTGAGAAATGCAACGAATTTGCCAACTTTTTTTGCCAAAAAATCAAAACAATTAGACAAAATATTAACGCAACACAGACAAACAAGAAAACTAATCTGTGTCTAAAACCTGAAATAACTCTGACGTTATGTCACAATTTAATATTGTTGATTTAAAAATCCTAGAGGAAACAGTTCGGCAGCTGAAATCAACAACTTGCACTCTGGACATAATACCATCTGACTTTTTAAAAACTGTTTTTACCTCAGTAGAAAGTGATCTCCTACAAATAGTTAACAGCTCACTGGCATCAGGCATTTTTCCCAAGTCACTAAAGACAGCTGCCATTGAGCCTCTCCTAAAGAAGAGAACTCTAGATGCCTCTATGATGAACAACTACAGACCTGTCTCTAACCTCTCTTTTATATCTAAGATTATTGAGAAAGTTGTATTTAACCAGCTCAACGACTTTCTGAATGAAAGTGGAAGTCTTGATAAGTTTCAATCAGGCTTCAGACGTCATCACAGCACTGAAACAGCTCTGGTCAAAGTGTTAAACGACATCAGGTTGAATACTGATTCTGGTAATGTTTCAGTCCTGGTTCTGTTGGACCTCAGCGCTGCGTTTGATACTGTAGATCACAGAATCCTGTTGCACAGGCTGGAAAACTGGGTTGGACTTTCTGGAGCGGTCCTTAACTGGTTCAGGGCCTACTTAGAAGGCCGGAGTTATTTTGTTACAATTGGCAGCTATGAATCTGAGCGAGTGGCCATGACTTGTGGAGTCCCCCAGGGGTCAATTCTTGGACCTCTTCTATTTAACTTGTATATGCTCCCTTTGGGTCAGATATTGCAAAATTTTAACATCAATTATCACAGTTATGCAGACGATACACAACTTTATGTGTCTCTGTCACCGGACGACTGCAGCCCAGCAGACGTACTGTGTCAGTGTCTGGAGGAAGTAAACACCTGGATGAGAGAGAATTTTCTACAATTAAATGAAGACAAAACTGAGATCATTCTGTTTGGGAGCAAAGAGAAGAGGGTCAGCGTTGGTAAATATCTTGAGACTCGGGACCTTACAATCACTGACCAAGTTGGTAACCTCGGAGTGTTGATAGACTCAGATCTGACTTTCAGCAGCCACATCAAAGCTGTCACCAAGGCAGCTTTTTACCATCTCAGAAATATCAACAGAATTAAAGGTTTCCTCTCCCAAACAGACCAGGAGAAACTCCTCCATGCATTAATCTCCAGTAGACTCCATTACTGTAATGCTCTTTTAACTGGACTTCCCAAAAAGAGCATTAAACATCTGCAGCTCATCCAGAACGCTGCTGCTAGAGTTTTAACCCGGACTAAGGGATCTGAACACATCACAGCAGTTTTAAAATCTTTACACTGGCTTCCAGTCAGTCACAGAATAGATTTTAAAAGCCTGCTGATGGTTTACAAATCCCAGAACAGTTTAGGCCCAAAATACATCTGTGATCTGTTCAGAGAATATAAAGCCAGCAGAGCTCTTAGATCCAAGGACTCAGGTCAGCTGGTCCAGTCCAGAGTCCAGACTAAACATGGAGAAGCAGCATTTAGCTGTTATGCTGCAAACAAGTGGAACAAACTGCCAGTGGAGATTAAACTTTCACCAAATGGAGACATTTTTAAATCCAGGTTAAAAACATTTCTTTTCTCATGTGTCTATGCATGAAATATCTTTTAACTTATCTAGACTGTTGCCTGATTTTAAATTCATTTAAATGATTTTATTTGTTTCTCTTTATATTCTTTTATGTATTTTTAATGCTTCTTGCACTCCCTGCTGCAATGCTTTTATTTTATGTAAAGCACTTTGAACTGTTTGTACATGAAATGTGCTATACAAATAAATTTGATTTGATTTGATTTGATTTATTTAGCTATCAGATTATTTTATGATTCAGCTGGACTCCAACAAATTGAAAGAACAGTATGTGGGACCAATCAGCAAAGACAGCTATTGGACGAGAAGATCGGTTCTGCTGGATGAATGTTGCATGAGGAATTCTCTGCTGTTGTTGGTACTGAGGAATAAAGTAGGCTGATCAGACAGCAAAACGTCTTAAGTGCAAAACACTGGCTTAAGTGTTTGCCAGACATGGACACTGACTTAATGAAATATACAATTAACCCCTTAACGTTTTTATGTCCCGCCGGCGGGACGTTGCATACTTCAGGGCAAATCTGGGGTTTTCCTCAGCCCCCCTTTATATGTCCCTAAATATACCGTTGGAAAGCTAAGGGTCTTGCGATTCCAATGATGTATGGCAATCCAAGATACAATCAGAACACCAGAATGGTGTCAGCCTGCCCTCCATCCAGGATCTGTACCTGTCCAGAGTCAGGAAACGGGCAGGTAACATCTCTGCAAACACATCACACCCTGGACACAAACTGTTTAATCTCCTCCCTTCTGCAAGGCGCTACAGAACTCTGTACGCCAAAACAACAAGACACAGGAACAGTTTCTTCCCTCAGGCTGTCTCTGTGTTAAACAGCTAAAACCGGACTTCAGTGTATCATCCTTGCACCATGCACCAATTTGCACTTCTGATTTAATCTTGTTCTATGTTTATTTTTTTGTCTATTTTTTGTACTTGTTGCACTAAAGAGAGTGAGGTGTAACCGGAGTCAAATTCCTCGTGTGTGTCCACATACCTGGCAATAAAAAGCGATTCTGATTCTGATTCTGATTCTGAACTGTGGACACAATAAACACTTATGTAAAACCAGTCGCAAATACAAAAAAGTGTCAAAGTTACCTATAAAGCCTTACAGTATTCTAAGAAAAGATACAACTCCAACAAAAATGGTCCTGATATGTTGGCAAGGGTCCAGTAAATGTGCTCAAGTAAAATAGTTATTTTACAACAAGTCTTTCACCCACAAAGACACAAAGTCTGCGGCGGCAAACTTTCAGAATTTCTGTCAGAAGCATATTTTTCCGCACATTCTTGATCATAACTTCAGTTAGCATGCATGTATTAGCCCCGACGTGATACCGAAACAGCTCTGGTCTTTTAGCTTTTGAATGACATCTTACTTACTCCAATAGATGCCTGTTTACCCCGTCTGCTGGGGCACAATAGTCAGTTACTCACTGATGCGTCAAAAGTATCTGCCCCTAGTCTTATGTGTGCGGCTTGAACTAGTTTCGGCGGATTTTACTTTGAAGTGGCGTATTGAATAGCTCATGAAATTCTAAACAAATCGGTATCAGGTTGAGGGGTGGTCTCTTCTTCCATATATGGAAAATGTAACCCGTAAAAAGCGTCACAGAGAAATAGTCTAGCTTTTTGACGTGAAAATTACGCATCGTCGTGCGTAATTTCAGATTCTGCAGTTTATTGGTTTATTTTTCTAAAACATGGCTAAACGGACGTAAAAACAAAATACAGTAAGCAGGAAGCCTCGGGGGTTTGTTTACACCGGGACAGTGATGCTTCTGACGTCAGACGGGGACAGTAATAATGAGTGCACGTAGCATCTGAAGAGGGAAACGTGCTTTCGACGAGTGAGTATTATTCATATTTTACTTCATATTATTCTAGTTATAGATAGATGGATAGATAGATACTTTATAGTTACATACTTTATTGTTTCCGAAGGAAAATGTGGGCTCAGCGTTATCACTCAGCAGCGTTCTCTTCAATACAGCAAACATTGAAAAAGAGCTAAAAGTAGTGTCAATTATTATATACACAACTCAGTCTTTCTTGTATCATAAAACACTTTTCTTTGTTTTTTATTTGTTGTACATAATAGAACGTCTGAAGATAATTCAGAGGAGGGGGTCCCACGTGCTACTTTCTCTAAAAACATAGTGGAACAAAACAAAAGTTTAGAGGAGCCCCATCACCCCTCTACTGGAAAATGTAAAAAGCATGAGGTCGAGAGAGAGATGGGGGGGGGGGGGGGGGGGGGGGGGGGTCTGCCTTTTGAAATGTAATAATTTGTGTGCAGGACATATTTTGATACGATTTTTCCTCCTTTTTTTTCCAACTGCACTTTTAGGTACATGGGGGGGGGTTGACCTATCAGATGGCCTGATAAGATACTTGAAGGTCTTGCACAAAACACAGAAGTAGACTTTCTTGTTCCACTTCATGGACATTGCTTTTGTGAATGCATCTTGCAGAAAGAACATTGCGGAAGCAGAGGTGAGGTTCCTTTGCACCAGAAGGCATTCAGGGAGACCTTAGCCTTGGAGTTGGCAGAGACGGGGTCTACCACCTCAGCTGAATCTGGACCATTTCTTGCCGGTCATCACAAACCTGTGCACACATCAGGACGCAGGACAGCTGGATGCTTGAGGTGCAGACACTGCCAGACCAAGACTCCTGTGACGTGTGCCACATGTGATGTGCCTCTCTGCTTTGTGCCAGGCAGAGACCGCTACAATGATTAGCATGTTGCCAACAGCAAAAAATGTGAACACAAATTGTAAATACTGTTCAGTGTGGTTTGCTATGTCATTATTTATGTATATAAACTAATTGCATTTAGACCATAATATTTGTTTGGACTTTTATTGTCTGCACAAAGCTCTGGTTGTAGACAAAATGTGTTTGTGCTTCTGTTACTCTTTGTCAGTGATACTGACAGAGGATCTGGATGTGGAATAAGACAGTCCCAAGTGTAACCTTTCATTAGAGCCCCAGATCATGACTGTATGTTGAAGCGTTCAGGAATGGCAGCCATTTTTCCCCGAGGCTCTCCAAATGGCACAGCTTTGGCACAGCTTTGGCACGCCTGGTCCTATCCTTAGAAAAACCTGTACAAAATACTCAGTTTTTGTTGTATTACAGTCGAAATGTGAAGTGGGACTAGATAAGACTTCAGGCTGTAGTCCCATTGTGTTTTTCAGTCCGCAGCCCTATGCTAAAGTCACTTTTAAGACACATATTTAGGAAGAAAAATTCGGCAGACATAAAAATCCATCTCTTTCACTGTATTCAAGCTCATATTGCTCTGTGACAGAAGCACTTACAGAGATTCTGACTGTTGTAGGTGAAAATTCAGAGTGTTCTCTTTAAAAGAGACCTCAACCAGCCCTCTACTCCAAGTGGTTCAAGTACAGCTTTCAATTTACTTTGGGTAGGCTTTTTTTAGGAGTTGCAGGCAAAAATTGCCCGCCTGTTAAGGGGTTAACTTCCGGTGGTTTATACACATTAACTCTGTAGTCCTTTTCCCATATGGGTTTCATCTTAGCCATGCAAAAGTACATCATTATTAAACCACTGCTGTGCTTCTTTTGGTAGTTCACACATACCACTCAGAAGAAACTCAGTCCCGCATTATGTGCCATCTGGAACGTCTGTAGCGTCGTTATTACCTGTGACCGTCTGTCTTTCTTGTCCTTTTGGTTTGTAATCGCTGTCAGGGCTTTTTTTCAGCCACTTTGTCATGATAAATTGCCATGCTGATGGTTTACAAATCCCAGAACGGTTTAGGCCCAAAATACATCTGTGATCTGTTCAGAGAATATAAACCCAGCAGAGCTCTTAGATCCAAGGACTCAGGTCAGCTGGTCCAGTCCAGAGTCCAGACTAAACATGGAGAAGCAGCATTTAGCTGTTATGCTGCAAACAAGTGGAACAAACTGCCAGTGGAGATTAAACTCTCACCAAATGGAGACATTTTTAAATCCAGGTTAA
Organism: Odontesthes bonariensis; assembly: GCF_027942865.1. Classification (NCBI taxonomy): domain Eukaryota; kingdom Metazoa; phylum Chordata; class Actinopteri; order Atheriniformes; family Atherinopsidae; genus Odontesthes; species Odontesthes bonariensis. The sequence continues at coordinate 694,185 of NC_134510.1, forward strand.
AGACATTTCTGTTCTCATGTGTCTATGCATGAAATCTGCACGATATCTTTTAATTTATCTGGACTGTTGCTTGTTATTAAATTCATTTAAATTATTTTATTTGTTTCTCTTTATTTTCTTTTATGTATTTTTAATGCTTCTTCCACTCCCTGCTGTAATGTTTTTATTTTATGTGAAGCACTTTGAATTGTTTGTACATAAAATGTGCTACAAATAAATTTGATTTGATTTGATTTTGATTCGATTTGATCAGGCAGTGAGAGGTTTCTGCGAATGGCTGATCAGCATTGTGAATGTACTATTTAGAAGGTTAAAGTAACCAATAAACTAATCAAGTTTGCACATCTTTTCAGTCACACTGTTTTGACAATGATTGTGTAAAATGTAAGCAGAAACACAGTCCGATGACTCGCAAACCATTTAAACCATATTAAAGGGGACAAAAATTGGAAAAAGACCTCATTAAATGTTGACCCAAACAACTGGAATGATTCTTATTCATATTTTTACATTCCAATCCATGCATATGAGTACAAGATTTGTGTTGTGAACTAAAGAATAAGCTTGCTGAAATGAGTTTGTTCTTAGAGATAGGATTAGGAACTCAGACATTCTGGGGAGCTTGGTGTAGAGCCACTGCCCCTTTACATCAAAAGCAGACTGCTGAGGTGGCTTAGAATGTCAGAAGGATCCCTAAAGGTCAGCTCATTTGAAGGTTTCCTTTGAAGACCCTACGGTAAATAATTTTGTTTTTTTGAAGGATGATAAAGCCCATCTGGACTGGAACAACTTGGAAACGCTTTGAATTCATTGGAAAGTATCCCTGAAGAGGATCTTAGCCTGATGCCTCTGTGGTCTAGCCTCAGACATTTGGTTACTGACAGTAGTACTATCTCACATACTCAATGGGGAGGATTTTGTAAACATAAAAATGTTTGACTTTGTTCCCTTTGTACAGCTGTGGGTCAGTGGAATGCCTGGTTCTGCTGTTGAAGAGAGGAGCCAACCCAAACTACCAGGACATCTCAGGCTGTACCCCTCTTCATCTGGCTGCTAGGAATGGGTATGAGCAGACATCCAGCGTATAACAACCATTTCAATCAAAGCTTTGGCTCATCTCCTGAGTTTACTTTGGGTCACCTCATAATATATATATACAAATCTAACATATTTAGCTATTTCCAAGATTTATCTTCCTTTTGTTGGTGTATCGCTTGTACAAAAAGCAAATGATAATTATGATAATAATATTTATAATAACGATAATAACTATTTCCATTCTTCAAGGTTAGTTGAAAATGCCTACAGATACGTCATCTCTTTGTGTCTTACTTTTCCAAGCTAGCTCTGGTCTTCATGGGCTTGATTTGTACATGAAAGTTGATGATACGTAGTCTAATCCAAGAGCTCCCTGGCTGCACATTATGATACAGGAGACATTCTAACTGTTCACATGACAAGTGTCTCTTTATTCTGCTGTCACCCTGTCAGCAGAGCATGTGCATGTGAGCATGTGAGCGGAGCGTGGAGCGAGTTTTTATCAAACGGCTCTGATACCGCTCACACCACCAGTCCACCCAGAGTTCACCTGTGCCTTATACAATGAACACAACAACACCAACAAAAATCCTTCGTCGTGTCACGCAACAAACCTGCTCCACGTACGCCGCGCATGACTGGCTCCTTCTTTAGAATTTGAGCGAGTGCTGACTGCTTGTATACAAGCAGTCAGAATCCTCATCAGCTTGTTTAAGAGCTGTTGTGGCATAACATGATGCTGGGTCTCCTCCATTTTATGTTAGTGGCAGATTTTTTGATTGTCTCTACTTGAGACCATGTAAACTGAAACGTACATCTGGAGCGAAATAGGATTTATTATACTGCTAGTGGGAATGCACAACTGTAAAGTTTCCTTTAAATCCCTGCTTATTAGACTCGTTTCTCACATGTAGTTATTTGTCCAGGTGACCCAACCTTGGATGGACTTTCAAGAAAGTCTCTGATGAGTCTTTATATGAAAAGCGTTAGACAGTAATTACATGTTCATTAACGCTGACACTTAACCAATCATTTCTTTCCATTTTTCTCTCAGACAGAAGAAGTGCATGGGCAAATTATTGGAATATAATGCTGATGTCAATATCTGCAACAACGAGGGACTGACTGCTGTGAGTGAACGATCGTCCTCTGCTGGTGGTTAGGGTGGCATTTGACCTTAAAGTGTTATCACCATTTCTTATCACATTATTGAGGTTTGTGGCTACTTTTAAACTTCCTCCTGTAATCAGGATAAAGACTGTCCATGTGAACCTTTGCTGCAGATCCACTGGTTGGCAGTAAATGGGCGAACAGAGCTTCTGCATGACCTGGTCCAGCATGTGTCCAATGTGGACGTGGAGGATGCCATGGGGCAGACTGCACTTCATGTAGCCTGTCAGAACGGGCACAAAACAGTAAGACAACTGCAAACATCTCTTTAATTGGTAAAACATCACATACATTATACAAATGATTTGCATTTTTATTTCCAAGAGTAGGTTACGAGACTCAAAGTCCGGAAACAGATGTTGTTCTTAGGCTTGACACAGCCATGACATGTCAGCTCAAAGCACCTGCAGATAATCTGCATGTAGTTGGTTTTACAATCATTTAAAACGTGTCATAGTATGGTGATGTTGCTGCTTTGTGGTTAGTTTAGGTGCTGTGGTGAAGTAGAGGGTGCACCCAGTCCTGTTGCAAAACTTGTACTTTTGCCATGGTATTTCTTTCTGGGGTTTTGGGACATTTGACTGTATGTGATGTGGAAATGTACCATGTCTGCACAGACGGTGTTGTGTCTTCTGGACAGTGGAGCTGACATCAACAGGCCAAATGTCTCCGGAGCCACACCTCTTTACTTCGCCTGCAGGTAGTGTAAGAAGAAGAAAAGGATTTGGGATTGCTCTGCCTCTATAGCGCACTTAGGTGTGTGTTCTTTAATCAAAGAGGCTGAAGTCCTTGCTACATCTCATGCAGCCAGTCAATTGCCTCATGTTTCTCTCTCTCTTTCTCTCCCTGCTTTCCCGCCAATTTGAAATATTAAGGATTACAATATTAAAAAAAAATACCTATGTTCAGCTTTGCCTGTTACTACAGTTGTGATAAAGCTGATCTTGTGTATTCCTCAGCCATGGCCAAAGAGACACAGCACAGATCCTGCTTTCTCGAGGTGCTAAATACCTTGCTGACAAGAATGGAGTCACACCTCTGGATCTCTGTGTGCAGGTGGGCATTTCAGCACTGTTTAAGCTTACGTGTGTTTTACCTCTTCTTTTTCTTGATGGTTTGTGCTTTTCAGTTACTGTTACTATACCTCCTGTAATATTTTCAGGGTGGGTATGGTGAGACCTGTGAGATACTCATCCAGCACCATAGCAAACTGTTCCAAACCCTCATCCAGATGACACAGAATGATGATATTAAAGAGATAATGGTAATTTATTGTCTGCAAAGTCTCTCAAAGACCCATTGTATGAATTTCAAACTGAAATTGGTGTGTGAATATCTTGTGTGTGTAGCTCAGGCAGGTTCTGGAGCATGTCTCTCAGCACAGTGACAGTTATCACCAGAGGATCATGACTAGTCTTGCTGAAGTTGCTACCACCAATGGACACAAGCTTCTCAGGTATAATTACATACATACAGTAATTGAGTTCTACTTCTTTCAGTTTACTTTTTATACGAAGCAAACAGTATAATATACAGTTGCTGCAGAGTATTTAGACACAGTCTCATGTACATTTGGGGTTGGGATGTGGTTAGCCTAGCTCAGCATTGAAGTCTTTTCTGAGAAATCAAAGGCTGTTTCTTTAGAAGATTTTGGGGAATCCTGAGAGGACAAGATGAATGAAAACCAACACAAACACATTTTAATTGTGTGCCTTTTTTAAAATCATCTAATACTTTATCTAATTCTTAAGTTATACCAAGAGCAGCATGTTTAAACTTCTTTTTAAAAGCAGGCACAGGTACTGCTAAAACCAGCCAAGTAAACTTTTTCCCATTGCATGCAATGCTACCACATTTTCATAACTGGAATACCTACCACTACCTTGTGGTAATAGTTCCTTATAAGCCCAAGATAATAAGTTATTATTTTAATTAATTAATTAATTTATTATTTATTTATTATTTATTAATGGACCATTCATGTCAACGTCATACAGTGATACAGAAAATTAGCTACCAGCTCTTTATATAGCTACATTGAGACAAATGAGACAAACAACCAGCTACGCTCACTTATTTAAAATGAGCTAATGCATGTCCTGTGGCGAGCTGGAGCCAATGAAAAATCTGCAAATACTGCAGTCATTTTATGTGGGACCGAATTATGTTTATTGCGAATAAACACTTCCCCATTGAACTCAAAAGCCAGTAGCCGTTTTTATTTATTTATTTTTACCAGTTGTATAAGGGGCTCAATTTTAAAGTTAAAAATATTGTTTATTATTGTTGTCTTTTGTCTTTGTCTCTCACAGTCTTTCCAGTAGTTATGAAGCTCAGATGAAGAGTCTCTTGAGAATTGTGCGGATTTTTTGCCATGTCTTCCACCTTGGGCCTTCCTCACCTAACAATGGCAATGACATGGGCTATAATGGTAACAAGACACCTCGTAGCCAGGTCTTTAAGGTAAGTAGAAAGTGCACATACAGTATACTGTGATCCGTTGACATGCCACTAACACAAAATAATACACTGATCAGACACAACTTTAAAATAACCTCGAAGGTTCCACTTGTGCCTCTTGCCTGTTGGGTCATAGACACCTCTAGGGTTGTCCTGTGTGTCAGTCAAATATCCAATAAGTGGCAGCCTATATCCATAGCAGGCAGTTTATTTTTCACAAGAACATTTTATCTGGGGTTAGCACCATTGCCTCTTAGCAAGAGGGTTCCTGGTTTGAATCCCGGCTGGGGCCTTTCTGTATGGAGTTTGCATGTTCTCCCAATGCATGCATGGGTTCTCTCTGGGTACTCCTTCTTATTCCCACAGGTTAATTGGTGACTCTGAATTGACCCTGGGAATGAGTGAAAGGGTGCATGGCTGTTTGTCTTGTTTGTCTCTGTGTGCTCTTGTGATGGACTGGCGACCTGTCCTTGGTGTACCTTGCCTCTCGCACAATAGCACCTGGAATAAGCTCCAGCCCCCACAACCTCGCCTCGACCCTTAAAGGGATAGTTCGCCTCTTTTGACATGAAGCTGTATGACATCCCATATTAGCAACATCATTTATGAACATCTTCTTACCCCCTGCTGCGTCCTGTGAGCAGAGTTCCAGCCTCGTTTTGGAGTTGACGAAGGTAGTCCGGCTAGTTGGCTGGGGACACAAAAATAAAGCGTCTTGCTTCTCAAAACAATATGCGTTCAAAAGAGTAATACATTTGCATCACAAAATCGTTGTCCAGGAAAAAGTCAGACCTCACAATTGCTTGGCGCTATTTTTGCCTCCCTTGATATCAATGCGTCCAATGTAAACTGTGCAGACCGAAGAGCAGACCGAGCACTCCCCTGCTTCCGAGCAGCAAACACCGTAACAGGCGCGGCTATCGCTAGGTGGCTGAATGCATTGATATGAAGGGAGGCAAAAATAGCGCCAAGCGATGTGAGGTCTGACTTTTTCCTGGACAACGATTTTGTGATGCAAATGTATTACTCTTTTGAACGCATATTGTTTTGAGAAGCAAAACGCTTTATTTTTGTGTCCCCAGCCAACTAGCCGGACATCCTTCATCAACACCAAAACTCAGCTGGAACTCTGCTCACAGGACGCAGCAGGGGGTAAGAAGATGTTCATAAATGATGCTGCTGATATGGGATGTCATACAGCTTCATGTCAAAAGAGGCGAACTATCCCTTTAATTGGATTAAGTGGGTAAATTGGTTAATACGTTTGTATGAAAGAATTTGTGCTAATTCAAGAGTAATCTGATGAAAGGTTGAAATACTTACTGTTCCATTTTTTAAATTTTTTTATATTGCATATTTTATTATTTCACTGATATTAATGGGGAAAAAAAAATCAGGTATTAGGTATTGGCTAACGGCCAATTATTGTTATTATTTTTGGCTCACAATTTTACAATTGTTGAATCCCAAATCTAAATATCTCTATATATCTATCTATAGATATATAGATGTATATACACTATATTGCCAAAAGTATTCACTCACCCATCCAAATAATTAAATTCAGTTGATCCAATCACTTCTATGTAAATTCAAGCAGCTCAGCATGCAGACTGCTTCTACAAAAAGAATGTTTCGCTCTCAGCAGCTCAGTGAACTCCAGCATGGTACCATGATAGGATGCCACCTGTGCAACAAGTCCAGTGGTGAAACTTCCTCTCTGCTAAATATCCCACAGTCAGCTGTCAGTGGTGTTATAACACAGTGGAAGCCATTGGGAGCGACAGCAGCTCAGCCAGGAAGTGGTGGGCCAGGTAAAATGACAGAGCGGGGTCAGAGGATGCTGAGGCTCATAGTGCTCAGAGGTCGCCAACTTTCTGCAGAGTCAGTCGCTGCAGACCTCCAACCTTCATGTGGCCTTCAGATTAGCTCAGGAACAGTGCGTAGAGAGCTTTGTAGCGTTATTGGTTACCAAATATAAGGATTTATGAGGGTTCTCACTGTCTCAAATAAGCCTTAAAACCTGGAATTCGGGGCACCACCTACCATTATCTTAACTTTAACTTACAGTCAGGTAGGAAAACTGTTAACATCTTAAAATGGGTAGTCTCATTCTGATTCGTACGTTCTGTTTGAAGTGACAACCGACTTAGTAACTGTCCGTGACGCTCTTAAATGGATTAATACAAACATTTATTCAACATTGCACAGGTATATAGGTGTATAAACAATTGATAAGAGACAGAATATGGGTATTTTGCAATAGTTATAAGGAAACACGGTTGAAAGGGAGAGATAACTTAGCTAAACGGGAGGACTAGTGACCTGGGGTTAAAACGTTAATACAGTCTGGGCCTTCACACGGAGCTGCTATGGCTAATCACTTCGACCGGTTATTTCCTACGGATCTCTGCACAACCATCACCTCCAGAGGAAGGATTCAGCACTCCGAGTTCAGCAGAGTTCCACTGCTCCAAAGATATCAGACTTTATGCACCTTACTTTTGCCGTAGAGTATCGTGGTTCTTTACAACTTTTGCGTGGATAGTCTGATCCCTACAAAAAGCGTAAAAATGTTTGGCAACACAAAACCATGGATCACAATGGATATTAAAAAACTGTTGGTGGAAAAGGAACGAGCGTTTAAAGCAAATGATAGACGCGGGGGAAGTTGATTCAAAGGGAAAACAGGCGAAAATCAATCATAACAAAGGAATATATAACTCAAACGTGGAACAACTGTTACTGGACAATAATTCGCGGATGGCATGGAAAGGAATTAAAACTATGATTGGACAAAATAATCAGCAAAAAAATCGCGGCACACACTGTTGAAGAGGCGAATGCAATGAATGAACATTTTTCTAGATGGGAGAGCGGTGAGAGGACTGAGCTAAGCTGTCTGGATAATGCAATAGAATGCGCACCAATCAGCGTCAGCCTGCAGTGAAGTGGGGCGGGTATTCTCTCTCGTGAAACCCCGTAAAGCGGCCGGCCCTGACAAGCTACAGAGTATGGTACTGAGCTCATGCCACGAACAACTCAGCTTTGTTTTCAGCAAACTGTTCCAAAAGTCCTTGGACACGCATATGGTACCCAAAATTTGGAAAACAGCAGAAATTCTGCCTCTGCCTAAAAAACCTAAACCGTCCGTTTTAAATGATTTTAGGCCAGTGGCACTTACTTCTGCAGCAATGAAGTGTCTGGAGCGGATTGTGCTAACCCACTTAAAAAAACAAACAGTTGCTCAAATGGACAAATTTCAATTTGCATATAGGCAGAAGAGAGGAGTGGAAGATGCAATCACCACCCTCCTAAATGGAATATACAAACATCTGGAATTACCCTCATCATATGTACGTATTCTGTTTGTTGACTTTTCATCAGCGTTCAATACGCTTCAGTCACATATCCTTATTGAAAAGCTGCTGAATATGGGAGTTAGCCTCTCACTTCTTAAATGGATTTATGACTTTTTAACTAATAGAATACAGTATGTTAAGGCAGGCAACTACCAGTCATCCTCCATCAACACAAACAGGGGCGTACCCCAGGGGTGTGTCCTTTCTCCAATTTTATACATACTGTACACAAATGACTGTGTGAGCCACACCCCTGAATGTTCCCTTATTAAGTTTGCTGACGATACTGCCTTAGTTGGTTTCTTAACAGGTGACGAGTCAAGCTACAGGCAAGAAATTGAACAGTTTTTTGAATGGTGCAATGCTAATTCCTTGATTTTAAATATTCTGAAAACCAAAGAAATGGTCATCAATTTTAGGAAAAGGCCCCCTCTTATACCTGTCACCTTACAAGGGAATGATATAGGTATGGTGGAAGAATATAAGTACCTAGGTACCATCATTGACAACAAATTAACATGGAAGGCTAACACTCTGGCAAGATATTCAAAGGCACAACAAAGATTTTATTTCCTGAGAAAGCTGCGTAGTTTTAAGGCTGATACAGCAATTTTAAGATTATTCTATTTAACTTTTATTCAAAGTGTTGTGACCTTTGCAGTGTTGGGGGGAGGTCTGTCTGTCCCGAACAGGAATATGCTGGACAAGGTCACAAAATTGGGCAGGAAAATCACAGGTACTGAGGTGAAAAGCATTAGTCACATTACAGACAAAAACACAACTAATTTGGCCTTGAGGATATTAGATGACCCGTTTCACCCCCTCTTCCCTGAGTACTCCCTTCTCCCCTCTGGTCTTCGTTATAGAATGCCTCAGGTGAAAACAAATAGAGCACTGACATCTTTTGTGCCCAGGAGCATTCAGTTGCTTAACAGGCTAAATTCAAGTAGAGAGCCACCCGAAGATATGTACTAGGCACCTGAAATGCCCAATTCTTGCTCTTTGTATATTTATTTATTAGTCTGTTATTCTGTCTTGTCTGCATATGTACGTCTTGTGTGTTTTCTGTATGTGCTGTTTGTGCTATACTGTATGTTGCTTCCAAGTACAAGACAAATTCCCTTTGGGGCAATAAAGGTTTATCTTAATCTTCTCCATCTGGCAATCTGATGGAGGAGTCTGGGTTTGGCGGTTGCCAGGGGAACGGTACTTGTCTGACTGCATTGTGCCAAGTGTAAATTTTGGTGGAGGGGGGATTATGGTATGGGGTTGTTGTTCAGGAGCTGGGCTTGGCCCCTTAGTTCCAGTGAAAGGAACTCTGAATGCTTCATACCAAGAGATTTTGGACCATTTCATGCTCCCAGCTCTGTGGAAACAGTTTGGGGATGGCCCCTTCCTGTTCCAACATGACTGCACACCAGTGCACAAAGCAAGCTCCATAAAGACATGGAGGAGCCAGTTTGCTGTGGAAGAACCTGACTGGCCTGTACAGAGTCCTGACCTCCATCCGATAGAACACCTTTGAGATGAATCAGAGCAGAAACTGTGAGCCAGGCCTTCTGTCCAACATCAGTGTCTTACCTCACAAATGCGCTTCTGGAAGAATGGTAAAAAATTCCCATAAACACTCCTAAACCTTGTGGAAAGCTTGTCCAAAAAAGTTGAAGCTGTTAAATTGATCTGTGTGCAGATCTTGTAACATTCTTTTAATTCTGCCATCTGTTTCCCATGTTGCTTTAAAATTCAGAGTACATTTTTTGTTCATATTATGAATAGCGGTGAGGGAAGCCGTCAAGCTGAAGAAGGAGTCCTATCAGGCCTTTTTGGCCAGTGGGACTCTGGAAGCAGCTGATGGTACCGACAGGCCAAGCGGAATGCAGCCTTTGAAGTTGCTGAGGCAAAAACTCGGGCTTGGGAGGAGTTTGGTGAGGGCATGGAGAATAACTTCCAGACGGCCTCGAAGAGGTTCTGGACAACAATCCGCCGGCTCAAGAAGGGGAAGTGGTGCACCGTCAACACGTTTATGAGACACCGCTGTACGACTGGTGTCAGAGTTTGGTCCGCATTGCCAGCAGTAAGTCGGACATGTTTCCGGTGAGGGTTGGACTCTGTCAGGGCTGCCCTTTGTCACCGATTCTGTTCATGATTTTTATGGACAGAATTTCTAGGTGCAGCCAGGGCGTTGAGGGGGTCCCTTTTGGCGACCTCAGAATCGGGTCTCTGCTCTTTGTTCATATCTAGTATCATAGTGTCAGGTTCATATGTCTTTTAATTACTCAAGTCCACACCTTTAGGTATACAGTTATCCAGAGGTTGTTGTGGTCCAAAGGGTGCTAATAATGAAGGTTCTTGGTTCTGACTGGTACTACCCTCCCCACTGAAGTTAAACTCATTTAGATATCTAACCTGAGCTGCCTCATAGTATTCCTTAAGACATGGAAGAGCAAGTCTTCCCTTTTTCTTAGACTACTGATGTTATTTTTTTAATTTATCCTTGTTTTTTTTCTCTGCCCATATACTGTATATTTAGAACATTTTATCCCACTCAAGGAAAAAAAGCGCAGATTTCTCAACTGGCACTGACTGAAATGAATACGAAGTTTTCGGTAAAATGTTTGTTTTTATTTGATCCATTAATCAAGATATGATTAAGTAAGGTTTCAAGGTCCATCTGTTGATGTCTGCTAAAACTTCTTTCATTGAAGTCTCTGTAATTGATTTTGTCCATTTTGGTTATGTATGGGCTGTTGTTCCAGTCACTTTGGTGTCTATAAGAGAGATATGGAGGGTGTTATAATGGAAATTTAGGATATGAGTTTTTAGTTTATGTAACTACTCAGAATAGTTTGCGTATCAAGTAAAGACAGGAAGGGAGTCTGTTGGGCAAGAGAGAAAGACCACTGCATCATCAGCAAAGAAGCCAATTTTTGTTCTGTCACTATTGTGTTTATTTCTTTAATCATATTATTTGGCCTGATCTACTTCACTATTGTGTAAGGCTGATCTTGTCAAGGGTCCACAAAATGCTTTACATGCACTCTTTACATGCTTTTATCACCCATTCACACAAATACTCATTCATACCTCGTGCTATATTAAGGCCATCAGTGTCTACTTCCTGAACCCAAACTGGGATCTGATTCTACAAAAAAAGGGGCCTGATAACTGAAGGCTCTGCCTCCCATTCTACTTTTAGAAACTCTGGGAACCACAAGTAAACCTGCAGTCTGAGAGCAAAGGGCTCTGTTGGGAAAATATCGCACTATGAGACGACTATATACTATACTTTAAGAAATTATAGAGCTTAATCACTATGATCTTGGTGATTTTTTTTTAATTCTATTTTAGATTGAAAATAGAGCCAATAAAGAAAAGTGAACATTGGAGAACTATGATCTCTTCTGCAAATTTTCATTATAACCTGTGCTGCAGCATTTTTCATCAACTGGAGGTTTTTGGGGGGCTTTTTGGGATACCCCATTAATGAGGATTTGCTGTAGTTCAATCTTAAAGTGCATCACTCTGGGACAGGGTGTTTTTGATTTGGGCAATATAACAAAGGGGATAGAAGGCAGTCCTAGAAAGCTGCCTGTCAATATTGTTAGTTAAGAAAAAAATCTGCCATTGTAACTCTTTGAGTTTCACATTAAGTTTATGTACTTGGATAACAAAACACTTGGATACTTAAACATTTTGCACTGTCCATGTTTTAGGTCCTACAAGCACTCAGTATTAACCTGTCATAGTTTTCCTTGCTCCATAGTCACAATTCTGTCACCAAGGGAGATATTCTGTCACAAAGGGAGATATTTTCACAAAGGGAGATATTCTGTCACAAAGGGAGATATTCTGTCACAAAGGGAGATATTCTGTCACAAAGGGAGATATTCCTGTCACAAAGGGAGATATTCCTGTCACAAAGGGAGATATTCTGTCACAAAGGGAGATATTCTGTCTCAAAGGGAGATATTCTGTCTCAAAGGGAGATATTCCTGTTTCAAAGTACAATTAAAACAAAACGATTTTTCTAGATCAGCCAAAAATAAAATTTTTTGTACATTTTCAAAATTGATGTAGCTTTTTGTGTCTTGAAAGACAAGCTCAGTCCCAGATAATATTGAGAAGTTATCAAAGTCTTTCAAAGAAACTGAAATGATCTCATGTGTAATCTCACCATGGATAACTCTGGATAACTTTTTTCTGTTTTTGTCTCTACAGCCCTTGGAGTTACTCTGGCACTCACTGGATGAGTGGCTGGTGCTCATATCCACAGAACTGGAAAGGAACAGAAAAAACCCATCTTCTATCTCCTCCAGCAATGAGATAGCTTCTTTGCTTCTTAAAAAGTGTGAGTCTGACCACTCCGACACGACACCAAAACTTCCCACCTTGCTGGACCGTCAGCTTGTTATGGAAGCAGATGCCTACACCGATGGGGAAGATGTGATCTCCATGACTGCCAGTCGACTCAGTGCTGTTATTCAGGCCTTCTATCTGTGCTGCTCGTGTCAGATGCCACAAGGGTCAGTACTCAGCATTCCAGCCTCAACCGTTTGTTCAGTGTAAAATTGTAACGTAACAAAGACATTGTTAAGCTTCGAATGTGATATAATCTGATAAAGCCCCAGAACTTCTATCTTTATCTTGTGTCAAAAGTGCATTTATATTTTTCAGGGGCTCTAATGTTGTTCTATTTATTATACCACCACTACAACAAACTACCACTACTACTACTACTGCTATTCCTACTCCTACTGCTACTGCCACTTCTACTGCTACTGCTACTGCTACTGCTACTACTACTGCTACTACTACTGCTACTGCTACTGCTACTGCTACTGCTACTGATATTCCTACTACTACTGCTACTACTACTGCTACTCTAATCCTACTCCTACTATTACTACTGCTACTACTACTACTACCACTTCTCAGATTCAGATTCAGATTTTCTTTATTGTCATTGTAACGTGTACAACGAAAAGTAAGGTGCAGGCTGCAGTTGGAAAGAAGCTATTTTTGAATCTATTTGTCCTGATTTTGATGGCCCTGTATGCTCTCCATGGTGGAGCGGTAAAAAGACACAAGCAGTCTCTGGCTGATATTGTTCTTCCTGGGGATTCTCAGAAAGTGTAGTGTGCCTTCTTCACCACCTGTGTGGTGTTCTTGTCCCAGGTCAGTTTCTCCTCTATGTGGACTCCCAGGAAGCGGAAATCACTGACCCTTTCCACACAGGTCCCACCAATAAAAATGGGCTGAATGTCTGTTTTGTTTCTTCGGAAGTCAATGATTAGCTCCTTTGTCTTGGATGTGTTCAGTAGCAGGTTATTGTCTCTATACCACGCTGTCAGCCGTTGCACCTCATCCCGGTAAGCGGATTCATCACCTCCAGTGAGGCAAGCTACCACTGTGGTGTCGTCCGCATACTTAATGAAGGTGTTGCTGGTGTGGATGGGGGTGCAGTCTGAGGTGTAGAGGGTGAAAAGCAGGGGGCTTAGCACGCAGCCTTGACGGGAACCGGTGCTGAGTGTGAGGCGTGGGGAGGTGTGGGGGCCAATCCTGACCCTCTGTGGGCGCTCTGACAGACGGTCCTAAATCCAGAGGCATGTGGAATGAGGCAGTCCGAGGTTCAGCAATTTCCTCACGAGACCGTGGGAAAGGATGGTGTTGAATGCTGAACTATAATCCATAAAGAGAAGACGGGTGTAATTTACTTGTTTCTCCAGGTGGGTGAGCGCTGTGTGTAGCGCTGCTTTCACGGCGTCCTCTGTCGACCTGTTTGCCTTGTAGCTCCGCACAGTCTTTCAGCACCCGTCCTGAGACCCCGTCAGGGCCCGTTGCTTTCCGTGGGTTGACCTCTCTCAGCGTGCGCCTCACTTCGTGCACCCCCACCGTGTGGGTGGGGCCATTCCCGGCCGCTGGTGGCGACATAGCTGTTCCTGGTGGTTCAGTCTCGAAGCGGGCGAAAAAGAGGTTGAGTTCTTCTGCCAGCACAACGTCGCCCTCAGCAGCTCTAATGCCGGGTTTGTAGTTGGTGAGGTGCTGGACCTCCATCCATGCCTGCCTGGTGTTGTTACTGTCCATTACATTACATTACATTACGTTCATTTTGCAGACGCTTTTATCCAAAACGACTTACAATAAGTGTGTTCAACATCGGTAGGCAAAAGAACTTCAGGTCACAAGAAGTCATAAGTGCATTTCCTTCCCAAACCAAACAGCTAAGAGCATAACTAGTGCTAGAGTAAGGGCAATAAGTTAGGTACCGAGACAAATGGGAAGACAATTTAGAAAACAAATAAGTGCGTAAGAAGCTGGAACGAAACAGGTGATGTCGCAGAGCGAAGTGGTCGGGCGGGGGTGTAGGGCTGGACCATAGCCTGGAGGTATGAAGGAGCTGTTCCTTCCACTGCCCTGTAGGCCAGCACCAGAGTCTGAAACTGGATGCTGCAGCTACAGGGAGCCAGTGTAGAGAGCGGAGAAGGGGAGTGGTGTGGGAGAACTTGGGGAGGTTGAACACCAGATGAGCAGCAGCTTTCTGAACCAGCTCCAGAGGTCTGATGGCAGAAGCCGGGGCGCCAGCAAGGAGGGAGTTGCAATAGTCCAGGCGGGAGATGACAAGAGCCTGGATGAGCACCTGTGCTGCCTTGTCGGTGAGGAAGGGGCGAATCCTCTGGATGTTGTAGAGGAGGAATCGGCAGGAACGGGTCACTGATGCCATGTTTGGCGAGAACGACAGTTGGTTGTCCAGGGTCACACCCAGATTCCTCGCAGTCCGAGTTGGCGTCACCACGGAGTCATCCATGGTGATGGCCAGGTCTCTGAACGGGCAGCCCTTCCCCGGGAGAAACACCAGCTCAGTCTGGTCCAGGTTGAGCATAAGGTGGTGCATCGACATCCACCCTCAGATGTCTGCCAGGCACGCAGCAATGCGTGCTTCCACTTGGGTGTCAGAAGGGGGGAAAAGACAGAATCAGCTGGGTGTCATCTGCATAGCAGTGGTAGGAAAAGTTATGGGAGTGGATGACAGAACCAAGAGTTGTGTAGAGGGAGAAAAGAAGAGGACCCAAGACCGAACCTTGGGGAACCCCAGTGGTGAGCCTACGTGGCTTCGACACAGACCCTCTCAGTGTTACCTGGTAGGAGCGACCTGTCAGGTAGGATGAGAACATGGAGAGTTCAGAGCCAGAGACACCCATTCCCTCCAGGGTAGAGAGAAGGATGTGGTGGTTCACTGTGTCAAATGCTGCAGACAGGTCCAGGAGAACCAGGACAGAGGAGAGAGAGTTAGCTGAGCAGTTTGGAGGGACTCAGTTACTGCTGGGAGGGCCGTCTCAGTTGAGTGGCCCACCTTGAACCCGGACTGGTGGGGGTACAAGAGGTCGTTCTGGTGGAGGTAAGAGGACAGTTGTTTAAAGACAGCATGTTCAAGAGTTTGATGGTCGTAGATGGTGTAGATGGTGGTCGCTGGAGTCCTGGCTGGGATAGAGACATCCTTTGGAGACCTTGGGTGATGTGGAGTAAAGGGTCTGGTGAGGGGGGAGAGCTGGGGGTTGTTTGCCTCGCTGCTGTGCCCTTCACTCTAATCGGTACAGTCATGTTTGGGTTTGCCGTCCCAACAGCATGACGTAAGTGTGCACCAAGTAATCTGCATCCAGCTCGATTGGGATGCACGCCATCAGGTCTGAAACGCTCCTTACAGTTCCAAAAGATATTAAAGTTATCAATGAACTTAATCCCATCTGCAGTGTGAGATTCCACATCAGCTGTGATCCCGTGTAGAAAGATCTGAGTTAGTCCTTTGACACATGAAGGCTCCACAGCCTGCACAGGAGCTATAATAGAGTCAATAAATTCCTCGTTGTTACGAATGTCTTGCAGCGTTTCAATCCTCTTCTCGAGCTGTGTTATCCTCACAGAGAGTCGCTCACACTGTGTGCAGCTCACTGATACTGCAGGGTTAGGAGACATTTTTTCTGTCCGATTCTCTTTGTAAACAGGAGGGCTAATATCGTTTACAAATATACAATTAAAGGTAGGGTAGGAGATCCTGGATTTTGAGTCCAGCGAAGCTGCATTTTGAAAATACACAGGTAAAAAGTCCCAACCCTTTTCTTCACTTTCCCCCCGAAGGCACGCCTCTAGAGTACATGAACGCGCACGAGCACGAAGGTGCACGAGCGCTGTTCTAACAGCAAGCATCGATCGTTGCCGTATTTAGTATTTAGCATTTAGTATATGCTAACTATACGTTTAATAATGCTAGGTACTAGCCAAGCTGGCTCTAGTTTAGCTTCCTGCCAAGCTTCTGGACGCGTAATTCGTTCACGGAGCAGGGTACGCGCACAGGGGGAAGGAGGGGGAGGGAGGAGCAGATTGCAGTTTGATAGACGGCATCAGAATCCAATCATTGTGAACGGTCCGTTCACAATGATTGGATACTGTTTTTCCTAGATTGTACGTTCTAGAGGCCACTAAAAAATTTCGTATTTGTGTCAAAACTTTTAATTAATTGGTTGCAATGAGGGTGTGAAGAGTATTTCAAGCAATATGTAAAAAAATGTTCCAGAAAAAGATCCCCTACCCCACCTTTAAAAGAAAAAGAATAAAAGAATAAAATTATACCCAAGACTTGTGGAAAGAAGTAGAATGATTTAAAAGTAAATAAACCAGTAAGCAGCAGGAGGAAGCAGAGACACGTCTGCACTCTTCAGAAGCAGGAAGCCCTCTTCTGTAGGTGAAGTTAGCTCGACAAAAAGCAGTTAAAACGAACAGGACGTACATAACGAATATCAAAACAAAGCAGTGGAAGTGAGAGCACAAAGCCACTGTGTCTACATGCGCCGCCATCGTGTTTTGTTTTTTTTACTGTTACTAGTACTGCTACTGCTACTCCTACTACTACAACTACTACTGCTAGTACTATTGCTACTACTACGACTGCTACTCCTACTGGTACAACTACTTCTATTACTACTACTGCTACTGCTACTCCTACTCCTACTACTACAACTACTACTGCTAGTACTATTGCTACTACTACTACTACTACGACTGCTACTCCTACTGCTACAACTACTTCTATTACTACTACTGCTACTGCTATTGCTACTTCTACTATTACTATTACCATTGCTACTCCTACTGCTACAACTACTACTGCTGCTAGTGCTATTACTACTGCTACTACTACTACTACTATTTCTTCTGCTACTGCTACTTATACTACTATCGCTACTATTATTATTACTACTACTACTACTACTGCTACTACTACTACTATTATTATTACTACTACTACTACTGCTACTGGTATTGCTACTACTACTCCTACTGCTACTACTACTATTATTATTACTACTACTACTGCTACTGCTACCGCTATTGCTAATGCTATGGCTATTGCTATTGCTATTGCTACTACTACTCCTACTGCTACAACTACTATTATTATTACTACTGCTACTTCTACTGCTATTGCTACTATTATTATTACTACTACTACTGATATTGCTATTGCTATTGCTACTACTACTCCTACTGCCACTACTACTATTATCATTACTACTGCTACTTCTACTGCTATTGCTACTATTATTATTACTACTACTACTTCTACTGCTATTGCTGCTACTACTACTACTACTATTATTATTTTTACTACTACTGCTAGTAGTGCTGGGCGGTATACCGGTTCACACCGAATACCGGTTTATAATTTCGTTATGATATGAATTTTTAATATACCGCCATACCGGTGTATTTGATTACACAACGGGGGGAATGCAGCCAAATGTCACTTCAAGACACGTTTGCTAGAGGGACTGCCTACGACAGGAAAAGCAAATGGTGGAACGAGATTACAAATTCGATCACTGTCCACATAGCCAAAGACATGGTCCCGCTGAATACCGTGATATACCGTGAAACCGTGATACCGTGAAAAAATACGTGATATGTATTTTTGGTCATACCGCCCAGCACTAACTGCTAGTACTGTTACTGTTACTGCTACTGCTACTGCTACTTATTATTATTGTTACTCTTTTAAAGTGGGGATGTTGCAATTGAATAGTGCTGAAAATAACTGTAATATAGACTTAGACTCGACTTTATTTGTCATTCAGGATTGGCCACTGTACAACAGATTGTTAATGAAAGTTATGTTTCAGTAGCTCCAGAAACAGTGGAATTGTACAAGAGAGTACAATAAAACTGAAAATGTATAGAGATAGGATTGATTATAAAATATAAATTAAGTGTTAATATAGCAGCTTACACTTTGCCAGTTGAATTGAAAACAGAAATTGAAAGTTCAGCAGCCTGGAGTCTGGCTGTTGCACAGCTGTTGCGGGAGCTTTTTTCTGAGGGCAGCAAGAAGAACAGTTCATGGTGAGGATTTGTGGGGTCCCTGAGGATCCTGTGAGCTCTAGTCAAGCAGAGTTTCTGTGCAACATCCTGGATGGGGGTGGGGTGATGTCCTGAAAATCTTTCCCGCTGTGGTCACCACTGTGCAGAGACTTGAAGTCCGAGGCACTGCAGCTGCCCGAGGGATGCAGCTGGTCAGCACACATTCTATAGTGCCTCCGTAGAAGGAAGAATTTCATTATTCACAATGAAAATGTCGTAAAAAAACCCGGATATTATTAATGGAAGCTTCTATCAGCAACTCGTAGAATAACAATTGTGATGGGATGTTATTGTTCTGTTTACTCAAGTCCTGCTGCCACTGACGTACTGTGGTGTTTAATGCACTGCCTAACCAATATCCCCCACCATCTATAAAAGAAATGCTTCAGTTAAATGTTGATAATACCCTGCTCTAACCAACAGCATTATCATGCTCATTATTTGTGAATAAAGCAGTTTTCAGACTTAAGTTATGTAACATTAATTGCTTCTTTAGCTGTTAAAGAGATAGCTCTTTGTAATTCAGACATCTATGTAAATGTTCTGCATGCTTCCATTGATACATGATGATGACCTAGAGGGCCATGGTTTGTCATTGGGGGAGACTGAACTGTACATCAAGTGAGGTACGACACCAAAGTTGAGTCACTTTTTTCTAAGCAATATTTCATATCACCATTCTGATTCATGTTAATGTGTCAAGCATTCTTTGGTAGTCACTGTGGAGTGACAGGGACTAATAACTGTATGCTTCAGTTGGACGCAGCTCCACCAATACCACCACCAGTACTTTTGTTTCTTGTGATACAATGTCTGCTTTATCCATAGACAAACTGTGTACTCTGGCCCAATGTCACAGTCACGTTCATATAGTAAAAAATTTCATCCAGAGTAATCTTTTCATTTGAGGCCCTGTGATCAGCCATGTCTCGTCTGCCTCCTGTTTGTTCCCACTTATGTTGTTGTGTGAAACTTTGTCCAAGTCCATATTCATGCAGTTAGAACACTGAAGATACTGAATGTACAAGCAATAGAGGAGCTGTTATTTGATTGCTGCTTAGAATGAACCCTTTTTACCTTGTTCCCTGTCAGATTATTGGATAATTAATATCCTATGTTGTGAACTAATATTATATTCAGTGAATTTCCGAATGTCCATGTCTTTTTCTTCTCACTTCCCATTCTTTTCTCACTCAGAATGACATCGCCCCACTTTATAGAGTTTGTCTGCAAGCATGACGAGGTGCTCAAGTGTTTTGTAACCAGGTGAGTCAGTATACATCTGCCCCCTGATACATTAGAGATTGTATATTGATCAAGCCGCTAATGTTTCTCTTAATTTCTTTTACTTTTGTTTTGCTCTCCCATTTTCCCATCTCTTTACCTTCTCTTCCAGGAATCCAAAGATAATCTTTAACCATTTCCACTTCCTGCTGGAGTGTCCAGAGTTGATGTCACGGTTCATGCATATTATTAAGGGCCAGGTAAGACATGATACCTTATACACCAGCAATTGGCCGGTCTAGAGCACCGGTGAAGGTATTTCTCTCTTGTATTGACTCTGTGTCTGTCAGTGAAATAACTCACTCTCATTAGCTTAATTGTAATGAATGAGTGCACGAAAAGGAGGCAGAAGTGATGACACACACAGTTATTTCACATTTGTCATCTTCATTTCTCTAAAACAGTTTTCACAACAAAATGGCCATGTGGAGTGGAGAAACAAAAGTGATTCAAGTCAGACCAGCTCTGCACAGGGCTCTAGACTCACTTTTTACACTGGTTGCATTGCATTTAACACTGCAGTTTTACAGGTTCACTTTATTTATTTATTTTAAAATCGCTGTCCATATATGTCTATTAACTAGCAATCTGGTCAAAATAAAGTTCTTTATTTGAAGCACAATTCTACAAACTTACTGAACTTAACTTACTAACTACTTACTGAAAAAGTGTTGGTGCTTAAAGTGCTTCACTGACCTGAAATTTAAACTTAAAACATCTCAAGATAAATAAAATAAAAAGAAAATCTAAATTAAAATTGCAAGTGTTTTCATGGCTCAATGTCTTATGGACTATCCTCCATTGCAGTCACATGCCCCTCGGATGGCCAACTCCTGTAGTTGGGTTAAATATATACATATATATACAGTATATACATATATATATACTGTATATATCCATCCATCCATCATCTTCTCCGGGGGTCGGGTCGCGGGGGCAGCAGCTTGAGCAGAGAAACCCAGACGTCCCTGTCCCCGGCCACTTCCTCCAGCTCTTCTGGGGGGACCCCGAGGCGTTCCCAGGCCAGCCGAGAAACATAGTCTCTCCAACGTGTCCTGGGTCTTCCCCGGGGCCTCCTCCCAGTCGGACGGGCCCGGAACACCTCACCAGGGAGGCGTCCAGGAGGCATCCTAACCAGATGCCCGAGCCACCTCATCTGACTCCTCTGGATGCGGAGGAGCAGCGGTTCTACTCCGAGCCCCTCCCGGATGACCGAGCTTCTCACCCTATCTCTAAGGGAGAGCCCAGACACCCTGCGGAGGAAACTCATTTCGGCCGCTTGTATTCGCAATCTCGTTCTTTCGGTCCCTACCCACAGCTCATGACCATAGGTGAGGGTAGGAACATAGATTGACCGGTAAATCGAGAGCTTCGCCTTCTGGCTCAGCTCCTTCTTCACCACGACGGGCCGGTGCAGAGCCCGCATCACTGCAGACACCGCACCGATCCGCCTGTCAATCTCCTGCTCCATTCGTCTCTCACTCGTGAACAAGACCCCGAGATACTTGAACTCCTCCACTTGGGGAAGGATATCATTCCCGACCCGGAGAGGGCATTCCACCCTTTTCCAGCTGAGGACCATGGTCTCGGATTTGGAGGTGCTGATTCTCATCCCAGCCGCTTCACACTCGGCTGCAAACCGCTCCAGTGAGAGCTGAAGGTCATGGCCCGACGACGCCAACAGAACCACATCATCCACAAAGAGCAGAGACCCGGTTCTGAGGTCGCCAAAACGGACCCCCTCAACACCCTGGCTGCTCAAGCCACTCTCTTGTAAATGTATACACTTTACCCCTTTTAATTTCAGTTCATCACCTCTCTGTCTGACTACAGGATGCACGTGTTCAAACGTACACACACGTACACGGGCCAATCAGAGGAGGGTCCCGCCCTTCACTATCTCTGATTGGTTTAGACCACGATATGGGTCTAACATGTGTCTGTTGTTGAACCACAGGGAGACTTTCAGAGTCGCGTAGACTTTTTTTTTTTTTTTTCCTCGAACGGGTGGTTGCACCGGTGCAACCTCAGATTTTCTTTTAGTCGCACCATTGAGAAAATAGGTCGCACTTTAGAGCCCTGGCTCTGCATAAATGTCACCAAAAAAATTTTTTCTGTGAAAGGTTATATTTCTGAAACTCTTTTCTGTGCTGGTTTTGATGCTGTGCTGCTGGAGGGATTTCTGCTGATAACTTTTTAACATCTGTTATGGAGCATAATCATGGCAACAGGAAAGTTGTTAACCTGCTGGAACTGAGCTTTCCAAAGCCCCAGTAATGCCCGGAATTAGATCTCAAATCAAGATGAGTTGAAGGGGAGATGTCTAGAATAGAATAGAAAAATACTTTATCCATCCCCTGTGGGGAAATTCAAATTGTCATGTAGCTCAATTAAAATGTTTGCAATGATTGCATATTAGAACAATAATAAATAAATATATAAAGGTCTAGGGTGCTAAGCAGGAACAAAATGGAGAAAAAGGTGAAAGAGGGTTAGGGTTCTTCCCTTGGTAATCATGGGAAGTGTTAGATCACTGGCAGATAAAATAGACAAGCTTGGACCCCTGATGAGGATACAGCAGGAATATTAGGAAGGTACGATCATTTTTTTCACCCAAAAATGACTGCAGGAACAACTCTAACACTTCTCTCCTTAGCTTTACGACTAAATGGACAGCAATGGAGCTGGTTAACAACAGATGGTGTAATCCTGGACATGTCACTTAGAAGGAGTGTCTCTGCACCCCAGATGTTGAACTGCTGGCTGCGAGTTCCTGTCCATGTTGTCTATAAGTGAATTCCTGGGGTTACCTGCCCCTGAGTGCATGTGCACTCATCAGCTAAGATGTTGCCAAGCTAAAAAACCAGCACTCCAACCCACTGATGGTGACCTTAGAAATGTTCCTCTCTGCTGCACTGCAACTTCCAACATGTTTGTCAGCTGATAATATTTAGTTTTGTTATCCATCTATAGCAATAGTATACAACGATGATGATGATTAATACTGCAGCCATGTAATTTCATCTAGGTGATGTACACCACAGCTGTAGTGATCCTAGAGATGCTTTGCTTCAAGATAAACTGTCACTCTAACAACGCTATAAGATCAAACATACACATCTGGACACTGGCTGGACTGACTACAAGAAAGCCTCTGACTCCATGCCGCACACATGGATCATGAGATGCTTGGAGCTCTATAACATCAACAGGACACTAAGAGCCTTCATCAAAAACTCAATGGGACTGTGGAAGACAAGGCTGGAGACCAATTCCAAGCCTATTGCACAAGCTAACATCAAGTGTGGTATCTATGAAGGAGATGCTTTGTCCACCATGCTGTTACCCTCAGATCCCCCTCAGATCCCTCTCAGCCACATCATCACAAGGAGGGGCTATGGATACCGGCTCTGAAGTGGAGCAACCACCTGCCACCTCTTCTACATGGACAACATCATACTATATCCAAGACATCAACTCACTGATACTGATATTTTGCAAGGCCATTGGGATGTCATTCAGACTAGATAAATGCAGCCGAATGATTTGAACCCTAACCCACTACCAGAGGGCGTCATAGCAGGTAATCCGGACAGCTACAAATACCTTGGGATCCCACAGGCTAATGGCAACCATGAGGAGGCCGCAAGGAAGTCATCCACAACCAAGTACCTGCAAAGAGTGAGGCAGGTCCTGCAGAGTCAGCTGAATGGGAAGAACAAAGTCCCCCGCCATGCCAGTCATCAGATACCTCGCTGGCATAATGACCTGGCCAGAGGAGGAGATGGTGTCACTGGTGTAAACGCAAGAAAGCTCCTCACGGTGCAGTCCAACACACTGAGATTGTACACTAAGCGGAAGGCTAGTGAACGTCAGAGCCACTGTCTGGGCCAGGGGTTGGCAAACTGAAACACTCAAAGAGCCATTTGTACGAGTTTCCCACAGAAAAGCAAACACCAGAGGCACAAAACCCTTCGAAACATCTAAAATGAAGATTTTTTTTTTTTACCTCTATTCTATGTTTAAAAAAACCTAGGGTGTTGCATTTCTGAAATCAATGAACTGCTTCAGAGAAAACAACATTTTAAAGCTCAATGAATTGCGTGGCGGTGGGTGTTGCACAATGGAGGAAAAATGAAACACGTTTTATTTCAATGTTACAAAATCACCATAATCATCAAATTTAGAATTACATTTAAAAACTAACGAACAAAAATAAAATCAATTTAAAGTAGAAACTTATTTATTTTCCAAAGCCACAGGGAGCCGCAGATGGATCAAAGAGCCACATACAGCTCCGGAGCCGCGGGTTGCCGACCCCTGGTCTGGAACGAAACAACAAATATCCGGGAATTCTTCACGAAGATGGCCCCCAGTGATGGCCCCCAGTGATGGCTCCCAGTGATGGCCCCCAGTGATGGCCCCCAGTGATGGCCCCCAGTGATGGCTCCCAGTGATGGCTCCCAGTGATGGCCCCCAGTGATGGCTCCCAGTGATGGCCCCCAGTGATGGCTCCCAGTGATGGCCTCCAGTGATGGCTCCCAGTGATGGCCCCCAGTGAACTGCTAAGTGAGTGTCTCGGGCTTCTGAAACCCAGAGGCGGAGGAAGAGGAACCATCATGGAGGATAAGCCTCTGCTCGGCGTGTAGCGCAGGCCAACTAAAGAAGTGGCTGATATCCTATCAGTGACTAGAAAAGGCTGGTCTGAAAGACAGTACAAAGGCCCTAATCAAGGCAGCTCAAGAAAAGGCCCTGAGCACAAGAGCAATAGAGGCCAGGATCTAGCCCACCAGACAGGACCCCGGGTGCAGGCTGTGCAGAGACAGTCCAGCACAGCAGCAGGGTGGAAGATGCAGGCCGGTACGGCATACATGGAATGCCAGAACCATGTGGCAGGACTGGTGTTCAGGAACATGTGTGGGTTGGAAGTCAGCTTATATAGTGAATAAAATACTGTACATTACTACTTTATCATCTCAGAACCCTGCTGATGTGTGTTCTCTGGCTTCAAAAGGCATCTATCTTTGTTTTCTGAGAGATTTTATGGAACATGTCACAGCTTTCCATCCATTGCAATAACACTTTAACACTAAAATTCCACTTCTATGGCTTCATAAATGGAAATGCTGCTGTTCACTCACTCTTCAGCGTTTCTAATTGAGCTGCTGCATTCATGCCTCATTCCCCATGTATTATAGCTCACCTGGAAGTGGGCCCCGGTTCTGATTACAGACTTTAACCTGATGAATTTAGTTTAAATCTCTGATTCATTTCTTGTACACCCTGCAACCCCAAGGGAAAAGCCTTACGTGCTGTTCCTTTAGTCTATCTGCAGCACTCAGGGAAAATAAGCACATGTAATGCAAATAGAGTCGATCCTCATCCCTGTTTTAAAGATGAGTGTCTCAGCACTGAAAACTATCTGAGTTGAGAGCATATTAAAGTGGTAATTCATTTAGTTTGGTGTTGTGCACTGTTGTATGAAGTATTTGTTTTCCCTTCAGCCATTCAAAGATCGTTCGGAGTGGTTCTACGAGCATCTGCTGGCCGGTCAGCCAGACTCAGACATGGTTCATCGTCCAGTCAATGAGAGCGACATCCTGCTCATTCACAGAGGTACCCGTTGTCCTCAACAGCACACTTTCACTATTAACATAAAACAATTCATTTCATCAAGTCTGGGCACAAATAGACTTTCTGCTTCATTATTCCTGAGCGTAGCTGCTTGAAACATACAGAACATGTTAAAAGAACTTGTTCTGAAGTTGAACATGTGCTGATTTGTGTTCTGTATAAATATTCTCGTCTTTCTAGGATCACACTAATGCTAAAAACATTTCATGAACATCATAAAAATGTGATTTTCTGCTGTATCACTCATGTTCAAGCAAGTTCAGCTGGTATGACATCAAGAGCCACCAGTACATCCCATAATGCCAACAGTGCTTTGAATCTGAAAAGGATGATGGGTACACCCTTTAAGGAATGAAACATTCCTACAGAAACTACAGTAATGTAGCATGTAACATGCACAGTTGCACTGACCTTTGTCTTCTGCATTGCATCAGCTCTGTGCTCAGAACACACACCTTTACTTCAGAGGTTAGGGTGTGAGTTTTTACTCAGCGCCTCCCCTCCTATGCGTCTGAACAGTCGCCATGGAGTTTGGTGTAGGAGCCAGGGGGGTTGCACGCTACACCTCAGGCCCCGGCTGGTAGCTGCTGCGTGTGCTGACGTGGTCCTGGAGTGGTCCTGGAGTGGTCCTGGAGTAACTCAGGAAGCCGTGGGAAACTGTGGTTTGAGTTGTATTTGAAGTCTGTAACAGACACAGGGTCCATACAGGTGTGTGTTATGTGCTGCAAAAGGAGTGAGAGAAGAAGAAAAATGATTAAACGTTTATTAAAAACTCTTATACTTAGTTTTCCAAATTGTGACATGGACATCCAGACTTATGGTTAGGGGCTGGTGCTGTGATCCTTAAGGAAAGGGTATGTGGAAGGTAGGGGTATAAAAGCAGACATCACTGGAACACCTCCCTGGAAAAATGTATTCAACATTGTTAGGGTTAGGGTTTCCCTTATTTTCCTTTTCCATTATTCATTATTAAGTCAATACAGTTCACTTTCAGAACAAGAATCTTCTATGCTTAGCTGTGTGGCACTGATGCTAATGCTCAGTCTTTGCTCAGTCTCAGAAAAGGCCTGGAAACGGTTCTGTGTCCAGCTGTGTCCAGGCGTCTTTGGTGTAAATTCCTTTTGCTCTCAAGAATAAGAATTTAGGTCTCTTCTTCTGGTCCTGTTGGAATTAGCATTTTGTGGAGCTGTGTGACCTCTGCTCTCAGCAGAGTTCTGGGACAAAGAGAGCGTGGGCAACCAGTCCCAGTTCTACTGAGTGGTTCAGGTGTGGCTACCTGGGAAGGAAGCTATGGACTTTCAGAGCAAAGTCCAAATGACTCTACAGATGAATGACCTCAGTTGGTGACATCCCTAACAAATGTGTTAGGTTTAATTGTTTATTGGGGATAAGCCAAAAGCACTATTTTAACAAGCTAAAGTTAGCTTGTCGTTGTAAAGTAATGATACTCGATGGTGCAAGATCCATCCATCCATCATCTTCCGCTTCTCCGGGGGTCGGGTCGCGGGGGCAGCAGCTTGAGCAGAGAAACCCAGGCGTCCCTGTCCCCGGCCACTTCCTCCAGCTCTTCTGGGGGGACCCCGAGGAGTTCCCAGGCCAGTCGAGAAACATAGTCTCTTCAATGTGTCCTGGGTCTTCCCCGTGGCCTCCTCCCAGTGGGACGGGCCCGGAACACCTCACCAGGGAGGCGTCCAGGAGGCATCCTAGCCAGATGCCCCAGCCACCTCATCTGACTCCTCTGGATGGTGCAAGATTTAGTGAAATGTTATTTTCTGAAGTTCTGATTGCCAGCTCAATAATTGCCAAGCTTTTTGTGGAGGTTTGTGTTATCAACACAGAAGCAATAAAAGTAATTTCCAATTATTTCATAGATGTGTATGTGTATATTCATAAGTAAATATAGGATATACTAATCCTAGTGTTCTGCTTCTACACACAGACTCCATATTTCGAAGTAGCTGTGAGATGGTTTCCAAGTCCACCAATGAGAAACTCAAACAGGGCATTGCTGTTCGCTTCCATGGTGAGGAGGGCATGGTGAGTTTCTACTTTCATGTTGCACTAATAGCAGGGCTCAAGACTAACTTTTTGCACTGGTCCGCCCAACTCTTTTTCGTGGTTGCACCAGCACAAAAGTTAGGTGCACCCAAATTTTCGACCGCATCACATTCAACACCGCAGTTTTACAGGTTCACTCTTTTTTCAAAAATAGCTGCCTGTCTTTTTAGGCAATATTGACTGAAATTTAAACTTAAAACATCTCAAGATTAATTAAATAAGGGTTTTAAGGACTCCAGCCAGTTCCTACACTGGTCACCAAGAGCAGCAAATGCTTTCTTTGAGGCAGCATAAATTCCTAAAATAAATAAAAAGATAATACCATTTACTTCCCCAATCAAGAGTTTATAATGCTATCTACTTTTTAACCCCCCCGTTGGGTTGGACGGGTTGCAGGAATGGGGGTCTTTCATTGATAATATTATTATTAGTGATGTTGTTATGAATAACTGCTCTGCTCTGACTCATGGGAAACGTGCTTGTTTCCTGCCATTTCCATAGCGATCGCGGCACGCCAGAGAAATATATATTATAATTTTTTTCAGCGTGAGAAATATAATGCGTGGCGGGACTGCGGGACAAAAGACCTTAAAGCCTGACTGTCACGCTCAATGCGTGAGACTTGAGAGCCCTGGTTCTGACTTTTGGACGAGTCGGGCCTTAATTTAACATTCTTCACAAAGAAGTTGTCAATCGTTCTTTTCTTCTTATCATTCGATAACTCTAGATCAGATGGGCCGAGGCCACCTCTCTCACACGCATTTTCACACGTACAGGACTATCTGGACCACAGCCAATCAGAGGAGAGTCCCCCCCTTAACTATCTCTGATTGATTTAGACCACGATATGGGCCTAATGTGTGTCTGTTGTTGAACCAAAGGGAGGCTCACAGAGTTGCAGAGAATTGTTTTTCCCCTCGCACCGGTGCGACCTCTGACCATTGAGAAATTAAGTCGCACTGTAGAGCCCTGAATAGACTGAATTAAATTGACTAAACAAATAATTGTTTCAATATTAATAGTTTTCAAGTTCCCATTTATCATGTGATCCTATGCAAAAATGGAGTTGTTGTTGTGTTTCAGGGTCAGGGTGTGGTTCGGGAGTGGTTTGACATCCTGTCAAATGAGATCATCAACCCAGACTATGCTCTTTTTACTCAGTCAGCTGATGGTACATGGCTTTAACAGTAATAACATTCATCATGAAAAACTGAGCTTTACCATGTTAAATGGTAGTTTGTATTTTTCCTCCATAGGTACGACTTTTCAGCCCAACAGCAACTCTTCAGTGAACCCAGACCATTTGAACTACTTCCAGTTTGCAGGTCAGATTTTAGGTCTGGCTCTGTATCACCGACAGCTGGTCAACATCTACTTCACCCGATCTTTCTACAAACACATACTGGGTAAAGAACACAGGAATGTTTGTAAGCGCTGTGACTTTCACGATGTCTGCAATTATTTGCTTTTCAACCAAAAACTGGAGAAAACTGGCATAGTAACCCCAATGCGGAGGAGTTTTTGAAAATTTCTAGGGGGCGCCACTGAGCCATTTTGCTCCGGCCACACACGATACCCTTTACATACGTACGAGGTCATCAGGGTGGACGTGTGTGCCAAGTTTCATGACCTTGCGATGATGATAAGGCTTTCAAATCACAAACGCCATCACATGATTTTCACCGCCTGGTCACGCCCACACCGTTCAGAGTTTGACAAAGTTTCTCCATGATTCTTTCCCCCCATGTCTTAAGAGTAATCTGGCCAAGTTTGGAGCTGTTACCATTAAATCTGTAGGAGAAGTTCAATAAAATGCAAGTTTCGAAAAAAAAAGACGTTTTCGACCACCAGCAGGTGGCGCTGTAGGTGGATATCACTATTTTATATGTGCGCGTTCAGACTGGGTCCAGCAATGACCGTATGAAGTTTGGGACAGATTGAATTGTATGTGGAAGTTATAAGCGATTAAATTTTTTATGGCGAGTCATAAATTTGAGGCGTCGCCACGGCCACGCCCTTTGAGGTTTGAAAAAGTTTCTCCATGATTTCCCCCCCCCATGTCTTAAGAGTAACTTGGCAAAGTTTGAAGATTTTAGCATGAAATATGTAGGAGGAGTTCGATGAAATGCGAGATGTGGAAAAAAAAAGACGTTTCCAACCACCAGCAGGTGTGCGCCTGGGCATGATGAATGAGTGTACCGAAATTCGTCGTCCCACGCAAAACTAATCCTATTAAGGGGACCATTTTTATGCTTCGTAGGGGGCGCTACAGAGTCAATGAGCGACTCCCAAAAATATAAAATTTAGATTCTTTCATGTCGTCGACTGGCACGTGGTGCTCGCAAAATTTCATGAGTTTTCGAGCACCTTTTGCAAAGAATAATAATAATAATCCTTACAGATACAATAGCCTTGCAGTTTCACTGCTCGGTCCCTAATAATGATAATAATAAATGACTAAATACATAAATGAATAAATTTGAGAAAAACATCAAACTCAGCAGTCCCTGTTAAAAAGCCTTCTGGCTGTGGGAACAAAGGACCTCCTGAAGCTCTCAGTCCTGCAGCCTCTCACTGCAGCTGCTCCTCTGTCCTGCAGGATGCTGTGGAGAGGATGTTTATTGTTCTCCAAAACAGAATCTAACTTCCTCCTCATCCGTTTCTCCACCACAGCACTGAGAGGGTCCAGCCTTCTGCCTACAACAGAACCAGCCTTTTTCACCAGTTTGTCCAGGCGCCTACAGTTTGTCTCCCCCAGCAGACAGCATCATAGAACAGTGCACTCTCAATGATAGTGTGATAAAACATGCACATCATATCACCGCAGACACTGAAGGACCTGAGCCGTCTCAGGAAGAAGAGACGGCTCTGGCCCCTCCTGTACACTGATTCTATGTTGGCAGACCACTCCAGTTTATTATCCAGCACCACCCCCAGGTATTTGCAGGTCTGAACAGTCTCTATCTCCCCTCCATCAATGCAGACTGACTGGTATGGAGTTTTAGATCTCCTGAAGTCCACCACCAGCTCTTTGGTTTTGGTGGTGTTCAGGAGCAAACAGTTCTTTTTGCTCCAGTCAGTAAAGGCTTCCACAAGGTCCCTGTACTCCTTCTCCTGTCCACCATGCACACATGCCACAACAGCCGTATCATCAGAATACTTCTGTATGTGGCAGGACTCTGAGTTGTACCTGAAGTCTGATGTGTACAGGGTGAAAAGAAAAGGAGCCAAAACAGTACCCTGCGGAGCCCCAGTACTGCATTCCAGTGTTCCAGAAACACATTTCCCCATCCTGACATACTGTGGTCTGGCAGACAAATAGTCTATAATCCATGATGTCAGGGAGGGGGCCACACCCATACCGAGCAGCTTGTCTTTCAGTATGGGAGGCCGTATGGTGTTGAAGGCACTGGAGAAGTCAAAGAACATGACTCTCACATATGAACCAGGCACATCCAGATAAGCATGTGCCCGATGCAACATGTACAGAATCGCGTCTTCCACTCCTATGTGTTTCTGGTAGGCAAACTGGAGGGGATCAAGAGCCTCAGCAACCTGCAATCTCATGCGACGAACAAGAAGTCTCTCCAAGGTCTTCATAATATGAGATGTCAGAGCCACCGGTCTGTAGTCATTCAGCTCCACCGGTTGCCCTAATTTGGGCACTGGTATCAGCGCCACATGATGAGAAGTTCTCCTTGAAGTGATTGACTTTAGCTGACCTAATTGCCTGTGTGATTTTATTTCTACATTGCCTGAAGACAAGTCAGTCAACAGGAGACTGAGAGGACCTGGCTCTCCGCCATAATGCGTTTTTATGACGGATCAAATCAGCCAGGTCAGGGGAGAACCAGGGGCTATAGTGATTCTTAGTCCGGAATATTTTCAGTGGGGCATGTTTATCAATAGTAGTGCCGAATGAATAAGACCAGGCATCATCCATCGAGGGGATGAGCTCATTCTCTCCCAGTTCACGGCTGCCACATCATGTACAAAGGCCTGGATATCAAACTTCTTCAGAGAGCGTTTGAATACAATCGTAGGTGGGCGTTTGACTGAGAGGCCAGAGCGAATGCATGCGCAGTGATCGCTCAGGTCTTGACTGAAGTCTCCGGATTGATAATTAGATGGAGTATTAGTTAGAATAAGGTCGATCAGTGTGGCAGCTGTGGGAGACAGGAGGGTTAAACATGTCCCAATTCAAATCACCAAAAAGGGACAAACTCTGAGGAGATATGAGGAGCCAGAAGTGCACTGAGCGATGAAAGTGCACAAGCAGGGGCAGAGGGTGGTCTATAACCACCGGCAACAGAAAGAGAGAAGTTTGTTGATAATTCAGTTTTAAAACTAACTATTCAAATTGTTTCAGGACAGCTTTAGACTAAGATACAGAACATTACAAATGTTCTTTTACAAAGATAACCACTCCCCCACCCTGAGTGGCTCGATCCTGGCAAAAGACATTGTAACCTAGTATTAGGATGTCGGTTTGTAACACTTTTCTTAAGCCATGTTTCAGAGATAGCTAAGACATCAGGATTAGTAGGTTGTACCCAAGATTTTACTTGATCAAATTTAGGCAACAAACTGCGGATGTTAACATGTAAAAATCCAAATTATTTGCGATCACAAAAAACATTAAATGTTAAAACGGAAGGAATGGGAGTAGCGTCACCAGTAGAAGGTCTAGGGTTTGGGTGAACGTTGCCAGAGGTTAACAACATGAGGGTGATGAACGCATGTCAGGGAACATTGCCAAAATAATATCCATGTTTAACATTCACAGAGGGCTTAATCAAAATTGAAGAGGAAAATATAGTGAGCTGCTGCAATAGCATATAAGAGAACAATGGAATCACATGTGTTAAACAATGTGTAGGGAGGCCAACAGTCGTAATCCAGAAGGGTGAGATGTCATTGGATGTTGGATTGTAGACTGAAGTGCTGCCATAGCAAGTCTGTGGCAAAATTAATGTTTCATGAACAGGAGAGCGCCTGGAGGTAGTGAGAGTTCGAGGATCCAGGGCAGATAAAAGGAAAAGTAAGATAACTAGAAAGCTGCGAGCAGCTGTGAGCGGGACCGAGGTGTGCGTACGTTGGAGGTGCGCACGTTGGGCATGCGCTGGACGCCGTAGTCGCGCAGCTCTGCCCACACGCACGATTCCCATTGCGTACGTACGAGCACACAATAACCCCAATGCATAGGGGTTTTTGAAAATTTCTAGGGGGCGCCACTGAGCCATTTTGCTCCGCCCACACACAATACTGTAGCGTTATTGGGTATTTATATACGTATTAAATATAAGGATTTATGAGATGTTCTTACAGTCTCAAATAAACCTTACCTCGAATTCAGGGCACCACCTACCTAGGTTTTAACTTAATTTAAGTCACAGTCAGGGAGGAAAACTGTTCAAAATCTTACGATCCTGGTATGTTAAATTAATCTTTCAATTAATAATCAGTCTCATATCTCGCTACTTTCGTGAAGTTCTCGTTTGGTTGGACAGACATTACGTAAAGAAAGCATACGACACAATCTGTGATTATAACATATATATAGATATATGAACTGTTTATTACAATGATATGATCTTAGACATGAACCTTTAAACAAACAGGAGATGCATGGAATATGGGTGATTATATAAAACACTTAGTGAATATAAAATAAAATATGGGAATGGAGAGATACTGGATTTATTCAAATAGTTTGGGTTGGCTGACTATTTGACGCTAAATACTGACATTTCGGATTAATTTATCATTCTGTGAAAGCCTCGAGACATCCATCAAACCCACTTTAAGGTGAAAACGGGTCGGTCTTACTGTGCTGAAGTTCTGCTTAGTCAGCTCGGAACACGGCAGCGGCCACGCGGGGTCCCAGGGGACTTCTCTTCCGCTCTCTGGGCCTTCCTGGCTGTGGTGGCTGACCTTTTAGCTTCTCAGTTGGTTCTTTCACTGGGAAACGGGAACGATGGTGCCGAGGGCTGTGGTTAGATGATCGAATCTTCTGAGTGTCAGTGGGTCCGTTGCTTCTCTGATGAAGTGAACTTAAGTTCACAGAAGATTAATAAAAGGTTGCTTGGAGTTGGCTTCTTGGTAGGAAAAGGTGATGATGGCGTGAAACAGCGGAGGTTAGGACGTGCGACATAGAAGGACGTGGATGGCGAGGGACAAACAAAAACACGTAAAACGTGCATCTTCAGAGTATTTCAATCTGTTTCTTTGTTCGGGTCTTCCTCGTCTTTCTTTGGGTCCTGCTCCGTCCTTCTCCTTCCTCCCCTCCGTCGTCTTCTCCACGGCTCATACTCTCATCTTTCCGTGCTCTTCAAATTGAGCAACTCATCTGATCAATTCTCCATTGTTCTTCTCTGACCTGTTCTCTCCTCTGCTCTCTGTGTCAAAATCTGAGCGTGCTTCTGGAAAACAACAAGAGAGAGTTTTTCGCGGGCTCTGGGTTTTGATTCTCGGAGGCGGAGCATGACGACTTAGAATGACTACTCTTTAGCCAATGAAATGCCTGAACTGTGGTTACGTCTGCCTGTGTGTCTGTGTAAGGCGATCAGCCTTTATGTGGGGATTTCTGGATGAGACAAAGAAATTCTACTCCGTCTCATAGAACATTTGTCTCTGTGATTCTGAAAACACCACAACTTGTTAAGATATGCAGATTAAAGATATAACATAGACTTGTGATATAAAGACATCAAAATAACACACATGATAAAGACAATTATGACTTCAAAATTCAGATGGATATCTATAAAATTGTGACATATGAATAGGCAACCACACAATATTAATTTTCTGTGTTAACAATGGGGATACCAAACAAATACCAAATAGATACCGAAGGGACATCGTTAGAAGTTAATAGTTGCATATATCTTGTCCATTTTACTGAGTCCTCGGGGATTTAAATGTTCAACTAATCAACACTGCAGACCACTAGGGGGCAATGTGGTTCCATCAGGCAGGTTGGGCATTTTCCAACAAGTTTGTTTCTTCGTCAATATTTAAGCCAGAATCGTACAAATTGTCTCTATATGCGTCTTGTGATCAAGCTGGAAACCTGAAAGAAATTGTATACGGTTATCAAACACATTTAATATAGTTTTAAGATTCGACTAAAAGTGAGTCTTATGAAGTCTTCTCAGTTCGTATGTAGCCATCTGGTCGGTTTGCTGGTGAAAAGGGGTGTTAAAGTGTCAACTTTCGAGTTATGGTCCAGATAAGATAGTAAGTGTCCCACTTTTCCAAGAGTGAGTTCTTTGTTCGTTAGAGTTTATCCCAATTTTTATTGCAAGCGTCTGTTGCGAGTTCGACTCCCCAAAAGCTCTTAAGAGGGTAGAAGGTTAACGTAAATTAGGCAGTTTCTGTCTCTTTTTCCTTTGTGGAAAGAAAATGAAGATCTGGTTTGTATCCACATACGTAAACATCCCCCACAGGAATGTTGGTTTTGTCAAAGTTTGAAAACTCTTAATCCACACGGCACTGTGACTGCTACATTCCCCCATTCGAATCGGATCTGAACTCGTGGCTGATCCGAATCGCAGGTGAAGAAGTCCAGTGGGTCCGAGTCTGGTGGTTGCTAGGACTCTCAAGAGGGTTATGGTGGGTGTCTCGAGACAGCCTAATACAATTCTGACACAACAATGGCTATAAAACTACAATGGTTATAAACATAATTTTGTTAAGCTTACTTAAAGGATAAGACCGGTTTTTTGACATTGGGCCCTTGATTTCACATTATAACATGATGTTCTACTCACCCCTGCTTGTTGTTGGTCATTTGGAGCTGTTCCGAAGATATTCGCGAGGCGTCTGGCTGCTCTCTTGCGATATTCGGCCATGAAACGGTTTCCTATGGGCAAGCTTATACAGGCACAAACTATGCTGTTTATAATTTATTAATTACTGTACATTAGCACTGATAACGTGGAGGTGCGTCGCTTACTTAAAAAAATCCGGGTTACTAATTTTGAATTTTAGCCGAATGAATAAATAGGCAGCAGGTCTGTGGGCTGTCTGTGGCAGTAGCACGACGAGGACGTCAGTAACACCCACTTTATGACAAAAAAAATCAAAATTACAATAACCCGGATTTTTTTAAGTAAGCGACGCACCTCCACGTTATCAGTGCTAATGTACAGTAATTAATAAATTATAAACAGCATAGTTTGTGCCTGTATAAGCTTGCCCATAGGAAACCGTTTCATGGCCGAATATCGCAAGAGAGCAGCCAGACGCCTCTCGAATATCTTCGGAACAGCTCCAAATGTTCAACAACAAGCAGGGGTGAGTAGAACATCATGTTATAATGTGAAATCAAGGGCCCAATGTCAAAAAACCGGTCTTATCCTTTAACCTACGTAGTAAATGTCTAATAGCTAAAGATAATGTTCATAAGTAAAGGTTTCTAAGCCTATATAATTTCAAATGGAAAATCCTAGTAAAAAGCATGCAGATTTCTTTTTAAAAAAAAAAGATCAATGTTAGGGGAGAATTTTACTCATTGTTAGAGTCATGATCTAGGATGTGGTATTTCTTAATAGTTAGGAAATGAGCACGTTTACTACCTGAGTGTGAGCATATTCGCAGGACTTTATACGATCAGTAATGTGTAACATGTTTGTCGCGGCGGCGGTCCTGGACAGGGCTTCACTGTACAGCAGTAACGAGTGATATTCTAACTAAAGGATCCATGGTGAAAGCTGTTGTCAGTATTTCACTGCTAATTTTGCTTTTAATTCAGTTATAGACCAGTTTTCCCCCATTTGTAGATGTCACATGGGTGAAATAAGGTAAGTTGAGTGTGTTACCAGATGATGATAGACTTGAACATTGAAGTTTTGAACACTGAGGTGTCCTGGATTCAATCTTGAGGCATCATGATACTAAGGAGTAGTTTTATCGTGATTAGGTAAGTGATATTTTGAGGGTAAGCTTCTTTGCTTCCTTTAAGAATTAGCTATGGTTAAAGGTTTGATATTCGGGGTTACTAGAATGTTTGTTGGAGTGTATGGTCCTACCTCCAGGAACAGGCTAGCATTTCTAAGTCTCTGTTAGCACGGTTGGTCATTGCAGGGTTCTGAACTTTTTCTTTTCTTTTAGTAGCAGACTTTTCAGGCTATCAATATCATCTTGACTGATGGCACTTATTTCACTAGACCATTGCTGAGATTTGATGTGGTCTTTGTCGATGACTCTGCTCATCTCAGTTGTTTTCTGATCTGGTGATGGTTGTGACCATGCAGTGTGTGATGGTTTATAGCGAGACCGAAGTCTATAATTGCAGTTGCGGTTTCGAGCGGATTGCTGGTCATGTCGATTTTGAAAAGACATGTCTTTTTGCGGGTTTGAATGAACACTGTGGTTTTCACTGTGGCAGTGAGTTGGTTCATGGCTGGGCCATGAGGATTTGGAATAGTTGTGTTTGGAGCCTTTCTTAGGCCGTTGAGAATGTGGCCAGTGGGGGACCTCTGCTGGAGGTCTGCCACTTTGTCCCACTTCTAACTCTGGGGACCAAGAACGAGGGTTCTGGGTCTGTGTGGTGATGGGTTCTGGCTGTTTAGCTTGTCTATGTTTTTGGAAACCTAGACAGGCCCATTCACGTAGCTGCTGAACGGTAGCAGTGTGAGGGTTAGCTATAACTCCTAAGTGATAGCTGGTAGTCGGATGGAGGTTTTGAAGGAAAAGAGTTTTGAAACTCATGTCTTCTTCCATTCCGACCTTGTTGCTGAAACCAAAATAAGCTTTGAGGAGACGGTAATAATACTGCTGAGGCAGCTCATTCCGTCCCTGTTTAACCATCATGGCAGCGGTTAAGCCAGATGGGGTCAGCTCGTCTGAAAACTCGCGTTCGAGTGTTTGGCAGAGGAGTG
Organism: Odontesthes bonariensis; assembly: GCF_027942865.1. Classification (NCBI taxonomy): domain Eukaryota; kingdom Metazoa; phylum Chordata; class Actinopteri; order Atheriniformes; family Atherinopsidae; genus Odontesthes; species Odontesthes bonariensis. Next base: position 731,488 of record NC_134510.1, read on the forward strand.
TATAGTCGTTCCGGATGTAATCGGGTTGGCGTTCAATGAATCTACTGACTTCGCGGCTAGATGTAACCTTAATCAAGTAGAATTTGTTGTTAACTGATGCGTTTGGAAACCTTCGCAGGAAGAAATCAATGTCGTCCAAATATGCTCGGGTGTCATGTGGCGTCCCAAGAGTCGGTTCGAATCTGGGCACATGGCGAGCAATTTTGTCAAGCTCTTCGTCAGAAGGAGCTTGTGGAACTTGGGGTCCTAGAGTAGGAAATGATTGACCCGGTTTACCTGGATCATAAACGATCTTTTCAGATCTGAAAGAATTTGTTGTCGTTGAAGACGGGGGTGAAACAATTGGGCTCTTGTAGGCTGGTTTCACTTCAGGAAAAGGGTCCCCTTTGTCTTTCTGGGGGAAGCCATGTGTTTCCTGTTCATGTCCCGTCTCCAAAGACTGACGTAGGTCTATCTCAACACCTTCTGGTTTATCTGATAGGTGTTCCTGCTGTGGATGAGCGGCGTTTTGCTCATCCTTAGCTTTGCTTAGCTGTTCTTTCAACAGCTGCATTTGTTCCTGCTCAACATTAAGATGCTTGTCATCAGTTGGCACTTTGACTGTTAAATCCTGCATTTTCTGCAGAACCACGTGTAGAGATTGCTGGGACTGTTTTTGTGCTTGGTCCACCTTCTTCAGTTGGACTTGGGTTGAAATCAACTCTTGTTGGCAGTTTTGAAGTAGCTGTTCAAGCTTTTTGTTGTTTTCATTGAGTTGAATAATTTGTTGGTTTGAGTTCTCAACCTGTGTTGTTAACTCGGTTACTTGGGCATTAGCTTGGCTGGATGCCCTCTCAGTGGCTTTAAGTTGGTGTTGGAGGTATTTGGTTTCCTCCTGAAACTGTGGCTTTTTCTGTGACCGAGTTTTAAGTTTGTCAGCGGCTTGTTCCATCACTTGGTGTGCATGTTTAACGAACACCACAGCTAGACTACTTAACATTTTGGTCAGAGATTCTTCTTTGGGCTTTTTAGCTTTTGTCTCAGCCGATGGTTTTAAACTGATTTGCTCTGTTTCAGGTGTTTTAATGCATCTTTTCTTTAAAGCATAACCCAGTATCAACTTTTTTGTTAAGTCCATCATCTTGGTTTTTCACTTGTCTCAGAAAGGGTTCTTTCTGAAAATAAGTTTGAGTTTGGAACAAGGGAAAAATAGTTGGGTTAATGTGAAGGTAGTTGGGAATAAGGATTGTTCTCCTGAAATTAATTTCTTCCTTTTGAATTTGTTTACTTGAGAAACAAATAAGGAAGGATGTTAAAATAAACACGACTGTGTTATTTTACTCAAAAATGGAAGAAATGCATTTAATTTAGAAGCTTATCATTAACCGTTATGGTAAAAAGAGGGAAAACATTAATGCTAACACAAAAGGGAACATACAAGCTCTTGGCTGTTGTTTTCTTTAAGCCTTAGTGTCTTATAATCAGTTCCTGTTAAGGTAATCTGATTTGGTGAAAGACACACATTTGAGATAAATTAGCTTCAATTAATGTTTCCAAATAACAAAGTTGGTATTGTTTATGTCAAACAATTGATTCAAATGCATTAAAGAGTATTCAAATAAAGCTGGTATTCGTTAGTACCAAGCAAAATGATCAGCTTTCTTTGTGATCCTATTTACTGCTGTGATCCGAAGCGGCTCACATGTCAAAAGCTTCAAGTGGGCGGGTTTGAGAGAAGGGAGTAAGGAGTTGACGTCACTGGTGACGATTTCTAGCACCGCCCACCAATAGTCCTTCAAGGATTCAGTGAATTCGCCTCATTTCCCTTGGGGAGTGAGGGGTCAAACGTCTCTCACAGACAGTGCACAAGCGATGTTCCAGTTTGCTCACAAATTTTTAAACACAGCTTTGCAAAACTCACAATGCTTGAGACACGGCGGTCTCAGTTCAGAATGCTTCTAAAAGTCACCAACTTTGATAATAACAACAAATAGAGTCACCAACTCAATTTGTCTGCAGCAAAATTGGTCTGTCCACTACTGCCGTATATTATTTTAGTTAGGACTTGTAAGCATTTTAAAAATAAACACACCCTCAGTTTTTTCTTTCAACTGGGTTCAACAGACACGGCGTTCCGGTCGTTTATTTAATAATACAAAAACAATTGACTGTTTAAGTCATTCATGCGATCACGTTTTGTGACCGTGTGTATTTTATTTATTTATTTTATTCATTTATTTTATCAGGAGCGACGGCTCTGACTCATTCAGTTAAGCTCAGCAGCTTTAACTTTCAATAAGTAATCTGTATTACTTTATTTTAGGCGTCACAACGCTCCGTTAAACAATGTTTAAACTCGCTCCCCCATACAATACCCTTTACATACGTACGAGGTCGTCAGGGTGGACGTGTGTACCAAGTTTCATGACTTTAAGATGATGATAAGGCTTTCATATTACAAACGCCATCACACGATTTTCACCTCTGGCCACGCCCACACCGTTCAGAGTTTGGAAATGTTTCTCCATGAAGTTTTGCCCTCATGTCTTAAGAGTAACCTGGCCAAGTTTGAAGATTTTAGCATGAAATATGTAGGAGGAGTTTGATCAAATAAGAGGTGTGGAAAAAAATGAAGTTTCCGACCACCATTAGGTGGCGCTGTAGGTGGATATCACTTTTTTATATCTGCACGTTCAGGCTGGGTCCAGCATTCACCGTATGAAGTTTGGGACAGATTGGATAATGCATGTGGGAGTTATAAGCGACTTAATTTTTTATGGCGAGTCATAAATTTGAGGCGTCGCCACGGCCACGCCCTTTAAGTTTTGAAAAAGTTGGCCAATGATTTTTTCGGCCCATGTCCTAAGAGTAGCCTGGCCAAGTTTGAATCGTTTAGCATTAAATATGTAGGAGGAGTTCGATCAAATGCGAGGTGTGGAAGAAAAAAAGACATTTCCAACCACCAGCAGGTGGCGCTATAGGTGGATGTCACTATTTTATAGGTGCGCGTTCAGGCTGGGTCCAGCAATCACAGTTTGAACTTTGGGAAAGATTGGATTATGTATGTGGAAGTTATAAGCGACTTAATTTTTTGTGGCGAGTGATGGCGAGTCATCAAACTTTGAGGCGTCGCCACGGCCACGCCCTTTAAGTTTTGAAAAAGTTGGCCGATGAATTTTTCCCTCCATGTCTTAAGAGTAACCTGGCCAAGTTTGAAGTCTGTAGCATTAAATCTGTAGGACAAGTTCGATCTAATGCAAGGCGTGGAATCGGTCAAAAATGGCACGAAAACGCACTTTCCATCCAAAATGGCCGCCTTCCTGTGGACGTGGCACATTGGCGGCCTGAGACTTTTTTGTGCGTCTGGGCATGATGAATGAGTGTACCGAATTTCGTCGTCCTCCGCGAAACTAACCCCATTGCGGGCACCATTTTTAACCATCGTAGGGGGCGCTACAGAGTCAATGAGCGACTCCCAAAAATATGAAGTTTAGATTCTTTCATGTCGTCGACTGGCAGGTGGCGCTCGCAAAATTTCCTGAGTTTTTGCATACCTTTTGCAAAGAATAAGAATAACGGAGGAGAAAAAAAATTTTAATAAATAAATAAATAAATAAACCTTACAGATACAATAGGGTCCTTGCAGTTTCACTGCTCGGTCCCTAATAAAAAGAGCCATCATTAGTGACTAATAGAAAAGCATGACATAGACGGCAGATAAGAGGCTAACCATTAGGCTGATATTAGTTGAGATCCCGGCTATAGCAGGTGTTGGCCCAGGCTGAAGCTAGCCGAGATCCGGGCTATAGCAGGTGTAGACCTAGGCCATAGCCAGGCGAGATCCGGGCTGCAGTAGGCACAGGCCCAGGCCAAAGCTAGCTGAGATCCAGACTGTAGCAGGTGTAGACCCAGGCCGAAGCCGGCTGAGATCCAGACTGTAGCAGATGTAGACCCAGGCCGGAGCCGGCTGAGATCCAGACTGTAGCAGGTGTAGACCCAGGCCGGAGCCGGCTGAGATCCAGACTGTAGCAGGTGTAGACCCAGGCCGGAGCCGGCTGAGATCCAGACTGTAGCAGGTGTAGACCCAGGCCGGAGCCGGCTGAGATCCAGACTGTAGCAGGTGTAGACCCAGGCCGGAGCCGGCTGAGATCCAGACTGTAGCAGGTGTAGACCCAGGCCAGAGCCGGCTGAGATCCAGACTGTAGCAGGTGTAGACCCAGGCCAGAGCCGGCTGAGATCCAGACTGTAGCAGATGTAGACCCAGGCCGGAGCCGGCTGAGATCCAGACTGTAGCAGATGTAGACCCAGGCCAGAGCCGGCTGAGATCCAGACTGTAGCAGATGTAGACCCAGGCCAGAGCCGGCTGAGATCCAGACTGTAGCAGGTGTAGACCCAGGCAGGAGCCGGCTGAGATCCAGACTGTAGCAGATGTAGACCCAGGCCAGAGCCGGCTGAGATCCAGACTGTAGCAGGTGTAGACCCAGGCAGGAGCCGGCTGAGATCCAGACTGTAGCAGCTGTAGACCCAGGCCAGAGCCGGCTGAGATCTAGGCTGTAACAGATGCAGGCCCAGGCTGAAGCTGGCGGACTAAAGCTAGCCGAACGCCTGGAATAGTCTCAGGACTCAGGACAGCAGAGAAACTCACGTACCTGTAGACCCAAAGGTCCTCAAAAGCAGCCAGGTATGCTCTTCCTGAATGAATTAAAACTGCGAGCAGTGATATCGGCCCTCGCAGCCAAGCGCAGCTCCGGCCTTGCGACCGCCTGATCGCCGGCACCGCCGCCCCGAATTGGTCATCAACGCCGTCACGCGTCTCCCGCGCCCGTCCACTGGGCGGAGCGTGCGACGAATCTCCCAAATCGCCTTCAGTCCACGACAGTACGACACCAGTGGCACGTGTTCAAAGTTGGAGCGATATCTCACCTTCCAGACAGGAGTTACCGTCACTTCCTGTTTTGTGGGGGCGGGGCTTAGCGACGTCAGAAATGTACCACGCCAACGTGTGAAGCGCTGCTCCGTAATGATGCACAAAAAATATGGTGCAGATCGGATGATGTCTCAAGGAGATATAGCTGTTTAAATGATCTAGGGGGCGCACTGGAGTCACACTCCAATATAATCCTATTGGGGTCTTTAGATGTGAACAAAGGTCACTCTTATCTAGTTTGGTGCAAATCGGATGATGCATGTGAGATTTAGAGCCGAACGTATGCAAACGGCGAGGGATTGGAATGTGCCATTCTGCCACGCCCACACTATTTTGTAGGTCCTGACAAGACGCACAGGTGTGCTGAGTTTCATGATTGTCGGTGAAAGCATGGCTTGGATCTGATGTTTTTAGATGTTCTAGGGGGCGCTGTGGAGGCATTAGGCCACGCCCATCAAATATTGGACCGCACACCTGTTGGGGGGCGGATTAGGATGGATCCCAGTGAGTTTGGTGCATCTCGGCTTAAAACTGTAGAATTTAGAGCCAAACGTATGGTAACGGCGTGATGTCTGACTTCACCAAGCAGCCATGGCCACGCCTTCAACTGAAAACTGTTGGCGCTTTAAAGCAAGTTAGACCAACTTGTTATCTGTATTCTGACACAAGATCATGTTGATTAGGTGAAGGGGGCCAGAGATGGAGCTTTCCAAGTAAAAAAAGTGACTTCCTGTTCTGAGGGGGCGGAGCTTATATGACGTCAGCATATGACCACATAGCATCGTCATGCATCCAACATGGATGACTCATACCAAGTTTGGTGCAGGTTGAACTTTTTACGTGAAAGTTATAGCGTTTCGTTTACACTGGCGAGTACGCCAAGTTCGCCGCTTGGCCAAGCCCCCTAAACATGCTCAAAAACTCAAGATTTCTGATAACTTTTGTTCCCCCATCCCTTAACTGCATACCGACCAAAGATGAAGTCCGTAGCTCAAAATCCCTGGGGCGTGAAAATTTTCCTGCGAGGTGTGTAAATATGAAAAATGGCCAAAATTTGCCCTTTGACCCAAAATGGCTGCCTCCTTGTACGTTTTAGAGCATACCTCCAAGAGACTTTTGTTCTTGATTTGAGGCGATCTACATACATACCGAGTTTCAGATCTCTACGATGTACAGTTCGGGCTATCTCACGTTAGGTGGCGCTGTAGAGCAGTTTGGCCACGCCCACTTTCGACTCCATTAAAAACATTTAATTTCACGCGGGGGACAATTTTGGGTGAAGTTTGGTGAGTTTTCGAATACGTTCAGGCGTCCCCATTCGCGATACCGCGTGGAGAAGAAAAAAAACGCGGAAAAATAATAGTTCACTGAGTTTTTTTTTTTTAGAGGCTCTCCAGTCTGCTTTGAATGCGAGGTTCACAATTTACACCTGTACACACTGTCATTCCACAGATTTCTTTATGTCACACAGTGAATAACTTAATAAAAATGTATAATGAGACAAACATCACCAGTCTTCCCAAACCAGAGCAAAATGTCTGCCCTGCAGCAGAAGCGCTTCTCTCTTCCTCTGTGGAAGGTAATGGTGCCCGTGAGCCACATCAGTCACATTGATGCTATAAACTGTGGGAGAAGCTGTTGATCATAAGAAATGTATAGAATTGCACGATTTTATACCTTTGTTGTTATATCAAGGATGTATACAAAGATTTAAAAAAATTGACTGATATTTTTATTTTTGCTATATAAAGACACTGATTCCCTTTAAATTTAATGTCATGTTGAATCCAGGTGAATCCTTTTGTCCCTCAGTACTACATTTGTTGTTTGGCAGGTATCCCAGTGAACTACCAAGATGTGTCGTCCATTGATCCAGAGTATGCTAAGAATTTGCAGTGGATCTTGGATAATGACATCAGTGATCTGGGTCTGGAGCTCACCTTTTCTGTAGAGACAGATGTGTTTGGGGCAATGGAGGAAGTTCCACTTAAACCCGGAGGGACGAGCCTCCTGGTGACACAGGAGAACAAGGTCAGTCACTACAAACAGTTTAAGGCACAAGTTTCCAGAAATGTTTTAGAATGTCACGATTGGTGCGTGTCGTGGAGAAGGTAGGACAAGGATGCAGATATTTCCAAACAAAAGACTTGATTTATTTCCAAGAACAAAAAAAACTAACTATTAAAAAACCTTAATAAAACAAAACCTGACTAAGAAAAAAAAGGCCTTCTGAGTGATCATCTGAAGAATCATTACATGCTACCCATCTTCTCTCATATGGACCACTGGTTCAGGTTTTGTTTTCCTTCTTCCTCCCAGTGTGTTGTCTCATAGATACCAACTACTCTGTTTTTTGTAGTTTTTGGATGATCCACGGTGTCAGGAGATCGGTTGACCTACTGATTCTTGACCACATGAAAACATACTTAAGATTCTGTTTTGAGAAAAATGGCTAGAAATGAAGGAAGGGTTTTCTGCCACTGTCTGGGAACCTGAACACTTTTCTAAAAGCTTCCTCGGCTGCTTGTTGCTCAGTGATATCTATGACCTTCATCCTTCTTCAGGGACCATATTCTCTCTACCATATACCACGCTCCACACCTTAATTCCCTCCATGTTCATACAGCTTTTTGACTAATCTGAATTGGGTTAGCGCTTCGTCCCACCCTCATGCTTCACATTTTAATGTTAATTCTATTCTTGTTCCCTTCTCCGTGACGCCCCTTGGATCCAATGTAAGCTCACAGACTGCCCAGAATGAATAAAAGACTACGTTTATTTATTAGTTGTCTGGAAATCCCCTTTACAAGTACAACTTAAATGATCTTATACTTTAATATTTGTGAATAATAAACAAGATAAAACCTTAATTCAATTATTGATTGAATAATTAATAATTATTAAAAAATGAATAAAGCCTGCCGGCTCCAGCTTCATCTTTACTTTCTACACATCTGATATTCTCTTAAAAATGAAGCTTCCAAAAATGTAAACATTTCTAATCCGTTTCAAATCTTTTTTTGCAAATCACTCGTACATGCTGCATGTCAAGCATCACGACAGATTTCTGTGAACAGCTTAGTTACTTAGTTACTTAGTTACACTGGGTTGTTTTGGATCTAAAAGATTTTGAGCCTTTGATTTCCATTTTTGCTTTATAGTCCTTTTTCTAGTTTGTAAATGTTTGTAAATTCAGTCTGGGCTTTGAGATGTTTGTGGGTTTCATTAAGTTAAGACTTGTAATTGAACTATTTAACCAATTATCAACAAAAACAACAATAATCCAAAAATTCCTGCCCCGGATAACTCTTCCACTGACGGAAGCCAGATAATTCTACCCGCTGCCCTCATTTGCTCCCTGAAATGGCTTTAATCTGTTAGAACTGGTGAAATCTTTTTTTCTGGACTTTAAAGTTTGTTTGGTGGTGTCAGAAGTGGAACTGAACCTGAGGTCCGTTTAACAAAGCAGGTTTAGTGAAAACTCTGAGTTTATTAACCCTGAAATGAGGGAAACTCTGAGTTTTCCGTTTCACAAAGGGAGGTATCTCAAACCAGAGAAAGAGGGGTAACTCTAGCCTGTTTCACAGAGAGAGGTAACTTAACCTCTCGGTCAGTTACCGTAGTAACAGACTCTCTGAACCTAACCTGGTCGGGACCAGGTTTTACTCAGTGAACCTGGAGTTTCTCTCTGTCTCCGCCCTCTTTCAGCCATTTGATTTCCTCATTCATTCAGTCAGCAGAGCGAGTTCTTCTACTTCCAGAAGTCCATCAGGCACAGCAGGAGGCGACTGTTTCCACCAACATGTCCTTTAGACAACGATCCCGTGGATGAAGGTGCAGCATTACTGCGCAGAGAATTAAATATTCATCAGGAGATGGTTATCATAGATGTTTTAGCATTTCCAGACAATTATCTTTTTGAGCGGCACCATCAGAATTTTGTTGGGACAAAAGAAAAAAAGACATAAAAGACAAATAAATATTTGTATGAATAGGCTTAAAAAAGACATAGGCCATAATAGGCCTATTATATTTTATAAAGGTACTCGTGTCTTGGGGGTGGATTCCCTCAGCCACTGCCCTCCCGTTAGAGGTGGCGGTGCTGGGCAGCACCCGTTTTACGGGCATCTGCCTTCTTTCTGTTGGCTCAGTAGAAGTCTGTGTTAGTTTAAATAGGCTTAATTATTTAACAGAACATGATATAGATGAGAAGACATTTATGTGTGTGAGAACAGCATTATGTTGGGGATAAAACAACTGCACAGTGAACTATCCCTTTAATATTTGCTTTACAGTGTAAAACATGATCAAAATGAGGTACCTCCATGCCGAGGTCTCACCTGTTTGAACAATGTTTTTATATTTCATCTTAAGCTGCTGCCAAGTGCGCTTCTCCCCTGCGGGATTGCACCTAAATGAAATAAATGAATGGGCTACCATTCATGCAGTTTCCCTGTAATATTATTGTGATTGTAAAGGACTACATTTAAACTTACACTTTTGCTGCTGCAACGGTGTTGCACTTATTTCTAAAAACGTATTGAAACTCGCCGTATGAGCGCATTAAGATTTCCAATTCGAGGTTGGTGAAAAACGTAGCCCCTCCTCTTCCCCGTTGCCATGGTGACTCGCCGAATCGGGGCTCCATTGATGCTGGCTTTTTAAAGTTGTGGTGCACACGCTAAACTCAAGATGAACCTACTCAGAGTTGATTAAACTCACTCAAATCAGCGTTTCTGGAACCAAAAACTTTTTGGGTTTTCTATCTCAGAGTAGATCAGCTCAGAGTTCAGGAACACTCAGTTTGTTGAACCTGCTTTGTGAAACGGACCCCTGGTGTTGATTCTTGGATGCTTGGTGTCCTGTCAGCGAAAAGCTTTCCTCACTACATGCAGTGCTGCCTTGTTCCTGCAGGTGGCGCTGTCTGACAGGGCAGTGAACAGTGAAGAGCTCCTGGTGCGAGGACTTTGATGTTTTTGTGTTTGTCTCTCCTCAGGCGGAGTATGTCCAGCTGGTGACGGAACTGAGGATGACCAGAGCCATCCAGCCTCAGATAAATGCATTTTTGCGAGGATTCCACACTTTCATCCTCCCCTCGCTCATTCAGCTTTTTGATGAATATGAGTTGGTATGTCTGAGCTCTTCTCCTCTCACTGTGCTGCCCTCTGACACCTCTCAGATCTGTGCTCCCGCTCTTTAACGCTGAAATACAGATTGACATTTTCTTTACTCACTGTGTTGGCAGATGTTTATCTTAATGCTTTGAACGATAGAGCAGCACAATGATTGGATGCCAGCTCACAACAGCTTTTCCTTTGAGCGGAGGCGAGGTGTGTGGAATTTAAAGTGGAACACTGACACTGTTTCATGTCTCAGACAGCATAGCTGCTGCTGGTTTTTCCAGAGTCTGTGTGTGAAGGTGGAATGCATAAAGGAGTTCCTGGGAAAAGCTTGATTAAAACAAAGAAAATGAACCATCTCTTTCTTTCCTTTAGTGATCTCAGCTTTCTGTATCAAACATATGCAATAAATACAGAGTTCAGAACTCTGTATTTATTGTAGAACTTCTACGTTGTTTTCAAATGATGCCTGATTCATTTCATTCTAAATCCTTTTTAAAAGAGAATCCCTGGTTCCATCCTCCCTGTTCCACTACAAGCTTTCCCATCGCTGCCAGGAGACCTTTAACATGGCGCTCTGTTCCTGGGTAGATCAAACCATTGGCATAACATGATAACCATCAAAGGCTGATGATATGTGATTCCATTTTCAACTCAGATATAATATTGACAAAGGACTTTATTATTATTATTATTATAAACTTTAATGGGACTCGTTTTATTTGAAAGAAAAGGTAGGCATTTAGGTAGAAATGATGTCATTCATTAACACACTACTGTATGTCTTTAATAACTGCTGGTAGTAATTCTGATTGCTCTGACAGATATTTCAGTTTGATATGCAGTGTTTAATAGTTCCAACACTTCCTGCTCTGAGGCTCTGTGGCATGAAATCATCGAGATTAGGCTCAAACAGTCTCAGTAGTGGAAATGGATGCTGTGGGTGGTCTTTGTGTCGTGGGTTCAGTGTTTCATGTTGCTGTGTGTGTGTGTGTGTGTGTGTGTGTGTGTGTGTGTGCTTCCAGGAGCTCCTGCTGTCAGGGATGCCAGAGATCGATGTGGAGGATTGGTGCAGGAACACTGAGTACACCAGTGGCTATGACCCTCAGGAGCCCATCATCCAGGTGGGCCCCTTTTCTGCTGAATTCATTCATTTTCATTAAATGAATTAAACATGTTTCTAGTGAAACTGATGTTTACGATAGTTACCTTATTACAATATTATTAAAAATTGATAATTGCATAATGATTACATGGATTTATCAAACGGTATTCCTGGAAAAAGCAATGACTATAATAAAGAGATGAGTTACCATCTGCTGGATAGTTCTGCACATTCTGTTCTGTCACAGAATGAGTCGCAGCGCTTGAAACATCTGTTCTGTTGAGGTTTTGTTACCAGAGACAGACGACATGCTGTCCCCTTCCCCGTTCTGTCCATCTGCAACCTGCCTGGCACACCTTTAATGTGGTTCCACGCAGTTGATCCAGTCTGAGGCTATAACCCACTTATAACCCACCTATAACCCACCTATGACCCACCTATGACCCACCTATGACCCACTTATAGCCCACCTATAACCCACCTATAACCCACTTATAACCCACCTGTAACCCAGCTATGACCCACTTATAACTCACCTATGACCCACCTATAACCCACCTATAACCCACCTGTGACCCACCTATGACCCACCTATGACCCACTTATAGCCCACCTATAACCCACCTATAACCCACCTATGACCCACTTATAGCCCACCTATAACCCACCTATAACCCACTTATAACCCACCTGTAACCCAGCTATGACCCACCTATAACCCACCTATAGCCCACCTATAACCCACCTGTGACCCACCTATAGCCCACCTGTGACCCACCTGTGACCCACCTGTGACCCACCTATGACCCACCTATAGCCCACCTATAACCCACCTGTGACCCACCTGTGACCCACCTATAGCCCACCTGTGACCCACCTGTGACCCACCTATGACCCACCTATAAACCCACCTATGACCCACCTGTGACCCACCTGTGAACCACCTATAGCCCACCTATGACCCACCTGTGACCCACCTATGACCCACCTATGGCCCACCTATAGCCCACCTATGACCCACCTGTGACCCACCTATAGCCCACCTGTGACCCACCTGTGAACCACCTATAGCCCACCTATGACCCACCTGTGACCCACCTGTGACCCACCTATAGCCCACCTATGACCCACCTATGACCCACCTATAGCCCACCTATGACCCACCTGTGACCCACCTGTGAGCCACCTATGACCCACCTATAGCCCACCTATGACCCACCTGTGACCCACCTGTGAACCACCTATAGCCCACCTATGACCCACCTGTGACCCACCTGTGACCCACCTATAGCCCACCTATGACCCACCTATGACCCACCTATAGCCCACCTATGACCCACCTGTGACCCACCTGTGAGCCACCTGTGACCCACCTATGACCCACCTATGACCCACCGTTAGCCGGACCCTCTCCTGCGTGGCAGCTCGCCTGGGATCCCTGGGCGGTGCACATTCCGGGGTAACTTGTTTGATGCTCAGACTGTAGAGGTGACGTGGCCGGTGCTCTCTTCCTGCTTTGCAGTGGTTCTGGGAGGTGGTGAGGAGACTGACTCAAGGGGAGCGAATTCTTCTGCTCCAGTTTGTCACTGGAAGGTGTGTTTTGAAGCCAACATATGAATGTCTAATGGAAATCTCCCATGGATGGAGGTGTGTTGTACCTAATGTGTATGTGTGATGTCTGTCTCAGCTCCAGGGTTCCTCACGGGGGCTTTGCTTATCTGATTGGTGGCAGTGGTTTACAGAAGTTCACTATTGCTGCAGTGCCATTCACCTCCAACCTGCTGCCTACCTCCAGTACCTGGTAATCCCTCGCCTTCTTTTCACCTATTTGTCTTCAAGTTTTCTTCTTTTTAAGATGTCTCACGGTTGTTTTTACTCGGGTTTGTGTCCCAGAGAAAAGATGCTGTTTTTTTCTTCTTAAAGGCTTTAAGACCTCTTACTGGTCTCTTCTTCATACTGTGGAAAACACTGAAAACAAGTCTTGGTTTAAGGGAAATAAAGTGGCACAGACACTGAACAGAGAGGGAGCTCAGGTACGGGACGTGTTTCTCTGCAGAAATCTGCTGGATTGACAGATGGGCTTTCCCTGCTGTGGCCTCACACACTGAACTTGATCCTTTTAATTACAGCATGAGCCCCCTGTAATGTTCACGCTTTTCTGGTTTACACCGCTGAACCCTTTAAAAGGTATGAGTTGAACACACTTGTTTAAATCAACATTTTTTCTTTCAGGTCTGATTTGGTGCCATGCTTACTGTTTTCTAAGCAGACTCCTTTCATCCTGCCAACTGTTCTAAAGAGTTCAGAATGGATTCATGGACACACAGACCCAGTAGAAGCACCCAGATCATGGAGCTCAGCTCCAGGTCCTTATGTCCATCAGGTACTGGTGCCACTGGGCTGTACTGGTGCCACTGGGCTGTACTGGTGGCACTGGGCTGTACTGGTGCCACTGGGCTGTACTGGTCTCACTGGGCTGTACTGGTGCTACTGGGCTGTACTGGTGGCACTGGGCTGTACTGGTGCCACTGGGCTGTACTGGTGCCACTGGGCTGTACTGGTGGCACTGGGCTGTACTGGTGCTACTGGGCTGTACTGGTGGCACTGGGCTGTACTGGTGGCACTGGGCTGTGCTGGTGGTACTGGGCTGTCCTGGTGCCACTGGGCTGTGCTGGTGGCACTGGGCTGTACTGTTGCCACTGGGCTGTGCTGGTGGCACTGGGCTGTACTGGTGGCACTGGGCTGTGCTGGTGGCACTGGGCTGTACTGGTGGCACTGGGCTGTACTGGTGCCACTGGGCTGTACTGGGCTGTACTGTTGCCACTGGGCTGTACTGGTGGCATTGGGCTGTGCTGGTGGCACTGGGCTGTGCTGGTGGCACTGGGCTGGGCTGGTGGCACTGGGCTGTACTGGTGGCACTGGGCTGTACTGGTGCCACTGGGCTGTACTGGGCTGTACTGTTGCCACTGGGCTGTACTGGTGGCACTGGGCTGTGCTGGTGGCACTGGGCTGTACTGGTGGCACTGGGCTGGTGGCACTGGGCTGTACTGGTGCCACTGGGCTGTACTGGGCTGTACTGGGCTGTACTGGTGCCACCGGGCAGTACTGGTGGCACCGGGCTGTACTGGTGGCACCGGGCTTTACTGGTGGCACTGGGCTGGTGGCACTGGGCTGTACTGGTGGCACTGGGCTGTACTGGTGGCACCGGGCTGTACTGGTGCCACCGGGCTGTACTGGTGCCACCGGGCTGTACTGGTGGCACTGGGCTGTACTGGTGGCACTGGGCTGTACTGGTGCCACTGGGCTGTACTGGTGGCACTGGGCTGTACTGGGCTGTACTGGTGCCACTGGGCTGTATTGGTGGCACCGGGCTGTACTGGTGGCACTGGGCTGTACTGGGCTGTACTGGTGCCACCGGGCAGTACTGGTGGCACCGGGCTGTACTGGTGGCACCGGGCTTTACTGGTGGCACTGGGCTGGTGGCACTGGGCTGTACTGGTGCCACTGGGCTGTACTGGTGGCTCTGGGCTGTACTGGTGGCACCGGGCTGTACTGGTGGCACTGGGCTGTACTGGTGCCACCGGGCTGTACTGGTGGCACTGGGCTGTACTGGTGCCACCGGGCTGTACTGGTGGCACCTGGCTGTACTGGTGGCACCGGGCTGTACTGGTGCCACTGGGCTGTGCTGGTGCCACTGGGCTGTACTGGTGGCACTGGGCTGTGCTGGTGGCACTGGGCTGTACTGGTGGCACTGGGCTGTACTGGTGCCACTGGGCTGTACTGGTGCCACTGGGCTGTACTGGGCTGTACTGGTGACACTGGGCTGTACTGGTGGCACTGGGCTGTACTGGGCTGTACTGGTGCCACTGGGCTGTACTGGTGGCACCGGGCTGTACTGGTGGCACCGGGCTTTACTGGTGGCACTGGGCTGGTGGCACTGGGCTGTACTGGTGCCACTGGGCTGTACTGGTGGCACTGGGCTGTACTGGTGGCACTGGGCTGTACTGGTGGCACCGGGCTGTACTGGTGGCACCGGGCTGTCCTGGTGGCACTGGGCTTTACTGGGCTGTACTGGTGCCACCGGGCAGTACTGGTGGCACCGGGCTGTACTGGTGGCACCGGGCTTTACTGGTGGCACTGGGCTGTACTGGTGGCACCGGGCTGTACTGGTGGCACCGGGCTGTCCTGGTGGCACTGGGCTTTACTGGTGGCACTGGGCTGTACTGTTGCCGCTGGGCTGTACTGGTGGCACTGGGCTGTACTGGTGGCACTGGGCTGTGCTGGTGCCACTGGGCTGTGCTGGTGGCACTGGGCTGTGCTGGTGGCACTGGGCTGGTGGCACTGGGCTGTACTGGTGCCACTGGGCTGTACTGGTGGCACTAGGCTGTACTGGGCTGTACTGGTGGCACCGGGCTGTACTGGTGGCACTGGGCTGTACTGGTGCCACCGGGCTGTACTGGTGGCACCTGGCTGTACTGGTGGCACCGGGCTGTACTGGTGCCACTGGGCTGTACTGGGCTGTACTGGTGCCACTGGGCTGTACTGGTGCCACTGGGCTGCACTGGTGCCACTGGGCTGCACTGGTGGCACTGGGCTGTGCTGGTGGCACTGGGCTGTACTGTTGCCACTGGGCTGTGCTGGTGGCACTGGGCTGTACTGGTGGCACTGGGCTGTACTGGTGCCACTGGGCTGTACTGGTGGCACTGGGCTGTACTGGTGCCACTGGGCTGTACTGGTGCCACTGGGCTGTACTGGGCTGTACTGGGCTGTACTGGTGGCACTGGGCTGTACTGATGGCACTGGGCTGTACTGGGCTGTACTGGTGGCACCGGGCTGTACTGGTGGCACTGGGCTGTACTGGGCTGTACTGGTGCCACCGGGCAGTACTGGTGGCACCGGGCTGTACTGGTGGCACCGGGCTTTACTGGTGGCACTGGGCTGGTGGCACTGGGCTGTACTGGTGCCACTGGGCTGTACTGGTGGCACTGGGCTGTACTGGTGGCACCGGGCTGTACTGGTGGCACCGGGCTGTCCTGGTGGCACTGGGCTTTACTGGTGGCACTGGGCTGGTGGCACTGGGCTGTGCTGGTGGCACTGGGCTGTACTGGTGGCACTGGGCTGTGCTGGTGGCACTGGGCTGTACTGGTGGCACTGGGCTGTGCTGGTGGCACTGGGCTGTGCTGGTGGCACTGGGCTGTGCTGGTGGCACTGGGCTGTACTGGTGGCACTGGGCTGTGCTGGTGGCACTGGGCTGTACTGGTGGCACCGGGCTGTCCTGGTGGCACTGGGCTTTACTGGTGGCACTGGGCTGGTGGCACTGGGCTGTACTGGTGCCGCTGGGCTGTACTGGTGGCACTGGGCTGTGCTGGTGGCACTGGGCTGTGCTGGTGGCACTGGGCTGTGCTGGTGCCACTGGGCTGTGCTGGTGGCACTGGGCTGTACTGGTGCCACTGGGCTGTGCTGGTGGCACTGGGCTGTACTGGTGGCACTGGGCTGTGCTGGTGGCACTGGGCTGTACTGGTGGCACTGGGCTGTGCTGGTGGCACTGGGCTGTGCTGGTGGCACTGGGCTGTACTGGTGGCACTGGGCTGTGCTGGTGGCACTGGGCTGTACTGGTGCCACTGGGCTGTACTGGGCTGTACTGGGCTGTACTGGTGCCACCGGGCAGTACTGGTGGCACCGGGCTGTACTGGTGGCACCGGGCTTTACTGGTGGCACTGGGCTGGTGGCACTGGGCTGTACTGGTGGCACTGGGCTGTACTGGTGGCACCGGGCTGTACTGGTGCCACCGGGCTGTACTGGTGGCACTGGGCTGTACTGGTGGCACTGGGCTGTACTGGTGCCACTGGGCTGTACTGGTGGCACTGGGCTGTACTGGGCTGTACTGGTGCCACTGGGCTGTATTGGTGGCACCGGGCTGTACTGGTGGCACTGGGCTGTACTGGGCTGTACTGGTGCCACCGGGCAGTACTGGTGGCACCGGGTTGTACTGGTGGCACCGGGCTTTACTGGTGGCACTGGGCTGGTGGCACTGGGCTGTACTGGTGCCACTGGGCTGTACTGGTGGCTCTGGGCTGTACTGGTGCCACCGGGCTGTACTGGTGGCACCTGGCTGTACTGGTGGCACCGGGCTGTACTGGTGCCACTGGGCTGTACTGGGCTGTACTGGTGCCACTGGGCTGTACTGGTGCCACTGGGCTGCACTGGTGCCACTGGGCTGTACTGGTGGCACTGGGCTGTACTGGGCTGTACTGTTGCCACTGGGCTGTACTGGTGGCACTGGGCTGTGCTGGTGGCACTGGGCTGTACTGGTGCCACTGGGCTGTGCTGGTGCCACTGGGCTGTACTGGTGGCACTGGGCTGTACTGGTGGCACTGGGCTGTACTGGTGCCACTGGGCTGTACTGGTGGCACTGGGCTGTACTGGGCTGTACTGGTGCCACTGGGCTGTATTGGTGGCACCGGGCTGTACTGGTGGCACTGGGCTGTACTGGGCTGTACTGGTGCCACCGGGCAGTACTGGTGGCACCGGGCTGTACTGGTGGCACCGGGCTTTACTGGTGGCACTGGGCTGGTGGCACTGGGCTGTACTGGTGCCACTGGGCTGTACTGGTGGCTCTGGGCTGTACTGGTGGCACCGGGCTGTACTGGTGGCACTGGGCTGTACTGGTGCCACCGGGCTGTACTGGTGGCACTGGGCTGTACTGGTGCCACCGGGCTGTACTGGTGGCACCTGGCTGTACTGGTGGCACCGGGCTGTACTGGTGCCACTGGGCTGTACTGGGCTGTACTGGTGCCACTGGGCTGTACTGGTGCCACTGGGCTGCACTGGTGCCACTGGGCTGTACTGGTGGCACTGGGCTGTACTGGGCTGTACTGTTGCCACTGGGCTGTACTGGTGGCACTGGGCTGTGCTGGTGGCACTGGGCTGTACTGGTGCCACTGGGCTGTGCTGGTGCCACTGGGCTGTACTGGTGGCACTGGGCTGTGCTGGTGGCACTGGGCTGTACTGGTGGCACTGGGCTGTACTGGTGCCACTGGGCTGTACTGGTGCCACTGGGCTGTACTGGGCTGTACTGGTGGCACTGGGCTGTACTGGTGGCACTGGGCTGTACTGGTGCCACTGGGCTGTACTGGTGGCACCGGGCTGTACTGGTGGCACCGGGCTTTACTGGTGGCACTGGGCTGGTGGCACTGGGCTGTACTGGTGCCACTGGGCTGTACTGGTGGCACTGGGCTGTACTGGTGGCACCGGGCTGTACTGGTGGCACCGGGCTGTCCTGGTGGCACTGGGCTTTACTGGGCTGTACTGGTGCCACCGGGCAGTACTGGTGGCACCGGGCTGTACTGGTGGCACCGGGCTTTACTGGTGGCATGGGCTGTACTGGTGGCACCGGGCTGTACTGGTGGCACCGGGCTGTCCTGGTGGCACTGGGCTTTACTGGTGGCACTGGGCTGTACTGTTGCCGCTGGGCTGTACTGGTGGCACTGGGCTGTACTGGTGGCACTGGGCTGTGCTGGTGGCACTGGGCTGTGCTGGTGGCACTGGGCTGGTGGCACTGGGCTGTACTGGTGCCACTGGGCTGTACTGGTGGCACTAGGCTGTACTGGGCTGTACTGGTGGCACCGGGCTGTACTGGTGGCACTGGGCTGTACTGGTGCCACCGGGCTGTACTGGTGGCACCTGGCTGTACTGGTGGCACCGGGCTGTACTGGTGCCACTGGGCTGTACTGGGCTGTACTGGTGCCACTGGGCTGTACTGGTGCCACTGGGCTGCACTGGTGCCACTGGGCTGCACTGGTGGCACTGGGCTGTACTGGGCTGTACTGTTGCCACTGGGCTGTACTGGTGGCACTGGGCTGTGCTGGTGGCACTGGGCTGTACTGTTGCCACTGGGCTGTGCTGGTGGCACTGGGCTGTACTGGTGGCACTGGGCTGTACTGGTGCCACTGGGCTGTACTGGTGGCACTGGGCTGTACTGGTGCCACTGGGCTGTACTGGTGCCACTGGGCTGTACTGGGCTGTACTGGGCTGTACTGGTGGCACTGGGCTGTACTGATGGCACTGGGCTGTACTGGTGGCACCGGGCTGTACTGGTGGCACTGGGCTGTACTGGGCTGTACTGGTGCCACCGGGCAGTACTGGTGGCACCGGGCTGTACTGGTGGCACCGGGCTTTACTGGTGGCACTGGGCTGGTGGCACTGGGCTGTACTGGTGCCACTGGGCTGTACTGGTGGCACTGGGCTGTACTGGTGGCACCGGGCTGTACTGGTGGCACCGGGCTGTCCTGGTGGCACTGGGCTTTACTGGTGGCACTGGGCTGGTGGCACTGGGCTGTGCTGGTGGCACTGGGCTGTACTGGTGGCACTGGGCTGTGCTGGTGGCACTGGGCTGTACTGGTGGCACTGGGCTGTGCTGGTGGCACTGGGCTGTGCTGGTGGCACTGGGCTGTACTGGTGGCACTGGGCTGTGCTGGTGGCACTGGGCTGTACTGGTGGCACTGGGCTGTACTGGTGGCACCGGGCTGTCCTGGTGGCACTGGGCTTTACTGGTGGCACTGGGCTGGTGGCACTGGGCTGTACTGGTGCCGCTGGGCTGTACTGGTGCCACTGGGCTGTGCTGGTGGCACTGGGCTGTACTGGTGGCACTGGGCTGTGCTGGTGGCACTGGGCTGTACTGGTGGCACTGGGCTGTGCTGGTGGCACTGGGCTGTACTGGTGGCACTGGGCTGTGCTGGTGGCACTGGGCTGTACTGGTGGCACTGGGCTGTGCTGGTGCCACTGGGCTGTACTGGTGCCACTGGGCTGTACTGGGCTGTACTGGGCTGTACTGGTGCCACCGGGCAGTACTGGTGGCACCGGGCTGTACTGGTGGCACCGGGCTTTACTGGTGGCACTGGGCTGGTGGCACTGGGCTGTACTGGTGGCACTGGGCTGTACTGGTGGCACCGGGCTGTACTGGTGGCACCGGGCTGTCCTGGTGGCACTGGGCTTTACTGGGCTGTACTGGTGCCACCGGGCAGTACTGGTGGCACCGGGCTGTACTGGTGGCACCGGGCTTTACTGGTGGCACTGGGCTGGTGGCACCGGGCTGTACTGGTGCCACTGGGCTGTACTGGTGGCACCGGGCTGTACTGGTGGCACCGGGCTGTACTGGTGGCACCGGGCTGTCCTGGTGGCACCGGGCTTTACTGGTGGCACTGGGCTGTACTGTTGCCGCTGGGCTGTACTGGTGGCACTGGGCTGTACTGGTGGCACTGGGCTGTGCTGGTGCCACTGGGCTGTGCTGGTGGCACTGGGCTGTGCTGGTGGCACTGGGCTGTGCTGGTGGCACTGGGCTGGTGGCACCGGGCTGTACTGGTGCCACTGGGCTGTACTGGTGGCACCGGGCTGTACTGGTGGCACTGGGCTGTACTGGTGCCACCGGGCTGTACTGGTGGCACCTGGCTGTACTGGTGGCACCGGGCTGTACTGGTGCCACTGGGCTGTACTGGTGCCACTGGGCTGTACTGGTGCCACTGGGCTGCACTGGTGCCACTGGGCTGCACTGGTGGCACTGGGCTGCACTGGTGGCACTGGGCTGCACTGGTGGCACTGGGCTGTACTGGGCTGTACTGTTGCCACTGGGCTGTACTGGTGGCACTGGGCTGTGCTGGTGGCACTGGGCTGTACTGTTGCCACTGGGCTGTGCTGGTGGCACTGGGCTGTACTGGTGGCACTGGGCTGTACTGGTGCCACTGGGCTGTACTGGTGGCACTGGGCTGTACTGGTGCCACTGGGCTGTACTGGTGCCACTGGGCTGTACTGGTGGCACCGGGCTGTACTGGTGGCACTGGGCTGTACTGGGCTGTACTGGTGCCACCGGGCAGTACTGGTGGCACCGGGCTGTACTGGTGGCACCGGGCTTTACTGGTGGCACTGGGCTGGTGGCACTGGGCTTTACTGGTGCCACTGGGCTGTACTGGTGGCACTGGGCTGTACTGGTGGCACCGGGCTGTACTGGTGGCACCGGGCTGTCCTGGTGGCACTGGGCTTTACTGGTGGCACTGGGCTGGTGGCACTGGGCTGTACTGGTGCCGCTGGGCTGTACTGGTGGCACTGGGCTGTGCTGGTGGCACTGGGCTGTACTGGTGCCACTGGGCTGTGCTGGTGGCACTGGGCTGTACTGGTGGCACTGGGCTGTGCTGGTGGCACTGGGCTGTGCTGGTGCCACTGGGCTGTGCTGGTGGCACTGGGCTGTGCTGGTGGCACTGGGCTGTGCTGGTGGCACTGGGCTGGTGGCACCGGGCTGTACTGGTGCCACTGGGCTGTACTGGTGGCACCGGGCTGTACTGGTGGCACTGGGCTGTACTGGTGCCACCGGGCTGTACTGGTGGCACTGGGCTGTACTGGTGCCACCGGGCTGTACTGGTGGCACCTGGCTGTACTGGTGGCACCGGGCTGTACTGGTGCCACTGGGCTGTACTGGTGCCACTGGGCTGTACTGGTGCCACTGGGCTGCACTGGTGGCACTGGGCTGCACTGGTGGCACTGGGCTGCACTGGTGGCACTGGGCTGCACTGGTGGCACTGGGCTGTACTGGGCTGTACTGTTGCCACTGGGCTGTACTGGTGGCACTGGGCTGTGCTGGTGGCACTGGGCTGTACTGTTGCCACTGGGCTGTGCTGGTGGCACTGGGCTGTACTGGTGGCACTGGGCTGTACTGGTGCCACTGGGCTGTACTGGTGAAACTGGGCTGTACTGGTGGCACCTGGCTGTACTGGTGGCACTGGGCTGTACTGGGCTGTACTGGTGCCACCGGGCAGTACTGGTGGCACCGGGCTGTACTGGTGGCACCGGGCTTTACTGGTGGCACTGGGCTGGTGGCACTGGGCTTTACTGGTGCCACTGGGCTGTACTGGTGGCACTGGGCTGTACTGGTGGCACCGGGCTGTACTGGTGGCACCGGGCTGTCCTGGTGGCACTGGGCTTTACTGGTGGCACTGGGCTGGTGGCACTGGGCTGTACTGGTGCCGCTGGGCTGTACTGGTGGCACTGGGCTGTGCTGGTGGCACTGGGCTGTACTGGTGCCACTGGGCTGTGCTGGTGGCACTGGGCTGTACTGGTGGCACTGGGCTGTGCTGGTGGCACTGGGCTGTACTGGTGGCACTGGGCTGTGCTGGTGGCACTTGGCTGTACTGGTGGCACTGGGCTGTGCTGGTGGCACTGGGCTGTACTGGTGCCACTGGGCTGTACTGGTGCCACTGGGCTGTACTGGTGCCACTGGGCTGTACTGGTGGCACTGGGCTGTACTGGTGCCACTGGGCTGTACTGGTCTCACTGGGCTGTACTGGTGCTACTGGGCTGTACTGGTGGCACTGGGCTGTACTGGTGCCACTGGGCTGTACTGGTGCCACTGGGCTGTGCTGGTGGCACTGGGCTGTACTGGTGCCACTGGGCTGTGCTGGTGGCACTGGGCTGTACTGGTGGCACTGGGCTGTGCTGGTGGTACTGGGCTGTCCTGGTGCCACTGGGCTGTGCTGGTGGCACTGGGCTGTACTGTTGCCACTGGGCTATGCTGGTGGCACTGGGCTGTACTGGTGGCACTGGGCTGTGCTGGTGGCACTGGGCTGTACTGGTGGCACTGGGCTGTACTGGTGCCACTGGGCTGTACTGGGCTGTACTGTTGCCACTGGGCTGTACTGGTGGCATTGGGCTGTGCTGGTGGCACTGGGCTGTGCTGGTGGCACTGGGCTGGGCTGGTGGCACTGGGCTGTACTGGTGGCACTGGGCTGTACTGGTGCCACTGGGCTGTACTGGGCTGTACTGTTGCCACTGGGCTGTACTGGTGGCACTGGGCTGTGCTGGTGGCACTGGGCTGTACTGGTGGCACTGGGCTGGTGGCACTGGGCTGTACTGGTGGCACTGGGCTGTACTGGTGCCACTGGGCTGTACTGGTGCCACTGGGCTGTACTGGTGGCACTAGGCTGTACTGGGCTGTACTGGGCTGTACTGGTGGCACTGGGCTGTACTGGTGGTTCTGGGCTGTACTGGTGGCACCGGGCTGTACTGGTGGCACTGGGCTGTACTGGTGCCACCGGGCTGTACTGGTGGCACTGGGCTGTACTGGTGGCACTGGGCTGTATTGGTGCCACTGGGCTGTACTGGTGGCACTGGGCTGTACTGGGCTGTACTGGTGCCACTGGGCTGTATTGGTGGCACCGGGCTGTACTGGTGGCACTGGGCTGTACTGGGCTGTACTGGTGCCACCGGGCAGTACTGGTGGCACCGGGCTGTACTGGTGGCACCGGGCTTTACTGGTGGCACTGGGCTGGTGGCACTGGGCTGTACTGGTGCCACTGGGCTGTACTGGTGGCTCTGGGCTGTACTGGTGGCACCGGGCTGTACTGGTGGCACTGGGCTGTACTTGTGCCACCGGGCTGTACTGGTGGCACTGGGCTGTACTGGTGCCACCGGGCTGTACTGGTGGCACCTGGCTGTACTGGTGGCACCGGGCTGTACTGGTGCCACTGGGCTGTACTGGGCTGTACTGGTGCCACTGGGCTGTACTGGTGCCACTGGGCTGCACTGGTGCCACTGGGCTGTACTGGTGGCACTGGGCTGTACTGGGCTGTACTGTTGCCACTGGGCTGTACTGGTGGCACTGGGCTGTGCTGGTGGCACTGGGCTGTACTGGTGCCACTGGGCTGTGCTGGTGCCACTGGGCTGTACTGGTGGCACTGGGCTGTGCTGGTGGCACTGGGCTGTACTGGTGGCACTGGGCTGTACTGGTGCCACTGGGCTGTACTGGTGCCACTGGGCTGTACTGGGCTGTACTGGTGGCACTGGGCTGTACTGGTGGCACTGGGCTGTACTGGGCTGTACTGGTGCCACTGGGCTGTACTGGTGGCACCGGGCTGTACTGGTGGCACCGGGCTTTACTGGTGGCACTGGGCTGGTGGCACTGGACTGTACTGGTGCCACTGGGCTGTACTGGTGGCACTGGGCTGTACTGGTGGCACTGGGCTGTACTGGTGGCACCGGGCTGTACTGGTGGCACCGGGCTGTCCTGGTGGCACTGGGCTTTACTGGGCTGTACTGGTGCCACCGGGCAGTACTGGTGGCACCGGGCTGTACTGGTGGCACCGGGCTTTACTGGTGGCACTGGGCTGTACTGGTGGCACCGGGCTGTACTGGTGGCACCGGGCTGTCCTGGTGGCACTGGGCTTTACTGGTGGCACTGGGCTGTACTGTTGCCGCTGGGCTGTACTGGTGGCACTGGGCTGTACTGGTGGCACTGGGCTGTGCTGGTGCCACTGGGCTGTGCTGGTGGCACTGGGCTGTGCTGGTGGCACTGGGCTGGTGGCACTGGGCTGTACTGGTGCCACTGGGCTGTACTGGTGGCACCGGGCTGTACTGGTGGCACCGGGCTTTACTGGTGGCACTGGGCTGGTGGCACTGGACTGTACTGGTGCCACTGGGCTGTACTGGTGGCACTGGGCTGTACTGGTGGCACTGGGCTGTACTGGTGGCACCGGGCTGTACTGGTGGCACCGGGCTGTCCTGGTGGCACTGGGCTTTACTGGGCTGTACTGGTGCCACCGGGCAGTACTGGTGGCACCGGGCTGTACTGGTGGCACCGGGCTTTACTGGTGGCACTGGGCTGTACTGGTGGCACCGGGCTGTACTGGTGGCACCGGGCTGTCCTGGTGGCACTGGGCTTTACTGGTGGCACTGGGCTGTACTGTTGCCGCTGGGCTGTACTGGTGGCACTGGGCTGTACTGGTGGCACTGGGCTGTGCTGGTGCCACTGGGCTGTGCTGGTGGCACTGGGCTGTGCTGGTGGCACTGGGCTGGTGGCACTGGGCTGTACTGGTGCCACTGGGCTGTACTGGTGGCACTAGGCTGTACTGGGCTGTACTGGTGGCACCGGGCTGTACTGGTGGCACTGGGCTGTACTGGTGCCACCGGGCTGTACTGGTGGCACCTGGCTGTACTGGTGGCACCGGGCTGTACTGGTGCCACTGGGCTGTACTGGGCTGTACTGGTGCCACTGGGCTGTACTGGTGCCACTGGGCTGCACTGGTGCCACTGGGCTGCACTGGTGGCACTGGGCTGTACTGGGCTGTACTGTTGCCACTGGGCTGTACTGGTGGCACTGGGCTGTGCTGGTGGCACTGGGCTGTACTGTTGCCACTGGGCTGTGCTGGTGGCACTGGGCTGTACTGGTGGCACTGGGCTGTACTGGTGCCACTGGGCTGTACTGGTGGCACTGGGCTGTACTGGTGCCACTGGGCTGTACTGGGCTGTACTGGGCTGTACTGGTGGCACTGGGCTGTACTGATGGCACTGGGCTGTACTGGGCTGTACTGGTGGCACCGGGCTGTACTGGTGGCACTGGGCTGTACTGGGCTGTACTGGTGCCACCGGGCAGTACTGGTGGCACCGGGCTGTACTGGTGGCACCGGGCTTTACTGGTGGCACTGGGCTGGTGGCACTGGGCTGTACTGGTGCCACTGGGCTGTACTGGTGGCACTGGGCTGTACTGGTGGCACCGGGCTGTACTGGTGGCACCGGGCTGTCCTGGTGGCACTGGGCTTTACTGGTGGCACTGGGCTGTGCTGGTGGCACTGGGCTGTACTGGTGGCACTGGGCTGTGCTGGTGGCACTGGGCTGTACTGGTGGCACTGGGCTGTGCTGGTGGCACTGGGCTGTGCTGGTGGCACTGGGCTGTACTGGTGGCACTGGGCTGTGCTGGTGGCACTGGGCTGTACTGGTGGCACTGGGCTGTACTGGTGGCACCGGGCTGTCCTGGTGGCACTGGGCTTTACTGGTGGCACTGGGCTGGTGGCACTGGGCTGTACTGGTGCCGCTGGGCTGTACTGGTGGCACTGGGCTGTGCTGGTGGTACTGGGCTGTACTGGTGCCACTGGGCTGTGCTGGTGGCACTGGGCTGTACTGGTGGCACTGGGCTGTGCTGGTGGCACTGGGCTGTGCTGGTGGCACTGGGCTGTGCTGGTGGCACTGGGCTGTGCTGGTGCCACTGGGCTGTACTGGTGCCACTGGGCTGTACTGGGCTGTACTGGGCTGTACTGGTGCCACCGGGCAGTACTGGTGGCACCGGGCTGTACTGGTGGCACCGGGCTTTACTGGTGGCACTGGGCTGGTGGCACTGGGCTGTACTGGTGGCACTGGGCTGTACTGGTGGCACCGGGCTGTACTGGTGGCACCGGGCTGTCCTGGTGGCACTGGGCTTTACTGGGCTGTACTGGTGCCACCGGGCAGTACTGGTGGCACCGGGCTGTACTGGTGGCACCGGGCTTTACTGGTGGCACTGGGCTGGTGGCACCGGGCTGTACTGGTGCCACTGGGCTGTACTGGTGGCACCGGGCTGTACTGGTGGCACCGGGCTGTACTGGTGGCACCGGGCTGTCCTGGTGGCACTGGGCTTTACTGTTGCCGCTGGGCTGTACTGTTGCCGCTGGGCTGTACTGGTGGCACTGGGCTGTACTGGTGGCACTGGGCTGTGCTGGTGCCACTGGGCTGTGCTGGTGGCACTGGGCTGTGCTGGTGGCACTGGGCTGGTGATACTGGGCTGTACTGGTGCCACTGGGCTGTACTGGTGGCACCGGGCTGTACTGGTGGCACTGGGCTGTACTGGTGCCACCGGGCTGTACTGGTGGCACTGGGCTGTACTGGTGCCACCGGGCTGTACTGGTGGCACCTGGCTGTACTGGTGGCACCGGGCTGTACTGGTGCCACTGGGCTGTACTGGTGCCACTGGGCTGTACTGGTGCCACTGGGCTGCACTGGTGCCACTGGGCTGCACTGGTGGCACTGGGCTGCACTGGTGGCACTGGGCTGCACTGGTGGCACTGGGCTGTACTGTTGCCACTGGGCTGTACTGGTGGCACTGGGCTGTGCTGGTGGCACTGGGCTGTACTGTTGCCACTGGGCTGTGCTGGTGGCACTGGGCTGTACTGGTGGCACTGGGCTGTGCTGGTGGCACTGGGCTGTACTGGTGGCACTGGGCTGTACTGGTGCCACTGGGCTGTACTGGTGCCACTGGGCTGTACTGGGCTGTACTGGTGGCACTGGGCTGTACTGGTGGCACTGGGCTGTACTGGGCTGTACTGGTGCCACTGGGCTGTACTGGTGGCACTGGGCTGTACTGGTGGCACTGGGCTGTACTGGTGGCACCGGGCTGTACTGGTGGCACTGGGCTGTACTGGTGGCACTGGGCTGTACTGGTGGCACCGGGCTGTACTGGTGGCACCGGGCTGTCCTGGTGGCACTGGGCTTTACTGGGCTGTACTGGTGCCACCGGGCAGTACTGGTGGCACCGGGCTGTACTGGTGGCACCGGGCTTTACTGGTGGCACTGGGCTGTACTGGTGGCACCGGGCTGTACTGGTGGCACCGGGCTGTCCTGGTGGCACTGGGCTTTACTGGTGGCACTGGGCTGTACTGTTGCCGCTGGGCTGTACTGGTGGCACTGGGCTGTACTGGTGGCACTGGGCTGTGCTGGTGCCACTGGGCTGTGCTGGTGGCACTGGGCTGTGCTGGTGGCACTGGGCTGGTGGCACTGGGCTGTACTGGTGCCACTGGGCTGTACTGGTGGCACCGGGCTGTACTGGTGGCACCGGGCTTTACTGGTGGCACTGGGCTGGTGGCACTGGACTGTACTGGTGCCACTGGGCTGTACTGGTGGCACTGGGCTGTACTGGTGGCACTGGGCTGTACTGGTGGCACCGGGCTGTACTGGTGGCACCGGGCTGTCCTGGTGGCACTGGGCTTTACTGGGCTGTACTGGTGCCACCGGGCAGTACTGGTGGCACCGGGCTGTACTGGTGGCACCGGGCTTTACTGGTGGCACTGGGCTGTACTGGTGGCACCGGGCTGTACTGGTGGCACCGGGCTGTCCTGGTGGCACTGGGCTTTACTGGTGGCACTGGGCTGTACTGTTGCCGCTGGGCTGTACTGGTGGCACTGGGCTGTACTGGTGGCACTGGGCTGTGCTGGTGCCACTGGGCTGTGCTGGTGGCACTGGGCTGTGCTGGTGGCACTGGGCTGGTGGCACTGGGCTGTACTGGTGCCACTGGGCTGTACTGGTGGCACTAGGCTGTACTGGGCTGTACTGGTGGCACCGGGCTGTACTGGTGGCACTGGGCTGTACTGGTGCCACCGGGCTGTACTGGTGGCACCTGGCTGTACTGGTGGCACCGGGCTGTACTGGTGCCACTGGGCTGTACTGGGCTGTACTGGTGCCACTGGGCTGTACTGGTGCCACTGGGCTGCACTGGTGCCACTGGGCTGCACTGGTGGCACTGGGCTGTACTGGGCTGTACTGTTGCCACTGGGCTGTACTGGTGGCACTGGGCTGTGCTGGTGGCACTGGGCTGTACTGTTGCCACTGGGCTGTGCTGGTGGCACTGGGCTGTACTGGTGGCACTGGGCTGTACTGGTGCCACTGGGCTGTACTGGTGGCACTGGGCTGTACTGGTGCCACTGGGCTGTACTGGGCTGTACTGGGCTGTACTGGTGGCACTGGGCTGTACTGATGGCACTGGGCTGTACTGGGCTGTACTGGTGGCACCGGGCTGTACTGGTGGCACTGGGCTGTACTGGGCTGTACTGGTGCCACCGGGCAGTACTGGTGGCACCGGGCTGTACTGGTGGCACCGGGCTTTACTGGTGGCACTGGGCTGGTGGCACTGGGCTGTACTGGTGCCACTGGGCTGTACTGGTGGCACTGGGCTGTACTGGTGGCACCGGGCTGTACTGGTGGCACCGGGCTGTCCTGGTGGCACTGGGCTTTACTGGTGGCACTGGGCTGTGCTGGTGGCACTGGGCTGTACTGGTGGCACTGGGCTGTGCTGGTGGCACTGGGCTGTGCTGGTGGCACTGGGCTGTGCTGGTGGCACTGGGCTGTGCTGGTGGCACTGGGCTGTACTGGTGGCACTGGGCTGTGCTGGTGGCACTGGGCTGTACTGGTGGCACTGGGCTGTACTGGTGGCACCGGGCTGTCCTGGTGGCACTGGGCTTTACTGGTGGCACTGGGCTGGTGGCACTGGGCTGTACTGGTGCCGCTGGGCTGTACTGGTGGCACTGGGCTGTGCTGGTGGTACTGGGCTGTACTGGTGCCACTGGGCTGTGCTGGTGGCACTGGGCTGTACTGGTGGCACTGGGCTGTGCTGGTGGCACTGGGCTGTGCTGGTGGCACTGGGCTGTGCTGGTGGCACTGGGCTGTGCTGGTGCCACTGGGCTGTACTGGTGCCACTGGGCTGTACTGGGCTGTACTGGGCTGTACTGGTGCCACCGGGCAGTACTGGTGGCACCGGGCTGTACTGGTGGCACCGGGCTTTACTGGTGGCACTGGGCTGGTGGCACTGGGCTGTACTGGTGGCACTGGGCTGTACTGGTGGCACCGGGCTGTACTGGTGGCACCGGGCTGTCCTGGTGGCACTGGGCTTTACTGGGCTGTACTGGTGCCACCGGGCAGTACTGGTGGCACCGGGCTGTACTGGTGGCACCGGGCTTTACTGGTGGCACTGGGCTGGTGGCACCGGGCTGTACTGGTGCCACTGGGCTGTACTGGTGGCACCGGGCTGTACTGGTGGCACCGGGCTGTACTGGTGGCACCGGGCTGTCCTGGTGGCACTGGGCTTTACTGGTGGCACTGGGCTGTACTGTTGCCGCTGGGCTGTACTGGTGGCACTGGGCTGTACTGGTGGCACTGGGCTGTGCTGGTGCCACTGGGCTGTGCTGGTGGCACTGGGCTGTGCTGGTGGCACTGGGCTGTGCTGGTGGCACTGGGCTGGTGATACTGGGCTGTACTGGTGCCACTGGGCTGTACTGGTGGCACCGGGCTGTACTGGTGGCACTGGGCTGTACTGGTGCCACCGGGCTGTACTGGTGGCACTGGGCTGTACTGGTGCCACCGGGCTGTACTGGTGGCACCTGGCTGTACTGGTGGCACCGGGCTGTACTGGTGCCACTGGGCTGTACTGGTGCCACTGGGCTGTACTGGTGCCACTGGGCTGCACTGGTGCCACTGGGCTGCACTGGTGGCACTGGGCTGCACTGGTGGCACTGGGCTGCACTGGTGGCACTGGGCTGTACTGGGCTGTACTGTTGCCACTGGGCTGTACTGGTGGCACTGGGCTGTACTGGTGGCACTGGGCTGTACTGGTGCCACTGGGCTGTACTGGTGGCACTGGGCTGTACTGGTGCCACTGGGCTGTACTGGTGCCACTGGGCTGTACTGGTGGCACTGGGCTGTACTGGTGGCACCGGGCTGTACTGGTGGCACTGGGCTGTACTGGGCTGTACTGGTGCCACCGGGCAGTACTGGTGGCACCGGGCTGTACTGGTGGCACCGGGCTTCACTGGTGGCACTGGGCTGGTGGCACTGTGCTGTACTGGTGCCACTGGGCTGTACTGGTGGCACTGGGCTGTACTGGTGGCACCGGGCTGTACTGGTGGCACCGGGCTGTCCTGGTGGCACTGGGCTTTACTGGTGGCACTGGGCTGGTGGCACTGGGCTGTACTGGTGCCGCTGGGCTGTACTGGTGGCACTGGGCTGTGCTGGTGGCACTGGGCTGTACTGGTGCCACTGGGCTGTGCTGGTGGCACTGGGCTGTACTGGTGGCACTGGGCTGTGCTGGTGGCACTGGGCTGTACTGGTGGCACTGGGCTGTACTGGTGGCACCGGGCTGTACTGGTGGCACCGGGCTTTACTGGTGGCACTGGGCTGGTGGCACTGGACTGTACTGGTGCCACTGGGCTGTACTGGTGGCACTGGGCTGTACTGGTGGCACTGGGCTGTACTGGTGGCACCGGGCTGTACTGGTGGCACCGGGCTGTCCTGGTGGCACTGGGCTTTACTGGGCTGTACTGGTGCCACCGGGCAGTACTGGTGGCACCGGGCTGTACTGGTGGCACCGGGCTTTACTGGTGGCACTGGGCTGTACTGGTGGCACCGGGCTGTACTGGTGGCACCGGGCTGTCCTGGTGGCACTGGGCTTTACTGGTGGCACTGGGCTGTACTGTTGCCGCTGGGCTGTACTGGTGGCACTGGGCTGTACTGGTGGCACTGGGCTGTGCTGGTGCCACTGGGCTGTGCTGGTGGCACTGGGCTGTGCTGGTGGCACTGGGCTGGTGGCACTGGGCTGTACTGGTGCCACTGGGCTGTACTGGTGGCACTAGGCTGTACTGGGCTGTACTGGTGGCACCGGGCTGTACTGGTGGCACTGGGCTGTACTGGTGCCACCGGGCTGTACTGGTGGCACCTGGCTGTACTGGTGGCACCGGGCTGTACTGGTGCCACTGGGCTGTACTGGGCTGTACTGGTGCCACTGGGCTGTACTGGTGCCACTGGGCTGCACTGGTGCCACTGGGCTGCACTGGTGGCACTGGGCTGTACTGGGCTGTACTGTTGCCACTGGGCTGTACTGGTGGCACTGGGCTGTGCTGGTGGCACTGGGCTGTACTGTTGCCACTGGGCTGTGCTGGTGGCACTGGGCTGTACTGGTGCCACTGGGCTGTACTGGTGGCACTGGGCTGTACTGGTGCCACTGGGCTGTACTGGGCTGTACTGGGCTGTACTGGTGGCACTGGGCTGTACTGATGGCACTGGGCTGTACTGGGCTGTACTGGTGGCACCGGGCTGTACTGGTGGCACTGGGCTGTACTGGGCTGTACTGGTGCCACCGGGCAGTACTGGTGGCACCGGGCTGTACTGGTGGCACCGGGCTTTACTGGTGGCACTGGGCTGGTGGCACTGGGCTGTACTGGTGCCACTGGGCTGTACTGGTGGCACTGGGCTGTACTGGTGGCACCGGGCTGTACTGGTGGCACCGGGCTGTCCTGGTGGCACTGGGCTTTACTGGTGGCACTGGGCTGTGCTGGTGGCACTGGGCTGTACTGGTGGCACTGGGCTGTGCTGGTGGCACTGGGCTGTGCTGGTGGCACTGGGCTGTGCTGGTGGCACTGGGCTGTGCTGGTGGCACTGGGCTGTACTGGTGGCACTGGGCTGTGCTGGTGGCACTGGGCTGTACTGGTGGCACTGGGCTGTACTGGTGGCACCGGGCTGTCCTGGTGGCACTGGGCTTTACTGGTGGCACTGGGCTGGTGGCACTGGGCTGTACTGGTGCCGCTGGGCTGTACTGGTGGCACTGGGCTGTGCTGGTGGTACTGGGCTGTACTGGTGCCACTGGGCTGTGCTGGTGGCACTGGGCTGTACTGGTGGCACTGGGCTGTGCTGGTGGCACTGGGCTGTGCTGGTGGCACTGGGCTGTGCTGGTGGCACTGGGCTGTGCTGGTGCCACTGGGCTGTACTGGTGCCACTGGGCTGTACTGGGCTGTACTGGGCTGTACTGGTGCCACCGGGCAGTACTGGTGGCACCGGGCTGTACTGGTGGCACCGGGCTTTACTGGTGGCACTGGGCTGGTGGCACTGGGCTGTACTGGTGGCACTGGGCTGTACTGGTGGCACCGGGCTGTACTGGTGGCACCGGGCTGTCCTGGTGGCACTGGGCTTTACTGGGCTGTACTGGTGCCACCGGGCAGTACTGGTGGCACCGGGCTGTACTGGTGGCACCGGGCTTTACTGGTGGCACTGGGCTGGTGGCACCGGGCTGTACTGGTGCCACTGGGCTGTACTGGTGGCACCGGGCTGTACTGGTGGCACCGGGCTGTACTGGTGGCACCGGGCTGTCCTGGTGGCACTGGGCTTTACTGGTGGCACTGGGCTGTACTGTTGCCGCTGGGCTGTACTGGTGGCACTGGGCTGTACTGGTGGCACTGGGCTGTGCTGGTGCCACTGGGCTGTGCTGGTGGCACTGGGCTGTGCTGGTGGCACTGGGCTGTGCTGGTGGCACTGGGCTGGTGATACTGGGCTGTACTGGTGCCACTGGGCTGTACTGGTGGCACCGGGCTGTACTGGTGGCACTGGGCTGTACTGGTGCCACCGGGCTGTACTGGTGGCACTGGGCTGTACTGGTGCCACCGGGCTGTACTGGTGGCACCTGGCTGTACTGGTGGCACCGGGCTGTACTGGTGCCACTGGGCTGTACTGGTGCCACTGGGCTGTACTGGTGCCACTGGGCTGCACTGGTGCCACTGGGCTGCACTGGTGGCACTGGGCTGCACTGGTGGCACTGGGCTGCACTGGTGGCACTGGGCTGTACTGGGCTGTACTGTTGCCACTGGGCTGTACTGGTGGCACTGGGCTGTACTGGTGGCACTGGGCTGTACTGGTGCCACTGGGCTGTACTGGTGGCACTGGGCTGTACTGGTGCCACTGGGCTGTACTGGTGCCACTGGGCTGTACTGGTGGCACTGGGCTGTACTGGTGGCACCGGGCTGTACTGGTGGCACTGGGCTGTACTGGGCTGTACTGGTGCCACCGGGCAGTACTGGTGGCACCGGGCTGTACTGGTGGCACCGGGCTTCACTGGTGGCACTGGGCTGGTGGCACTGTGCTGTACTGGTGCCACTGGGCTGTACTGGTGGCACTGGGCTGTACTGGTGGCACCGGGCTGTACTGGTGGCACCGGGCTGTCCTGGTGGCACTGGGCTTTACTGGTGGCACTGGGCTGGTGGCACTGGGCTGTACTGGTGCCGCTGGGCTGTACTGGTGGCACTGGGCTGTGCTGGTGGCACTGGGCTGTACTGGTGCCACTGGGCTGTGCTGGTGGCACTGGGCTGTACTGGTGGCACTGGGCTGTGCTGGTGGCACTGGGCTGTACTGGTGGCACTGGGCTGTGCTGGTGGCACTGGGCTGTACTGGTGGCACTGGGCTGTGCTGGTGGCACTGGGCTGTACTGGTGCCACTGGGCTGTACTGGTGCCACTGGGCTGTACTGGTGGCACTGGGCTGTACTGGGCTGTACTGGGCTGTACTGGTGGCACGGGGCTGTACTGGTGGCACCGGGCTGTACTGGTGCCACCGGGCTGTACTGGTGGCACCTGGCTGTACTGGTGGCACCGGGCTGTACTGGTGCCACCGGGCTGTACTGGTGGCACCTGGCTGTACTGGTGGCACCGGGCTGTACTGGTGCCACTGGGCTGTACTGGGCTGTACTGGTGCCACTGGGCTGTGCTGGTGCCACTGGGCTGCACTGGTGCCACTGGGCTGCGCTGGTGCCACTGGGCTGTACTGGTGGCACTGGGCTTTGCTGGTGGCACTGGGCTGTACTGGGCTGTACTGTTGCCACTGGGCTGTACTGGTGGCACTGGGATGTGCTGGTGGCACTGGGCTGTACTGGTGCCACTGGGCTGTGCTGGTGCCACTGGGCTGTACTGGTGGCACTGGGCTGTGCTGGTGGCACTGGGCTGTACTGGGCTGTACTGTTGCCACTGGGCTGTACTGGTGGCACTGGGCTGTGCTGGTGGCACTGGGCTGTACTGTTGCCACTGGGCTGTGCTGGTGGCACTGGGCTGTACTGGTGGCACTGGGCTGTACTGGTGCCACTGGGCTGTACTGGTGGCACTGGGCTGTACTGGTGCCACTGGGCTGTACTGGTGCCACTGGGCTGTACTGGGCTGTACTGGGCTGTACTGGTGGCACTGGGCTGTACTGATGGCACTGGGCTGTACTGGGCTGTACTGGTGGCACCGGGCTGTACTGGTGGCACTGGGCTGTACTGGGCTGTACTGGTGCCACCGGGCAGTACTGGTGGCACCTGGCTGTACTGGTGGCACCGGGCTTTACTGGTGGCACTGGGCTGGTGGCACTGGGCTGTACTGGTGCCACTGGGCTGTACTGGTGGCACTGGGCTGTACTGGTGGCACCGGGCTGTACTGGTGGCACCGGGCTGTCCTGGTGGCACTGGGCTTTACTGGTGGCACTGGGCTGGTGGCACTGGGCTGTGCTGGTGGCACTGGGCTGTACTGGTGGCACTGGGCTGTGCTGGTGGCACTGGGCTGTACTGGTGGCACTGGGCTGTGCTGGTGGCACTGGGCTGTACTGGTGGCACTGGGCTGTGCTGGTGGCACTGGGCTGTACTGGTGGCACTGGGCTGTACTGGTGGCAC
Organism: Odontesthes bonariensis; assembly: GCF_027942865.1. Classification (NCBI taxonomy): domain Eukaryota; kingdom Metazoa; phylum Chordata; class Actinopteri; order Atheriniformes; family Atherinopsidae; genus Odontesthes; species Odontesthes bonariensis. The sequence goes on from NC_134510.1 coordinate 766,634, forward strand.
CGGGCTGTCCTGGTGGCACTGGGCTTTACTGGTGGCACTGGGCTGGTGGCACTGGGCTGTACTGGTGCCGCTGGGCTGTACTGGTGGCACTGGGCTGTGCTGGTGGCACTGGGCTGTACTGGTGCCACTGGGCTGTGCTGGTGGCACTGGGCTGTACTGGTGGCACTGGGCTGTGCTGGTGGCACTGGGCTGTACTGGTGGCACTGGGCTGTGCTGGTGGCACTGGGCTGTACTGGTGGCACTGGGCTGGTGGCACTGGGCTGTACTGGTGCCGCTGGGCTGTACTGGTGGCACTGGGCTGTACTGGTGGCACCGGGCTGTACTGGTGGCACCGGGCTGTACTGGTGGCACCGGGCTGTGCTGGTGCCACTGGGCTGCACTGGTGCCACTGGGCTGCGCTGGTGCCACTGGGCTGTACTGGTGGCACTGGGCTTTGCTGGTGGCACTGGGCTGTACTGGGCTGTACTGTTGCCACTGGGCTGTACTGGTGGCACTGGGATGTGCTGGTGGCACTGGGCTGTGCTGGTGGCACTGGGCTGTACTGGTGCCACTGGGCTGTGCTGGTGCCACTGGGCTGTACTGGTGGCACTGGGCTGTGCTGGTGGCACTGGGCTGTACTGGTGGCACTGGGCTGTGCTGGTGGCACTGGGCTGTACTGTTGCCACTGGGCTGTGCTGGTGGCACTGGGCTGTACTGGTGGCACTGGGCTGTACTGGTGCCACTGGGCTGTACTGGTGGCACTGGGCTGTACTGGTGCCACTGGGCTGTACTGGTGCCACTGGGCTGTACTGGGCTGTACTGGGCTGTACTGGTGGCACTGGGCTGTACTGATGGCACTGGGCTGTACTGGGCTGTACTGGTGGCACCGGGCTGTACTGGTGGCACTGGGCTGTACTGGGCTGTACTGGTGCCACCGGGCAGTACTGGTGGCACCTGGCTGTACTGGTGGCACCGGGCTTTACTGGTGGCACTGGGCTGGTGGCACTGGGCTGTACTGGTGGCACTGGGCTGTGCTGGTGGCACTGGGCTGTACTGGTGGCACTGGGCTGTGCTGGTGGCACTGGGCTGTACTGGTGGCACTGGGCTGTACTGGTGGCACCGGGCTGTCCTGGTGGCACTGGGCTTTACTGGTGGCACTGGGCTGGTGGCACTGGGCTGTACTGGTGCCGCTGGGCTGTACTGGTGGCACTGGGCTGTGCTGGTGGCACTGGGCTGTACTGGTGCCACTGGGCTGTGCTGGTGGCACTGGGCTGTACTGGTGGCACTGGGCTGTGCTGGTGGCACTGGGCTGTACTGGTGGCACTGGGCTGTGCTGGTGGCACTGGGCTGTACTGGTGGCACTGGGCTGGTGGCACTGGGCTGTACTGGTGCCGCTGGGCTGTACTGGTGGCACTGGGCTGTACTGGTGGCACCGGGCTGTACTGGTGGCACCGGGCTGTACTGGTGGCACCGGGCTGTACTGGTAGCACTGGGCTGTACTGGTGGCACCGGGCTGCACTGGTGGCACTGGGCTGTACTGGGCTGTACTGTTGCCACTGGGCTGTACTGGTGGCACTGGGCTGTGCTGGTGGCACTGGGCTGTACTGTTGCCACTGGGCTGTGCTGGTGGCACTGGGCTGTACTGGTGGCACTGGGCTGTACTGGTGCCACTGGGCTGTACTGGTTGCACTGGGCTGTACTGGTGCCACTGGGCTGTACTGGGCTGTACTGGTGCCACTGGGCTGTACTGGTGGCACCGGGCTGTACTGGTGGCACTGGGCTGTACTGGGCTGTACTGGTGCCGGTGGCACCGGGCTGTACTGGTGGCACCGGATTGTACTGGTGGCACCGGGCTGTCCTGGTGGCACTGGGCTTTACTGGTGGCACTGGGCTGGTGGCACTGGGCTGTACTGGTGCCGCTGGGCTGTACTGGTGGCACTGGGCTGTACTGGTGGCACCGGGCTGTACTGGTGGCACTGGGCTGTACTGGGCTGTACTGGGCTGTACTGGTCCCATTGGGCTGTACTGGTGGCACTGGCCTGTACTGATGGCACTGGACTGTACTGGTGGCACTGGGCTGTACTGGTGGCACCGGGCTGTACTGGTGGCACCGGGCTGTACTGGTGGCACCGGGCTGTACTGGTGGCACCGGGCTGTCCTGGTGGCACCGGGCTGTACTGGTGGCACTGGGCTGTCCTGGTGGCACTGGGCTGTACTGGGCTGTACTGGTGGCACTGGGCTGTCCTGGTGCCACTGGGCTGTACTGGGCTGTACTGGTGCCACTGGGCTGTACTGGGCTGTACTTGTGCCACTGGGCTATACTGGGCTGTACTTGTGCCACTGGGCTGTACTGGTGGCACTGGGCTGTATTGGTGGCACTGGATTGTACTGGTGCCACTGGGCTGTACTGGTGGCACTGGGCTGTCCTGGTAACACTGGGCTGTACTGGGCTGTACTGGTGCCACTGGGCTGTACTGGGCTGTACTTGTGCCACTGGGCTGTACTGGGCTGTACTTGTGCCACTGGGCTGTACTGGTGGCACTGGGCTGTACTGGTGGCACTGGGCTGTACTGGTGGCACTGGATTGTACTGGTGCCACTGGGCTGTACTGGTGACACTGGGCTCTACTGGTGGCACTGGCCTGTACTGGTGGCACTGGGCTGTACTGGTGGCACTGGGCTCTACTGGTGGCACCGGGCTGTACTGGTGCCACTGGGCTGTGCTGGTGCCACTGGGCTGCACTGGTGCCACTGGGCTGCGCTGGTGCCACTGGGCTGTACTGGTGGCACTGGGCTGTGCTGGTGGCACTGGGCTGTACTGGGCTGTACTGTTGCCACTGGGCTGTACTGGTGGCACTGGGCTGTGCTGGTGGCACTGGGCTGTACTGGTGCCACTGGGCTGTGCTGGTGCCACTGGGCTGTACTGGTGGCACTGGGCTGTGCTGGTGGCACTGGGCTGTACTGGTGCCACTGGGCTGTACTGGTTGCACTGGGCTGTACTGGGCTGTACTGGTGGCACTGGGCTGTACTGGTGGCACTGGGCTGTACTGGGCTGTACTGGTGCCACTGGGCTGTACTGGTCGCACTGGGCTGTACTGGTGGCACTGGGCTGTACTGGGCTGTACTGGTGCCACCGGGCAGTACTGGTGGCACCGGGCTGTACTGGTGGCACCGGGCTTTACTGGTGGCACCGGGCTGTACTGGTGGCACTGGGCTGTACTGGTGGCACCGGGCTGTCCTGGTGGCACTGGGCTTTACTGGTGGCACTGGGCTGGTTGCATTGGGCTGTACTGGTGACGCTGGGCTGTACTGGTGGCACTGGGCTGTACTGGTGGCACCGGGCTGTACTGGTGGCACTGGGCTGTACTGGTGGCACTGGGCTGTACTGGGCTGTACTGGTCCCATTGGGCTGTACTGGTGGCACTGGCCTGTACTGATGGCACTGGACTGTACTGGTGGCACTGGGCTGTACTGGTGGCACTGGCCTGTACTGGTGGCACTGGCCTGTACTGGTGGCACCGGGCTGTACTGGTGGCACCGGGCTGTCCTGGTGGCACCGGGCTGTACTGGTGGCACCGGGCTGTCCTGGTGGCACTGGGCTGTACTGGGCTGTACTGGTGGCACTGGGCTGTCCTGGTGCCACTGGGCTGTACTGGGCTGTACTGGTGCCACTGGGCTGTACTGGGCTGTACTTGTGCCACTGGGCTGTACTGGGCTGTACTTGTGCCACTGGGCTGTACTGGTGGCACTGGGCTGTACTGTTGGCACTGGATTGTACTGGTGCCACTGGGCTGTACTGGTGGCACTGGGCTCTACTGGTGGCACTGGCCTGTACTGGTGGCACTGGGCTGTACTGGTGGCACTGGGCTCTACTGGTGGCACTGGGCTCTACTGGTGGCACTGGCCTGTACTGGTGGCACTGGGCTGTACTGGTGCCACTGGGCTGTACTGGTGCCACTGGGCTGTACTGGTGCCACTGGGCTGTACTAGGCTGTACTGGTGCCACCGGGCTGTACTGGTGGCAACGGGCTGTACTGGTGGCACTGGGCTGTACTGGTGGCCCTGGGCTGTCCTGGTGGCACTGGGCTGCACCGGACTGTACTGGTGGCACTGGGCTGGTGGCACTGGGCTGTACTGGTGCCACTGGCCTGTACTGGTGGCACTGGGCTGTACTGGTGGTACTGGCCTGTACTGGTGGCACTGGGCTGTACTGGTGGCACTGGCCTGTACTGGTGGCACTGGCCTGTACTGGTGGGACTGGGCTGTCCTGGGCTGTACTGGGCTGTACTGGTGGTACTGGACTGTCCTGATGCCACTGGGCTGTACTGGTGGCACTGGGCTCTACTGGTGGTACTGGCCTGTACTGGTGGCGCTGGGCTGTACTGGTGCCACTGGGCTTTACTGGTGGCACTTGGCTGTACTGGTGCCACTGGGCTGTACTGGTGGCACTGGGCTTTACTGGTGGCACCGGGCTGTACTGGTGGCACTGGGCTCTACTGGTGGCACTGGCCTGTACTGGTGCCACTGGGCTGTACTGGTGCCACCGGGCTGTACTGGTGGCAACGGGCTGTACTGGTGGCACTGGGCTTTACTGGTGGCCCTGGGCTGTCCTGGTGGCACTGGGCTGCACCGGACTGTACTGGTGGCACTGGGCTGGTGGCACTGGGCTGTACTGGTGCCACTGGCCTGTACTGGTGGCACTGGGCTGTACTGGTGGTACTGGCCTGTACTGGTGGCACTGGGCTGTACTGGTGGCACTGGCCTGTACTGGTGGCACTGGCCTGTACTGTTGGGACTGGGCTGTCCTGGGCTGTACTGGGCTGTACTGGTGGTACTGGACTGTCCTGGTGCCACTGGGCTGTACTGGTGGCACTGGGCTCTACTGGTGGCACTGGCCTGTACTGGTGGCACTGGGCTGTACTGGTGCCACTGGGCTGTACTGGTGCCACTGGGCTGTACTGGGCTGTACTGGTGCCACCGGGCTGTACTGGTGGCAACGGGCTGTACTGGTGGCACTGGTGGCACTGGGCTGTACTGGTGGCCTTGGGCTGTCCTGGCGGCACTGGGCTGCACCGGACTGTACTGGTGGCACTGGGCTGGTGGCACTGGGCTGTACTGGTGCCACTGGCCTGTACTGGTGGCACTGGGCTGTACTGGTGGTACTGGCCTGTACTGGTGGCACTGGGCTGTACTGGTGGCACTGGCCTGTACTGGTGGCACTGGCTTTTACTGGTGGCACTGGGCTTTCCTGGGCTGTACTGGGCTGTACTGGTGGTACTGGACTGTCCTGGTGGCACTGGGCTGTACTGGTGGTACTGGCCTGTACTGGTGGCACTGGGCTGTACTGGTGGCACTGGCCTGTACTGGTGGCACTGGGCTGTACTGGTGGCACTGGGCTCTACTGGTGGCACCGGGCTGTACTGGTGCCACTGGGCTGTGCTGGTGCCACTGGGCTGCACTGGTGCCACTGGGCTGCGCTGGTGCCACTGGGCTGTACTGGTGGCACTGGGCTGTGCTGGTGGCACTGGGCTGTACTGGTGGCACTGGGCTGTACTGGAATGTACTGTTGCCACTGGGCTGTACTGGTGGCACTGGGCTGTGCTGGTGGCACTGGGCTGTACTGGTGCCACTGGGCTGTGCTCGTGCCACTGGGCTGTACTGGTGGCACTGGGCTGTGCTGGTGGCACTGGGCTGTACTGGTGCCACTGGGCTGTACTGGTGGCACTGGGCTGCACTGGTGGCACTGGGCTGTACTGGGCTCTACTGGTGCCACTGGGCTGTACTGGTGGCACCGGGCTGTACTGGTGCCACCGGGCAGTACTGGTGGCACCGGGCTGTACTGGTGGCACCGGGCTGTACTGGTGGCACCGGGCTGTACTGGTGGCACCTGGCTGTCCTGGTGGCACTGGGCTTTACTGGTGGCACTGGGCTGGTGGCACTGGGCTGTACTGGTGCCGCTGGGCTGTACTGGTGGCACTGGGCTGTACTGGTGGCACCGGGCTGTACTGGTGGCACTGGTCCCATTGGGCTGTACTGGTGGCACTGGCCTGTACTGATGGCACTGGACTGTACTGGTGGCACTGGGCTGTACTGGTGTCACTGGCCTGTACTGGTGGCACTGGCCTGTACTGGTGGCACCGGGCTGTACTGGTGGCACCGGGCTGTACTGGTGGCACCGGGCTGTCCTGGTGGCACCGGGCTGTCCTGGTGGCACTGGGCTGTACTGGTGGCACTGGGCTGTCCTGGTGGCACTGGGCTGTACTGGGCTGTACTGGTGGCACTGGGCTGTCCTGGTGCCACTGGGCTGTACTGGGCTGTACTGGTGCCACTGGGCTGTACTGGGCTGTACTTGTGGCACTGGGCTGTACTGGTGGCACTGGATTGTACTGGTGCCACTGGGCTGTACTGGTGGCACTGGGCTCTACTGGTGGCACTGGCCTGTACTGGTGGCACTGGGCTGTACTGGTGGCACTGTGCTCTACTGGTGGCACTGGCCTGTACTGGTGCCACTGGGCTGTACTGGTGCCACTGTGCTGTACTGGTGCCACTGGGCTGTACTGGTGCCACTGGGCTGTACTAGGCTGTACTGGTGCCACCGGGCTGTACTGGTGGCAACGGGCTGTACTGGTGGCACTGGGCTGTACTGGTGGCCCTGGGCTGTCCTGGTGGCACTGGGCTTCACCGGACTGTACTGGTGGCACTGGGCTGGTGGCACTGGGCTGTACTGGTGCCACTGGCCTGTACTGGTGGCACTGGGCTGTACTGGTGGTACTGGCCTGTACTGGTGGCACTGGGCTGTACTGGTGGCACTGGCCTGTACTGGTGGCACTGGCCTGTACTGGTGGGACTTGGCTGTCCTGGGCTGTACTGGGCTGTACTGGTGGTACTGGACTGTCCTGGTGCCACTGGGCTGTACTGGTGGCACTGGGCTCTACTGGTGGCACTGGCCTGTACTGGAGGCACTGGGCTGTACTGGTGCCACTGGGCTTTACTGGTGGCACTTGCTGTACTGGTGCCACTGGGCTGTACTGGTGGCACTGGGCTTTACTGGTGGCACCGGGCTGTACTGGTGGCACTGGGCTCTACTGGTGGCACTGGCCTGTACTGGTGGCACTGGGCTGTACTGGTGCCACTGGGCTGTACTGGGCTGTACTGGTGCCACCGGGCTGTACTGGTGGCAACGGGCTGTACTGGTGGCACTGGGCTGTACTGGTGGCCCTGGGCTGTCCTGGTGGCACTGGGCTGCACCGGACTGTACTGGTGGCACTGGGCTGGTGGCACTGGGCTGTACTGGTGCCACTGGCCTGTACTGGTGGCACTGGGCTGTACTGGTGGTACTGGCCTGTACTGGTGGCACTGGGCTGTACTGGTGGCACTGGCCTGTACTGGTGGCACTGGCCTGTACTGGTGGGACTGGGCTGTCCTGGGCTGTACTGGTGGTACTGGACTGTCCTGGTGCCACTGGGCTGTACTGGTGCCACTGGGCTCTACTGGTGGCACTGGCCTGTACTGGTGGCACTGGGCTGTACTGGTGCCACTGGGCTGTACCGGTGGCACTGGGCTGTACTGGTGCCACTGGGCTGTACTGGGCTGTACTGGTGCCACCGGGCTGTACTGGTGGCAACGGGCTGTACTGGTGGCACTGGTGGCACTGGGCTGTACTGGTGGCCCTGGGCTGTCCTGGCGGCACTGGGCTGCACCGGACTGTACTGGTGGCACTGGGCTGGTGGCACTGGGCTGGTGGCACTGGGCTGTACTGGTGCCACTGGCCTGTACTGGTGGCACTGGGCTGTACTGGTGGTACTGGCCTGTACTGGTGGCACTGGGCTGTACTGGTGGCACTGGCCTGTACTGGTGGCACTGGCCTTTACTGGTGGCACTGGGCTGTACTGGTGGCACTGGCCTGTACTGGTGGCACTGGGCTGTCCTGGGCTTTACTGGGCTGTACTGGTGGTACTGGACTGTCCTGGTGCCACTGGGCTGTACTGGTGGCACTGGGCTGTACTGGTGCCACTGGGCTGTACTGGTACCACTGGGCTGTACTGGTGCCACTGTACCGGTGGCACTGTCCTGGTGGCACTGGGCTGTACTGGTGCCACTGGGCTGGTGGCACTGGGCTTTACTGGTGGCACCGGGCTGTCCTGGTGGCACTGGGCTGTACTGGTGGCACTAGGCTGTACTGGGCTGTACTGGTGGCACTGGGCTGTACTGGTGGCACTGGGCTGTACTGGTGCCACTGGGCTGGTGGCACTGGGCTGTACTGGTGGCACCGGGCTGTACTGGTTGTACTGGGCTGTACTGGTGGCACTGGCCTGTACTGGTGCCACTTGGCTGTACTGGTGGCACTGGGCTCTACTGGTGGCACTGGCCTGTACTGGTGGCACTGGGCTGTACTGGTGGCACTGGGCTGTACTGAGCTGTAATGGTGCCACTGGGCTGTACTGGTGCCACTGGGCTGTACTGGTGGCACCGGTCTGTACTGGTGGCACCGCACTGGGCTGGTGGCACTGGGCTGGTGGCACTGGGCTGTACTGGTGGCACTGGGCTGGTGGCACACTGATGGAAAGCTTCCTCCTTTGCTACATTTTGGCTGCTGTGACCACAGTGTTCACTCTCAGTAATCACATCTTCTCTTCTCCCCCCCGTCAACAGTATCAACATGCTTAAACTCCCAGAATACCCCAGCCTGGAGGTTCTGAGGGACAGGCTGCTTGTGGCGCTGCATTGTGGGAGCTATGGATACACCATGGCCTAAACAGCCTTCCCTTCCTGCTGCTGAGGATGTCCAGGCTTACACTTCCCCATCGTTGGTCTGTTTTCCCCTCAAAGAGTTCAGGTTCAACTTTAACTAGATAAACAAGGGACATTCAACGTGATGGTACTTGTACTAATGTTCAGATTATTCTGGTTATTATTATTAGCGTGCGTGGTTGTGTGTCTGTGTGGCCCCGCCTCTGGCCCAGTGGCTGCTGGGATCGGCTCAGAGAACGCATCAGTTGAACATGCAGTCCATGGAATAGCATCATATCATCGGTATACAGTATCATGTTTCAGCATGGTCCCAGCTCCCCGCTCTGACCACAGCTTTAAGACACCATTACCAGTATGATGCCAAGGCTTTGAAAATGTTTAGTTTGGTGGTTTTTTTAACACCCTTTTGAAATGTATTGATCTCTTCTCTTTTTTTGATTATAAAAGAATAAAACGGTAAGGCCCTGTTAGATTTCTGGCTGACAGCCGTGCACGGTGTGCTGCGCCAGCTATTCTGTAGAATCTTGAGTAAAGCTTCTGATTCGCTGTTTGGTGCACACAGCTGACGGAGTGTGCTCATTACTGTGATTTTATTCTAAATTCAGAAAGTGGTTCCTCTCTTCCTTTGGCCTGAGATGTGCACGCAAGTTTTATCGGAGCTCAATCTTTGAACATTTCTGTGTGAGCTCTGAAAACAGTTGGCATGTTTCGACATATTGACTTTCTGGATAATATCAATTTGTTCTTAGTTTATTGAAGATTATTAAATAGTTGCAGCCTCGGTCAGTGCTCATGTATAAGGATACAGTGCAATGAAAAAAAAGAAATTATGGGTGCAAACAGATTTCTATGAAGATTTATGTCAGTGTTGTAAAGAGATGTTTATTGCATCATGTTCTCAGTCCCAAACGGAAACCTTGTGCTATTTTTCTTTTCAGATTCAGAGTGTATATTCTGCTGGCATTGGTTTATGCAAAGAAGCCTTATTATGAAGCACTGCTGCTGTTAAACTAGTGTTTGAAATGCATTAGCAGTCTACTATATAGTTAGTAACAAGATATAAAAATATATATTCCCATTCTTTATCAACTGAATGCATGGTTTCCATGGTAATGCAACACACTTGAAATGTTAGCATAGGCTGCTCCTTTAGATGAGAAAGTACATCAAGTTAATTCAGCACGTTGAGTTCTGCTTGATTTTTAGTTTAGATGAAAATCTATTGTGGGTCAAACATTTTACAGAAGAAACACTGAAAAGATATCAAATCAATTGAACCACAATATTAAGTTGTATTGTGGTTAAATTGGGTGATTAAAATGCTAAGATGTGGTTACTGTGACCAACCACCAGACATTCCAGCCCAATAAAGACAGTGTTGCTGTAGGAGCCTCCTTTTCTTTGGATTCAGCCTGTTTACGGGTTTAACCCGGCTCCAGAGTTTGCTCCCATCGAGCCGAAGGAGCTTTAGGGATTTAATCAGTGACAGCTCCACTTTAAGGTATACAGTACATCCGGAAAGTATTCACAGCTCCACTTCTTCCACAATATCCTGTTACAGCCTTATTCCCAAATACATTCAATTCATCTTTTACCTCAAAATTATATACGATACCCCATAATGACAAAGTAAAACAAGTTTGTTTGAAATCTTTGCAAATTTATTTAAACAAATTAATAAAATAAAACATTTACATGCTTCTGCCACCACCATGCTTCACTGTAGGGATGGTATTAGCCAGCTGATGACCAGTGCCTGCTTTTCTCCTGATATAGGAGGCATTCAGGCCAAAGAGTTCAATCTTTGTTTCATCAGACCAGAGAACTTCCTTTCTCATCCTCTGACAGTCTTTCAGGAGCAAACTCCAGGCGGCCTGCCATGTGCCTTTCACTGAGGAGTGGCTTCTGCCTGCCACCCTACCATACAGGCCTGATTGTTGGAGAGCTGCAAATGGTTGTCCTTCTGGAAGGTTCTCCTCTCTCCACAGAGCAGTGATGGAGCTCTGTCAGAGTGACCATCGGGTTCTTGGTCACCTCCCTGACTGAGGCCCTTCCACCCCGATCGCTCAGAGTGGTCGGGCCAGCTCTTGGAAGAGTCCTGGTGGTTCCAAATGGATGGATGATGGAGCCCACTGTGCTCAGTGGGATCTTCAATGCTGCAGCATTTTTTCTGCAGCCTTCCCCAGATCTGTGCCTCCATACAATCCTGTCTCAGAGGTCTACAGGCAAGTCCTTAGACTTCATGTCTTGTTTGTGCTCTGGCATGCACTGTCAACTACGGGACCTTTCATAGAAAAGTGTGTGCTTTTCCAAATCATCACCAATCAGCTGAATTTACCCCAGGTGGACTGCAGTCAGGTCACAGAAACTTCTGAAGGATGATCAGTGGAAACAGGATGAACCTGAGCTCACTTTGGAGGGTCATGGCAAACGCTGTGAATACTTATGTACATGTTTTATTTTTGGTTTTTATTCTTAATAAATTTAAAAAGTTTCAAACAAGCTGGTTTCACTTTGTCATTATAGGGTATTGTGTGTAGAAGTTGAGTTAAAAGATACACTTAATCTCTTTGGGAATAAGGCTGTAACAGGATATTGTGGACAAAGTGGAGCTGTGAATACTTTCTGGATGCTCTGTATAATCAGAATGTTGTTGATCATTAGGAGTAGTTAGAAAGTTTTTTGCTTTTTAGGGTAGCTTTGTTCGTATTGGAACACAAAAAAGATTAATCCAAACTGATTAGCAAAATGTAAGTGCTGCTTTTTTCTAAACCATGAAAGTGAATCACAATTTGAAATAAGGGAGCTGAACAAGGAAAATGACACTGCAGGAACACACTGCAGAATGGGTGATATCAGTGCAAATAAATAGTTTCATCATTTTTTCCAACAAAATACATGCATTAAAGGTAATAAAAAACCAGATTTCACTTATGTGTTTCACATTTGTAGAGACAGCTGCTGGCCCCATTTCCTGCAGAATCAAATCTGAGTCTCATGATTTATAATAGAGAATTTGTTGTCATTTTTAAGTCTTTTGCTGTGTTCTGTATTTTTATATCATGAATGAATATCAATATCCTTAAACTATAGTTTTTTTTGTTTGTATTTGTCATGATGAGAAATGGTCTGCATTATCACGGTTTGTCTCGCAGTGCCAAAAAATGGCTGGAATCCTTTTCAAATCATTCTTTTGTCTTTTCTGAGAAAGCATGCTGAAAGAGATCATGTCCTGAATGTATGGCATAGATGTCTCTTAGCTTCCCCTCTTTCTATTGATAAAGGGAGTTCAGACATACATTTGATATTTCAAATGATGTATTGTTTTGAATTCCCTGTCTTAAATGCTTATGTACATAAATGTTGTTGTTTATTGTAAATTGAGTCTTTATACTTGTACTGTAAATTTCTTCACCATCAAATGGGGAATTTTATCTAAAAGTTCCTGTTGTGCTTTGAAATTTTTGTCCAATAAAAACTTGTTTTCGTAATCCAGTTGGTTTGGTGATCTGCAGATGCAAACTTGTTGAGTCAAACATCTCAATAATTGGCTGAAAAACTAGAGGTTCAGTCATGAGAAAATGAGTATGTCCTCTTTCACTTCTAAGCTTATAGTACCAGCACATGATAGAAAATCATATCATCCTTACTCGGGAGGCTAAAGTACAAAGCAGGATTGATAGCTTAGTAAGATAAGTTCAGGTTTAGATATTCAATTCAATTCAATTCATTTTTATTTATATAGCGCCAAATACAACAAATGTCATCTCAAGGCACTTAGATAGTAAATCCAATTCAAGCCAATTGGAATTCAATTAATTAATAATAATCATAATTCATAAAATAATCCAATTCGTTCATATAGAGCCAATTCAAAAACAATTTCCTAGCTAAGAAAACCAACAGATTGCACTGAAAACTTTTTGTTTTTCGGTCCAATCTCCCGGCCTGAGCGTGCCTGAGGCGACTGTGGAGAGAAACGACTCCCTTTTAACAGGAAGAAACCTCTGGCAGAACCAGACTCAGGAAGGGTGGCCATCCGCCTCGACCAGCTGGGGTTTGAGAAGACAGAAAAAGGGGGGGAGGGGGGCAGGGGGCCACCGCGACGGCGGCACTGTAACACCATTCAAAGGATATCTGTTGGAACAGGGAAACACGAGTTAATGACCACAATAATATCACATATACATAAAGAGAGTAAAGTGAGGAAAGGTGTGTCAGATGAGGCCCCCCAGCAGTCTGGGCCTATAGCAGCTTAACTATGGGATGTTTCAGGATCACATGAGCCATCCCTATTCAAGGTAAACACAAGAAACTTGTGCTAACGAAAAAATAAATAATAAAATAAAGGACCAGACTCAGTGAGTAATTCCCTATACTCCCTATATAGATCTGCTCCTCACACCACAACAACCATCTTTTTACAGCCACAAGCTACCTCAGCCTCTCACCAACTGCACAGCAGTCACAGCGGGGTGGGGATGCAAACCCTGGTTCGGGTAGGGGGAGAAATAAAAGAGGTAAGAGAAGCGGGAATGGGATTCAAACCCTGGTTTGGGTAGGGGGTAATGAAAGTATAGAGGGTGCCAGAGGTGGAGGCAGGACAAGACACACTAGCAGACACACTATCAGATTCAACAGACCTAACTATAAGCTATGATATGGGTTCTCATTTTTAAAACCTGACAATCTTTACCAGGAAAGATTTCGAGATGGGAGATTAATACACATAAAAGCCCCACCTTCCAACCAATTCATTCTTTCAGAAAGTAAAAATAAATAGACATGTGACGAGGGAGCTCTTCGTTACTCAATGTTTGTGGTGGTGAGGCACGCCTGGCACTTTAAAAGGGTGTTTGAAATACTTTGTGCAAATCTAAGCGTTATCTATGCGTGCAAAGGAAAACATTTACACACATCTTTATGATCAAGTATTTATGGAACTGTAGGGTGGTAGTTTGCATGTGGTTGTCCTAGGTGTTACAGCTGACAGCCTGTCCCAATCCATTGCTCTGCTGCTCTGTCAGTAATTTTCCACTCCCACCTCATCAGCCTACTCTGTTCACCTGTGCACTCTGGTGCTCCTCATCTGTGATCAAGCCTTTATTTAAGCCTCTCTGGTTCACAGACTCATTGCCAGATTGTTCTTAGCCTCCATGCAAGACTCTGCAGCATTTTGGGGTCCTCACACTCCCGTTACAGTTTGGTTCATTCACATGTCATAACTTTACAGATATCCATCTGAATTTTGAGACTCACAATCGTTACTTATGTTATTATTTAAGGGCTTTATATCATGCATATGTCATATCTTTAACCTTCATTTCTGAACAAGTTGTGGTGTTTTCAGAATCTCAGAATGTGTTCTAAGGAGGAATGGAGAAATCGAGTTTCTGTCATGGTTTGGTAAGGGAGGACCCAGGTGCAGACACGATAAGAGCCAGAAGTGAAGCTAACGGTTGATTTTCCATATAAACAAAAGACGCAGCAAAGCTGGAACACTGAAAAACTAAACTGAACATAAAACTAAGAAAATAACAAAACCAGACTGAATACTTGCAGGAAAACCGTGGACCAGGGGCATAGGACAGGAGTGAGACCAATAAGACGAGGAACTCAGACGAGGAATAGGACGAGGATCCAGCAAGGAGTGATGGAACTAGAAGACATATATATACTGGGGAGGTGATTACTGGAGCAGGACCTGGTGGCTGATTAGTAACATGTTGCAGGTGAGAGTGAAGAGAGCAGAGGGCAGGAGATGGACTGAGGAGAGAGAGGGAGAGATGGCAAAACACACGGGGGGAGGGGGAGCACACTAACCTGAAAATGAATCTAACACAAAGAATACACAAGGAGTAATAAAACATAACTGAATACTGAGAGAAACTGATCTAAATACAGAAAACTCTAAGAGCACTGAATAAAAATAGCACCAATAACTAAGTACAAAAAACGTCACTAAAAACCCAGATCCTGACAGTTTCTTTGTTTTATCAAACTCTCTAACGCTAGAATTAGATCCTACAAAACACTCCCAGAAACACAGTTTCAGGCATACCATTGGCTGAAAGTGGAGCGTAAGTCTACGCCATGCCCCGCCTCCGCGGTCAAACCCCGGGAACATGCGAGAAACAGAATGAAGTAGTAGAAAGATATAGTTTTTTGTGTTTTTCGCCCATTTTTAACTCCGCTGCTGCACACGTTGTCACATAGTTAGCTTTTCTTCCCAAAGTTCACCAAGTTTAAGTTCACCTCATCAGAGTTGGTCAGCAAACAAGCCAACTCCCAACTCCTTTACGGTGAAGTCTCGATATCAGCCAGTTCCGTCTCCTTGGCAACGAGAAGCCCCCGTGAAGAAGAACAACCTGTCCCAGCAACTTGAAAGTCCACAAAAGTCCCCCACAACTAAGGAAGGCCTTGAGACGCGGAACCGAGAGAAACCCACGTGGACCCCGCTGGCTGTCACCTGGTGTGTTCAGAGCTGACTAACTGGGAAAAAGTGCCAACCCAAGTAAGGTCTATATATATATAAAATTAACAGGTTGTGTTGTATTTTATTTTATTTTTTTCGTAATTTTAGTCAAACCAAACGAGAACTCATGAAGGCTGGTTATTAATTGTAACATTAATTTTCACATACCCGAATCGTAACATTCTGTCTTTTTCCTTCTTTTGAAGGTGGTGCCCAGGTTATAGAAGGTTTATTTAGGTAGTGAGAACACTACATGGAAATCTTTATATTCTAACACGTTACGCTACAAAAGACACACGGGCCAAGGGTAAAAGGTACAGAAATAAACAAAAACTGAAGAAATAATGATCAAAGAGTACATACAAAGTCAAATAAGGTCACAGTAAACACCTCAGACTGGGTCGAAGGCCAGTGAGTAAAAGTGTGTTTAAATGAGATTTAAAATCAGCAAGTGAAGGAGCCTGTCCAACGTCCATCGGCAAATTGTTCCACATTTTTGGAGCTGCAACTGACTATCAGCAAAGCTTTACCACCTCAGAGTGTGTATCGCCTTTTTGGAACAAGTAAAAGCTTCTGGTCTGCTGACCTGAGAGAGTGAGACGGTACACATGGGTGCAACAGTTCAGAAAGATGACATAGAGCAGAGCCATTAGAATATGAAAAGAATTTTAAAGTGAGCTGAAAGCAAACTGAAATCCAGTAAAGGGAAGCCAAAGTTGCGGCAATGTATCATGACAGATGGTATTCAGTTCTCAGGGTTATTTATTCGGTCCATCAGTCAGTCAGAACAGGCAGAGGTACAAAATCGGAAGGCTGGACTCAGAAAACTGGGAACAAAAACAATCAGACATGGGGGAATACTCTGGTACAAAAACCCTGGAAAACTGCTCCAGGAGACGAGACAATCTGGCCCTGACACACAGGGGAGCACACCAGAGAGGAAAGGTTGGTGTAGGAGGTGCTGATGAGTTTAAAAAAATGAGTGCCATCCTGATGTCAATAATGGAGTCAAGGAGAGGCTGGACAGAGCAAGCACCAATGTGCCTCTGTGGGAAATAAACTTGACAGTCGTCTGCATAAAGATGGAAGGAAATACTGCGTCTTTGGAAAAAAGTGGCAGCAGGTACAAAGAGAATATTAGAGCTCTAAGAATAAAGCCTTTTGCTAACCTACAGGGAAGGGCAGCAAATGTGGAGGTAAATACTGCAGTGCAAATACATCTACATTCATATACATATGTATATATACATGTATATAGCGGCATATTAAGTCAAAGGATTATCAGGCGGGCAATATTATTATTTTCACCAAGACGTGCCTGCAGGAACTCAGCTTTCAGACTACATGGACAAAGACTGCAGACGGAGAGGTAACAAAGGGAGAATCCTGGACATATCACTGAGACAGAACGTCTCTGCACCCCAGTCGTTGATGATTTAATAGGCCTATCCACAAATACTTTACCAGGTTTGTCTTAAATCACACATCTCAAACTGTTTACAATATTTTGTCACATTAAATGTCTCTGAGATCCAATACTGTATTGATTTCATTTGGTAAACCAAACATCATTTACTAAATATCCCCCAGCTGAGCTTTTAAATGCATGATACATTTTAGTTAAGTCCACATGGTGTTATCTGATCAATAGTATACAAAAACCAAAAAATGTTCAGACCAATTTATTTGATCAAACAAACATCTTGGTTGAGGCGTTGCATTAATGAGGGAACACTCATTAAAGGAAGTCCAGCTGACACTAACAGGCAAACGACTTACAAATTGTGTGCTTGTGTGGTTAAGCGTGTCTAGTTGTGTCAGTAGCCAAAAATACAATAACGACATTCAGCAGTGACATAGCATAAGTTGTTAAAAATGACTTTTTAATTTCAATTTCAATTTTATTTAATATTTTATTTCCATAGAGATCTCCCTTATGATTAATACTCTGATAGTAAAGTATCTCTAAATGTTACGGCAAAGCATACAAGGACATAATCAAAAAGCTCGTTCTTCTTTCATATTTTCATACTTAAAGTCACTGAATCTGTTCAAATACAAATTGCACATAAGGTTGCATTTTATTAATCATCTTACTGAACAAACACAACTTTCTGCTGTTGCTTGACCATTTTGTAAGCCACAAATCCACCTTTTGCCAACATTCAATTCAATTCAATTCAATTCATTTTTATTTATATAGCACCAAATACAACAAATGTCATCTCAAGGCACTTAGATAATAAAGTCCAATTCAAGCCAATTGGAATTCAATTAATTGTAATCATAATTATTCATAAAATAATCCAATTCGTTCATATAGAGCCAATTCAAAAACAATTTCCTAGCTAAGGAAACCAACAGATTGCACTGAAAACTTTTTCTTTTTCGGTCCAATCTCCCGGCCTGAGCGTGCCTGAGGCGACTGTGGAGAGAAACGACTCCCTTTGAACAGGAAGAAACCTCTGGCAGAACCAGAACCAGGAAGGGTGGCCATCCACCTCCACCAGCTGGGGTTTGAGAAGACAGAAAGGGGGGGAGGGGGGGAGGGGGGGAGGGGGCGGCACTGTAACACCATTCAAAGGATATCTGTTGGAACAGGGAAACACGAGTTAATGACCACAATAATGTCACATATACATAAAGAGAGTAAAGTGAGGAAAGGTGTGACAGATGAGGCCCCCCAGCAGTCTAGGCCTATAGCAGCTTAACTATGGGATGTTTCAGGATCACCTGAGCCATCCCTAACTATAAGCTTTATCAAAAAGGAAAGTTTTAAGCCTGGTCTTAAAAGTGGAAAGGGTGTCTGCTTCCCGGACATTTACTGGCAGCTTATTCCACAAGAGAGGGGCCTGATAACTGAAGGCTCTGCCTCCCATTCTACTTTTAGAAACTCTGGGAACCTCAAGTAAACCTGCAGTTTGGGAACGAAGTGCTCTGTTAGGAAAATATCTTACAATGAGATCTTTAAGATATGATGGAGCTCGGTCATTAAGAGCTTTATATGTAAGGAGAAGAATCTTAAATTCTATTCTGAATTTAACAGGGAGCCAATGAAGAGAAGCTAAAACTGGAGAAATATGATCTCTGCTGTTAGTTCTCATCAGAACTCTGGCTGCAGCATTTTGGATCAACTGAAGGCTTTTCAGAGAATATGTGGGACAGCCCAATAATAAAGAATTACAGTAGTCCAATCCTGAAGTAACAAATGCATGAATTAGTTTTTCTGCATCCCTCTGAGATAAGATGTTCCTGATTTTAATAATATTACGAAGATGAAAGAAGGCAGTCCTAGAAACCTGATTTATATGAGAGTCAAATGATAAATTCTGGTCAAAAATAACTCCAAGGTTCCTCACTGTAGAACTAGAAGCCAAGGAAATACCATCTAGAGTAACTATATAGCTAGACAATCTCTCCCTGAAGCGCTCAGGTCCAAAGATAACGACTTCAGTTTGTCTGAATTTAGAAGCAGACAGTTCTGAGTCATCCAGGTCTTTATGTCTTTAAGACATGCTTGTAGTCTGACCAACCTATTGGGTTCATCTGGTTTTATAGATAAGTACAACTGAGTATCATCAGCATAGCAATGGAAATTTATGCCATGCTGTCTAATAATGTTACCTAATGGAAGCATGTATAAAGTGAAAAGAATCGGTCCAAGCACAGAACCCTGAGGAACTCCATGACTTACTCTGGTGTGTGAGGAAGATTCTTCATTTACAAGAACAAACTGAAATCTATCAGATAAATATGACTTAAACCAGCCTAATGCAGTTCCTTTAATCCCAATAACATGTTCAAGTCTCTGTAATAAGATACTGTGATCGACCGTATCAAATGCAGCACTGAGATCCAACAGGAAAAGCACAGACACAAGTCCGCTATCAGAGGCTAAGAGGAGATCATTGGTAACTTTCAGCACTGCAGTTTCTGTGCTATGATGCACTCTGAATCCTGATTGAAACTCTTCAAACAGATTATTTCTGTGGACATATCCTGTCAACAAAGACAGATTGATCAAATCCAATATGGAAGTATTGATTAAGGGGAAAACCTCCTTCTGGTCCAGTCTGGTTGGGATTGGGTCTAAAACACAAGTTGATGGTTTAGAAGAGACTATTGCTGTTGTTAGTTCAGAGAGATCAACTGGGCAGAAGCCGTCTAAATACAAATCAGGTTCTAAAGATACTTCTAAAGCTGCTGTACTTGATGATACATCACTGATAATAGTGGGAAGGACTCCATCAATCTTCTCTCTGATAGAAACAATTTTATTAATAAAGAAGCTCATGAAATCATCACTGCTGAGAGTTAAAGGAATAACTGGCTCAGCAGAGCTCGGACTCTTAGTCAGACTGGCTACAGTGCTGAAAAGAAACCTGGGATTGTTCTTATTCTCTTCTATCAATGATGAATAATAAGCAGTTCTAGCTTTACGAAGGGCAACATGCTTTCTGCAGATTACAGTGTGCAAGTGCTAAGCGTCCGTGGAGGATTGGCTACCTGGAAGTGGACTTGGTAATAAAGACCTGGGATGACGACGGCAGGGGACTCATCTCCCTGTCCTCCCAACCAGGAGTCTGTCGGGATGACCTGCCATATTTAGGGACCGAGCAGTGAAACTGCAAGGACCCTATTGTATCTGTAAGGATTATTATTATTCCGTACTTTCTTTCTTCTAATTATTCTTTGCAAAAGGTATGCGAAAACTCTCGAAATTTTGCGAGCGCCACGTGCCAGTTGACGTCATGAAAGACTCTAAACTTTAAATTTTTGGGAGTCGCTCATTGACTCTGTAGCGCCCCATACAATGCTTAAAAACTGGTCCCCACATTGGGGTTAGTTTCGCACGGGACGACGAAATTCGGTACACTCATTCATCATGCCCACACGCAAAGAAAAAGTCTTAAGCCGCCATGGTCCCACGTCCACAGGAAGGCGGCCATTTTGGATGGAAAGTGAGTTTTCGTACCATTTTTGACCGATTCCACGCCTTGCATAAGATCGAACTCGTCCCACAGATTTAATGCTACCAACTTCAAACTTGGCCAGGTTACTCTTAAGACATGGGGGGATAAAATCATGGAGAAACTTTTTCAAACTTAAAGGGCGTGGCCGTGGCGACGCCTCAAAGTTTGATGACTCGCCATCACACGCCATAAAAAATTAAGTCGCTTACAACTCCCACATACATTATCCAATCTGTCCCAAACTTCATACGGTAAAGGCTGGACCCAGCTTGAACGCGCACATATAAAATAGTGATATCCACCTATAGCGCCACCTGCTGGTGGTTGGAAACGTCTTTTTTTTTCCACACCTCGCATTTAATCGAACTCCTCCTACAGATTTAATGCAACAGACTTCAAACTTGGCCAGGTTACTCTTAAGACATGGGGGTATAAAATCATGGAGAAACTTTTTCAAACCTCAAAGGGCGTGGCCGTGGCAACGCCTCAAATTTATGACTCGCCATGAAAAATTAAGTCGCTTATAACTTCCACATACATTATCCAATCTGTCCCAAACTTCATACGGTGATATCTGGACCCAGCCTGAATGCGCACATATAAAATAGTGACATCAACCTACAGCACCACCTGCTGGTGGTCGGAAACGTCTTTTTTTTCCCATACCTCGCATTTGATCAAACTCCTCCTTCAGATTTAATGCTACAAGCTTTAAACTTGGCCAGGTTACTCTTAAGACATGGGGGGAAAACTTCATGGAGAAACTTTTCCAAACTCTGAACGGTGTGGGCGTGGCAAGGTGGTGAAAATCGTGTGATGGCGTCTGTGGTTTGAAAGCCTTATCATCATCGCAAAGTCATGAAACTTAGCACACACGTCCACCCTGACAACCTCGTACGTATGTAAAGGGTATCGTGTATGGACGGAGCAAAATGGCTCAGTGGCGCCCCCTAGAAATTTTCAAAAATGCCTTCGCATTGGGGTTATTATGTGCTCGTACGCACGCAGAGGCTATCGTGCGTGTGGGCAGAGCTGCGCGACTACGGCGTCCAGCGCATGCCCAACGTGCGCACCTCCAACGTACGCACACCTCGGTCCCGCTCACAGCTGCTCGCAGCTTTCTAGTTATCTTACTTTTCCTTTTATCTGCCCTGGATCCTCGAACTCTCACTACCTCCAGGCGCTCTCCTGTTCATGAAACATTAATTTTGCCACAGACTTGCTATGGCAGCACTTCAGTCTACAATCCAACATCCAATGACATCTCACCCTTCTGGATTACGACTGTTGGCCTCCCTACACATTGTTTAACACATGTGATTCCATTGTTCTCTTATATGCTATTGCAGCAGCTCACTATATTTTCCTCTTCAATTTTGATTAAGCCCTCTGTGAATGTTAAACATGGATATTATTTTGGCAATGTTCCCTGACATGCGTTCATCACCCTCATGTTGTTAACCTCTGGCAACGTTCACCCAAACCCTAGACCTTCTACTGGTGACGCTACTCCCATTCCTTCCGTTTTAACATTTAATGTTTTTTGTGATCGCAAATAATTTGCTTTTTTACATGTTAACATCCGCAGTTTGTTGCCTAAATTTGATCAAGTAAAATCTTGGGTACAACCTACTAATCCTGATGTCTTAGCTATCTCTGAAACATGGCTTAAGAAAAGTGTTACAAACCGACATCCTAATACTAGGTTACAATGTCTTTTGCCAGGATCGAGCCACTCAGGGTGGGGGAGTGGTTATCTTTGTAAAAGAACATTTGTAATGTTCTGTATCTTAGTCTAAAGCTGTCCTGAAACAATTTGAATAGTTAGTTTTAAAACTGAATTATCAACAAACTTCTCTCTTTCTGTTGCCGGTGGTTATAGACCACCCTCTGCCCCTGCTTGTGCACTTTCATCGCTCAGTGCACTTCTGGCTCCTCATATCTCCTCAGAGTTTGTCCCTTTTTGGTGATTTGAATTGGGACATGTTTAACCCTCCTGTCTCCCACAGCTGCCACACTGATCGACCTTATTCTAACTAATACTCCATCTAATTATCAATCCGGAGACTTCAGTCAAGACCTGAGCGATCACTGCGCATGCATTCGCTCTGGCCTCTCAGTCAAACGCCCACCTACGATTGTATTCAAACGCTCTCTGAAGAAGTTTGATATCCAGGCCTTTGTACATGATGTGGCAGCCGTGAACTGGGAGAGAATGAGCTCATCCCCTCGATGGATGATGCCTGGTCTTATTCATTCGGCACTACTATTGATAAACATGCCCCACTGAAAATATTCCGGACTAAGAATCACTATAGCCCCTGGTTCTCCCCTGACCTGGCTGATTTGATCCGTCATAAAAACGCATTATGGCGGAGAGCCAGGTCCTCTCAGTCTCCTGTTGACTGACTTGTCTTCAGGCAATGTAGAAATAAAATCACACAGGCAATTAGGTCAGCTAAAGTCAATCACTTCAAGGAGAACTTCTCATCATGTGGCGCTGATACCAGTGCCCAAATTAGGGCAACCGGTGGAGCTGAATGACTACAGACCGGTGGCTCTGACATCTCATATTATGAAGACCTTGGAGAGACTTCTTGTTCGTCGCATGAGATTGCAGGTTGCTGAGGCTCTTGATCCCCTCCAGTTTGCCTACCAGAAACACATAGGAGTGGAAGACGCGATTCTGTACATGTTGCATCAGGCACATGCTTATCTGGATGTGCCTGGTTCATATGTGAGAGTCATGTTCTTTGACTTCTCCAGTGCCTTCAACACCATACGGCCTCCCATACTGAAAGACAAGCTGCTCGGTATGGGTGTGGCCCCCTCCCTGACATCATGGATTATAGACTATTTGTCTGCCAGACCACAGTATGTCAGGATGGGGAAATGTGTTTCTGGAACACTGGAATGCAGTACTGGGGCTCCGCAGGGTACTGTTTTGGCTCCTTTTCTTTTCACCCTGTACACATCAGACTTCAGGTACAACTCATAGTCCTGCCACATACAGAAGTATTCTGATGATACGGCTGTTGTGGCATGTGTGCATGGTGGACAGGAGAAGGAGTACAGGGACCTTGTGGAAGCCTTTACTGACTGGAGCAAAAAGAACTGTTTGCTCCTGAACACCACCAAAACCAAAGAGCTGGTGGTGGACTTCAGGAGATCTAAAACTCCATACCAGTCAGTCTGCATTGATGGAGGGGAGATAGAGACTGTTCAGACCTGCAAATACCTGGGGGTGGTGCTGGATAATAAACTGGAGTGGTCTGCCAACATAGAATCAGTGTAGAGGAGGGGCCAGAGCCGTCTCTTCTTCCTGAGACGGCTCAGGTCCTTCAGTGTCTGCGGTGATATGATGTGCATGTTTTATCACACTATCATTGAGAGTGCACTGTTCTACGCTGCTGTCTACTGGGGGAGTTGCACTACAGACACAAACTGTAGGTGCCTGGACAAACTGGTGAAAAAGGCTGGTTCTGTTGTAGGCAGAAGGCTGGACCCTCTCAGTGCTGTGGTGGAGAAACGGATGAGGAGGAAGTTAGATTCTGTTTTGGAGAACAATAAACATCCTCTCCACAGCATCCTGACAGGACAGAGGAGCAGATGCAGTGAGAGGCTGCAGGACTGAGAGCTTCAGGAGGTCCTTTGTTCCCACAGCCAGAAGGCTTTTTAACAGGGACTGCTGAGTTTGATGTTTTTCTCAAATTTATTCATTTATGTATTTAGTCATTTATTATTATCATTATTAGCAGGGCTGGACTGGCATCTGAAAAGGGCCCGGGCACTTTTTGATCACTGAGGGCCCAGCGCGCATATATGTATATTTATATATACACACACTTCTGTCTAATTATCATTAATCCTCCATTTAATCCTTGTAAGGTGTTCATGTTTTTGTTACATAGAAGATATTCTGGCCCAGTGAACCTGGGACTAAAGGAGGGGAAAAAAGCTGCTGTGCACCCTCATGTTCCCTTCATCCTGCTTGTGAAGTTCTGAGTATCTTTGTTTTTGAGGATAAGAGATAGAGAGAGGAGGATAACTAACTTTATTTTCCAGATGATGAGCCCTGGCCAGTGAATCTCATTGTGAAAAAAGTATTCATACCATTTTCCTTCAGCAAAACCTGAAAATGGGTCCCACAGACCCAAGCCAGGGATAAGCAAAGCAATATTTCACCAACACACACAACACTGTATAGAAAAGGAGCACCAGCACCACACACACACTGTTGTATGTTCTAAGTCTTACTGAATCAAATTAAACATGTAGTAATAATTTCCTGGGTTCAATTATTTTATTTATTGCTCAAAATTGCTCCAGTCCACAGATACTG
The DNA here is from genome assembly GCF_027942865.1 of Odontesthes bonariensis. Taxonomy (NCBI): domain Eukaryota; kingdom Metazoa; phylum Chordata; class Actinopteri; order Atheriniformes; family Atherinopsidae; genus Odontesthes; species Odontesthes bonariensis. The sequence goes on from NC_134510.1 coordinate 791,153, forward strand.
TCAGTGAGCTTACTGAATGGAATGTTAACCCCCGCCCCCCAGGCATAAACTGTAATGCAGCTTGAGACTGATCAAAAGAGCCTAAGATAGTGCTTATGTCTGTGTGTTTTTTCTCGGACACGTCATTTTTTTCACTACAGCAAAACCAAAAAATTATACCAAATTGGTATTTTTGTGACTGATTTGATGAAGTCAGGATGACAACTTGGTCTCGGTTTCAAACTTTCAGGCAATGGAAACGAAACGCTGAAGCGCCCAATAGCTACACTGCATTGGCTAGCGGGTGTGTTGAGATGAATTCTAACCTCAATCTCTCCCTGCTGGGTCACGTCTCCTATCTCCGTCTCCTCCTCCTCTGGTTCCCCAGCTGGAACCATCTCCTCCGCCTCCTCCTGTTCATTCTCCACCACCTGTGCGCTCGTTGATGATGTACCGGCGGCGGCCCCACTGCTGCCCCAACCTGAGGTCGAGCAGCCAGGTTCCGCATCTCCCACGGCCCCACTAACCGAACCTGAGCTCGAGCTTGTGCTTATAAAAAACATATTGGTGATTTTAGCGCATTTTACTGCGTCGTCTCTTGGTTTTTGTTTTCTCTTTTCTTTACGTTTGTCATGGTCACTCTTTTGTTTCTCCATTTCGCGTCCCCTTTCCACCAGAGCTTTAGCCGAATATAGCCAAGTGAAGTCAGCTAAACTTGGGGTTATAATGATGATGATGACTTGGGTCAAGTGGGCCTGTAGGGAGGGGCGGGCCTTTGACAACGTTAGGCATTCTCATTGGACTAGCGCTCTGTGCGTCAGGAGAAACATCCAATGGGCCCCGACGTGTCATTTTTTTTACCGTCGCAGTCAATAAAAAATATAATATATATGTATATTTTATTTACGGCCCTCGGAGGGCCCAGAGGGCCCAAATCGCGGGAGGGCCGTTTGGGATATGCCCGAACGGCCAGATAGCCAGTCCAGCCCTGATTATTAGGGACCGAGCAGTGAAACTGCAAGGCTATTGTATCTGTAAGGATTATTATTATTATTCTTTGCAAAAGGTGCTCGAAAACTCATGAAATTTTGCGAGCGCCACATGCTAGTCGACGACATGAAAGAATCTAAACTTTATATTTTTGGGAGTCGCTCATTGACTCTGTAGCGCCCCCTATGAAGCATAAAAACGGTCCCCTTAATAGGATTAGTTTTGCGTGGGACGACGAATTTCGGTACACTCATTCATCATGCCCAGGCGCACACCTGCTGGTGGTTGGAAACGTCTTTTTTTTTCCACATCTCGCATTTCATCGAACTCCTCCTACATATTCATGCTAAAATCTTCAGACTTTGCCAAGTTACTCTTAAGACATGGGGGGGAAAAATCATGGAGAAACTTTTTCAAACCTCAAAGGGCGTGGCCGTGGCGACGCCTCAAATTTATGACTCGCCATAAAAAATTTAATCGCTTATAACTTCCACATACAATCCAATCTGTCCCAAACTTCATACGGTCATTGCTGGACCCAGTCTGAACGCGCACATATAAAATAGTGATATCCACCTACAGCGCCACCTGCTGGTGGTCGAAAACGTCTTTTTTTTTCGAAACTTGCATTTTATTGAACTTCTCCTACAGATTTAATGGTAACAGCTCCAAACTTGGCCAGATTACTCTTAAGACATGGGGGGAAAGAATCATGGAGAAACTTTGTCAAACTCTGAACGGTGTGGGCGTGACCAGGCGGTGAAAATCATGTGATGGCGTTTGTGATTTGAAAGCCTTATCATCATTGCAAGGTCATGAAACTTGGCACACACGTCCACCCTGATGACCTCGTACGTATGTAAAGGGTATCGTGTGTGGGCGGAGCAAAATGGCTCAGTGGCGCCCCCTAGAAATTTTCAAAAAACCCTCAGCATTGGGGTTATTATGTGCTCGTACGTATGCAATGGGAATCGTGCGTGTGGGCAGAGCTACAGCCCCAGCGTTCAGCGCATGCCCCAACGTACGCACATCCCAACGTACGCCATCTCAGTCCCACCTACAGCTGCTTGCAGCTTTCTAGTTAGGGACCGAGCAATGAAACTGCAAGGACCCTATTGTATCTGTAAGGATTATTATTCCGTCTTCCGTCTTCCGTCTTCTTCTTATTCTTTGCAAAAGGTATGCGAAAACTCAGGAAATTTTGCGAGCGCCACCTGCCAGTCGACGACATGAAAGAATCTAAACTTTATATTTTTGGGAGTCGCTCATTGACTCTGTAGCGCCCCTACATTGCTTAAAAATAGTCCCCTTAATAGGATTAGTTTCGTGTAGGACAACGAAATTCAGTACACTTATTCATCATGCCCACACGCACAAAAAAGTCTCATGCCGCTATGGTCCCACATCCACAGGAAAGCGGCCATTTTGGATGGAAAGTGCGTTTTCGTGCCTATTTTTGACCGATTCCACGCCTTGCATAAGATCGAACTTGTCCTACAGATTTAATGCTACAAGCTTCAAACTTGGCCAGGTTAATCTTAAGACATGGGGGGTAAAATTCATGGAGAAACTTTTTCAAAACTTAAAGGGCGTGGCCGTGGCGACGCCTCAAAATTTGATGACTTGCCATCACTCGCCATGAAAAATTAAGTCGCTTATAACTCCCACATACATTATCCAATCTGTCCCAAACTTCATACGGTGAATGCTGGACCTAGTCTGAACGCGTACATATTATCATAGTGACATCCATCTATAGCGCCACCTGCTGGTGGTTGGAAACGTAATTTTTTTTCAACAACTCGCATTTGATCAAACCCCTCCTACAGATTTAATGCTACAAACTTCAAACATGGCCAGCTTACTCGTAAGACATGGGGGGATAACATCATGGAGAAACTCTTTCAAACCTCAAACGGCTTGGCCGTGGCGACGCCTCAAATTTATGACTCGCCATAAAAACTTAAATCGCTTATAACTTCCACATACATTATCCAATCTGTCCCAAATTTCATACGGTGATTGCTGGACCCAGTCTGAACGCGCACATATAAAATAGTGATATCCACCTACAGCGCCACCTGCTGGTGGTCGAAAACGTCTTTTTTTTTCGAAACTTGCATTTTATTGAACTTCTCCTACAGATTTAATGGTAACAGCTCCAAACTTGGCCAGATTACTCTTAAGACATGGGGGGAAAGAATCATGGAGAAACTTTGTCAAACTCTGAACGGTGTGGGCGTGACGAGGCGGTGAAAATCATGTGATGGCGTTTGTGATTTGAAAGCCTTATCATCATTGCAAGGTCATGAAACTTGGCACACACGTCCACCCTGACGACCTCGTACGTAGGTGAAGGGTATCGTGTGTGGGCGGAGCAAAGTGGCTCAGTGGCGCCCCCTAGGGTACTTAAAAATGGTCCACACATTGGGGTTAGTTTTGCGTGGGACGACGAAATTCGGTACACTCATTCATCATGCCCACACGCACAAAAAAGTCTCATGCCGCCATGGTCCCACGTCCACAGGAAGTCGGCCATATTGGATGGAAAGTGCGTTTTCGTGCCATTTTTGACCGATTCTACACCTTGTATAAGATCGAACTTGTCCTACAGATTTAATGCTACAGACTTCAAACTTGGCCAGGCTACTCTTGAGACATGGGGGGAAAAATTCATGGAGAAACTTTTTCAAACCTCAAAGGGCGTGGGCGTGGCGACGCCTCAAAGTTCTATGACTCGCCATCACTCGCCACAACAAATTAAGTTGCTTATAACTCCCACATACATTATCCAATCTGTCCCAAACTTCATACGGTGAATGCTGGACCCAGCCTGAACGCGTACATATTATCATAGTGACATCCACCCATAGCGCCACCTGCTGGTGGTTGGAAACATCTTTTTTTTTCACACCTCGCATTTGATCAAACTCCTCCTACATATTTAATGGTAAAATCTTCAAACTTGGCCAGGTTACTCTTAAGCTAGGGGGGAAGAAAACTCTTGAGAAGCTTTTCCAAACTCTGAACGGTGTGGGCGTGGCCAGGCGGTGACAATCGTGTGATGGCGATTGTGATTTGAAAGCCTTATCATCATCGCAACTTAATGAAACTTGGCACACACGTCCACCCTGATGACCTCGTTCGTATGTGAAGGGTATCGTGTGTGGGCTGAGCAAAATGGCTCAGTGGCGCCCCCTAGAAATTTTCAAAAACCCCTCCGCATTGGAGTTATTATGTCCTCGTACGTACGCAGAGGGTATCGTGTGTGTGGGCAGAGCTGCGGCTCCAGCGTCCAGCGCATGCCCCAACGTGCGCATATCCCAACGTACGCACACCTCGGTCCCGCTCACAGCTGCTTGCAGCTTTCTAGTTATTATTATTCTTCTTATTCTTTGCAAAAGGTATGCGAAAACTCAGGAAATTTTGCGAGCGCCACGTGCTAGTCGACGACATGAAAGAATCTAAACATTATATCTTTGGGAGTTGCTCATTGGCTCTGTAGCGCCCCCTGCGATTCTTAAAAATGGTGCCCGCAATGGGGTTAGTTTCGCGTAGGACAATGAAATTCAGTACACTCATTCATCATGCCCAGACGCACAAAAAAGTCTCTTGCCGCCAATGTGCCACGTCCACAGGAAGGCGGCTATTTTGGATGGAAAGTGCGTTTTCGTGCCATTTTTGCCCGATTCCACTCCTTGCATAAGATCGAACTTGTCCTACAGATTTAATGCTACAGACTTCAAACTTGGCCAGGTTACTCTTAAGACATGGGGGGAAAGATTCATGGAGAAACTTTTTCAAAACTTAAAGGGCGTGGCCGTGACGACGCTTCAAAGTTTGATGACTCGCCATCACTCTCCACAAAAAATTAAGTCGCTTATAACTCCCACATACATTATCCAATCTGTCTCAAACTTCATACGGTGAATGCTGGACCCAGCTTGAACGCGTACATATTATCATAGTATCATCCACCTATAGCGCCACCTGCTGGTGGTCGGAAACGTCTTTTTTTTTCCACACCTCCCATTTGATCGAACTCGTCCTACAGATTTGATGCTACAGACTTAAACTTGGCCAGGTTACTCTTAAGACATGGGGGCAAAAGTTCATGGAGAAACTTTTCCAAACTCTGAACAATGTGGGCGTGGCCAGGCGGTGAAAATCGTGTGATGGTGTTTGTGATTTGAAAGCCTTATCATCATCACAACGTCATGAAACTTGGCACACACATTCATCCTGACAACCTCGTACGTATGTGAAGGGTATCGTGTGTGGGCGGAGCAAAGTGGCTCAGTGGCGCCCCCTAGGGTACTTAAAAATGGTCCACACATTGGGGTTAGTTTTGCGTGGGACGACGAAATTCGGTACACTCATTCATCATGCCCACACGCACAAAAAAGTCTCATGCCTCCATGGTCCCATGTCCACAGGAAGGCGGCCATATTGGATGGAAAGTGAGTTTTCGTGCCATCTTTGACCGATTCCACGCCTTGCATAAGATCGAACTCGTCCTACAGATTTAATGCTACAGACTTCAAACTTGGCCAGGTTACTCTTAAGACATGGGGGGAAAAATTCATGGGGAAACGTTTTCAAAACTTAAAGGGCGGGGCCGTGGCGACGCCTCAAAGTTTGATGACTCGCCATCACTCGCCACAAAAAATTAAGTCGCTTATAACTCCCACATACATTATCCAATCTGTCCCAAACTTCATACGGTGAATGCTGGACCCAGCCTGAACGCGTACATATTATCATAACGACATCCAACTATATCGCCACCTGCTGGGGGTTGGAAACATCTCTTTTTTTCCACATCTCGCATTTGATCGAACTCGACCTACAGATTTAATGCTACAGAGTTCAAACTTGGCCAGGTTACTCTTAAGACATGGGGGGGAATAAATCATGGAGAAACTTTTTCAAACCTCAAAGGGCGTGGCCATGGCGACACCTCAAATTTATGACTCGCCATAAAAAATTAAGTCGCTTATAACTCCCACATACATTATCTAATCTGTCCCAAACTTCATACGGTGATTGCTGGACCCAGACTGAACGTTTACATATAAAATAGTGACATCCACCTACAGCGCCACCTAATGGTGGTCGGCAATGTCTTTTTTTTTTCCACACCTCGCATTTGATTGAACTCCTCCTACAGATTTTATGGTAACAGCTCCAAACTTGGCCAGATTACTCTTAAGCTAGGGGGCAAGAAAACTCTTGAGAAACTTTTACAAGCTCTTAACGGTGGGGGCGTGGCCAGGCGGTGAAAATCTTGTGATAGTGTTTGTGATTTGAAAGACTTATCATCATCTCAAGGTCATGAAACTTGGCACACACGTCCACCCTGACGACTTCGTACGTATGTAAAGGGTATCGTGTTTGGGAGGAGCACAATGGCTCAGTGGCGTCCCCTAGAATTTTTCCAAAAACCCCTCCGCATTGGGGTTACTCTGGGCTTGTAAGTACGCAGAGGGCATCGTGCGTGTGGGCAGAGCTGTGCGTCTACGGCGTCCAGCGGATGCCAAACGTGCGCACATCCAACGTACGCACACCTCGGTTCCGCTCACAGCTGCTTGCAGCTTTCTAGTTATTATTATTATTTTTCTCCGTTATTCTTATTCTTTGCAAAAGGTATGCGAAAACTCAGGAAATTTTGCGAGCGCCACGTGCCAGTCGACGACATGAAAGAATCTAAACTTTATATTTTTGGGAGTCGCTCATTGGCTCTGTAGCGCCCCCTATAATGCTTAAAAATTCTCCCCTTAATAGGATTAGTTTCGCGTGGGACGACGAAATTTGGTACACTCATTCATCATGCCTAGACACACAAAAAAGTCTCATGCCATCACGGTGCCACGTCCACAGGAAGGCGACCATTTTGGATGGAAAGTACGTTTTCGTGCCATTTTTGACCGATTCCACACCTTGCACAAGATCGAACTTGTCCTACAGATTTAATGCTACACACTTCAAACTTGGCCAGGTTACTCTTAAGACATGGGGGGGAAAATTCATGGAGTAACTTTTTCAAAACTTAAAGGGCGTGGGCGTGTTGACACCTCAAAGTTTGATGACTTGCCATCACTCGCCACAAAAAATTAAGTTGCTTATAACTTCCACATACATTATCCAATCTGTCCTAAACTCCATACGGTGAATGCTGGACCCAGCCTGAATGCGTACATATTAACATAGTATCATCCACCTATAGCGCCACCTGCTGGTGGTTGGAAACATCTTTTTTTTTCCACAACTCGCATTTGATCAAACTCCTCCTTCATATTAACTGCAAAAACCTTCAAACTTGGCCAGGTAGCTCTTAAGACATGGGGGGAAAAATTCATGGAGAAACTTTTTCAAACCTTAAAGGCCATGGTCTGGCGACGCCTCAAATTTCTGACTCGCCATAAAAAATGAAGTCGCTTATAACTTCCACATACATTATCCATACTGTCCCAAACTTCATACGGTGAATGCTGGACCCAGCCTGAACGCGCACATATTATCATTGTGACATCCACCTATAGCGCCACCTGCTGGTGGTTGGAAAATTCTTTTTTTTTCCACACCTCGCATTTGATTGAACTCCTCCTACAGATTTAATGCTACAAGCTTCAAACTTAGCCAGGTTACTCTTAAGACATGGGGGCAAAAATTCATGGAGAAACTTTTCCAAACTCTGAACAATTCGGGCGTGGCCAGGCGGTGAAAATCGTGTGATGGTGTTTGCGATTTTAAAGCCTTTTCATCATCACAACGTCATGAAACTTGGCACACACGTCCATCCTGAATACCTCTTACGTATGTGAAGGGTATCGTGTGTGGGCGGAGCAAAGTGGCTCAGTGGCGCCCCCTAGGGTACTTAAAAATGGTCCACACATTTGGTTAGTTTTGCGTGGGACGACGAAATTCGGTACACTCATTCATCATGCCCAGACGCACAAAAAAGTCTCATGCCGCCATGGTCCTACGTCCACAGGAAGGCGACCATTTTTGATGGAAAGTGAGTTTTCGTGCAGTTTTTAGCCGATTGCATGCCTTGCATAAGATCGAACTTGTCCTACAGATTTAATGCTACAGACTTCAAACTTGGCCAGGTTACTCTTAAGACATGAGGGGAAAAATTCATGGGGAAACTTTTTCAAAACATAAAGGGCGTGGCCGTGGCGACGCTTCAAAGTTTGATGACTCGCCATCACTGGCCTCAAAAAATTAAGTCGCTTATAACTCCCAGATACATTATTTAATCTGTCCCAAACTTCATACGGTGATTGCTGGACCCAGCCTGAAAGCACACATATTATCATAGTGACATCCACCTATAGCGCCACCTGCTGGTGGTTGGAAATGTCTTTTTCTATCCACACCTCGCATTTGATCGAACTCGTCCTACAGATTTAATGCTATAGACTTCAAACTTGGCCAGCTTACTCTTAAGACATGGGGGGAAACAATCATGGAGAAACCTTTTCAAACCTCAAAGGGCGTGGCCGTGGCGACGCCTCAAAGTTATGACTCGTCATGAAGAATTAAGTCTCTTATAACTTCTACATACATTATCCAATCTGTCCCAAACGTCATACGGTGAATGCTGGACCCAGCCTGAACGCGCACATATAAAATAGTGACATCCACCTAAAGCGCCAGCTGCAGGTGGTCGGAAACATCTTCTTTTTTTCACACCTCGCTCTTGATCAAACTCCTCCTACATATTTCATGCTAAAATCTTCAAACTTGGCCAGGTTACTCTTAAGCAAGGGGGGAATAAAAATCTTGAGAAACTTTTCCAAACTCTGAACGGTGTGGGCGTGTTCAGGTGGTGAAAATCGTGTGATGGCGTTATTGATTTGAAAGCCTTATCATCATCGCAAAGTCATGAAACTTGGTACACACGTCCGCCTTGTCGACCTCGTACGTATGTAAAGAGTATTGTGTGTGGGCGGTGCTAAATGGCTCAGTGGCGCCCCCTAGAAATTTTCATAAAACCCCTCCGCATTGGGGTTTTTATGTGCTCGTAGGTACGCAGAGGATATCGTGCGTGTGGGCAGAGCTACAGCCCCAGCGTCCAGCGCATGCCCCAACGTACGCACACTCGGTCCCGCTCACAGCTGCTTGCAGCTTTCTAGTTATTATTATTATTCTTTCTTTCTTTCTTTCTTTCTTTCTTTCTTTCTTTCTTTCTTTCTTTCTTTCTTTCTTCTTATTCTTTGCAAAAGGTATGCGAAAACTCAGGAAATTTTGCGAGCGCCACGTGCTAGTCGACGACATGAAAGAATCTAAACATTATATTTTTGGGAGTCGCTCATTGGCTCTGTAGCGCCCCCTACGATGCATAAAAATGGTCCCCTTAATAGGATTAGTTTCGTGTGGGACGACGAAATTCGGTACACTCATTCATCATGCCCAGACGCAAAAAAAAGTCTCTTGCTGCCATGGTCCCACGTACACAGGAAGGTGGCCATTTTGGATGGAAGGTGCGTTTTCGTGCCATTTTTGACCGATTCCACGCCTTGCTTAAGATCGAACATGTCCTACAGATTTAATGCTACAGACTTCAAACTTGGCCAGGTTACTCTTAAGACATGGGGGGGGGGGAAATTCATGGAGAAACTTTTTCAAAACTTAAAGGGCGTGGGCGTGGCAACTCCTCAAAGTTCGATGACTCGCCATCACTCGCCATAAAAAATTAAGTCGCTTATAACTCCCACATACATTATCCAATCTGTCCCAAACTTCATACGGTGAATGCTGGACCCAGCCTGAACGCTCACCTATAACATAGTGACATCAACCTACAGCGCCACCTGCTGGTGGTCGGAAACGTCTTTTTTTCCCCACACCTCGCATTTGATCGAACTTGTCCTACAGATTTGATGCTACAGACTTCCAACTTGACCAGGTTACTCTTAAGACATGGGGGGGAAAATTCATGGAGAAACTTTTTCAAACCTCAAAGGGCGTGGCCGTGGCGACGCCTCAAATTTATGACTCGCCATGAAAAATTAAGTCGCTTATAACTCCCACATGCATTATCCAATCTGTCCCAAACTTCATACGGTGAATGCTGGACCCAGCTTGAACGCATACATATTATCATAACGACATCCACCTATAGCGCCACCTGCTGGGGGTTGGAAACATCTCTTTTTTTCCACATCTCGCATTTGATCGAACTCGTCCTACAGATTTAATGCTACAGACTTCAAACTTGCCCAGGTTACTCTTGAGACATGGGGGGAAAGAATCATGGAGAAACTTTTTCAAATCTCAAAGGGCGTGGCCGTGGCGACGCCTCAAAGTTATGACTCGACATGAAGAATTAAGTCGCTTATAACTTCCACACACATTATCCAATTTGTCCCAAACGTCATACGTTGATTGCTGGACCCAGCCTGAACGCGCACATATAAAATAGTGATATCCACCTTTAGCGCCACCTGCTGTTGGTTGGAAAAGTCTTTTTATTTTCCACACCTCGCATTTTATCGAACTCCTCCTACTTATTTAATGCTAAAATCTGCAAACTTGGCCAGGTTACTCTTAAGACATGGGAGGAATAAATCATGGAGAAACTTTTTCAAACCTCAAAGGGCGTGGCCGTGGCGACGCCTCAATTTTACGACTCGCCATAAAAAATGAAGTCGTTTATAACTCCCACATACATTATCTAATCTGTCCAAAACTTCATAAGGTGATTGCTGGACCCAGACTGAACGTGCATATATAAAATAGTGACATCCACCTACAGCGCCACCTAATGGTGGTCAGCAATGTCTTTTTTTTTCTACACCTCGCATTTGATTGAACTCCTCCTACAGATTTAATGCTACAAGCTTCAAACTTGGCCAGGTTACTTTTAAGACATGGGGGAATAATAATCTTGAGAAACTTTTCCGAACTCTGAACGGTGTGGGCGTGGTCAGGCGATTAAAATCGTGTGATGGCGGTTGTGATTTGAAAGCCTTATCATCATCGCAAAGTCATGAAACTTAAAACACACGTCTAGTCTCTCAACCTCGTACGTATGTAAAGGGTATCATGTGTGGGTGGAGCAAAATGGCTCAGTGGCGCCCCCTAGAAATTTTCAAAAACCCCTCCGCATTGGGGTTATTATGTGCTCGTACGTACGCAGAGGGTATCGTGCGTGTGGGCAGAGCTGCGGCTCCAGCGTCCAGCGCATGCCCCAACGTACGCACATCCCAACGTACGCACACCTCGGTCCCGCTCACAGCTGCTTGCAGCTTTCTAGTTAGGGACCGAGCAGTGAAACTGCAAGGACCCTATTGTATCTGTAAGGATTATTACGGACCGAGCAGTGAAACTGCAAGGACCCTATTGTATCTGTAAGGTTTATTATTATTCCGTTCTTTCTTTCTTTCTTATTCTTTGCAAAAGGTATGCGAAAACTCAGGAAATTTTGCGAGCGCCACGTGCCAGTCGACGACATGAAAGAATCTAAACTTTATATTTTTGTGAGTCGCTCATTGACTCTGTAGCGCCCCCTATAATGCTTAAAAATAGTCCCCGCAATAGGATTAGTTTCGCATAGTACGACGAAATTCGGTACACTCATTCATCATGCCCAGACGCACAAAAAAGTCTCATGCCGTCACGGTGCCACGTCCACAGGAAGACGGCCATTTTGGATGGAAAGTGAGTTTTCGTGCCATTTTTGACCGATTCCACGCCTTGCACAAGATTGAACTTGTCCTACAGATTTAATGCTACAGACTTCAAACTTGGCCAGGTTACTCTTAAGACATGGGGGGGGGGAATTCATGGGGAAACTTTTTCAAAACTTAAAGGGCGTGGGCGTGGTGACGCCTCAAAATTTGATGACTCGCCATCACTCGCCACAAAAAATGAAGTCGCTTATAACTCCCACATACATTATCCAATCTGTCCCAAACTTCATACAGTGAATGCTGGACCCAGCCTGAACGCGCACATATAAAATAGTGACATCCACCTATAGCGCCACCTGTTGGTGGTCGGAAATGTCTTTTTTTTTTCACACCTCGCATTTGATCGAACTCCTCCTACAGATTTAATGCTACCAGCTTCAAACCTGGCCAGGTTACTCATAAGACATGCGGGCAAAAATTCATGGAGAAACTTTTTCAAACCTCAAAGGGCGTGGCCGTGGCGACACCTCAAATTTATGACTCGCCATGAAAAATTAAGTCGCTTATAACTTCCACATACATTATCCAATCTGTTCCAAACTTCATACGGTGATTGCTGGATCCAGCCTGAACGCGCACATATAAAATAGTGATATCCACCTACAGCGCCACCTGCTGGTGATCGGAAACGTCTTTTTTTTCCACACCTCACATTTTATCAAACTCCTCCTACAGATTTAATGCTACAAGCTTCAAAACTGGCCATGTTACTCTTAAGACATGGGGGCAAAAATTCATGGAGAAACTTTTCCAAACTCTGAACAATGTGGGCGTGGCCAGGCGGTGAATATAGTGTGATGGCGTTTGTGATTTGAAAGCCTTATCATCATCGCAAGGTCATGAAACTTGGCACACACGTCCACCCTGACAAACTTGTACGTATGTAAAGGGTATCATGTGTGGGTGGAGCAAAATGGCTCAGTGGCGCCCCCTAGAAATTTTCAAAAACCCCTCCGCATTGGGGTTATTATGTACTCGTCCGTACTCAGAGGGTATCGTGCGTGTGGCCAGAGCTGCGCGTCTACGGCGTCCAGCGCATGCCCAACGTGCGCACATCCAACGTACGCACACCTCGGTCCCGCTCACAGCTGCTTGCAGCTTTCTAGTTATTATTATTAGGGACCGAGCAGTGAAACTGCAAGGACCCTATTGTATCTGTAAGGTTTATTAGGGACCGAGCAGTGAAACTGCAAGGACCCTATTGTATCTGTAAGGTTTATTAGGGACCGAGCAGTGAAACTGCAAGGACCCTATTGTATCTGTAAGGATTATTATTTTTCTCCTCCTCCGTTATTCTTTCTTATTCTTTGCAAAAGGTGCTCGAAAACTCATGAAATTTTGCGAGCGTCACCTGCCAGTCGACGACATGAAAGAATCTAAACGTTATATTTTTGGGAGTCGCTCATTGACTCTGTAGCGCCCCCTATAATGCATAAAAATGGTCCCCGCATTGGGCTTACTTTCACGTGGGACAACGAAAATCGGTACACTCCTTCATCATGCCCAGACGCACAAAAAAGTCTCATGCCGCCATGGTCCCACTTCCACAGGAAGTCGGCCATTTTGGATGGAAAGTGCGTTTTCGTGCCATTTTTGACCGATTCTACACCTTGTATAAGATCGAACTTGTCCTACAGATTTAATGCTACAGACTTCAAACTTGGCCAGGTTAATCTTAAGACATGGGGGGAAAAATTCATGGAGAAACTTTTTCAAACCTCAAAGGGCGTGGGCGTGGCGACGCCTCAAAGTTTGATGACTCGCCATCACTCGCCACAATAAATTAAGTTGCTTATAACTCCCACACACATTATCCAATCTGTCCCAAACTTCATACGGTGAATGCTGGACCCAGCCTGAACGCGTACATATTATCATAGTGACATCCACCCATAGCGCCACCTGCTGGTGGTTGGAAACATCTTTTTTTTTCACACCTCGCATTTGATCAAACTCCTCCTACATATTTCATGCTAAAATCTTCAAACTTGGCCAGGTTACTCATAAGCTAGGGGGGAAGAAAACTCTTGAGAAGCTTTTCCAAACTCTGAACGGTGTGGGCGTGGCCAGGCGGTGACAATCGTGTGATGGCGTTTGTGATTTGAAAGCCTTATCATCATCGCAACTTAATGAAACTTGGCACACACGTCCACCCTGATGACCTCGTACGTATGTAAAGGGTATCGTGTGTGGGCGGAGCAAAATGGCTCAGTGGCGCCCCCTAGAAATTTTCAAAAACCCCTCCGCATTGGAGTTATTATGTGCTCGTACGTACGCAGAGGGTATCGCGTGTGTGGGCAGAGCTGCGGCTCCAGCGTCCAGCGCATGCCCCACGTGCGCACATCCCAACGTACGCACACCTCGGTCCCGCTCACAGCTGCTTGCAGCTTTCTAGTTATTATTATTAGGGACCGAGCAGTGAAACTGCAAGGACCCTATTGTATCTGTAAGGTTTATTAGGGACCGAGCAGTGAAACTGCAAGGACCCTATTGTATCTGTAAGGTTTATTATTATTCTTTCTTTCTTTCTTATTCTTTGCAAAAGGTATGCGAAAACTCAGGAAATTTTGCGAGCGCCACCTGCCAGTCGACGACATGAAAGAATCTAAACTTTATATTTTTGGGAGTCGCTCATTGACTCTGTAGCGCCCCCTACGATGGTTAAAAATGGTGCCCGCAATGGGGTTAGTTTCGCGGAGGACGACGAAATTCGGTACACTCATTCATCATGCCAAGACGCACAAAAAAGTCTCAGTCAGCCAATGTGCCATGTACATAGGAAGGCGGCCATTTTGGATGGAAAGTGCGTTTTCGTGTCATTTTTGACCGATTCCACGCCTTGCATAAGATCGAACTTGTCCTACAGATTTAATGCTACAGACTTGAAACTTGGCCAGGTTAGTCTTAAGACATGGGGGGAAAAATTCATTGGCCAACTTTTTCAAAACTTAAAGGGCGTGGCCGTGGCGACGCCTCAAAGTTTGATGACTCGCCATCACTCGCCACAAAAACTTAAGTCGCTTATAACTTCCACATACATAATCCAATCTTTCCCAAAGTTCAAACTGTGATTGCTGGACAAAGACTGAACGTGCACCTATAAAATAGTGACATCCACCTATAGCGCCACCTGCTGGTGGTTGGAAATGTCTTTTTTTTTTTCCACACCTCGCATTTGATCGAACTCCTCCTAAATATTTAATGCTAAACGATTCAAACTTGTCCAGGCTACTCTTAAGACATGGGGGGAAAAAATCATTGGCCAACTTTTTCAAACCTCAAAGGGCGTGGCCATGGCGACGCCTCAAATTTATGACTCGCCATAAAAAATAAAGTCGCTTATAACTCCCACAAACATTATCCAATCTGTCCCAAACTTCATACGGTGAATGCTGGACCCAGCCTAAACGCGCTCGTATAAAATAGTGACAACCACCTATAGCGCCACCTGCTGGTCGTTGGAAACGTCTCTTTTTTTCCAAAACTCGTATTTTATCAAACTCCTCCTACATATTGAATGCTACAAGCTTCAAACTTGGCCAGGTTACTCTTAAGACATGGAGGAAATGAATCATGGAGAAACTTTTTAAAATTCTGAACGGTGTTGGCGTGGCCAGGCGGTGAAAATCGTGTGATGCCGTTTCTGATTTGAAAGCCTTATCATCATTGCAAGATCATGAAACTTGGCACACACGTCCAACCTTACGACCTCGTACGTATGTAAAGGGTATCGTGTGTGGGCGGAGCAAAATGGCTCAGTGGCGCCCCCTAGAACCTTCCAAAAACCCCTCCGCATTGGGGTTATTATGTGCTCGTACGTACGCAATGGGAATCGTGCGTGTGGGCAGAGCTGCGCGACTACGGCGTCCAGCGCATGCCCAACGTGCGCACATCCCAACGTACGCACACTCGGTCCCGCTCACAGCTGCTTGCAGCTTTCTAGTTATTATTATTCTTTCTTATTCTTTGCAAAAGGTATGCGAAAACTCAGGAAATTTTGCGAGCGCCACCTGCCAGTCGACGACATGAAAGAATCTAAACTTTATATTTTTGGGAGTCGCTCATTGACTCTGTAGCGCCCCCTACGATGGTTAAAAATGGTGCCCGCAATGGGGTTAGTTTCGCGGAGGACGACGAAATTCGGTACACTCATTCATCATGCCAAGACGCACAAAAAAGTCTCAGTCCGCCAATGTGCCATGTACATAGGAAGGCGGCCATTTTGGATGGAAAGTGCGTTTTCGTGTCATTTTTGACCGATTCCACGCCTTGCATAAGATCGAACTTGTCCTACAGATTTAATGCTACAGACTTGAAACTTGGCCAGGTTAGTCTTAAGACATGGGGGGAAAAATTCATTGGCCAACTTTTTCAAAACTTAAAGGGCGTGGCCGTGGCGACGCCTCAAAGTTTGATGACTCGCCATCACTCGCCACAAAAACTTAAGTCGCTTATAACTTCCACATACATAATCCAATCTTTCCCAAAGTTCAAACTGTGATTGCTGGACAAAGACTGAACGTGCACCTATAAAATAGTGACATCCACCTATAGCGCCACCTGCTGGTGGTTGGAAATGTCTTTTTTTTTTTCCACACCTCGCATTTGATCGAACTCCTCCTAAATATTTAATGCTAAACGATTCAAACTTGTCCAGGCTACTCTTAAGACATGGGGGGAAAAAATCATTGGCCAACTTTTTCAAACCTCAAAGGGCGTGGCCATGGCGACGCCTCAAATTTATGACTCGCCATAAAAAATAAAGTCGCTTATAACTCCCACAAACATTATCCAATCTGTCCCAAACTTCATACGGTGAATGCTGGACCCAGCCTAAACGCGCTCGTATAAAATAGTGACAACCACCTATAGCGCCACCTGCTGGTCGTTGGAAACGTCTCTTTTTTTCCAAAACTCGTATTTTATCAAACTCCTCCTACATATTGAATGCTACAAGCTTCAAACTTGGCCAGGTTACTCTTAAGACATGGAGGAAATGAATCATGGAGAAACTTTTTAAAATTCTGAACGGTGTTGGCGTGGCCAGGCGGTGAAAATCGTGTGATGCCGTTTCTGATTTGAAAGCCTTATCATCATTGCAAGATCATGAAACTTGGCACACACGTCCAACCTTACGACCTCGTACGTATGTAAAGGGTATCGTGTGTGGGCGGAGCAAAATGGCTCAGTGGCGCCCCCTAGAACCTTCCAAAAACCCCTCCGCATTGGGGTTATTATGTGCTCGTACGTACGCAATGGGAATCGTGCGTGTGGGCAGAGCTGCGCGACTACGGCGTCCAGCGCATGCCCAACGTGCGCACATCCCAACGTACGCACACTCGGTCCCGCTCACAGCTGCTTGCAGCTTTCTAGTTATCATTATTATTATTATTCTTCTTATTCTTTGCAAAAGGTATGCGAAAACTCAGGAAATTTTGCAAGCGCCACGTGCCAGTCGACGACATGAAAGAATCTAAACATTATATCTTTGGGAGTTGCTCATTGGCTCTGTAGCGCCCCCTACGATGCATAAAAATGATCCCCTTAATAGGATTAGTTTCGCTTGGGACGACGAAAGTCGGTACACTCATTCATCATGCCCAGACGCACAAAAAAGTCTCATGCCGTCATGGTCCCATGTACACAGGAAGGCGGCCATTTTGGATGGAATGTGCGTTTTCGTGCCATTTTTGACCGATTCCAAGCCTTGCTTATGATCGAACTTGTCCTACAGATTTAATGCTACAGACTTCAAACTTGGCCAGGTTACTCTTCAGACATGGGGGGGAAAATTCATGGAGAAACTTTTTCAAAACTTAAAGGGCGTGGCCGTGGCGACTTCTCAAAGTTCGATGATTCGCCATCACTCGCCACAAAAAATGAATTTGCTTATAACTTCCACATACATTATCCAATCTGTCCCAAACTTCATACGGTGAATGCTGGACCCAGCCTGAACGCGCACATATAACATAGTGACATCAACCTACAGCGCTACCTGCTGGTGGTCGGAAACGTCTTTTTTTTCCCACACCTCGCATTTGATCGAACTTGTCCTACAGATTTAATGCTACACACTTCAAACTTGGCCAGGTCACTCTTAAGACATGGGGGGAAAAATTCATGGAGAAACTTTTTCAAAGCTCAAAGGGCGTGGCCGTGGCCACGCCTCAAATTTATGAATCGCCATGAAAAATTAAGTCGCTTATAACTTCCACATACATTATCCAATCTGTCCCAAACTTCATATGGTGATTGCTGGACCCAGCCTGAATGCGCACATATAAAACAGTAATAAACACCTACAGCGCCACCTGCTGGGGGTTGGAAACGTCTTTTTTTTCCACACCTCAAACTCCTCCTACAGATTTAATGCTACAGGCTTCAAACTTGGCCAGGTTACTCTTAAGACATGGGGGGAAAAATTCATGGAGAAACTTTTCCAAACTCAGAATGGTGTGGGCGTGGCCAGATGGTGAAAATCGTGTGATGGCGTTTGTGATTTGAAAGCCTTATCATGATCGCAAGGTCATGAAACTTGGCACACACGTCCACCCTGATGACCTCGTACGTATGTAAAGGGTATCGTGTGTGGGCGGAGCAAAATGGCTCAGTGGCGCCCCCTAGAAATTTTCAAAAACCCCTCCGCATTTGGGTTTTTATGCGCTTGTAAGTATGCAGAGGGTATCGTGCGTGTGGGCAGAGCTGCAGCTCAAGCGTCCAGCGCATGCCCCAACATGCGTACATCCCAACGTACGCACACCTCGGTCCCGCTCACAGCTGCTTGCAGCTTTCTAGTTATTATTATTATTCATTGCAAAACGTGCTCGAAAACTCATGAAATTTTGCAAGCGCCACGTGCTAGTCGACGACATGAAAGAATCTAAACTTTATATTTTTGGAAGTCGCTCATTTGCTCTGTAGCGCCCCCTAGGATGCTTAAAAATGGTCCCCGCATAGGGTTAGTTTCACGTGGGATGACGAAATTTTGTACACTCATTCATCATGCCCAGACGCACAAAAAAGTCTCATGCCGCCAATGTGCCACGTCCACAGGAAGGCGGCCATTTTGGATGGAATGTGTGTTTTCGTGCCATTTTTGACCGATTCCACGCCTTGCATATGATCAAACTTGTCCTACAGATTTAATGCTACAGACTTCAAACTTGGCCAGGTTACTCTTAAGACATGGGGGGAAAAATTCATGGAGAAACTTTTTCAAAACTTAAAGGGCGTGGCCGTGGCGACGCCTCAAACTTTGATGACTCACCATCACTCGCCACAAAAAATTAAGTCCCTTATAACTCCCACATGCATTATCCAATCTGTCCCAAAGTTCATACGGTGAATGCTGGACCCAGCCTGAACGCGTACATATAACATAGTGACATCCACCTACAGCGCCACCTGCTGGTGGTCGGAAAAGTCTTTTTTTTCCACACCTCAAACTCCTCCTACAGATTTAATGCTACAAGCTTCAAACTTGGCCATGTTACTCTTAAGACATGGGGGCAAAAATTCATGGAGAAACTTTTCCAAACTCTGAACGGTGTGGGCGTGGCCAGGCGGTGAAAATCTTGTGATGACGTTTGTGATTTCAAAGCCTTATCAAGATCTCAAGGTCATGAAACTTGGCACACACGTCCACCCTGACGACCTTGTACGTATGTAAAGGGTATCGTGTGTGGGCGGATCAAAATGGCTCAGTGGTGCCCCCTAGAAATTTTCAAAAACCCCTCCGCATTGGGGTTATTATGTGCTCGTACGTACGCAGAGGGCACCGTACGTGTTGGCAGAGCTGCGCGTCTACGGCGTCCAGCGCATGCCCAACGTGCGCACATCCAACGTACGCACACCTCGGTCCCGCTCACAGCTGCTTGCAGCTTTCTAGTTATTATTATTTTTCTCCATTATTCTTATTCTTTGCAAAAGGTATGCGAAAACTCAGGAAATTTTGCGAGCGCCACGTGCCAGTCGACGACATAAAAGAATCTAAACTTTATATTTTTGGGAGTCGCTCATTGACTCTGTAGCGCCCCCTACAATGCTTAAAAATGGTCCCCTTATTAGGATTAGTTTCGCGTAGGACAACGAAATTTTGTACACTCATTCATCATGCCCAGACGCACAAAACAGTCTCAGGCCGCCAATGTGCCACGTCCACAGGAAGGCGGCCATTTTGGATGGAAGGTGCGTTTTCGTGCCATTTTTGACCGATTCCACGCCTTGCATAAGATCGAACTCGTCCTACAGATTTAGTGCTACAGACTTCAAACTTGGCCAGGTTACTCTTAAGACATGGGGGGTAAAATTCATGGGGAAACTTTTTTAAAACTTAAAGGGCGTGGCCGTGGCGACGCTTCAAAGTTTGATGACTCGCCATCACTCGCCTCAAAAGATTAAGTCGCTTATAACTCCCACATACATTATCCAATCTGTCCCAAACTTCATACGGTGAATGCTGGACCCAGCCTGAACGCGTACATATTATCATAGTGACATCCACCTATAGCGCCACCTGCTGGGGGTTGGAAACCTCTCTTTTTTTATCCACACTTCGCATTTGATCGAACTCGTCCTACAGATTTAATGCTACAGACTTCAAACTTGGCCAGGTTACTCTTAAGACATGGGGGGAAAGAATCATGGAGAAACTTTTTCAAACCTCAAAGGGCGTGGCCGTGGCGACGCCTCAAAGTTATGACTCGCCATGAAGAATTAAGTCGCTTATAACTTCCACACACATTATCCAATCTGTCCCAAACTTTATACGTTGACTGCTGGACCCAGCCTGAACGCGCACATATAAAATAGTGATATCCACCTACAGCGCCACCTAATGGTGGTCGGAAACGTCTTTCTTTTTTCACAACTCGCATTTTATTGAACTCCTCCTACAGATTTAATGGTAACAGCTCCAAACTTGGCCAGGTTACTCTTAAGACACTGTAGGAAAAATTAATTGAAAAACTTTTCCAAACTCTGAACGGTGTGGGCGTGGCCAGGCGTTGAAAATCATGTGATGGCGTTTGTGATTTGAAAGCCTTATCATCATCTCAAGGCCATGAAACTTGGCACACACGTCCACCCTCTCGACCTCGTACGTATGTAAAGGGTATCGTGTATGGGTGGAGCAAAATGGCTCAGTGGCGCCCCCTGGAAATTTTCAAAAACCCCTCCGCATTGGGGTTATTATGTGCTCATACGTACGCAGAGGGTATCGTGCGTGTGGGCAGAGCTGCAGCTCCAGCTTCCAGTGCATGCCCCAACGTACGCACATCCCAACGTGCGAACACCTCGGTCCCGCTCACAGCTGCTTTCAGCTTTCTAGTATTTTCTTGAGTTTTCTCCTGTTTTATTAGTCTAGGAAGGTAAGTGGTTGTCTTTTGTTTTGAAGTTGCTTTCTTTAGGTCATTTCCCTCTTGAAGATAGTTTTGTTTGTTTGTTGTTTTGGCCTCGGACCATCCTGAAGCCTGTTAGTCATATCTCAAAGTTGACATTATATCTCTTACATATATCATAAATAAACTGTCATATTAAATTCTAAATAATGTCTCCGTGGTTGTTTGAGGGTTGAGGAAAATGGGTCACATTTCTGTTGTGCCTTGGTTACCCCTGGACAGGGCAGAACACTTCTGAACCTCTAAGCATCACCGCTGCAGAACTGCAACAAGCAACCACACTGAATAAAACAGCTTTAAAGTTCTCACAACACATCAAATCTTGTTTCTACTCACTACCATTCGATGACAGACTTTTATTCTTTGAATCAGACCCCTGAATTAAGGTGTCTTCCAATTCAAATGTTTGAGTAAATTCACATCCAATAAAACGCTGTATCGGTGATGGCCATAAGATCATGTGGCTATAGAAGCGTTTACAGATGTCCAGGTGAAATTTGAAGAAAATTACAAAAAAATATTGAGAAAATGCATTGTTTCAAATCTTTGCTGATAAAGATTCCGACAGTGAGAATGAGCGTGACAGTCAGATGAACTGATAAGTGACGGATTGGAGAGGGCAGTTATTTCAACCCGTTGCACCACAGTGGTGAAGGAGACTGACCAGATGGGTAGGATGGGGTAAAAGGTGGACTGGGTTTTTTGAAAGGATTTTCTATGTTTTATGTGGCAAAAAAACGTGAAAAAACATCATAACTTCGAATAGCTTTGTGTATAGTTGTAACATGAATTCAGAAAAAGATCACAAAAGGGAAAAAAATCATTTTGAACACATTTAAAGTCTGATAAAAAAATTCACCAGAAGTTGCAGAATTCAAGGTGCCGCCATGCAGTGATGTCATCACATGAAAATTAGGTGATTCAATTCATTACCTTTATAAACTTTGGGTCACACTCAGTATTTTTCCCATTCACAGTATCCCTTTGTCTAAAACCAATTTTAAGCTGTGGGCTTTTGGAATGTTGTTTAAAGGAAAAAAACCTTTTTGTTAATTTAATCCTTTAAGCACAAAGACTGGTTGCTGATTGTGTTCTGTCAGAGTCATCATCAGGTGACTTAAGACTAGTTTAAATTAACTTTTTTCTTGATGGCTTTGGCAACTTGTTGTACTAACCTTCCCTCGAAGTCTGTTGCACATCTCTGAAGGGCAGAGATTGTGGAGGATGTTTGGTGGGGTTTGCCGGGCCTGGGCACCCTAACCCCACCGCGGGTGGACGGTGCATGGCCACTAAGAAGTGTGCCCGGGTGTCTGCCTGTTGGAGTCTTTGTGAGGGTACATCTTTGTGTTTGGACAGGAGTGTCTTTGTGGGGGTTTTGTGTTGAGTGTTGTGGGAGCCCTGTAAGCCTCTGCCACCACCTAGTGGTCTGTGTTGGTATTGCATGTATACCCCTGCAATCACTGCACTTTTCAGATTAAAAGGATATATACATGGGGTATCTATTAGGACACCATATGTTTGAAATTTAACAGTAAAATGTTGAAGTGAGTGTCTTATTTTTTAAGCAGTTTTAAACATGACATGGGGTCATATAGCCACTATTTGGGAGTGGGAGGAGCCTCCACCTGATTAGAAATGCCCGTCTTGCCAGCAGGGAACAAAATGATAATTGGCCGTCTTTTAAAGGCGGGCAAAGTCACTGCATCCCCCATGATGCCGATGAGAGCCAGTAGGGGTTAGCTTATAGGGTGACATATGTATCACTGAGGCCTCAGGAATTTTGCATTTGTCACAATATGGAGTAATTTCATACAAACATGACATTTTTGAGAAGTGGGCTCTATGCACCACTTTAAACTGAATTAGACAGTTTAAAGTCTAATTCACATAATGATGATGTGTTGACAATTTAAGTATAGAAGCCAACATTTCATCTGAAACGGTCAAGTCTAAGTCTTCTTCCCATAAAGTTTTGACTTTGGATGAAGAGGACTGTGTTAAAGGCATGGTTAGTAATCCTGGAGAGCTAGTAAGAGAGCTAGCAAGGTTTGAAAGTGGCACCTCCGCTAAGCTTCACCCCCTTTTGTCCTCGGCCCGAGGAGTTTGGATTGGTCAGCTTTTTGTCAGTCCTGCAGCTACCACAGAGGCCTGATTATTTTTCTAAATACATCATGTATGGATTACTCTCAGGATAGACGGACCATTTCACCCAGTATTACTAAATCTGTTTCTGAACAGGATTACCAACCATGCCTTTAAGTTAAACATTTTATTGTAAAGCAGAGAAATCTGCCCTCTGTGTGTCGGATTCAGTACTAGGATGGTGTCTAAAAGTGTAAACTCTTGTAGAAGAACTGAGCCTGGAAGATGGGATTGAACAAAATATCTGGCTTGTAAATATCTGAAAAAGTGCTAAGTTGTTCAAATGAGGCCTGTCTATTGTCTATGAAAAGGTCCTTAAAGTGAATAAGTCTACTTCTGTGCCACTCCAAAAACACACCATCCTGGATAAATGGTTTAAAGAAGTGATTAGATGCAATGGGGCTTAGGGGGGAAAGGTCATGGAGATCAAAGTATTTCCTAAACTGGCCCCATATTTTCAATGAGTGTTTCACTACAGGCTTTTAAATGGAGTTAAATGAGGAGAACAAAGTCCAGCCAGTATAGATATATTATTGTTACTGTGTAGTTCCATTGTCACCCAGTCAGGGCAGTGACTCAGTGACTTTCATTGTGAAAGAAAGTTTGCCTTTACTGACTAAAATGCTAATGATGCATTTCAGAGAGCAACTGACAGCAGCAGCAAAAAGCCCCTACCACAGCTTGTAAGTAAGTAAGTAATCTTTATTTGTACAGCTCGCTGAATCTACCACCAGTTGAACAAGAGTTTTAAGTTTGTGCAGGGTTACAAGATGTGGAGGCAGAAACATCTGCTGTTTGGATACCTTTTGATGAAAAATGAACAAGAAGCATTGGAAGAACGAATTCCTAAACAGATGCTCTGCTTGAAGTAACATCTTGGGGAGATCCTTCTTCATAAAGTTATAGACCCCCTGAGCTGGTGGGACACCATGCCTACAGACAACTTGTCAAGGTTATGGCAGGGACAGTGTATGACAGCGACATCAGTATCCTCAGATGGAATCTTCTCCTCAATTTGCCAGTCAGTAACAGAAAGAAGAAACCGGATCAGCCCCTCTAAGCTGAGGCACTTAGCTTAGATATAAGGCAAGGCAATTTTATTTATAGAGCACAATTCATACACAGGGCAATTCAAAGTGCTTCACAGCTACATAAAATCACAAGAAGGCAATAAAATCATAAAAAATAAAAAAATAAAATAAAATAAAGAAATTAAAATTAAAAAAAATAATAATAATAATTAAAAACCCATTAAAATAATCATTAGTTCATTAAAAAGTGAAGAGTGCAGATAAAATACTTTCAGGTGTCATATGCACAGCTACACAGAACTGTTTTCAGCCTGGATTTAAACATTGTCAGAGTTGAGGCCTGTCTCACATCTTCTGGAAGGCTGTTCCAGATGTTAGGAGCATAAAACTGAAACGCAGCCTCACCTTGTTTAGTCCTGACTCTGGGCACCAGCATGAGACCCCTCCCTGAGGTTCTCAGAGCCCGAGTTGGTTCATATGGCTTTAACATGTCAGAGATGTATTTTGGCGCTTGACCATGAAGAGACTTGTACACAAGCAGAGCTGTTTTAAAGTCTATTCTCTGAGCGACAGGAAGCCAGTGCAGAGACCTGAGCACTGGACTAATATGGTCGTATTTCCTGGTTCTAGTCAGGACTCGAGCAGCAGCGTTCTGGATGTACTGTAGCTGTCTTATAGCCCGTTTAGAGCCCAGTGAGCAGGCCGTTACAGCAGTCTAACCTGCTGGAGACAAACGCATGGATCAGTCTTTCTAAGTCTGCTTTAGACACTATTCCTTTGATTCTGGCAATGTTTTTTAGATGGTAAAAAGCTGCTGATGTTACTGATTTAATGTGGCTGTTAAAGTTCAGGTCTGAGTCCAATATTACCCCGAGATTTCTAACCTGATTATTAGGTTTTAGAGAGAGAGTCTCAAGGTGACTGATAACACTTTCTCTTTGTTTCTGTGGGCCACAGACAATGATTTCAGTTTTGTCTGAGTTTAGCTGGAGGAAATTGTTTTGCATCCACACACTGATCTGTTCGATGCAGCGACACAATGTATCTACAGGCCCGTGTTCTCCTGCCGTCAGTGACACGTAGATCTGAGTGTCATCTGCATAATTGTGGTAGGACACATTATAGCTGCGTATTAGCTGGCCTAGTGGAAGCATGTACAGATTGAACAATACGGGTCCCAGGATTGACCCCTGGGGAACCCCACAGGTCATAGCCATTTGGTCTGAGACACAGTTACCAATTTCAACAAAATATTTCCTGTCCTCCAGATAGGACTTGAACCAGTTTAAAGCACGACCAGAGATTCCCACTTCTAACCTCTGTAATAAGGTCGCATGGTCAACTGTGTCAAAGGCAGCACTCAGGTCCAGCAGAACTAAGACTGTGACTTTTCCTGCGTCTGTGTTCAGGCGGATGTCATTTGTCACCTTGATCAGAGCTGTCTCAGTGCTGTGGTGGGGCCTAATGCCTAAGAATGGCAGGTTTGATATGGGCCGGTAGTTGTTCAGTACTGTGGCATCAGATTGCTCTTCTTTAGAAGGGGTTTAATGACAGCGGTTTTTAAGGCCTTTGGAAATGTTCCAGTCTGGAGTGAGATGTTAACTAGATGAGCGAGTTGTGGTAACAAACTGCTCAGCACAGACTTTAGGAATCTAGTGGGCAACTCATCAAGGCAGCACGTTGATGAACTCAGACTGCAGATGGTCTCTTCGACTGTTTTGTCAGTAACAGGTGTGAAATGTGTCAGCTCTAGGTGATTAGCTGGCTGCAGAGTAGTTATTTGTGTTGTGGAAATTATTGCATTTTTAATGCCTTGAACTTTGTCATTAAAGAATGTTGCAAACTCATTACACTTGGATGTAGAAATGAGTTCTAAAGGCAGTGAAACTGGAGGGTTTGTTAATCTGTTTACTGTAGCAAACAGGACACGAGAGTTGTTACTGCAGTTTTTGATGATTTCAGAAAAATAACTCTCCCTTGTTCTACGCAAAGGTTGAACACACACAGCTTTTCTTTGTAAGTCTCATAATGAACCTGGAGCTTTGACTTGCGCCATTTCCGTTCGGCTCTCCGGCACTCCCTTTTCTGTGCCATGACCGACTCTTCTTTCCTCCATGGCGCCCTTTGCCTACTTTTAACCATTCTAACCTTGACAGGAGCAATGGTATCCAAAACATTTAAGAGACTTGATGTGTAAGAGTTCAACAGATCATCAACATTAGAACACGGGGTGTTCTCAAACCTAATCATTTCCATAAACTGTGTCCCTGTTCTGTCATTTATGAGTCTTCCCCGAACAACTGCAGACCCAGCTGCTGATTTGGGTATAACAGACAGGTCGAAGAAAACACAGAAATGATCAGATAAAGCAACATCGACGACATCCACGTTTGAAATAACAACACCCCTTGAAATGAGCACATCTAGAGTGTACCCTCTGTTGTGGGTGGGCTCAGTCACATGCTGAGTTAGACCAAACATTTCAACGACAGCAGTGAGCTCTTTAGCTTCCTTGTTATGCGCTACGTCCACATGCACATTCTGTTATGACTAAACAGTCAAAAGCAGTGCACACAATTGAAAGTAGTTCAGTAAAATCATCAATAAAACAATTTTGTGGTGGTTTATAAATGGTGATATAAAGTATGGAAGATTGTTCTATCTCCATTTTGAATGATACATACTCAAATGATGAAAAAAAAACAAATGACAGCTTGTGGGTGGGTATATTGTCCCTGAACATGGCACAAACACCCCCACCCCTCTGGTTTTCTCGTGTTTCAGACACAAAATTGAAGTGAGGTGGACTAGACTCAATCAGGACTGCACTTGCTGTGTTTTTGTGGAGCCATGTCTCAGTTAAAAACATAAAATCAAGATTGTGAGAGGAAATAAAACTATTAATTAAGAATGATTTGTTACTTAAAGATCTGACATTGAGTACTGCATGGTTGAGATTAGTTATAGTTGAACTGGATGCTGAGTTATTGCAAGGGATATGGATAAGATTTCTCTGATTGGACAGTCTGATTATCCCTCTCTTCACTCCATCCTTGGACCTCTGGTTGAGATGGTGTTTACCAACACAGAGGCCCTTAGTGTCCTAGACAACAGCATTGACGCTGTTGGAAATGACAGCTGTGGGCACCGGTGGTGGGGGCCAAGCTGGGGGGGCTTTGGTCGATGAAGTAGGCTGGGGAGGGAGAGGGGCTCGATGCTTCTTTGAGGATAGAATTCTTGATCTTGCCATGTTTGGCGTGAGAGGAACCATTTTAATCCCCGATTTCACCAAGCTTTCAAGGTGACCAGGAAATCTCCTGGGTGACGGTGGAGAAGAGAACGATGGTGAAACATCTCTGGAGGGTGTAGATGCAGCAGGTGGGTTCCAGGCCTGTGGTGAGGGCCGCGGTGAAGGCGATGGTGGAGCTGCTGCATCCTGTGTTCGGGATGCTGGAGGTGCTGCTGTGGCTGCTGTGACTGAATCCTTTGCTGGGTCCTTGGGTGGCGAGGCAGGAGCTCTTCTCTGGCTCCTCTTCTCTCTCCTGGTCCTGGCCCTGGCCCCTTCTTTTTTTTTTTTTTTTATATATATTTTTATTGTCATTTTTCAAAGTAGTAAACAATATACATACACACACATACAATAAAAATAACAATAATAAGACTTGACACAAACCATAACATACCAAAACAAACAAAAAACAAACAAAAAAAAAAAAACATACAAGCAGGCTTAGTATATTGTCAGAGTTGGAAGTCCACTTAAACGCATCACATATGTCAGGGTAGTCACTTTTCAGGGGGGGTTAACTTACAGTTTAAAATACTCCAGTATAGGTCTCCATATACTAGTGATAGGTCCGGCAACACCGACGCGTCGGTGAATGTGTCAAGCCCACAGACCAAAACCCGTGTCGGTGCGCGTATTGGTTTCAGCAAGTCACGTGACCGATACAGTAACTGTTTCGAAATGACACTGGACACCAAACTGTGTTTATAAGAAAGCGAATCTGTCAACGGGATGCATTTGCCAAAAGAATTCGTGATTTTTTTTGGTACAGTGTCAACTATGGAACAGCCTCCAAACAAACGAAAGGTTTCCGCAGTGTGGAACCATTTTGATCTTACATCGGAAGATAAGGTATTTATTTTCATTTTGTTGTTGTTTCATCCGGTTCTTTTAAGTTTCTACTTGATCTATCTGAATCCAAATTCAGCTGAAATTGACTCTTAGTTTACTTTCATATTATGTTCTGCAGGTTAAAGCTATGGTAGGTAATCCTAGAGAGCTAGCAAGAGAGCTAGCAAGATTCGAAAGTGTCCACTCCTCTAAGCTCCACCCCCCCCTCCCCATTCCGTCAGTGCTTCATCCAAAGCCGGTGGAACCGCATGCGCACATGGAGCAGGGAGCCGGCAGAGGGGGGCGTAGGCAGAAAGCAGAGGCATCTGATTGGTTTTTTGTAGGCGACCAATCCGAGATCAGCGTCCCGCTGATCTCGGATTGGTCAGCTTTTTCTCAGTCCTGCAGCTGCCACAGAGGTCTGATTATTTTCGTCCCTTTTTCTAAATACATCTTGTATAGATTTCTCTCAGGATAGACGGACCATTTCACCCAGTATTACAAAATGTGTTTCTGAACAGGATTACCTACCATGTCTTTAAGTGTCGCATATGTTCGACAGAATTGTCTTATTTAAATAAATCAACCTCCTCAATGTTGAGGCATTATAGGGCAAAACATGAGAATGAAGTCCCAGACACACCTAGAAAAACCTCAGGTATACAGCCATTTTACAAATTACTCAGTTGATTTTAATGAGTTATTTAATCTAAATGTATTGCTTACTTCATTTTTAACCATCAAGCTTCTAGGAAGCAAATGCTGGATGAGGCTCTACTGAATTTCATTGTGAAGGATTGCCAGCCTCTCAGCATTGTGGAGAGTCAAGGGTTCAAGGAACTGGTTCAAGTCCTTGAACCTTCATATGCTTTGCCAACCAGAAAGGTTTGTGTGGAAATTATCTAAAGTAGTAGTTTAAATAAAAAAATAGTTTAATCTTTAATTTTAATATATTGATTTTGTTTTGGTTTCACTGGTATAATTTTCAGACCATCAAACAAATGTTGGCCAAAAAGTTTGAGGAGGAACGGGAACGAGTGAAAATGGAAGTACAGCAAGCTGTGGCAGTGAGTATAACGGCTGACATGTGGACCTCTGTGAACATGGAGGCTTATTTGGCTCTTACCTGTCACTACATTAATGAAAATATGCAGTTGTGTACATCTGTGTTAGGTGTAAAATACTTTCCACAAAGTCACACTGCTGACAATTTGGCCCAAGTCAAAAGAGACATAATGGAGGACTGGGCCATAACCAATAAAGTAAGGTGTCTTGTGACTGATGCAGCACCAAACATGATCGCATCCGCTAGGCAGCTAGTAATTCGGCACTCCATTTGCATTGCACATACTCTCAATTTATTAGTTAGAAAATCATGTGATCAGATCCCCACACTTACATCCATCAGACAGAAATCTAGGCACATTGTCACATACTTCAGATCAAGCACTACAGCCAAGGAGAAGCTTGCTCAAGTGCAGCAACAGATGGGACGACCAATCCTGAAACTTATCAATGAGGTGCCAACACGATGGAACAGCACATATGAAATGCTGTCAAGGCTACACGATGAGAGGGAACCATTGTGGGTATCTCTGGCCTCTCTAAAAGCAGATTTGACTCCACTTACAGCTGATGAGCATAGCATCATAGGAGAAACACTTATTGTGCTTGCTCCTTTCCATCAAGCTACAGTGGAGTTGTCTGAAGAGAGGCGAGTGTCAGGGTCCAAGGTCATCCCGATGATGAAAATGCTCTTTCTTGCACTAGAAAGAAATGCATCAACCTTGCACACACAGCCAGCCATACACCTACATGAAAACCTGAAGCGTCGAGTCACAGACACTGCTTCCAATCTGGAGTCAAAAAGTGTGTTGACCCTAGCAACACTTCTAGACCCCAGATTTAAATCACTTGGATTCCGCAGTTCCTCCAAATGCAATGAGGCCATCAGTAGACTGCGGTCAGAATGTGCGTCTATGATTGGACACGCAAATGAGCCCCAGCCGGGACCGTCTTCACAACAGCTGTCTGCACCCAACTCAGGCATGTTATTCAGCATTATTTGTTGTGTGTTAGGACAAGATGTACTAAAATGTCAATGTGTTGTTTTCTAGATAACCTTTGGCACCATCTTGACACCGAAGTAGGCAGGAAGACCAAAAGTGCCACAGCTGATGCCATCCAGGAGGTGCAGAGATATCTTGCAGAGGGCAATATTGCCAGATGTCAGGATCCAATGACATACTGGCAGAATCACAAGACAATTTATCCTAACCTCTTCCGGTTGTCATTGCAATACCTTTGCACTCCAGCCTCATCTGTGCCATGTGAGAGGGTGTTTTCCACAGCAGGAGAAGTTGTGTCAAAAAAGCGTAATAGACTGAATTTCAAAACGTTGGAAAAACTTTTTTTTTTTAATAAAAATGTGTGAAAAAAACTCGAGTCCACAAGCATCCTCATTCCAAACACATTCACTTAAATTTTCACTTTATTGTACATGTTCACATTATTTATTGACTGTATCTAAGAATATCAAATATTTTAAATTTAACTTAATATATGAAATAATACAATGTACAATAAAATACAATGACTTAAATCTTGTTGTCATAAAATTCTAAGTCATCAAATTACTCTGTCAACTATATTGCCTGTAGGGATTTTTAATGTACAGCAGGTGTCAGTATTCAGTGACACAGTATCGACACAGTATCAATACAGTTTTGCTGTGAGTCGAAACGCTTCATGACGCCTCATTTACCCATCACTACCATATACCATTAAATTTCTGTACATTGCCAGATATCTCGTATCAGTTTTTCAATGTGAAGGATTCCTACCATCTCCCTCAACCAGGGGGGTATTCCTAGAAAGTAGCTAAAGAAAGCCAGGCTATAGCCGGAAAGCGTCGCTTGAACTAGCGCCATCTCCCATTTAAGCTTCAAGTCGTTCCTCGAAGATATTTTAGCTGCATCTCGGTGAGGCTAATCCAAGCGAGGCTTACATAGCCTAGCTTAGTGCGAGTGCACGAGGAACGTAAGAAGCCCTGACGAGTGGATGGTGGAAAAACAGAGATCTGTGTAAAAAGGAGAGCGAGACAAGCGCTGTTATTTTTTCAGCAGCTGAACAAATAATGCTGATGGAGCTGTATGAGGATTTTAAAAGTGTCATCACCAGAAATGGTAATACAGCTGTGATCAATAAAGCGAAGAAACGGCATGGCAAACAACTGCAGACAGACTAAATGCGTAAGTTATGAAAGTTTCATACCATTGTCAATTGTTAGACATTTATTTTACTGTCCTCATGTATTTATGCTCTCCTCTTTGTGTTATAATTTGTTTACATAAAGCATGCTGAATTGTCTCTGTATGAGATGTACAGCACACATATACTGGCCCTGCTCAGTTTATTAATAACCCAATAATCGACACACATCATCATACTTTGTGACTATATTATCGTGAGTGTGTGACCCACATATTAATTTTTCACTGTTACTTCTCAACAGGAGCAATCTTAACAGCCAAAAGCGTACCTGGCAGCAGGTGAAGGTAAAGTACAGGAAAATATTTCAGAGCAGTGCCGGCTCCTGACATTTTTTTTAGGTAGTGCAATTTCCAGTCTGTGAAAGCTGCATCAGAGTGTGCTGTGCGAAGCTGAACCGATTGCACTGATGCAAACGTGTTATGTTCCCACACAGGAAATAAAATGTCCAATCGTCCAGAAACTCCTTGTCTTTCTTAAATAAACACAACGCAGAGTCGAGGGGTTATTTGGTCTGCCAAATAACCAAAGTGACTGCAATTTCCCCCGTTATGTCCATAAGTACCATAAAAGTCCATAGGACTGAGGTATATTTGTCTAGGTAGCATAATTTATTGTAATAATTTTAAATAATTTTTTGTTATTTTTTGCATAATTTGCCAATCAGTTAATATTACACCTTAACCATTATTTATTTATTTTCCTCATATTGTTCCAGGATTCTATGAAATAAGTAAACACATAAGCTCTTAATGATAAGATTCATTCAATTTTCATTCTAAAGAATGTAATTAAAATGACAGCATATAAATCCAAGTCAAGTGTTTATTGAAGTTTTGGAAAATATGACTTTGAAAAGCATAACCAATTGTCAAACATGGTTAAAGGCGGGGTAGGGGATCTTTTTCTGGAACATTTTTTTACATATTGCTTGAAATACTCTTCACACCCCCATTGCAACCAATTAATTAAAAGTTTTGACACAAATATGAAAAGTTTTAGTGGCCTCTAGAACGTACAATCTAGGAAAAACAGTATCCAATCATTGTGAACGGTCCGTTCACAATGATTGGATACTGATGCCGTCTATCAAACTGAGATCTGCTCCTCCCTCCCCCTCCTTCCCCCTGTGTGCGTACCCTGCTCCGTGAACGAAGCTTGGCAGGAAGCTAAACTAGAGCCAGCTTGGCTAGCACCTAGCGTTATTAAACGTATAGTTAGCATAAACTAAATACTAAATACGGCAACGATCGATGCTTGCTGTCAGAACAGCGCTCGTGCACCTTCGTGCTCGTGCGCGTTCATGTACTCTAGAGGCGTGCCTTCGGGGGGAAAGTGAAGAAAAGGGTTGGGACTTTTTACCTGTGTATTTTCAAAATGCAGCTTCGCTGGACTCAAAATCCAGGATCTCCTACGCTACCTTTAAGTGCAGCTTACTTATGTGAGATTTCTCTCTTTTTTAAATATAATACTGCACCATTAACAATGAATGTGTCATTTTACATTCTGCTATCATTGTCAACATTATATAAAAGATTTAAATCATTACAAGTCAATGATTGAGCACAAAAGGTTAAGTTATTTAGCTACATCAAATACTACCTGGAAAAGTAGCAGGGTTGGTGGAGCCCTGGGTTTCATCTTTGCCTCGCAAGGCGAGCCCGAAAATCCTGCAAAATTCTTCCAAACTTCCTTCTCCGCATTAGTACGACGACGACTAAAGGGTACTTCTGTCAGAAACACTACCGTATTGTTGCACTCGACACTCGCCATCTTCTTCGTAGAATGTTTTTTTTTTTTTTTTTTCTTTATTGAAAACCACAATGTTACAACAACAAGTAGAAAGTTCATGGTCCCGCGCAACAGACATATGACGAAAGCACGTTGTGCGTCGTTTGTGCGAGCACATAAACCCTCATAGAAAATGCATTGGGAGCAGGATTTTTGAAAAAAACTGACGTCCCATTCATGTCAATGGGAGCTTCCTGGTGCAAATTCGACCCTGACAGAAATCGCACAAAATGGGCGTAGCAACACCAGGCGCGACCTTAATCTGATTGGACAATGACATATACAACCAGTTTGCCTACAGTAGATCAGTCCCACCTTAGCAACTAGATTAAAAAAAAAAAAAAAAAATCCGTGTTTGGTAGTGCGTCGCACAAATCGCCCCTATGGAGGAGCCGCCACTGTTTCAGAGTGGTAAGTAGCCTTTGAAGAAATGTGTTTGTCCAATAAAGAGAGCGCCAAACTAGATATGGAATACAAGAAACTGAAAATAAAAAAGATCAAGCTAGAGATTATGAAACTGGAGAGGGATGTTAGTATAAATTCAGATAAAGGAGAATTTCGTGTTGTGAACTGTATTTAATTCTGTTTTCTCTCCACAGCTTGAGAAACATGTAATAATAATTAAACAATTCAACACAACTTGAACTCAAACCTGTCATTATTGTACGATTCATGCAAAGTGTTAGAAATGTGTTTTTTACATTTATATTCACAGTGGGGTGCCATGACCTAAACGTGTGGAAAGTTATAAATCATCTCTGTCCTTTTAGCCTTCTTACACTTGCTCTGACTTAAACTGCTACTGTGTCAATGCTAAATTATGAAAAGGAGTTCTAACTCAAAGGTCACAACAATAAGGATCAAAGGAAATATGTGTCCCTGTACAGGTCCCTCACTGTGTCAGGAGAAACTGAGTCCTTTCAGGCACTGGAAGCTCCAGGGACTCAGACTTCAGCCTGAAAAGTTGTCCACAAGACAAAATATATAAAATATGAAGTATACTATTCATTTAAGATGGCTCTGTCAGAAGTCAGCCATGGTGCCTGAGAAGTTTACGCAATGAACCTGGATTTAATTTGGCCAAAGGTCATTTCTATCCGTGCCCTTGTTGTAGCATGTGCATGTGCATGCCCTTGTTCCTGGATCAGGATATGGCGTGAGGAGGTACTGCCAGCATGCATAGCCTCTGTCCCCAAGCAGGACACCATTGAACTCTCCTGCAGATTAAGAGAAATGTTGGATGGATATACATGTGTTAAGACTTTAGGCAATTTGATGCAATATGTGCCTTATATGGCTATCTATAATAAAGTATGACGAGCACTTTAAATTCCTTAAGATGACCTCTACACCTGACCTCTCATTAGATTACCAAAATTCTGCCTATGCTACACCTTACTTCAAAAGTACACTCCTTCGGGTCAGTAAAATTCTTGCGCCTTGTGCAAACCTCTGTGCCAGTGAGGATGCTCGGAAGATCCTAGAATCATGAACTGATCCCGGCCATTTAGCCTCAATGTTGGAAATGAAATGACCTCCATCACAGATCATCGGTATGCTCGGAGGATAGGAGTCAGTGATGAGCTTTCACAGGGCATAAATGTAACATTGCTCAGCATTACTCAAAAGGGTTGATGTGGTGTTTTTCAAAATGAGAAATCCAGTTCTGAGTCTATGGACAATTATCCCCAAGTGTACCTGTACATTTAGAATATGGAAAAATGTTCGGTTTACATAGTCAGCCTTCACGGGTCCAGCAGGGGCCTGGACAATGTGACAATGTTTAAATCCAGACTGAAAACAGTTCTATTTAGATGTGCATATGACACCTGAAAGTATTTTATCTGCACTCTTCACTTTTTAATGAATTAATTAATGATTTTTTTGTTTTTTGGAATGATTTTATTGCCTTCTTGTGATTTTATGTAGCTGTAAAGCACTTTGAATTGCCTTGTGTACGAACTGTGCTCTACAAATTGCCTTGCCTTGGATGCGTACATGGGTACAGTGTAGTGCACCGATAACATTAGGGAAGCCTGAGGGAGATGATGAACTTAATGCAAATACTTCAGCCAGTAGGTTGTTTTACATTATCGGCTACTGTAAATGTGGAGCAGCAGCCTGAAAGGACAGAGGTCATATTTTTAATATGGTATGATGTTTTAATTCCTACGTTTTATCTAATATCTTGTTTGTACAGTGTCCTTGACTGTTTTTTTTTGTTTTTTTTTATTAATTTCTTTATTGAGCAACAATACAAAGACATAGAAAGGATTGGGTGGATCCCAAACATAAAAAATGCTCATTTGTTTTTGTTATACAATTTTCAGAAAAAACACCCACCCACCCGCCCACCCGCCCCTCCCACACAACGTCCCCAACAACCCCATGTTCTAAGCACAGTACATGAATGAAAGTAATTTAAAACCACAAACAGGAGGACAGGAAGAGAAAGGGAAGAGAAAAAGAATGAGACAAAACAAAAATACTAGCTACCTAAAAATAAATAATATTAGAAGGAGGAAAAAATAAATAAAAATAAAATAAAAGGGGGACAAAAAAAAGTAAATAAATAACTAAACAACAACTCAGACCTGCGTCTCTTCTGGTTCAATGTCTAGAGTGTCTATGATGGACAGCAGGGGGTCCCAAGTCCTGTTGAATTTACTCAATGAACCATTAAGGGAAAATCTAAGCCTCTCCAACTTCAAGTTGAAAAGAACTTCCTTGACCCATCGACTGTAAGAGGGGGGTGCAGTATGTTTCCAGTTAAGCAAAATTAAACGCCTTGCCAGTAAAGAACAGAAAGCCATGCAGTGTTGGGCTTTGCTTGCAAAGGTCCTTGACTGTTTTGAAAGGAGCTGTCAATAATATAACAATATTACCTGTCCCCCATTTTTCTGAGTCTGGTCCTACGTGGGTGTAGATTGGATGTTTGTTAGGTACTCTCGTTTAATTTCATGTTCAATACGTGTGTATACTTGCGTTTCTTTAGTTGCACTGGCACCGACTGATTGATTTTTCGAGACAGTGAAGGTGGTGATATGATAACCACAGTTTTTGTTTCGTTTTTTAGACAAGACATGAGTTGCGGGAGCGCAGAATTCTAGGTGAACATTTCTTTCCGGAGTCTGTTTCAGCCGGTCGGACATTTTTTGAGTTGCAGCTAAGCTAAGCTTCAACTTTAGCCTGCCCGGGACCAGGCTAGTTCAGCAGCATAAGTTACCATGGTTACTCAGCGGGCGTTCAAATAAGCCACGTTTATGGAACGGAACTCTCGCTAAATTTAGCCAGAAGTAGCGAAATAAGCCAGGCTTTCCGCTAAGCCAGCTTCTAGGAATACCCCCCAGGTTTCAAACTTAGGTGGCGCGTCAGATTTCCACATTTTCAGAATGCATGTCTTGGCTATGACCATACCATAAGCCACTATCGTGGCAACATTTCGACCCATGTTGTCTAAAGTGTTAGATATGCCAAATAGAGCAATTTCAGGATCAGGGTCCAGGTTTACTTTAAGTGCATGGGAGTACCATCTGAAAATCGAACACCAGAAATTTTTTATCTCAGGGCATAACCAAAATTGGTGTGCAAGTGTGCTTTCTGATATCTTGCACCTCTCACACATGGGAGAAGTTTGGGGGAAGATTTTATGCAGCTTACATTTTGAATAGTGTAACCTGTGTATGACCTTGAATTGGATCAACTGTAACCTTGCATTAATAGAGCAATAGTGAATGTCATTTAAGGCTTGTTGCCATATTTCATCTTGAATTGTGATGTTAAGATCAGCCTCCCACATTTGCTTAAATTTAACAGCAGGTTGTGCAAGTTTGTGAGAGAAAGTACAAACCAATTTCGAAATCAAACCTTTCGTTTCTGGTGGGCCAAGTAAGAGCTTAAAAATAGCAGCACTTTCTTCTGGCAAGGAGTCAGATGGTGAAATATTTTGTCTTATGTAATGACGTATCTGTAAATACCTAAAGAAATGTGATTTTGGCAGGTCATATTTTTTCTGTAGAAATTCAAAAGAACATAGATGTTTATTAACATAGAGATCTTTTATGGACTGTATTACTTTCCTATTCCACTCCTTAAAAACTGCATCTGTGTTTGAAGAGGGGAAGGCATGGTTATTCCATATAGGAGTATGCACTGATGTCTGCGGAAGGTCAAAAAACTTTCTGATCTGCAACCAGATTTTCTGGGAGTTAGATATTGTGTAATGCTCTCCCTTGCAAGAGGTTCTAAGCCTTGGTGGTGAGAAGAGAATTGCCCCGAGGGAGGTTTTTTTGGGCAGGCTTTGTTCTATAGCTAGCCAGGATGGTATCTCAGTCTGTGGGTAAGGGTTGTTAGCCAGTTGCCAATATACCATTGCTCTACAGTTAGCGGCCCAATAATAGTGCAGGAAGCATGGTAAGTTTAGGCCTCCAAATTCCTTTAACACCTAGGTATTTAACACTGTCGTTTGAAATGTTAAACTGAGTTGAGGTCACAAATGTAGGGTCTAAATCGGCTGTGAGGGACAGAAGGTCGCTTTTTTGCCAGTTAATGGTGTATCCAGAAACTGCACCAAACTCATTTATCAAATCGAGCAGACAAGGGACAGATTGTTCGGGGTCTGACAAAAAAATAGCAATGTCATCTGCATACAATGAAATTTTGTGACTAGTACCATCAATAATAATAGGCTTAATGACATTGTTTTCCCTTATACCAATTGCAAGTGGCTCAATGGCTAGCGCGAAAAGTAATGGTGAGAGGGGACACCCTTGGGGAGTGCCTCTCTCGAGTGGAAAGGGATGTGATTTGTCCTGATTAGTAACCACAGAGGCAGTTGGTTCAAGGTAGGCCATCCGTATCCATGAGACAAAAGTGTCTCCCAGACCAAATGACTCCATCACTTTAAATAGGTATCCCCACTCCACCTGGTCAAATGCCTTTTCGGCGTCTAAACATAAAATGGCCTGTTTTGTGCCTTTGTTGTATTTGTAATACATAATGTTAATTAACCGTCTTCTATTGAAAAAGGAATATCGGTTTGGAATAAACCCTGTCTGGTCTCTATGAATAAGTGATTCAATATACCGGTTTAGCCTGTTGGCTGTGAGGCGTCATCCAGTTTAGGGATGGGAATGTTTTTAAGCCAAAAATCCACATCACCTTTTGCTTTTGACTTGTATAGTT
Source organism: Odontesthes bonariensis (assembly GCF_027942865.1). NCBI lineage: Eukaryota > Metazoa > Chordata > Actinopteri > Atheriniformes > Atherinopsidae > Odontesthes > Odontesthes bonariensis. The sequence goes on from NC_134510.1 coordinate 829,758, forward strand.
CTTGATAAAACTCCACAAAACGCTTATTTATTGATTTTGGGTGGGTGATTGTATCTCCAATACCGGATTTAATTCTGAGTATAGCCCTGCTATTTTGCTGCCCCCGAAGTTGACGGGCTAGCAGCGTGTGGGGTTTGTCTCCCAATTCAAAATAACGTGTCCGCAAACGGGAAAGTTGATCACTGACTTGTTTTGTTAAGATTGTATTGTACTCATATTTAAGGTTAATGATTTCCTGTAATGTTTGATTGTTGTTGTTACTTTGTTTATATTGTGTCTCCAATTGAGATAACTTACTATTAATGTCAACCAGTCTTGAATTTCTTGATTTTTTTTAATGATGCTTCATAAGAAATAGTATGACCCCTCATGACTGCTTTAAACGTTTCCCATAAATTTGAGTTTGATGTATCAGAGGGATCATTCGTGTTCAAGAATTCATCAAATTTACCTGACAAGTATTTACAGAAATCTGCATCATTAATTAGATAGGAGCGGAACCTCCAAGACGATTGTTGTTTTTGTTGGTTAAATTCTAAGTTAACACTAACTGGAGCGTGATCTGAGACAATGATGTTATGATATCTGGCGTCCAGCACATTTGATATGAGCTTAGAGTCTAAAAGAAAAAAATCAATTCGTGAGTATGAGTTATGTAGTTTGGAAAAAAAAGAATAGTCTCTGTCTGTTGGGTGTTGCAATCTCCAGATATCCACAACATTAGTCGATGAAATTAGGTTATTCAAAGTGATTGATGCATTTGACGGGCTTGATTGTTTTTTGAGGACCTATCCAGATGCCAGTCAAGAATTGCATTAAAATCTCCAGCAATAATCAAGTTTGTATTTGAGAGATCTGGCAGTTTATCAAATACTTTACGAAAGAATCCTGCATCGTCAGCATTTGGTCCATAGATATTAACCAGAGTGACATTTATAGAGTAAAGCTGTCCAGTTACAATTAGAAATCTGCCACTGTCATCACTGATAGTTTTTATATGCTGAAAAGGTATATTCTTTTTAATTATAATGGCTACCCCACGTGCCTTGCTAGAAAATGTAGATTGAAAAATATGCCCTGCCCAGCTGCATCTCAAACGAGACAGCTCAGACGGTCTAATATGAGTTTCCTGTAAAAACACCAAGTCAGATGATAAAGATTTTAAATGAGTGAACACCTTTGCTCGTTTGATAGGATGCCCCAAGCCCTTAACATTCCAGCTAACCATAGTAACCCCCTTATTTCCAGTATTTACCGGCGACATGACATATTATAACAGTTATTATTTGAATAGTGGACACACTGGAAGCCTGACAAAAACACGAAAAAACAAAAACATACAGGTGTACTAAACATGTACAGAGCCCCACCCACCCCCCAGTCCCACTTTCCCAAACAAAGTAGGAAAAAACCCTGGTTTAACATACTGCTAAAGGGGGAAATCCAACTGGGCTTAGCCTAATACTAAGCTGTGAAAACGCTAATAGCAACCTAACACGTCCCCTCCGATAACAAATTATTATAAATGAAACACTCACCCTAAAACTATTTAAGTAACCTATATCTGTAAGGCAATTGTGGGAGAGCAAAGAAAAGAAAACGGTCTGGAATGAAAAAAAGAACCTGTAAACATTTAGTTATGTAAACATTACTCACATATTATTTCAAAGTTCAACTTGATATGTTGTCACGAGTTGTAGGTCGCGGGCGGCCACGAAAGCGGCCCTGCTACAATTTAGGTACTGAGTTTGTCCATCGTGATCAACACTCACGGTCTCTCCTTGAGCATGTTTACGTGCCGAAGTTGTTTGCGAACGCGTCCGCCTCCTCTGGGGTGCTGAACGTTGAAGTGACGTTGCCATGGGTAACTCTCAGGCGAGCCGGGTAGATGAATCCCGTGCGGTGACCAGCAGCCTTAAGTCTTTTCCTGGTGTCCTCAAAGAGCTGACGCTGTTTCATTATCTCAGCCGGAAAGTCCGGAAAAATATGAATGCGCTGACCTTGGTGCATCAGAGGGGTTTGTTGTGCTGCAAGCCTCATGATGAGCTCCTTGACTCGGTAGTTGTGTATCCTGGCTATGAACACACGGGGTCGGTTAGCGCCTACAGCGCCATTGGCAGGTCGTCCACCCAGCCTGTGTGCATGGTCCACTTCAATGTGTTTGGGAAAATGTTCCTTCCCCAGCAGATTCTCAATAAAGTTGGCCACAAACTCAGCCGGGCGGCTAGATTCGGCGTTTTCAGGCAGGCCTATTATCTTGATGTTTTGACGTCTGGAACGCGCCTCAAGATCCACAACTTTGTCTTGCAGAGCCTTGTTAGCATCCCCCAGGCGTTTAGCCTGTTTCTCGAGTGCGGCTAACCTGTCGTCGTGGTCGCTGACCATTAACTCCACCGCAGCGAGGCGGGACCCGTGTTCTGTCAGTGTAGCTTGAGTGGCTTACAGAGACGCTTCCAGCGAGTTAAATCTCTCAACCATTTGCTTACTCATCCCGTTTATGGCGTTGAGAATAGCTGCGCTTTCTAGAGAGGGGCTACCTGCTAGTTCAGTTAGCAAGCCACTCTCAGAGGATTCTGGAGTTTCTTCGTCGGGTTTTTTCGCCGTTTGCCTCTTTGGTGCCATCTTTTTCATTCAACTTTAACAACCTTCCTCTTGTTAATTTTTGTCAGAAAGTGGTGTTTTTATGGAAAACTCGATTTATCGGAGCGGAGCCTAACTTAGACATGTCTAGCCTGTCATGTGCTCTCTAGCGCCCCCCCCCCCCCTGCCCTGGCCCCTTCTGATGCCTCAGAGGGTGGAGGAGATTATCCGTCAGTCGTCTCACTCCACCTCTGTTCAGGTGTGGGCCTTTTCTTTGAAACAGATCATCTCTTTGCCAGAAAAGATTAAAGTTCTCAATGAAATGCAGTCCTCTGGACTCACACACTTTGGACAGCCATGTGTTCAACTGAAGCAGCCGGCTGAATTTGTTGATCCTCCTGTTGATGTTTGGGAGAGGTCCACTTATGAATGTTGGTATCGCCACTTTATCAAGACTCTCAAATAGTTTCTCAAAGTCTTTTTTTAAGATTTCAGACTGATTCTCTCTGATGTCCACTGCACCCACGTGCACAATCAGCTGTTTCACCCCTTGGTGTTTTGCCAGTACCTCTGGTAGTAATCTTGTGATGTCAGAGACAGTGGCACTTGGATAGCTGCATGTAACCATTCTGTTATGTTTATATTAGATATGGCTCCGTCTCCAAGCACAAGAGTATCTTTGACCTGGACAGTTTCTCTGTCCATCTGCTGCTTTGTACCGTCTCTCTGTCTGTTACACTCAGTCACATTTGGCTCTGAGTGGTAAAAATCTGTTGGAGGTAGCAGTTTTTTCACCCTTTCCTTTGGAAGTAAATGTGGACTTCTTACCACTGGATTCCATTGGGAGCGTTTCATGAAGTCCCATTTCAGTTTCTAAGGCAAAAATCCTTACTTGTAGCGCCCAAATTTCTTGTTGATGTATCCGACAGCTTTCACAGGGCATGTTGAATGGATTGTAGTCGCTGGCTCGTCAGATAAGTTGTAAAAAGAATAAAAATGATTTTAAAAAGTCTTGGTTCACTTAAAAGAAAAAGAATAAAATTATATCCAAGACTTGTGGAAAGAAGTAAAATGATTTAAAAGCAAATAAAACGATAAGCAGCAGGAGGAAGCAGAGACACGTCTGCCCTCTTCAGAAGCAGGAAGCAACCTGAGCCTCTTATACGTACATGCAGTCGTGGTAATAACCCTACTTACTTTAATATATAGGATAACCTCATTTTAACCTGATACTTTTGGCAGTGCTCTGTCCCTTTTATTTTTGATTGGCTGAATCTAATAGTGTTGAGGTGCACTTGTTCTGGAAACTCCCAGGAATGAGCAGAATGTGCAGACATGTTCCAATGGGTGATTCAGTTTGACTGAACTGATTCAAAGTGAAACAAACTGAGCTGTATCGAATTGAAATTAACTAAAACCTTTCAACTTAGTTTGGAAGTCCACCATTTTGACACCATTATTTCTTGGGAAAAGCATACTGATTTAAAATCTATTTAACTTGCCTTATATCATATTCTCTCTCACAACCACCTATATAGGTTATGTTAACTCCGGCAGGCCACAAACAGCTTAACTTTCCATGACTATAAAGACTTTACTTATCTATAAAAGCAGATGAACCCAATAGGTTTGTCAGACTACAAGCATGTCTTAAAGACATAAAGACCTGGATGACTCAGAACTGTCTGCTTCTAAATTCAGACAAACTGAAGTCGTTATCTTTGGACCTGAGCGTTTCAGGGAGAAATTGTCTAGCTATATAGTTACTCTAGATGGTATTTCCTTGGCTTCTAGTTCTACAGTGAGGAACCTTGGAGTTATTTTTGACCAGAACTTATCATTTGACTCACATATAAAACAGGTTTCTAGGACTGCCTTCTTTCACCTTCGTAATATTGTTAAAATCAGGAACATCTTGTCTCAGAGTGATGCAGAAAAACTGCTCCATGCATCTGTTACTTCAGGATTGGACTACTGTAATTCTTTATTATTGGGCTGTCCCACATATTCTCTGAAAAGCCTTCAGTTGATCCAAAATGCTGCAGCCAGAGTTCTGATGAGAACTAACAGCAGAGATCATATTTCTCCAGTTTCAGCTTCTCTTCATTGGCTCCCTGTTAAATTCAGAATAGAATTTAAGATTCTTCTCCTCACATATAAAGCTCTTAATGACCGAGCTCCATCATATCTTAAAGATCTCATTATAAGATATTTTCCTAACAGAGCACTTCGTTCCCAAACTGCAGGTTTACTTGAGGTTCCCAGAGTTTCTAAAAGTAGAATGGGAGGCAGAGCCTTCAGTTATCAGGCCCCTCTCTGTGGAACCAATTCAATTCAATTCAATTCATTTTTATTTATATAGCGCCAAATAAAACAAATGTCATCTCAAGGCACTTAGATAGTAAGTCCAATTCAAGCCAATTGGAATTCAATTAATTAATAATAATCATAATTCATAAAATAATCCAATTCGTTCATATAGAGCCAATTCAAAAACAATTTCCTAGCTAAGGAAACCAACAGATTGCACTGAAAACTTTTTGTTTTTCGGTCCAATCTCCCGTCCTGAGCGTGCCTGAGGCGACTGTGGAGAGAAACGACTCCCTTTTAACAGGAAGAAACCTCTGGCAGAACCAGACTCAGGAAGGGTGGCCATCCGCCTCCACCAGCTGGGGTTTGAGAAGACAGAAAGGGGGGGGGGCCACCGCGACGGCGGCACTGTAACACCATTCAAAGGATATCTGTTGGAACAGGGAAACACGAGTTAATGACCATAATAATATCACATATACATAAAGAGAGTAAAGTGAGGAAAGGTGTGTCAGATGAGGCCCCCCAGCAGTCTAGGCCTATAGCAGCTTAACTATGGGATGTTTCAGGATCACCTGAGCCATCCCTAACTATAAGCTTTATCAAAAAGGAAAGTTTTAAGCCTGGTCTTAAAAGTGGAAAGGGTGTCTGCTTCCCGGACATTTACTGGCAGCTTATTCCACAATAGAGGGGCCTGATAACTGAAGGCTCTGCCTCCCATTCTACTTTTAGAAACTCTGGGAATCCTCAAGTAAACCTGCAGTTTGGGAACGAAGTGCTCTGTTAGGAAAATATCTTATAATGAGATCTTTAAGATATGATGGAGCTCGGTCATTAAGAGCTTTATATGTAAGGAGAAGAATCTTAAATTCTATTCTGAATTTAACAGGGAGCCAATGAAGAGAAGCTAAAACTGGAGAAATATGATCTCTCCTGTTAGTTCTCATCAGAACTCTGGCTGCAGCATTTTGGATCAACTGGAGGCTTTTCAGAGAATATGTGGGACAGCCCAATAATAAAGAATTACAGTAGTCCAATCTTGAAGTAACAAATGCATGAATTAGTTTTTCTGCATCACTCTGAGACAAGATGTTCCTGATTTTAACAATATTACGAAGGTGAAAGAAGGCAGTCCTAGAAACCTGTTTTATATGCGAGTCAAATGATAAGTTCTGGTCAAAAATAACTCCAAGGTTCCTCACTGTAGAACTAGAAGCCAAGGAAATACCATCTAGAGTAACTATATAGCTAGACAATTTCTCCCTGAAACGCTCAGGTCCAAAGATAACGACTTCAGTTTGTCTGAATTTAGCAGCAGACAGTTCTGAGTCATCCAGGTCTTTATGTCTTTAAGACATGCTTGTAGTCTGACCAACCTATTGGGTTCATCTGGTTTTATAGATAAGTACAGCTGAGTATCATCAGCATAGCAATGGAAATTTATGCCATGCTGTCTAATAATGTTACCTAATGGAAGCATGTATAAAGTGAAAAGAATCGGTCCAAGCACAGAACCCTGAGGAACTCCATGACTTACTCTGGTGTGTGAGGAAGATTCTTCATTTACAAGAACAAACTGAAATCTATCAGATAAATATGATTTAAACCAGCCTAATGCAGTTCCTTTAATCCCAATAACATGTTCAAGTCTGTGTAATAAGATACTGTGATCGACCGTATCAAATGCAGCACTGAGATCCAACAGGACAAGCACAGACACAAGTCCGCTATCAGAGGCTAAGAGGAGATCATTGGTAACTTTCAGCAGTGCAGTTTCTGTGCTATGATGCACTCTGAATCCTGACTGAAACTCTTCAAACAGATTATTTCTGTGTAAATGATCACAAAGCTGAGCTGCAACTATTTTTTCAAGAACTTTAGACATAAAAGGGAGATTGGATATAGGTCTATAATGAGCCAACACTTCTGAATCAAGAGTAGGTTTTTTAAGTAAAGGTTTAATTACAGCAACCTTAAAAGTCTGAGGTACATATCCTGTCAACAAAGACAGATTGATCAAATCCAATATGGAAGTGTCAATTAATGGGAAAACCTCCTTGAACAGTCTGGTTGGGATTGGGTCTAAAACACAAGTTGATGATTTAGAAGAGACTATTGCTGTTGTTAGCTCAGAGAGATCAACTGGGCAGAAGCCGTCTAAATACAAATCAGGTTCTAAAGATGCTTCTAAAGCTGCTGTACTTGATGATACATCACTGATAATAGTGGGAAGGACTCCATCAATCTTCTCTCTGATAGAAACAATTTTATTAATAAAGAAGCTCATGAAATCATCACTGCTCAGAGTTAAAGGAATAACTGGCTCAGCAGAGCTCGGACTCTTAGTCAGACTGGCTACAGTGCTGAAAAGAAACCTGGGATTGTTCTTATTCTCTTCTATCAATGATGAATAATAAGCAGTTCTAGCTTTACGAAGGGCTTTCTTATACATTGTTAAACTATCTTTCCAGACTAACTGAGACTCTTCTAAATTAGAGGAACGCCACTGTCTCTCCAGCTTTCTTGCAGTCTGCTTTAAAGCACGCAGCTGTGAATTATACCAAGGAGCCAGCCTCTTCTGACTGATTACCTTCCTTTTCAGAGGGGCAACATTGTCCAGTACTGTACGCATTGAAACTATAGTGCTGTCAACAAGAGAGTCAAGTGCTGCTGGAGTAAAGTTTAGGTAGTCGTCCTCTGTCATATCTGCACATGGCAGTGAAGAAAAGGATGATGGAATTAATTCTTTAAATCTGGTTACAGCATCCTCTGATAGACACCTTCTATACGTAAATTTCTTCTCAGAAACTGTATAGTCAAGTAATGTAAACTCAAAGGTTATCAGAAAATGGTCAGATAAGACAGAGTTATGAGGGAACACTGTTAACTGTTCACTCTCAATGCCATAAGTCAGCACAAGATCAAGGGTGTGATTAAGGCAGTGAGTCGGTCTGTGTACACTCTGAGAAAATCCAATAGAGTCCAATATAGAATTAAAGTTCATATTCAGGCTGTCATTTTCAACATCTACATGAATATTAAAGTCACCCACTACAATGACTTTATCTGTACTCAGCACTAACTGGGATAAAAACTCTGAGAATTCAGACAGAAACTCAGAATAAGGGCCAGGTGGACGATACACAACAACAAACACAAGAGGTTTCTGTCATTTCCACTTTGCGTGGGAAAAACTGAGAATCAGATATTCAAAAGAGCTAAAACTAATCTTGGGTCTGGGACTGATGAGTAACCCTGCCAGTTTGGGAGGCAGAGCCTTCAGTTATCAGGCCCCTCTCTGTGGAACCAGCTGCCAGTTTGGGAGGCAGAGCCTTCAGTTATCAGGCTCCTCTCTGTGGAACCAGCTGCCAGTTTGGCTTCAGGAAGCAGACACCCTTTCCACTTTTAGGACCAGGCTTAAAACTTTCCTTTTTGATAAAGCTTATAGTTAGGGATGGTTCAGGTGATCCTGAAACATCCCATAGTTAAGCTGCTATAGGCCCAGCCTGCTGGGGGGCCTCATCTGTCACACCTTTCCTCACTTTACTCTCTTTATGTACATGTGACATTATTGTGGTCATTAACTGGTGTTTCCCTGTTCCAACAGATATCCTTTGAATGGTGTTACAGTGTTTGTTGATACTGATTCTAATACCAAGTGTGAACCGTTGTTACCACAGTCCTTAGAAATGTTCAGTCCTTGAAGAAAAGGGTCTGGAAACAGTCCTGTGTCCAGTTAAAGTCCTGTCTTTGGTGTGAATCCCTTGTGCTCTAGAGAAGAAGCAATCACGGTAACTCTGGGTCATCTCTCAGCTGTACACTCGTCTTGGCTTTATCAGCTAAAAAGGAATTTGTTGCAGGCTTTGTGTGCCGCAAGAGTGAGCGACAGAAGGATGGGGCCACTGGCAGGCCTTGATGTGGTAGGCTGTGAGAGCAGATCGATCTTACGTTAGCAGGCCTTTTTTAACCTGCTCATGGAGAGAAGGGGGGGGGGGGGGGGGGGGGGGGCTCCAGGACAAGGAGCTGGGAGTCCTCGCTCCTCAGAAATCTGGCAAGAAGAGATTGTGACCTCTGTCTTCAGAGGTCTGACAGGAAAGAGAGAGTGGACAAGGAGTCTGAGGGGGTTTTACTGAGTGACTACCTGGAAAGGAAGCCTAGGACTTTCAGAGTAAAATACCATTTCCTCCACAGATGAATGACTTCAGTTGGGGAGGTCCCAACAGTGTGCTTTTAGGTTTACCTGATAAACAGGCAATATTTGTGAACTCACTGTGTAAGCGTTACGCTGTGACGCTTTGCTTTGCGGTAAGACGTATTGCATCACTTCCTGTTACCTTGCTTGTGTACTGTGGAATTTCTTGCTCCTCTTGGACTACTGATAATCACTTTATTTCGATCTATAACTTACACAATTTTGCATAGTTAACTCTATAGCTTACCGTTCTGTTCTAACACACTCCTACAGATCTTTAATCTTTATTCTCACTTTTTAACGGTTCTCTGGCGTAGCATGGCTACCGGTTCTCTTCCTCCTTCTCCTGCTTTCACCTGCTCCGTGTGTCAGATGTTTAGTTACTCCTCTGCCTCCTTTAGCGATAATGGTACATGGAACAAATGTAGTCTTTTTGTAGTTTTGGAGGCGAGGTTATCTGAATTGGAAGCTCGGCTCTGCACTGTTGAAAATCAACCGATAGCGAGCCAGGTCCCTTTAGCCAGTGTGGAGCCACCTAGCGTAGCTAGCTCAATTAGCCTCCCCCTAGCAGAACCTGAGCAGCCAGGATTACAACGTGGCTGGGTGACTGTCAGGAAGAGGCATAGCTCTAAAGTCAAGCCCGTTGTTCACCATCGACCTGTCCACGCTTCTAACAGATTTTCCCCACTCAGCGACACACCCGCTGAGGACAAAACCCTGGTAACTGGCAGCTCTATAGTCAGAAATGTGGCATTAGAGACACCAGCGGCCATAGTCAAATGCATTCCAGGGGCCAGAGCGGGCGACATAGAATCCTATTTAAAACTGCTGGCTAAGGATAAACGTAAATATGGTAAAATAGTTATTCACGTCGGTGTTAATGACACCCGGTTACGCCAATCGGAGGTCACTAAAATTAATGTTGCATCGGTGTGTAATTTTGCCAAAACAATGTGGGACTCCGTAGTTTTCTCTGGACCCCTGCCAAATCTGACCAGTGATGACATGTTTAGCCGCATGTCGTCCTACAATCGCTGGTTGTCTAGATGGTGTCCAGCAAACAACGTGGGCTACAGAGATAATTGGCAATCTTTCTGGAGAAAACCTGGTCTGATGAGGAGAGACGGCATCCATCCCACTTTGGAAGGAGCAGCTCTCATTTCTAGAAATATGGACGAATTTATTTGCCACACTAAAACATGACAACCCAGGGTTCAGACCAGGATGCAGAGTTGTAGTCTTACACACTTCTCTGCAGCTTCCCACCTGCTGCTACCCACCCAATCAATTAACACAAAAGGAGCAAATCCTCTTGTGCAAAAAGAAATTATTAAAACAAAAACTTTAACTGAACAAAAACATCAAACTATTAAATGTGCTTTGCTGAATATCAGATCTCTCCTTTCGAAGTCTCTGTTAGTGAATGAGTTGATGTGTGATCATCATATTGATATATTTTGTCTTACAGAAACCTGGCTGCAGCAGGAGGATCATGTTAGCATCATGTTAGCATCATGTTAGCATTAATGAAGCAACTCCCTCTGACTGTTTAAATGTTCACGTTCCTGGAACCACAGGCAGAGGAGGAGGAGTGGCAGCTATTTTCAGATCAGGGTTACTCATCAGTCCCAGACCCAAGATTAGTTTGAGCTCTTTTGAATCTCTGATTCTCAGTTTTTCCCACGCAAAGTGGAAATCCCAGAAACCTCTTGTGTTTGTTGTTGTGTATCGTCCACCTGGCCCTTATTCTGAGTTTCTGTCTGAATTCTCAGAGTTTTTATCCCAGTTAGTGCTGAGTACAGATAAAGTCATTGTAGTGGGTGACTTTAATATTCATGTAGATGTTGAAAATGACAGCCTGAATATGAACTTTAATTCCATATTGGACTCTATTGGATTTTCTCAGAGTGTTCACAGACCGACTCACTGCCTTAATCACACCCTTGATCTTGTGCTGACTTATGGCATTGAGAGTGAACAGTTAACAGTGTTCCCTCATAACTCTGTCTTATCTGACCATTTTTTGATAACCTTTGAGTTTACATTACTTGACTATACAGTTTCTGAGAAGAAATGTACATATAGAAGGTGTCTATCAGAGGAGGCTGTAACCAGATTTAAAGAATTAATTCCATCATCCTTTTCTTCACTGCCATGTGCAGATATGACAGAGGACGACTACCTAAACTTTACTCCAGCAGCACTTGACTCTCTTGTTGACAGCACTATAGTTTCAATGCGTACAGCACTGGACAATGTTGCCCCTCTGAAAAGGAAGGTAATCAGTCAGAAGAGGTTGGCTCCTTGGTATAATTCACAGCTGCGTGCTTTAAAGCAGACTGCAAGAAAGCTGGAGAGACAGTGGCGTTCCTCTAATTTAGAAGAGTCTCAGTTAGTCTGGAAAGATAGTTTAACAATGTATAAGAAAGCCCTTCGTAAAGCTAGAACTGCTTATTATTCATCATTGATAGAAGAGAATAAGAATAATCCCAGGTTTCTTTTCAGCACTGTAGCCAGTCTGACTAAGAGTCCGAGCTCTGCTGAGCCAGTTATTCCTTTAACTCTCAGCAGTGATGATTTCATGAGCTTCTTTATCAATAAAATTGTTTCTATCAGAGAGAAGATTGATGGAGTCCTTCCCACTATTATCAGTGATGTATCATCAAGTACAGCAGCTTTAGAAGTATCTTTAGAACCTGATTTATATTTAGACGGCTTCTGCCCAGTTGATCTCTCTGAGCTAACAACAGCAATAGTCTCTTCTAAACCATCAACTTGTGTTTTAGACCCAATCCCAACCAGACTGTTCAAGGAGGTTTTCCCATTAATTGACACTTCCATATTGGATTTGATCAATCTGTCTTTGTTGACAGGATATGTACCTCAGCCTTTTAAGGTTGCTGTAATTAAACCTTTACTTAAAAAACCTACTCTTGATTCAGAAGTGTTGGCTCATTATAGACCTATATCCAATCTCCCTTTTATGTCTAAAGTTCTTGAAAAAATAGTTGCAGCTCAGCTTTGTGATCACTTACACAGAAATAATCTGTTTGAAGAGTTTCAGTCAGGATTCAGAGTGCATCATTGCACAGAAACTGCACTGCTGAAAGTTACCAATGATCTCCTCTTAGCCTCTGATAGCGGACTTGTGTCTGTGCTTGTCCTGTTGGATCTCAGTGCTGCATTTGATACGGTCGATCACAGTATCTTATTACAGAGACTTGAACATGTTATTGGGATTAAAGGAACTGCATTAGGCTGGTTTAAGTCATATTTATCTGATAGATTTCAGTTTGTTCTTGTAAATGAAGAATCTTCCTCACACACCAGAGTAAGTCATGGAGTTCCCCAGGGTTCTGTGCTTGGACCGATTCTTTTCACTTTATACATGCTTCCATTAGGTAACATTATTAGACAGCATGGCATAAATTTCCATTGCTATGCTGATGATACCCAGTTGTACTTATCTATAAAACCAGATGAAACCAATAGGTTGGTCAGACTACAAGCATGTCTTAAAGACATAAAGACCTGGATGACTCAGAACTGTCTGCTGCTAAATTCAGACAAACTGAAGTCGTTATCTTTGGCCCTGAGCGCTTCAGGGAGAAACTGTCTAGCTATATAGTTACTCTAGATGGTATTTCCTTGGCTTCTAGTTCTACAGTGAGGTACCTTGGAGTTATTTTTGACCAGAACTTATCCTTTGACTCTCATATAAAACAGGTTTCTAGGACTGCCTTCTTTCACCTTCGTAATATTGTTAAAATCAGGAACATCTTGTCTCAGAGTGATGCAGAAAAACTAGTCCATGCATTTGTTACTTCAAGATTGGACTACTGTAATTCTTTATTATTGGGCTGTCCCACATATTCTCTGAAAAGCCTCCAGCTGATCCAAAGTGCTGCAGCCAGAGTTCTGATGAGAACTAACAGCAGAGATCATATTTCTCCAGTTTTACCTTCTCTTCATTGGCTCCCTGTTAAATTCAGAATAGAATTTAAGATTCTTCTCCTCACATATAAAGCTCTTAATGACCGAGCTCCACCATATCTTAAAGATCTCATTATAAGATATTTTCCTAACAGAGCACTTCGTTCCCAAACTGCAGGTTTACTTGAGGTTCCCAGAGTTTCTAAAAGTAGAATGGGAGGCAGAGCCTTCAGTTATCAGGCCCCTCTCTGTGGAACCAGCTGCCAGTAAATGTCCGGGAAGCAGACACCCTTTCCACTTTTAAGACCAGGCTTAAAACTTTCCTTTCTGATAAAGCTTATAGTTAGGGATGGCTCAGGTGATCTTGAAACATCCCATAGTTAAGCTGCTATAGGCCCAGACTGCTGGGGGGCCTCATCTGACACACCTTTCCTCACTTTACTCTCTTTATGTACATGTGACATTATTGTGGTCATTAACTCGTGTTTCCCTGTTCCAACAGATATCCTTTGAATGGTGTTACAGTGCCCCCCTCCCCCCTTTCTGTCTTCTCAAACCCCAGCTGGTGGAGGCGGATGGCCACCCTTCCTGAGTCTGGTTCTGCCAGAGGTTTCTTCCTGTTAAAAGGGAGTCGTTTCTCTCCACAGTCGCCTCAGGCACGCTCAGGCCGGGAGATTGGACCGAAAAAGAAAAAGTTTCAGTGCAATCTGTTGGTTTCCTTAGCTAGGAAATTGTTTTTTAATTGGCTCTATATGAACAAATTGGATTATTTTATGAATAATTATGATTACAATTAATTGAATTCCAATTGGCTTGAATTGGACTTATTATCTAAGTGCCTTGAGATGACATTTGTTGTATTTGGCGCTATATAAATAAAAATGAATTGAATTGAATTGAATTAAACTGGACAAAATAAACTACACTGTTAGATACTTCGAGAAATTGCTTTGCCTCCATTTCAAAATATTACTGTATTTGCCTGGTAGTCATATTGTTTGGGAGTGAGGAGCAACTCTATAAAATGTATATATAGAGAGAAAGATAGATGTTCTGTGAGTATGTTAACCTGGCCAAAGAAGGAGATAGAGGCCACTGATGTCAAGACTAGAAAGCTCCTCTGTAGCAATCTATAGAAATGTTAATGGAGTCCTTCCATGGAAATATCAAGTAATCAGTGCATGAGCATATAACAGAATGGGAAGTGCTTTCTGGCCTACAATGATTGTCTCGAAAAAAATATTTCACCACATTTAAAAATCAATAATACTAGTTAGAACAAATGAAAGAGAAAAAAATAAATTGTGTCTGGTCTAACGGATAGTTGACACCCTCTTCACAAATGTCATTTTTATGTTCTGATAGTCTAATCTAGCTATCGATGACAAAGGCAAGGCAAGGCCAGGCATCTTTATTTATATAGCGCATTTCATACCACAGGCAACTCAATGTGCTTTACATAAAGACAAGGCATTTAAAAGAACAGCATAAAGCAGCAATTTAAAGAGAAAAAAGAAATAGAATTAAAATTAAAAACACAGTTAAAAGCAATCAAAGAAGAGGGGAAAAAGAAAGATATAAACTCAACCATAAGCACACCGAAAGATAAATGTTTTTAACCTGGATTTAAAAGTGCTTACAGTTGGGGCTGATTTCAGTTCTGCTGGTAGTTTGTTCCAGTTGTGTGCAGCATAACGGCTAAAAGCTGCTGGTAGTTTGTTCCAGTTGTGTGCAGCATAACGGCTAAAAGCTGCTGGTAGTTTGTTCCAGTTGTGAGTAGCATAATGGCTAAAAGCTGCTGGTAGTTTGTTCCAGTTGTGTGCAGCATAACAGCTAAAAGCTGCTGGTAGTTTGTTCCAGTTGTGTGCAGCATAACAGCTAAAAGCTGCTGGTAGTTTGTTCCAGTTGTGTGCAGCATAACGGCTAAAAGTTGCTGGTAGTTTGTTCCAGTTGTGAGTAGCATAATGGCTAAAAGCTGCTGGTAGTTTGCTCCAGTTGTGTGCAGCATAACGGCTAAAAGTTGCTGGTAGTTTGTTCCAGTTGTGTGCAGCATAACCAGGGCTCTCAAGTTTTCAAGTTTGCTTGGAGTGAGATTCGGGCAAGGCAGGGGCCGGGCCATGTGCGTGGGGGGGTTTCTTTCGGGGTTTTTTTTGGGGGGGTCCCTTGCAGTATCCCATCGCCATAAACTAGCTACTTAAAGAACAAAGAAATTGTTTTATTTATACCAAAATCACAAATCTTCACTTTTTCACTAAATTCTGCTATATTTTAAAATAAATTGTTTTAGGTATGCAAAGTCTTAACAAACAAAAAAACAGACAAATTAAATTAAGAAAAACAAACATAACCCCAAATGGGCCCCTTGAGCAGTCCCTCTCTGTGTGTGTTTGTTTATGAGTGTTGGAAGTGTTTGTGGCAGATTTTGATGCTTGATGACTGATATTGGGGGCTCCCATTTAAAGCACTGTGGCTCAATGTCAGCCATTTTCACAGTCATGATGGATGACAGAGTTCCATTCAGAAACAAAGTGTTCCTGGTCTTGGTTTTATTGAGCCCCACCATGCATCAGCATTTCAGTGTGGCAGAACTAATACCAGTTTGGCAATTGTAGATAGCCTTATTGGGAATCTGCTCATACCAGTCACCTTTGAAAAAAATGAACCATGGAAGCCTAATTACACTCCTACATATTTTTCATTTTTCATTAAGTTGCTCATGTCAAAGGGTGTGTGCTGAATATTTAGGTCTACTACTCCAACGAACACTTTAACCGGCAGGTATTGGTCTTTTACAAGGAGTAGGAAAACTATAGTAACTAATAAAAGATTCAAATAAATGAAGATATGACCTGCTGATGATCCTGACGGTTCTCTTCCACCTCCAGCTCGTCTACAACTTCTGCACGCATTCAAAGCATAATAGGTTATGTCCGCTGTGCATTCATGGGACGCGTGCTTGCAGCTGAAAGCTATTTCACACCCGGCAACAAGAAATTCTATTTTGTGATTGGCCGATGGGTTGCTAACTCAAGACAGCTGTACCAGAGCTATAGTTCTGAGCTGTACTAGCGCACAGTAACCTGCCATTGACTCGTTTATAGTATCGGCCATTAGAATTTCTGTGCGACGAAGTTGATCATTTCTCAGCGTGAGAAATGGCATGTGTGGCGTGTGAGCGTGTGAACTTGTTGAAATGCGTGTGTCTCACGCTCATTGCGTGAGACTTGAGAGCCCTGAGCATAACGGCTAAAAGCTGCTGGTAGTTTGTTCCAGTTGTGTGCAGCATAACGGCTAAAAGCTGCTGGTAGTTTGTTCCAGTTGTGAGCAGCATAACAGCTAAAAGCTGCTGGTAGTTTGTTCCAGTTGTGTGCAGCATAACAGCTAAAAGCTGCTGGTAGTTTGTTCCAGTTGTGAGCAGCATAACAGCTAAAAGCTGCTTCACCGGGTCCAGTTTGAACTCTGGGCTCCACTATCTGACCTGAGTCAGCAGATCTCAGAGCTCTGCTGGGTTTATACTCTGCTAGCATGTCATTCATGTATTCTGGACCTAAACCATTCCGTGATTTGTAGACGAGTAGAAGAACTTTAAAATCTATTCTGTATCTGACCAGGAGCCGATATAAAGACCTGAGAACTGGGGTGATGTGATGTGATCTCTTAGTTCTGGTTAAAACTCGGGCTGCAGCGTTCTGAATGAGCTGCAGCTGTTTGAGACTCTTTTGGGGGAGTCCAGTCAGAAGACCATTACAGTAGTCAAGTCTGCTGGAGATGAAAGCATGAATCAGCTTCTCCTGATCTGTTTGGGACATGAAACCCTTCATTCTGGATATGTTCTTAAGTTGATAAAAGGCTGATTTGGTGACTGATTTGATATGATTGTTGAAGGTCAGGTCTGAGTCTATCAGCACGCCGAGGTTCCGGACTTGGTCTTTAGTTTCTAGAGACAGTGACTCAAGATGTTTACTGACAGCAAACCTCTTCTCTTTGTTGCCAAACACAATGAACTCAGTTTTTTCTTGATTTAACTGAAGGAAATTTTGGTTCATCCACTTTTTGACTTGCTCTAAGCAGTCGCACAATGACTCTATAGGACTGCAGTCATCTGGAGACAGTGCCAGATATATCTGTGTGTCATCTGCATAGCTGTGGTAGTTGACTTTAGAGTTCTTCAGAATTTGACCCAGAGGCAGCATGTATAGAGTGAACAGAAGGGGTCCAAGAACTGACCCCTGAGGAACTCCACATGTCATAGCCACTCGATCAGATTGATTACTTCCAATAGTCACAAAATAACTCCGCTCCTCCAAGTAGGACCTGAACCATTCTAGGACTGTCCCGCTGAGTCCTGCCCAGGGTTCCAACCTGTTCAGCAGTATACTGTGATCCACAGTGTCAAATGCAGCACTGAGATCCAACAGGACCAGAACTGACACCTTGCCTGAGTCAGTGTTCAACCTTATGTCATTTAACACTTTAATAAGAGCCGTTTCTGTACTGTGGTGAGGTCGGAAGCCTGACTGAAATTTGTCAAGGAGTCCACTGGAGTTCAAGAAGTTACTGAGTTGATTAAAAACCACTTTCTCAACAATCTTGGCTACAAAAGGAAGATTTGAGGTGGGTCTGTAGTTGGTTAAAATGGAAGCATCCAATGTTGTCTTTTTTAGGAGTGGCTTGATGGCAGCTACTTTTAAGGGTTTAGGAAACGTGCCTGATCGAAGTGAGCAGTTTATTATTTGCTGCAAATCTGTTTGGACAGAGCTTACAATAGTTTTAAAGAAGTCAGATGGCATTGTGTCAAGACAGGATGTTGATGGTTTAAGATGCTGGACTGTTTCTTCTATGGTTTTTTGGTCAACTGTATTGAATTCTGACATCACAGTTGATTGATTCCGAGGTGGTTTTAAGGATTGCGTCATTTTATTATTTTGCTGATTTATGTTGATATTTAGCCTTATAGATTTGATTTTTTCATTGAAAAAAACAAGCAAATTCATTGCATTTATCTGTGGAACAGAGTTCTGAAACTATCTGTTTTGGGGGGGTTGTCAGCTTATTAACCATAGCAAACAGAGCACGAGTGTTGTTGATGTTCTCATTAATCATTTCAGATAAGTGTTGCTGTCTAGCCCGGAGTAACCCGTGGTTAAAATTACAAAGACTTTGTTTGTAGAGGTCATGGGCAAAAGTGGAGTCAAATGGGATCAAATAATCAATGGGGAACTCTTTCTTGGAGATAATATCTGCACGTCTTGGTTTGTATGACATATGTGCAGTCATTTATTTATTGGTGCCCTTTGGTTTTCGACCTAATCTTGTATTTCAGGTATTTGGTTAAAAATGACTGGATTTTTTTTTGTCTGTTTCTATTTTGCTGTCCATACTTTGCTAGCAGGTCAGAACTGATCACCCGTACCTATCGTTTCAGAATTAGTTCTGGAATTGTCTGTGATCCCCTAATGGGATAATTTTCCATGTTCCCATGTTTCCAATGTCTTCTTTAATCTTGTTATGTTCATCGTGTTGCCGGTCTGTGTCGTCGTCCGCTCGTAAATCACCTGCACACACAGAACCACACAGAACCCCATATAACCCACAGAACCCCACAGATCCACACAGAACCCCACAGAACCCATAGAACCCACAGAACCCACAGAACCACACAGAACCCAACAGAACCACACAGAACCCACAGAACCACACAGAACCCCCATAGAACCCACAGACAGACTCAGTGGGATGTATTGGAACAAACAAACGGTGAAGGAATATGTTAACATAACTTACCTCAACCAGCTGCTCTGTCCCGGGGTGTCACATCAAAAGAGGTCCCCGGAGACATGGCCCCTTAAATATGGTTCCGGAGGGGGGAGTAGGGTGTGTAAAGATGTTTATTCATGTATGTGTTTTGGGTGTTTAGTAATGGTTTAGAGGTTTGTTTGTTGGAGATTTGGATTGAGACTGGAAAGTATTGTTATTGTAAAGAGTATTAAAGTTCTGATCAGTAAGTTAAGTTCTGCTAAATCATTGCACCTGTACCCTGTTAGAGTACCTGTACCCTGTTAGGGCACCTGTACAAACCAGCAGTCACAAATGCCCCCTGCTGAGCCTCCTTACCTCTACATGAGCTGAACAAAGAAAAAGTACATGCACACCAAGACGCCCATGCCTGAGCAGAAAGACTCTCCAGGGGGAGTTGGTACGAATGTTACACCTTAAGGGAAACCGGAGGGGTGTGGAGATTTTATGAAAGAAAGACAAAAAAATAAAGAAAGATTTGTTTTTATTTCATTTTACTAGTTCACAAATAATAAACTTGATCAATAATATTAACACTTATCAAATGAAAAATGAAGCACCAAAGAATCCTCACAAACTGAACGTAACACGTTCTGGAAAGCCCACATATGAACAACAGACCCCATCTTCTTTATGAGCATATAAAATTCAAACCCCACCCTTTGACAAGCATCCTCTGAGCCCACCCTGTCATACGATTCTTCCCTGTTCTCCAAATTGCTAATTTAGCCTCTCCTGAAAGGAAGTTTATCAGTGTATGCACAGAGTTTTTGTCACAGAATACTGTGGACCACAGATAAGTAGACTAAAAGAGAACTCTTCTCCAAATCCTTGAAATAATAACTTTAAGAAAACGAAGGGGCCACCTGGATGTGAGCGCAGAACGAACAGATGATGCACGGTTGCTATGAACAAAAAGGACGACAATCTCTCATGGCAGGATTGAGGTAGGATTGAGGTTCAATAAACAAACTTGTTTGTTTGTTTATTGAACAGAACTTGACGGAGACATGTACGTAGCAGCATGCACGGAAATTCCCAATGAGCTCAGTTTGTGAGTTTGTGAGATCTTCTTCTACCTCATGACATCCTTCTGTGTGTATGAGGCCCAATCCTAATCTCTGCTGTCTGAGGATGCTGCTACATCTTCGTCATCGAGTTCATTCTGACCTTAAAGGCCTACAGAAAGCTGACACTACACCCAATACATAATGATAATACATACACAGAGGAACAATAATGATCATTGGACTCTACACCAAAACATTTCATAAACGCATGAAATTTGCGATTTTGAATTTGCCGCTTGGAAATCCTTCCTGGAATTCCAGACTGGGGGCGGGGCTTCCGTGTGACGTCACAGGTGCCATGGGTTTTCCTGGCTGCCGCTATTAGTATGCTTGTTGAGTGGTGAAGGCAATAAAACGTTGGGTTCAGTGCAGTTTTAATTGCGAGTAGATGTACGAAGTGCTGTGGGTGCGTGTGTTGCCCTCAGCAGCAGCAGCTCACACCACCGGGGACAGAGGAAGCAGAGAGACCTGCGGTCTTGTGTCTGTGTCTCCCTGTCCGCCTGCCTTCTCTCTGGTGAAATCAGCCGGAGCCATCCCGCCGTGTTCAGCTCCCTGCGGTGCGGACACTCAGGGGGAATCCACCTGGCGGAGAGCGGACACACCGCGGGATGGTTGCCCTGAAATCAGCCGGCAGAGCGATCATCAAGAGCCTCGACGTGCCGAGATTTCCATTCTCCACCTGGCGGAGAGTGTGTCCGCTCTCCGCCAGGTTCCTGTCCGCACCGCAGGGAGCTGAACACGGCGGGATGGCTCCGGCTGATTTCACCAGAGAGGAGGCAGGCGGACAGGGAGACACAGACACAAGACCGCGGGTCTCTCTGCTTCCTCTGTCCCCGGTGGTGTGAGCTGCTGCTGCTGAGGGCAACACACGCACCCACAGCACTTCGTACATCTACTCGCAATAAAAATTGCACTGAACCCAACGTTTTATATTTCCAAGCGACGTCCCGCGGCACACATCGAAATTTGCCGTGAAGAAGCTGTCCAGGTCTGGCAAACTGCTGGCTTTGCTACTAGAACTACTGGGGGTTGTTCCAGCAGCTGGCACTCGCGACGTCACGCACCTGTCGTTCCAGTTTGCCAAATTTGAGTCAAATGTGGTGATAGTTTATTGGGCCTAATCAGGACTATCCAGGGGCCTAAAATTATTTTAAAATCATAAAAAAATTCCATGGTATATAAGGAATCGATCTGCTATTTCAGTTTTGTGCAAAAAAAATCACCTTTCTGTAGGCCTTTAAACAACATCTGTTTCCACCTGTGTCAGGACACAACATGGATTATTTTGAAATTACAATGAATTGGGCTCTAATCGGCTTGAATTGGACTTTATTATTTAAGTGCCTTGAGATGACATTTGTTGTAATTTGGCGCTATATAAATAAAACTGAATTGAATTGAACATGTTGTTCGAGCAGTAGTGACTGTGTAGATATGAGTTAGAAAATAAATTCAACATAGAGCCCCCCCCCCCATAACCATTCAGGGATGGTTCTACAAGCAGCAGGTACAAAGTTTTGTGCTTCTGCAATAGAGATGTGCACAATCACAGCTAAACACTACATGCCAGCACACCAAGTTTGTGCTGTTTTTCCATTTCATTTAACTACAGAGATTGTATATACGGTATGGGAAAACAGAGGGTAATATCTCCTCATCCCTCAGTGATTAGATTAAGTTTCTGAATGGCTTCTTCTTACTGCTGCTTAGGAGATGAAAGCTCCCAAAATGAGGTGTCACTGCAAATTACAGGAGCAGCTGAGGTGCATTGCTCCTCCACTGGCTAAGCCTACCCATCCTCATGGCATCTACACTAATCAGTCCTGATTGGATCAGAGATTGGTGCTGATGTGGTGTTTTTGTCGAAGCCTTGGCTATAGGAGTGTGGTTGATGGGAATGGAATAGGAGTTCAAGGCAGATTCATGCATCCCCACACAGAATGTACTAGTGGAAATAGAGGTCAGAATTACAGGCATGTGTGAGGGAAACAGTGTACATCCAGTGGCAGGGTGCATATAACGACATTTTGTTCACTGGCAATACTCATGACATGCCAACAGACAGACTTATGCGACATGTCCATTGTCACTTGGTTGGATACACTGGCATTGCTTTTCCATCAAAATGGTCCATTTTGGATACATTCCCCAAACACATACCTTCTTTGCAACATATTACCACTGGACACCAAAAAGGGGCACTCTGTCCGAAGGGTCTGACTGACGTCCCATAGATGTTAGAAGGTTAGAAATCTCAGGGTAATATTGGACTCAGACCTGAACTTTAACAGCCACATTAAATCTGTAACATCAGCAGCTTTTTCTAAAAATCATTGCCAGAATCATTATTATTATTATTATTATTATTATTATTAACTTTATTTGTTATAGAGGGACAGTGTACACTAATTGACATTTCACAAAGAAAATGTAAATGCACCCAATTATAGCCAAAAGGCTAGTTTCCATTGGTAGTCCCCCTGCCAGAAGGAGCATGGCAAAATTACCTAATAATTAAAAGAATAAATTACAGCAAAAAAGCAAGCAAAACAAAAATAAAACAATTACAATACATATAAAAAACAGACGTGTAACACATCTGTCTACAACCCACCCAAACCCAACACACACACATCCACAAAAGATACCCCCCCCCCCCCCCCCCCCACACACACACACCCCTCTAATCTCATACACTAATGCTGACAGACTTGGTTGTCTATCAGCCATTTCTTTCATTTGAATTTGAATGAACTATAAGAACTGGACTCTCTTATGTTTTGTGGGATTGTATTCCACTGACCAGCTGCTTTATAAGTGAAAACTGACTGACCAAAAGTTGATTTCTTGTAAGGCACTACACAATCACCTCTAGCAGCCCCTCTGGTAACACTGGTTACAGATGATCTAAATAGCAGTAGGCTGCAGAGTGGTGGTGGAGCTAAGCTGTGTCGGATTTTACATACAAGACAACAATTTTTAAACATAACAAGATTGTTCCAACTTAGAAGCCTATATTTGTTAAGTATTGGACAGTTATGAAAAGATCTTGGTTTTTTATCTAAAATCTTGACAGCTTGTTTATATAAAGATATTATCGGCTTTAATGTTGTGGAGTTTGCAGTGGCCCATGTTGGTAGACAGTAATTAATATGTGACATTATAAGAGAGAACATGTACATTTTTGCAGCCTCTGTTGACATATAATTTCTAAGATGCCTAAAATTTTTAAGTGTAAAGTTTGTGATCCTACTCACCTTTTTAACATGTTGCTTGAAAGTCAGGTTACTGTCCAAAATAATGCCTAAATATTTATATTCATTTACAATTTGAATTCTCTGCCCTGAAATGAAAACATCAGGCTCTGTATACGATTTTTTTGTTTTAGCAAAGAACATGGCTACAGTTTTAGAAGTGTTAAGTTGTAAATGACAATTATTCAACCAATTTAAAACATTAATCATAACTTTTGTCAGCTGTACTGCAACCTCAGAGTGATTTTTACCTTTTATAAAAATGACAGTATCATCTGCATACATAAGGATCTCACTGCCTTGGCACACAGATGGAAGGTCATTTATATAAAGACTGAAAAGAATTGGACCCAAAATTGAGCCTTGGGGTACCCCTGTTACAAGATCTTTAAAGGAGGATCTTGTATTTTGTATTTTAACACATTGAGAGCGGTTAGTAAGATATGATTTAAACCAGTTAGATGTATACTGAGAAAAATTAAACTGAACAAATTTTGACTGAAGAATATTATGATTAACTGTATCAAACGCTTTTCGTAAATCCAGAAATATCGCCCCAACCACGCCCCCCCTGTCTATTAAAGACTTAACTCTTTCAATAAAATAAACAGTTGCCGTTTCTGTTGAGTGGTGTGCCCTAAATCCATGTTGCATCGGATGTAGGAGTTGGCTAGAATTTAGACGAAGAATTAGTTGGTCCGCCGCTAACTTTTCTATGACTTTGGACATAACAGGGAGAATACTTATTGGTCTATAATTTGAAACTAACTGCGGGTCATCATTCTTAAAGATAGGAACAACAACTGCAGGCTTCCAATATTGAGGGAAGCTCCCTCGACCCTGAGTCAGAGAAATATTTACAATATGTGTGATTGGTTTAATCAATGAACCTGCACACTCCCTGATCATAGCAGAGTCCATTTCATAAACATCTTTTGAAGATTTAGGTTTGAGTGAATCAATCACTTTTAATACTTGCGCTTCAGAGACTCTTTCAAAATTAAAAATGGGTCCTGGTATTAGTTCCTTGATATCATATTGCTGGTTTAAGGAAAGACTGTTGGCAATGGGAGCTACCGAATCTACAAAATAATGATTTAATGCTTCAGCTACATCCATTGCCTCATTTGTTAGTGTGTCATTAATTCTCAGTTCGATCTGTTTTCTAGCATTGTTTTGTCCAGATAGTTTCTTTATTTGCTGCCATGTCATTTTAGAGTTTCCCTTATTATTAACTATTATCTCAAGGAAGTAATTTGCCTTGGCTTTTCTAAGTTCTTTTGTCACCTTATTCCTTATTGATGTAAATTTAAGTCTGTCAGTTGTCAATTTAGACTTCAATGATGCTTTTAGGATCTGATCTCGTTCTTTCATCATTTGAAGTATACTTTCATTTATCCACGGAAGGGAAGCCCTTTTATTTTTATTTCAAGACATTTTTGAAAATTCTTTAATACGTTTATGCAGTTTATCCACAAAATACTGGCTAGTAAAGTCCAGATTATCTGATTTCATTAATTCATCCCATTTTATATTCTGCACATCATTTTTAAAATCTTCCTTTTTATTCTTTGGTATCTTCATATAATCCATGCTCTGTGCAGAAACAGAGCCTTTCTTTCCATTTACTTTTCTAGCCATTAGTATCAGATTATGATCGGAGAGTCCAGTTATAAAGTTATAAGATTTAATTATTCTTTCAGGTTTATTGCTAAAAATTAGATCAATCTGTGTACTAGAGGAATTGGTAATTCTGGTTGCTCCGCTAATTACTTGTGTTAATTTAAAACTGTCAGTTACTTGTTTCAGTTGTTTTCTTGCAGACTTATCTTCCCAATTCACATTCATATCTCCTATAACAATCACCTCTCTATTGAAGTCACACTGTTGCAACATTTCTCTAAATTGTTCATAGAAACTGACATTTGATGAGGGCGGACGGTAGATTACAATTAGGGTTAATGACATTTCTGAAGAGAGTACAATATTTAAACCCAGACATTCTAGTTCACATGCCATGTCTTTGATTACATTACATCTAATTGTGTCCTTTACGTAACACATAACCCCCCCACCTTTTCCATGTTTACGATCATTCCTAAAAATATTAAAACCCGGCACATTTATAGCCGCATGAGGCGAGTTTACATTTAACCATGTTTCAGACATTGCTAAGAAATCCAAATTTGATTCTTGTAAAAGATGTTGTACTTGTTCACATTTAGAAAGAACACTTCTTATATTTATGTGACCACCTAAGAGTCCTTTGGGTTTGCTACGTGAGTCCCAGATTAATCTAGAGTTGTTCACAGTTTTAAACACTTTCCATTTCCGATGCTTAATTATGGCTTTATTTATGCGTCGTTTAGACCTAGTTGCCCGTAGGACTTCAGTTACCACATTCCCATGATTAACGATATCCTCCCAGCGTTGAGTTGTTTCAGTCGTCATCCGTCCAAGATCACTCTTCGGACCACCAGTCTCGTCGTTGCACGTCTCTTCAATGATATTGACATCCGAGTCCAGGCTGGCAGCCGCGTCAGCCTTTACTTCCATGTTTCCCCTCCACGAGCACCCAGGCCCCAGTAGCCAATCTTCAGAAGCACGTTCACTCCCGTCTGCTCTTCCGAGCTTGACCTCGGCCACTCTCTTCTTATCTCCCGTGGATGTTAAAACAGCAGAAATATCCGCGTTAGTTGAAATGGAAGCAAACCCGACGGAAGTGCACCATTCCACCGAGCTTCCTTGAGGGATCACAGCGGTGCTCCTGATGTTGTTTTCAGGTAAGCCTATATGGCGTCTGCTTTGCATGTTTACATATTGGTCTCTCATTTCACATGTGGGAGATGGACCGGGGCACTGATGTATATTCCCGGACATCAGAAGGCAGGTAATTATAACTGCTTCGAAGCTTTGGCGTTTAGATGCGGTTTTGATCGTTTTCATACCGTGACGTTTAAAGGTTATCGCTGCATGCCAACCTGGATATACGAAAGTGGACAGTAGCGTAAAACTGCCATACCCAAAATGTTTATGATTTGGTTTGCCGAGTTTACTCCGTTCCTGGGAGAAACATTGATTAGAATACAGTCCTGAATCAACAAATTTTGTTCCAGTATCTACAAACTTTGAAAGCAGACAATAAATTAATAGTGCCAGGAGTATTCCTGAGCCACCTGCACCTGAACTACCTGTTGTGGCCATCTTTACCATTTTATCAAAATCAAAGGAATAGTGTCTAAAGCAGACTTAGAGAGACTGATCCATGCGTTTGTCTCCAGCAGGTTAGACTGCTGTAACGGCCTGCTCTCTGGGCTCTAAACAGGCTGTAAGACAGCTGCAGTACATCCAGAACGCTGCTGCTCCAGTCCTGACTAGAACCAGGAAATACGACCATATTAGTCCAGTGCTCAGGTCTCTGCACTGGCTTCCTGTCGCTCAGAGAATAGACTTTAAAACAGCTCTGCTTGTGTACAAGTCTCTTCATGGTCAAGCGCCAAAGTACATCTCTGACATGTTAGAGCCACATGAACCAACTCGGGCTCTGAGAACCTCAGGGAGGGGTCTCCTGCCTCAGGGAGGGGTCTCCTGCTGGTGCCCAGAGTCAGGACTAAACAAGGTGAGGCTGCGTTTCAGTTTGATGCTCCTAACATCTGGAACAGCCTTCCAGAAGATGTGAGACCACTTTTTGTCAAGTTATTTACATTAGCGTGCTCTGTCTTGCCTATAGTGTCTGTCTTTATTGGCATCAGTGAAGGAAGGAAAAAAAACTAGCAGGGAACAGGAACTACCGAGTGCGAGCAGTGCTTGAGCCTGATGCATACGCACTCTGCTGGTGAAATTAAAGAACTACATCTAAAAACCAGAAATATTGGGATTACACCAAGTGTGTAACTAAAAGGCGTTACATTATGAATACCCAAATCATACAAGTTTGATTTTGTTCAAATTTACTAAGTATCTTATATCTGGTTTCACTGTTATATGCTTTACATACAAGTTTCAAACAAAGGACATACACATTTTATAAGATTTATCTATATATTTTCTATGTGACATAAGTGACAATAATGGGAATGATTCCATGAATTTTCTCCCAGGAAAGCTCTGATAGGAATCATTTTAATGGTGAAGAAGCTCATGAAGTCATTACTACTGAGATTTAGAGGAATACCTGGCTCAACAGAGCTAGGACTCATAGTAAGCTTGGCTATGGTGCTGTAAAGAAACCAGGGATTGTTCTTATTCTCTTCTATCAATGATGAATGAGAACCAGTTCTAGCTTTATGAATAGCTTTCTTATGTTATTTAATTATCTTTCCAAACTGAGCAAGACTTCTCCAAATTAGTGGAACACCATTTTCTTTCCAGCTCTCATGCAGTCTGCTTTAAAGCATGCAGCTGAGAGTTAAACCGAGGAACCGAACAGATGACCTTCTTTTTCAGAGGGGCAATGCTGTCCAACGCATTGAATCTGTAGCGCTGTTGACAAGACAGGTCAAGTTTTCAGGGAGTAAAATTTAGGTTTCTGGCCTCTTACCAAGAAAATGGTAATTGAATTGATTGTTTAAATTTGGTTACACTATTCTCTGTTACACACCTACTAGAAATAAATTTCTTCTCAGAGGCCGTGTAGTCAAGTAATGTAAAATCAAAAATTATAATAAGGAAATACTGTTAATAGTTCACTCTCAATACCATATGTCAGCACAAGATCAATGGTATGATAAAGAGAATGAATAGGTCTGTGTACTCTTTAAGAAAATCCAGTTGAATCTAACAGATTTAAAGTGACAGTTAGGCATCCTAACTTTAACAAAATAAGTAACATCATTTAT
The DNA here is from genome assembly GCF_027942865.1 of Odontesthes bonariensis. Taxonomy (NCBI): domain Eukaryota; kingdom Metazoa; phylum Chordata; class Actinopteri; order Atheriniformes; family Atherinopsidae; genus Odontesthes; species Odontesthes bonariensis. The sequence continues at coordinate 857,731 of NC_134510.1, forward strand.
GTTAAGTAAATGTAGCACCTTTAGTCTCGACTTGAGATTTGGAGAGATACTTACATCGCTCTAGGTTCGGTAGGAGTTGCACCAGAGAAGGACTCAGAAGAATGAGTAGGTGTTGGCGTTTGAACATGTGACATTTTAATATCAATTCAATAGAAATAATGAACATTTACAGCTGAGCTGTCACTTAATTTTTTAAATACGGCGCCGTAGAAATAAAGAAAATAATAAAATAAAATAAACAAAGTTCAAAGGAAAAGTCCAATGGGAAACTGAGCTCTCCTGCTCGGTGTCCTGATGAGTTTAGTTAAAAAAAGAAGGATCCAAGGGGTGTGTGTGTATTCAGTGTATCAATGTTCCAGTTTCTTCTTTTTCGACTCCTTTCACTACTACTCCCGAGTAGGTGTGCGTTTCTTATCTGTACTCAGCGTGTGAGATTCAGATGATCTGTTCAGATGATCCAGAGTCGTCAAGGTAGGTTATGCAGCTGGCCACACTGCATCTCCAACTCTCGTTCTCTCAGAATCGCTGGGCTGGGCTCGCCATCTCAATCAATCTTTATTCTCGGACAGTAGATCAGACTAGCAGGAACAAAAAAAAACAACCTACACAGAAAGTGCAAAGTCGTAATGAACTTAATCTGATCCTGTCTCTGTTTCGTATGAGATCTCATCAATTTCTCAGTTCAAAGTACAAAATATATCACCAAAATATTAAGGAAATATATTTAAAACACAATAAATGAAATATTGTTAAAGAAAACCATTCATTTTACCCATAAATGTATTCAATTATTCATGAATTATCACAATAAACACTATTTTTAAACAGACACATGCTTAATGCATCTCTTTTTCACAACTATTTATCTTTTATCAACAGTTTTTAACCATTTTAATTCACTTTTTAAATATTTAACTTTTTAACACTAAATGAATTAGTTTTACATACATATTTAAGTGCAAATTCCTTTATCAAAAATTAAATAAACCACACTTTAAATGGTACCTTTACCCACAGTTAAGGGTTAATAACTCAAAACGAGTGGTTCAAATAACATAAAATAAATAAATAACCACACCTTTTCAATGCAAAATGCATGATAACCTAGCTTTAGCTTAGCGGTTAGCACAGCATTAGCGATCTTTTTTTCAACAATGAACTACGGCTTAACGTGCATAAAAGTAACAAAAACATATTGGGAAGCATAGTCTCATATCTTTTAAACAGTATAGATGGAGAGTGCCAGACTGAAGCGCTTGACCAAAAGCTGAGTTGGCCAGAATCCCTCCGTCGCTGCTCCTCCCATAGCCCCCGACATCAACCACCCGAAAGCAATACCGGGCATCTACAACTGCCAAGAGAACCAGAGAGAATGTTCCCTTGTAGTTGTAGAAGTGGGATCCGCTGTTTGCAGGGGCTTTCAGCACAACGTGCTTCCCATCCAGCGCTCCACAGCAGAGAGGAAAATTCCACCGCTCCTCAAAACTCCCTGCGATGGACCTCCACTCCTCCGTGGTGGGCACAGCCATGAACTCCTCCACAAGGCAGTCCCAAATGGCACTGACCACATCGCTGACAACAGAGGAGACGGTGGAGACCCCGACCCTGAAGCTGTTGGCGATGGTCCGGAAGGAGTCCCCAGTGGCTAGATATCTGCAGCACAGAAAATAATTCATTAAGCTGAGTTGTTTAAAACTATAGCAGTAGTTTTATTGACATGACTGCCTTAAATGCTCACTGGGTGTTGGGTGTGAAATTAACTTTTCAAAATATGAACATTAGTCAAATTCACCAGCTACTCAAAGGTTAATTATTTATTTATTTTCTGTATCTTAGTTAATGAGTAAAATATAATTTAAGAAATAGTTGTATTTAAAGGCGGGGTAGGGGATCTTTTTCTGTAACATTTTTTTACATATTGCTTGAAATACTCTTCACACCCTCATTGCAACCAATTAATTAAAAGTTTTGACACAAAAATGAAAAGTTTTAGTGGCCTCTAGAACGTACAATCTAGGAAAAACAGTATCCAATCATTGTGAACGGACCGTTCACAATGATTGGATACTGATGCCGTCTATCAAACTGAGATCTGCTCCTCCCTCCCCCTCCTTCTCCCTGTGCGCGTACCCTGCTCCGTGAACGTCCAGAAGCTTGGCAGGAAGCTAAACTAGAGCCAGCTTGGCTAGCACCTAGCATTATTAAACGTATAGTTAGCATAAACTAAATACTAAATACTAAATACGGCAACGATCGATGCTTGCTGTCAGAACAGCGCTCGTGCACCTTCGTGCTCTTGCGCGTTCATGTACTCTAGAGGCGTGCCTTCGGGGGAAAAGTGAAGAAAAGGGTTGGGACTTTTTACCTGTGTATTTTCAAAATGCAGCTTCGCTGGACTCAAAATCCAGGATCTCCTACCCTACCTTTAAGTAAAAGTAAAATGCCACTGTAGTAAAGTAGGTAGGCTACATTAATTCAGGTGACATGAGTACTAGATAGTGATGTTTTAAATAGATCTTTTTAATTGATGTATCTGCCACTCACCGGAGACAGATGGACAGGCGCTCCGCAGCTGAAATGGAGCGCCTGTAGTTGGTGTCCTGCCGAGAGATCACGGCACCGATCCTCTCCAGCAGGTCATCAAACTAGGTCCTTTGTGAGCCTGAAATACCGCTGGAAGCGGCCGTCATCCAGACGCAACTCCTGGAGAAGGCGGTGAAATTCTCCGAGCTGAGTGCACCTCCGGAGGATGTCACTGACCCAGACACGACGGCGTGTGCGTTGATTGATCAGCCATGGTTGATGAGACAATGAAATGGAGGGAATGGCGCCAAATAGCCTGCTTTTTTTTACTCGCGCGAAGGAGGCGAGGGATTTCAATTTACACCCGCGGCAATATTCGCACGATGAAAGCGGTGCGAATATTCGCATCGCGTTTGGTGTGAACGCACCGTTGCTCTCACAGAAGGGTTTTTTTCTCCTCGGCTCACAGCTTATCGGGACGAAACCTGGACTCGCCTGTGACTACTGGAATCTACTTGCAGACTTCTGTGTCTCATCCGCGGCTGTTTCTAAAGGTTTTCTCCGTGTTTTCTTTACTTTTTGGCTACCGACTCACTCGGCGCTGCCTGCTCTGCTGCTGTCCACCTCGAGTCTGAGAGGAAAAAATGGCGTTTTCTCTAAGTGCAGACATCACGCGATATCTGACCTCGGGGTCAAAAGGAAATTAAACACTAGCAGGGGAAAACTGCCCTCTACTGGGGATTTACTAGAACTGCCTAAATGACAAATATAGGATTAGTAACCTGATTTTTCATGCTGGTTACATAAATAAATGTAAAATATGGAGATTGAAAGTATAACTGTTAAGGCCAAATAACAAATGCAAATTCAAGATTCAAGATTCAAAAAGCTTTATTTATCCTGGAGGGAAATTGCTGTGCAACAGTTAAGGTACAAGAGGGAAAGTACAAAAGTAAAATAAATTAAAAATAAAATAAAGCTAACATAAAATAACACAAGTAACTGAATACAATATGTGCAATGTGCAAATTAGCAGCCTCAATAAAAAAACAAAACAATATATACAAACAAAGTGATCTGGAGAAAGTGACACTAGCCCCTTTCACACTGAGGAATAACCCGCGTTTAATCCGCGAATTTAGCGTGTCCGCTGTTGCGTTCACACTGCCGACCCGGGCTGCCGCGTCATCTCGACTCGCCTTTCGACCCGCGTCGGACCCTAGTCTTTTTGCCGAGCCGAGTTTGGTGTGAACGTAATTGACGCGGGTCGGACGTGGCGTGACGTGAGGAGTTTAAAAGACAGAATGGACAGCTGATTCAGAACAACAAGGACAAGTTTCACTCTGTTTTACTTCAAGTTCGAGACATTTTTGAAGATGGCCAACTGGGGAGACAAGGAGGTCCGCGAGCTCCTCAGCCTCCGAGCAGAGGACGTTATTTACCGCCACATTTCAGGGACTATAGTGCTCTTGTATTCTCCGCATATGTTCTTCGGTGGCATCCCACGTTGTAACCATCCACACCCCGTAAAATAACATCTCCATGAACTGCATATACAATTGCAAAAACGAGTCCTCAAGGTGTATTTAACCCTACCTCCGACGCATGGCTTGTGCCTACGTCATTGTACACGCCCAGCATTTTATGTGTTTCGTGTGACGCTCTGCCACTAGGCCACGCCCCCTGAACTCGGCTTCAGGCGACACGGGTCACCAACACGCCAAGCGTTCACATTGCTCGACGCGGGTCGAAGGTGCAATTTGGACCTGCTAAGGTAGCGGGTCGCAGTGTGAAAGGGGCTAATGTATAAAGTGGTATTGGGTAAAGTGACATTTGGCCTCAGGACGCAGCGTTTCCACTGAACCTCTCTCGACCTGAGGTAGATGAGTTAAACAGTCTGATGGCCACAGGCAGAAAGGACTTCCTCTGGAGTTCAGTCTTACACAGCGGTGGAATGAGTCTGTTGCTGAAGGTGCTTCTGCGCGAGGTTAGCACCTGGTGGAGAGGGTGAGTGTTGTTGTCCAGGATGCTATGCAGTTTACACAGCATCCTCCTCAGACACCAACAGCAAAGAGTCAAGCTGGACCCCCAGGACGGAGCCAGCCAGCCTTCCTGATGATCTTGTTGATCTTGTTGGCGTCTGCTACCCTCAGCCTGCTGCCTCAACACACCAAACCAAAGAAGATGGCACTGACTGGTAGAACATCCTCAGCATGATGTTACATACATCGAAGGACCGGAGCCTCCTCAGGAAATAGATCCGGCTCTGATCCTTCTTGTACACAGCCTCTGTGTTCTTGGCCCAGTTCAGTTTATTGTCCAGGTGTACTCCCAGGTATTTGTAATCCTGGACCACTTCCAAAGTCTCTCCGTTGATGGAAATGGGTGTGGGGGCAGATTTCCTCCTGCGGAAATCCACCTCCAGCTCCTTTGTCTTGGTTGTATTAAGATGCAGATGGTTAGTTTCACACCACCCGACGAAGGAGTCCACCACACCCCTGTACTCCTCCTCCCTCCCCTCACTGACACAGCCAACAATTGCAGAGTCGTCCGAAAACTTCTGCAGGTGGCTGGACTCAGAGTGGAACTGGAAGTCAGAGGTGTACAGGGTGAACAGAAAAGAGGAGAGAACAGTTCCCTGTGGGGCCCCTGTGCTGCTGAGCACAGTGTCAGACAAACGGTCCTGCAGTCTGACATACTGAGGACGACCCGTCAGATAGTCTGTGATCCAGGAAACCAATGAGAGGTCCACCTGCATCACCGTCTGTCAAGGTATTGTGTTATAGTTGAACTGACAACCCGTGCAACCAACCAATGAGACCTACAATGAGTTGTGGGTGGAGTCACATGACTCAGGGAAGTTGATGAAGTCTCTGGGTGTTCCTGGATGCATCTGGTCGTGATGACTGAATAAAGTGAGTGTTTTGAGCACAAATAAGTGAGTCAGCCAAAACTTATTTGACATGGTGTCAGAAGTGTTCTGAAAGAAAGACACCCGACGCTATGGCGAGGTTTAAACCGCCGGAAAGCTTCAACTTCAAGCGGCCTGGCGAGTAGCCCGTGTGGAGACAGAGATTCTCTCGGTACAGGCTCGCGGCTAAGCTGAATGAGGAAGACAACGAGGTCCAGGTTAGCACGTTAATATACGCCATGGGCGTTTGAAGCTGAGAATATTTTCAAGTCTTTCACGTTCGTCAATGAGGAGGATGACGACGACTATGAGACAGTACTAGCTATATTCGATGTATACTTTGTGCCGAAGAAAAACACTATCCACGAGAGAGCGTGTTTTTATCAGAGGGTGCAGAAGCCGGGTGAAATGGCCGAGTCTTTCATCAGGGCGCTCTACGAACTGAGTGAGAACTGTGACTTTGGGGTGACAAAGAGCGAGCACATAAGGGACCGACTGGTTGTCGGCATCCGCGACAAGGAGCTGTCGAGGAGACTGCAGCTCGTGTCGGCCCTCACCTTAGAAACGGCGGTGCAAATAGTTCGCCAAGCGGAGGACGTCGAGCAGCAGATAAGTCAGCAGGAGCAACAGACTACTCTCAACGTGCCGGAGGTGTCTTCTGTTGGTTCTTGTAGCTGGATGATGGCTTTTATCTTTTCAGGGTCAGCCCTGACTCCACTGGCATCCACTATGTGACCCAGGAATCTCAGCTCCGGCTGTCTGAACACACATTTCTCTTTGTTGAGCTTGAGACTTGCCTGCTCCATTCTCTCCAGTGTGTTCTGCAGGCAAATGTCGTGTGTGCTTATGTCCGTTCCATGGACAATGACGTCATCCATATATACTGCTACTCCCTCTAGTCCCTCCAGCAGTTCATTCATTTTACGTCGGGATATCTCTGGAGCAATATTTATCCCAAAGGGTAACCTCTTGAAACAGTACCTCCCTAAGGGTGTGATGAAGGTAGTCAGGAGGCTGCTTTCCTCATGTAGTGGGATCTGCCAAAAGCCTGAGGCTGCATCCAAAGATGTGAAAACTAAAACCTGACATCTTAGCTAAAATCTCTCCTGTTGTCCTGTTTACTCTCTTTATGTATATGTGATATTATTGTGGTCATTAACTCGTGTTTCCCTGTTCCAACAGATATCCTTTGAATGGTGTTACAGTGCCCCCCCCCCCCCCCCCTTCTGTCTTCTCAAACCCCAGCTGGTGGAGGCGGATGGCCACCCTTCCTGAGTCTGGTTCTGCCAGAGGTTTCTTCCTGTTCAAAGGGAGTCGTTTCTCTCCACAGTCGCCTCAGGCACGCTCAGGCCGGGAGATTGGACCGAAAAAGAAAAAGTTTTCAGTGCAATCTGTTGGTTTTCTTAGCTAGGAAATTGTTTTTGAATTGGCTCTATATGAACGAATTGGATTATTTTATGAATTATGATTATTATTAATTAATTGAATTCCAATTGGCTTGAATTGGACTTACTATCTAAGTGCCTTGAGATGACATTTGTTGTATTTGGCGCTATATAAATAAAAATGAATTGAATTGAATTGAATTGTGGATAGCTGATATCGCTCTCTTTTGATGCTGTCATTTAGCTTCTGGAGCCCTACACAGATTCTCTCTGCACCTGTAGGTTTTATTACCGGCACAATAGGGGCGCACCAGTCTGTTGGTTGAGTGACTCTCTATCACGCCCTGCTCTATCATACGTTTCAACTCTACTTTTACTTTAGGAAGAAGTGGTAGGGGAACTCTCCTAGTGCTATGTACAGCGTATGGTACCACATCCTATCTCAGGTGGATCTTAACTGGCTCTGTTTTAAGAATCCCCTGGTGTGCTGTTGCTCTCTTAAATTAAAGTTTGCCTCTTTTGACATGAAGCTGTATGACATCCCATATTAGCAATATCATTTATGAACATTTTCTTACCCCCTGCTGCGTCCTGTGAGCAGAGTTCCAGCTGAGTTTTGGCGTTGATGAAGGTAGTCCGGCTAGTTGGCTGGGGCTAGAAAAATAAAGCGTCTTGCTTCTCAAAACAATATGTGTTCAAAAGAGTAATACATTTGCATCACAAAATCGTTGTGCATGAAAAAGTCAGACCTCACATTGCTTGGCGCTATTTTTGCCTCCCTTGATATTAATGCGCCCAGCCACCTGCCGATAGCCGCACCTGTTACGGTGTTTGCTGCTCGGAAGCAGGGGAGTGCTCGGTCTGCTCTTCTGTCTGCACAGTTTACATTGGACGCATTGATATCAAGGGAAGCAAAAATAGCGCCAAGAGATTGTGAGGTCTGACTTTTTCATGCACAACGATTTTGTGATGCAAATGTATTACTCTTGTCACAGCCCGGCTCTAAGGCTGCAACAAAAATAGGAGACAGACGAAAGCTTCCAAATTTCAAAACAACTTTTATTTACAAAATAATCTAAACTAAAGAAACGTGGAAGTCAGTTGTCAGTAGTGTATGCATGCCTGAATGTGTGGATGTATAAGCGATCAAAAACAACAAAACAGCAGCCGCCCTGCAAGTCAATCACAAGTCAGGAGGGATCGAAACTGGCAAGAGGGGAGCTTTTGAAGCACAAGCCCCAGGTGTGGCTCAATCAGTCTGATGAGCACTCCGCCTTACTCTCTGCAGAAGGGAAGAAGCAATAAAGAGAACAGGGACAACTAGTGGCGTGGAGGGGTCGTCACCCCCCAAACAAAGTTCCTCTCTGGAACTCAAAGAGGGCACACGCACCATACTGCAAACCCCAGTCAGCCAAGTAACCCTCCCCCTCTGCAACCCAGCAACTCCGGCGCCTGAAGAAGCGAGACACAGTGATGAGGAAACCTGAAAAACCAAAGTAAACAATAATGGCACAGTACAAACTTAAATGCAAGGTGCTCTGTATAAAGTGTCAGCCACAATGTTATCCGAGCCTTTAATGTGGCATATATCCAAACAATAAGACTGCAAAAATAACACCCATCGCATCAATCTGCGGTTTGGACACTGTAATGAATGCAGGAAAGTTATGGGATTATGGTCAGTAAAGACCACCAGAGGAACACTGCCAGAATCTAGGTACACGTCAGAGTGCTCCAAAGCCCAGATGAGCGCAAGTGTCTCTTTTTCGATAACAGAGTAGTTCAATTGAAACTAATTAAACTTTTTGGAGTAAAAACTCACAGGTCGTTCAACACCATAATCATCACACTGAAATAACACCGCACCTGCATCACTCGCATCCACATGCAGTTGGAAAGGTCGGTCCATGCGTGGAGCTGCAAGCACAGGAGGAGAACAGAGGACAGATTTCACATTGTCAAAAGCTTGCTGACAAGAAGGTGACCAGTTGTACTTTGCTTTACCCTTTAACAAGTCTGTTAGGGGAGCTACCACAGTGGAAAAGTTTTTACAAAAACTGCGGTAGTACCCCACAAGACCCAGAAACCGTTGGAGTTCTTTTTTCGTTGCCAGTACTGGATACTGCACGATTTGGCAAACTCACACTTTGCCAGGTTAATGGTTAGGCGTGCGTCAGCTAGACGATCAATGTTCTTCCCACGTATTACTGTAGATCACAACATCGTTTAGATAGACGGCACAACCCTCCAACCCAGACACAACCATATTCATAAGGCGCTGGAACGTCGCTGGTGCATTCCGCAACCCGAAACTCATAACTGAGTAAGAGAAAAGACCAGAGGGAGTTATAAAAGCAGAGATCTCCCTGGCTCTCTTGGACAGTGGAACTTGCCAGTAACCCTTTAATAAATCAAACTTGCTCACAAACTGAGCTGAGCCAACCTGATCTACGCAGTCTTCCATTCGCGGCAGGGGATAAGCATCTGGTTTTGTGACCCCATTTACCTTCCGGTAGTCCGTACAAAACCTGGGACTCTTGTCAGACTTATCTACCAACAAACAAGGTGATGCCCAGCTAGATGCAGAGGGTTCAGCAATACCATTGTCAAGCATGTACTGTATTTCCCTGTCCATCACCTTGCGCTTTTCTTCTGACACCCGGTAGAAACGTTGGCGGATTGGCTGCGTCTCACCTACATCAATGTCATGTTCAATTAGGTGAGTTCGACTTGGTACGTCACCAAACAAACAAGGGTACTGATTTATCAGAGCAAACAGCTCATAGCTCCCTACCTCAGACAAATGTCCAAACAGAAGTTTCATATTTTTCAGAGTTTCAGAATTGTTTAACCTCCCAAGTAACAAACTTTCATCAGGTTGGATAACCCCGTCAACCTCTGGTACAGACAAAAACCTCAAACCTCCTACTGCAGCAGCCACAGACACGGCCTTACCAGTCGTTGTCTGTTCCTCATCTTTGGATGTGTAGACCTGCCGAATATAATAAGGTTTCAATAAATTGACATGACAAAGTTGTGTGGACTTCCTACGTCCCGGTGTTGACAGCAAATAATTCTGGTCTGACAGCTGGCGTAGCACTGTAAACGGGCCAGTAAACTTAGCCTGGAAAGGGGACCTGACTAAGGCCCGACCGATCATCGGCCCCACCGATATATCGGGCCGATATTTAGCATTTTGGGGATATCGGCATCGGCCATATTTTCCATAAATTTCCACCGATAAGTTTATATAATTTTCACAACAAATTTTGCAGCCGTTTGGTGCTGAACGCGTCTTCTGCTCTCGCTCTCGCCACTTTGAGTTCATGAGCATTGGCCCGCCCGTCACAGCATCTGATTTGTTTGGCACACGGAATACAACCAATCAACACGCAAGGCTGCGAATGGTTTCAAGGCGGCCGTGGCGCAAGTTGGGAGCGGGGTGGCCACTGAACGCTGTGAGCGGTTTCAAGGCGGCTGCGGTGCAAGTGGGGCCACGGTGGTGGCAGTACTACTTGAAGCAGAGAGAACAAACTCCCTTCAAGGTAAGCATATACGAAGCCTTATCCCCTGCAATAAGTCACAAACACACCAACGTTGCAAAAGCACGGCACCACAACATCTTTATTAGTGTATACAACTAGTGAAAATGGTCCATTTGATCTGTGTAACGACACAAACCTTTAGCTCACGTAAGGATAACCAGAATGACAACGAATACTCCTCACTGAAACGGTTGTCCATAAAGCAGTCTCAGCATAGTGTACAGTAATTTTTAAACCCCCACATGGAAACGTAAACGTGTCTGTAGTTCTACACGAAAGGTGGACTGAAAGCCATGGTCAATGAAGACCAAATAAAACGTGTTTGTTCCTGAGACTAACCATTTGTTAGTGCAAGCCTGCTAGCTACTTGGTAGCCTGCCGGTGCGAGAGCCTATCTTGTTCCGTAACAACTGGTTACCCAGCACGTTAGAACCAACGGTGATTGGTCGTGATGTCCCTCTTACTTAACTTTAATAAAATTAAGTTTTGCCCAGTCGATGCGTTTCAAACATCTGGAGTAACATCTTGTTACGGGTAGCCGGACAGGCTGTCACACCACCACCAAGTAGCTAGCAGGCTTGCGCTAACAACCATGACTCAGATGGTTCATTGTAAAGTTGTACAGGGATGTTTATGTTTATTTTACTGTTTAAAAATGCTATAAGCAGCTCCCTTCACTTGATTTTTTAGTTCTCAGTCAGTTCATTTTCTATTACTTCTTAATATAAAAATAGCATATGTTCAAGTATTCTCATAGCAGGGAGTGATTTATTTTTTTATTGATAATTATGTATTTATATTATTATTTTATTTCCCGTTTTATTCTAAGTTACGTTTGGCTTTATTTTACAAATGCTGCTGGCAGCTCCCTGCACTTTTCATTTTTACAATTAAAAATACTTAATGGATATGAAAGTTTGTGTCAGTGTGTGCTATTTTTAATTTATCGTGAATAATGTTTCTATTTATCGGTTGCACATATCGGTTATCGGCCTCCCATTTCCATAATTATCGGTATCGGCCCTGAAAAAAAACATATCGGTCGGGCCCTAGAGCTGACAACTGGCACCTGATCACCAGGGCTAAACTGCCGCTGCTCAGCTTTACGGTCATAAAGCCGCTTCATTTTCTCCTGGTAAGAGGTCAACTTCTCTCTAGCCATCTCCCCCCCAGCATACAACCGGTGGCGAAAACCATTTACATAATCAACCAAATTACTAGGCGGTTCCGACAGCCCCACAGCATCATGCAATAATGTGAGTGGCCCACGCACTCTATGTCCAAAAACTAGCTCATTTGGACTAAACCCGGTGCTCTCCTGCACCACTTCTCGAGCAGCCAACAGAAGCCAAGGCAGCCCATCCTCCCAGTCCTGGTTTAGTTCAACACAGTAGCCACGCAACAGAGATTTCAGGGTCTGGTGAAATCTTTCCAGAGCCCCTTGACTCTGAGCATGGTACGCAGAAGCCCGATTATGCTTTACATTCAGTTGTTTCAAAACCTGAGCGAACAGATGAGAGGAAAAGTTTGATCCCTGATCACTTTGGATTACTTTTGGAATGCCAAAGATGGAAATGAACTGCGTCAGAGCCTTTACCACAGACCTAGCAGTAATGGTGCGAAGAGGGTACGCAGCTAGATACCTTGTGCTCTGACACATTACTGTCACCAAATAGTTACTACCACCCTTGGAACGAGGCAAAGGACCGACACAATCAATAACCAAATGTTCAAATGGCTGTAATATTGCTGGGATAGGATACAGAGGAACTGGTTTAATACTCTGGTTTGGCTTACCGGTCATCTGACATGTATGGCATGTTCTAATGTACCTTGACATCCTTTTTTAACCAAGGCCAGAAAAAATACCGCAGCATGTAATTATAAGTCTTATGGACACCCAGATGCCCAGACTGATCATGGGAAGCCTTCAGCACCTCACTGCGAAACTTAGAAGGAACAACAATCTGCCAGACCAGGTCACCAACAAAGTTTTCCCCATGCAGCAGCCATTTCCGCACTAACAGCCCATCCTTCAACACGTACCCACTTGCAACACTCTCTGCCTCCTCAACAGTGAGAACCTGATCAAACAACTGACTCAGAGAGGGATCTGCTCTCTGCTCCGCCAGCAGGTCACTGCGAGAAACAGACAAAAGAGACTCAGGGATGTCTATGGAGAAAACCTCACTTTCTCCTGCTCTCTCATCCTCACGGTCAGTATTAGACTCAGACTCAACACGGCACATAGCTCGTGTTACAACACCAGCCGTGAAAACTCCAGGAAAACACTGAGCACTCTCATCTAGCTTTCCTATAACAACAGGTGAAGATGTGAGGTGGCAACCATCAGCCCACACATGTCTCCCAGCAAGATCATTACCAAGAATAATATCCACCCCCTTAAGGGGAAGTGCAGGACGCACCCCCATGGTAACCTCACCCTGAACCAACCCACAGTGCAGCGTCAGTTTATGCAGCGGAACTGGCATCACCATTAGCCCCATTCCCTGCATCAAAAAAGAGTCTTGTAGTGGATTTTTTTTATCAAAGTGGGTGAAAAGACTACTCATAATAATAAGAGAAAATCCGGATTTTGTCTTTCTTTAAGTTTTATTCAAAGGCACAGAGCGTTTGAATAGTCTCCTGTCTGGGCTCTTCCAAACAGTGAGCCCAGAACACAGTCACACCCATTATTTATATAGTGGGGGTCATCTCAGGCTCAGGTTGAGAACAAAGAACAAAGATCAAAGAACAATAAACAATGACCCCCTTACTCTTCTCAAGATAAGAGTTCACGAGGTGTCTTTCACGGTTTCCTTGAGCTAACCCTCCCCACAAAATGTCAACCAGAAAACTCCCGTTTGATGTATTTGAACCTTCTCTCTCTTGAATGACAAATCATCAGGAAGTCAACAGACTTCTAAAACCAAAAGGGACAATTAAGAATTTTTCCATCTCAGTCTCCAGTATTGGTTTCCTCAGAAAAAGGCAACACAGAATCAAATCAAATCAAATCAAATTTATTTGTATAGCACATTTCATGTACAAACAGTTCAAAGTGCTTTACATAAAATAAAAGCATTGCAGCAGGGAGTGCAAGAAGCATTAAAAATACATAAAAGAATATAAAGAGAAACAAATAAAATCATTTAAATTAATTTAAAAACAGACAACAGTCTAGATAAGTTAAAATATATTTCATGCATAGACACATGAGAACAGAAATGTCTTTAACCTGGATTTAAAAATGTCTCCATTTGGTGAAAGTTTAATCTCCACTGGCAGTTTGTTCCACTTGTTTGCAGCATAACAGCTAAATGCTGCTTCTCCATGTTTAGTCTGGACTCTGGACTGGACCAGCTGACCTGAGTCCTTGGATCTAAGAGCTCTGCTGGGTTTATATTCTCTGAACATATCACAGATGTATTTTGGGCCTAAACCGTTCTGGGATTTGTAAACCATCAGCAGGCTTTTAAAATCTATTCTGTGACTGACTGGAAGCCAGTGTAAAGATTTTAAAACTGCTGTGATGTGTTCAGATCTCTTAGTCCGGGTTAAAACTCCAGCAGCAGCGTTCTGGATGAGCTGCAGATGTTTAATGCTCTTTTTGGGAAGTCCAGTTAAAAGAGCATTACAGTAATGGAGTCTACTGGAGATGAATGCATGGATGAGTTTCTCCTGGTCTGTTTGGGAGAGGAAACCTTTAATTCTGTTGATGTTTCTGAGGTGGTAAAAAGCTGCCTTGGTGACAGCTTTGATGTGGCTGCTGAAAGTCAGATCTGAGTCTATCAACACTCCGAGGTTACCAACTTGGTCAGTGATTATAAGGTCCCGAGTCTCAAGATATTTACCAACGCTGACCCTCTTCTCTTTGCTCCCAAACAGAATGATCTCAGTTTTGTCTTCATTTAATTGTAGAAAATTCTCTCTCATCCAGGTGTTTACTTCCTCCAGACACTGACACAGTACGTCTGCTGGGCTGCAGTCGTCCGGTGACAGAGACATAAAGTTGTGTATCGTCTGCATAACTGTGATAATTGATGTTAAAATTCTGCAATATCTGACCCAAAGGGAGCATATACAAGTTAAACGGAAGAGGTCCAAGAATTGACCCCTGGGGGACTCCACAAGTCATGGCCACTCGCTCAGATTCATAGCTGCCAATTGTAACAAAATAACTCCGGCCTTCTCACAGAACTCACAATATATGAGTCAAAAGCCCCTGTATCTCTCAGAATTTTTACCGGCACAGTGGCATCACTCCCAACCAGTGACATAGCCATCTGAGACAAAAGCTGAGAAATCAGCCTTATCCAAAGTGCACCTACCTCCAGCTTGCACCTGCTGGGAGGAGGAAATGACAGGACTAACACGTTTGTCAGAGGCAGCAAGAGCAGCAGATTTAACCTGGGGACCACTATTCCTGCGTTTAGGACAGTCACCTGTCCAATGCCCCCTGCCTTTGCAATAATGGCATGTGTTAGTGGAGTCAAACTGTACTTGACCATATGCAACCCGTTCTGGTCTGCTGTTACCCAGATGACCAATTCCTTCATCTCCCTTCACATGACTTACACCACGTTTACCACCTCCCCGGTAACCAAAATCATCCCGAGAGTGGTACTCACGGCCACCCCTGTGTGTAAGCACATACTCATCTGCCAGCTTAGTGGCCTTGGCAGCAGTCTTCACTTACACAGCAATATGACCGGGAATAGAGTTCTTAAACTGCTCTAGAACAACCAAATTACAAAGGTCACCAAAAGTGCTGACCTCTAAGGAAGCACACCACCGACTGAAATGAGTCTCCAGCTCCCTGGCAAACTCAACATGAGTCTGCTTCCCAGACTTCTCCCAGCTCCTAAACCTTTGTCGGTAAGCCTCCGGCACCAACTCATAAGCGGTCAAAACAGCATCCTTCACAGTGATGTAAACTTTGCTTTCAGCTACTGTGAGAGCAGAGTACGCTTCCTGCGCTTTACCTGTGAACACACACTGTAGCAACAGTGTTCGGTCTGAATCTGACCACCCCCTACTGTCAGCCACGCGCTCAAACAGGGAGAAAAATGTGTCTGGATCTCGCTCACCAAACTGAGGAACTAAGCGCAGGTTACTGGCAACATCAAACGAACCAGAATTTGACCTACCAGAAGCATAGCCCGGACCCCCTAAACTCAGCCTATGCTCCTCCACTTCCAGCCTGTTCACCTCAGCCTGTGGCTGAAGCAACTCACGCTTTTGTTCAAAAGTTAAACCAGGATCACCAGACACAACAGCTTCCGAAACTGTACCGGCAGCCTGCAACTTACCAGGTTTGATAACCTCCGACTCAGATTAGCTTTGATAATAGCTTTGATACTTTCTTTAGACCGTCTATCACTGATCTCCAATTCAAAATGATCAGCAATCCTCAGTAACTGGTCGCGTGTGCAGCGCTCCAGCCCCTCCTCGGACGGATCACTCAAAAAATCCTCCACACTAGCCATGCCAACTAACACACAATTACCTGTCCAAAACACACAGATTACGCCAACCAATGCACCCGAACCAAATTACAATAGCCCACTTACCTGAGTTGAGCCCCCCCACAGACACCGCAACGTCACAGTAGAGCCGTCCCTCCAACTAAGCTCCCCCCTAGTCTTCGGATGTTACTTGTGGTGGGTTCTTATGCACTAACGCCCGCGAGCCCAGTAAAGCAACCAAAAAATAATGGCGACTCACCTGCAGATCCGGATGTGCTCCCGAGACAACTTCTCTGACCACGTTCACGACACTCTAAAAAAATACCCCCCAACGAACTCCAAAAGGGAACTCGCTGTAAAGCCTAACAGGGACAGAACCAGCTTTCGTCTGTCTCCCATTTTTGTTGCAGCCTTAGAGCCGTGACAAGAGTAATACATTTGCATCACAAAATCGTTGTGCATGAAAAAGTCAGGGGGCCACCGCGACGGCGGCACTGTAACACCATTCAAAGGATATCTGTTGGAACAGGGAAACACGAGTTAATGACCACAATAATATCACATATACATAAAGAGAGTAAAGTGAGGAAAGGTGTCAGATGAGGCCCCCCAGCAGTCTAGGCCTATAGCAGCTTAACTATGGGATGTTTCAGGATCACCTGAGCCATCCCTAACTATAAGCTTTATCAAAAAGGAAAGTTTTAAGCCTGGTCTTAAAAGTGGAAAGGGTGTCTGCTTCCCGGACATTTACTGGCAGCTTATTCCACAATTGAGGGGCCTGATAACTGAAGGCTCTGCCTCCCATTCTACTTTTAGAAACTCTGGGAACCTCAAGTAAACCTGCAGTTTGGGAACGAAGTGCTCTGTTAGGAAAATATCTTACAATGAGATCTTTAAGATATGATGGAGCTCGGTCATTAAGAGCTTTATATGTGAGGAGAAGAATCTTAAATTCTATTCTGAATTTAACAGGGAGCCAATGAAGAGAAGCTAAAACTGGAGAAATATGATCTCTCCTGTTAGTTCTCGTCAAAACTCTGGCTGCAGCATTTTGGATCAACTGAAGGCTTTTCAACTGAAGGCTTTGTGATGCAAATGTATTACTCTTTTGAACACATATTGTTTTGAGAAGCAAGACTTTATTTTTCTAGCCCCAGCCAACTAGCCGGACTACCTTCATCAACACCAAAACGAGGCTGGAACTCGGCTCACAGGACGCAGCAGGGGGTAAGAAAATGTTCATAAATGATGTTGCTGATATGGGATGTTCCTGTCAAAAGAGGCGAACTGTCCCTTTAACCTGCTGTACTCTTTTCACTAGCCCCATCTCTACAGCTGTCTCTCTTCCTAGTAGGTTGCAAACAGTATGCCCTTGAGCTAAATATATGTTGAAGATATACCTTTTCTGTTTGTGTAAGGTGCTGGCTGTGAACTGTCCAACAATGTTTAATGCACCTCCAGGGCTATCTAGGGGTCCACTACTATGAATTAGTTTTCGTTTTGGCTGTAGCATTTTGAATGTCTTTAGGTTCATTACAGTAATATCTGCTCCTGTATTAATTCTGAACCTTACAGGGGTGTTCCCTACATTTATTTGTTCAATACAATGCTCAGCACTGCCCTGATTTACTTTACTCACTGCCCCAAGATGAAAGTTTTCCTCCACATCTCGACTGTAACTAACCTCTCTTACTGACTTGGAGAAGCATATCCTCCCCCAGCAGGGCAGGTTGGATGGTGTTGAACGCACTGGAGAAATCAAAAAACAGGATTCTCACAGTGCTTCCCGGTTTGTCCAGGTGGGTACTGGCACGGTGGAGCAGGAAGATGATGGCGTCCTCCACTCCCAAGTCTCGGCTGGTAGGCAAACTGAGGAGGATCCAGTGATGAGCTGACCTGGGGCCGAAGAAGTGACAGGACCAGCCTCTCCAGGGACTTCATCAGGTGGGACGTCAGCGCCACCGGTCTGTAGTCACTGGAGGTGCTGGGACGCGCCTTCTTTGGTGCTGGAACCAGGCAGGACGTCTTCCACAGCACAGGGACCTTCTCCAGACTCAGGCTCAGGTTGAAGATGTGCTGCAGGACTCCACTCAGCTGGGCAGCACATGTTTTGAGGACCCTCCGGGAGATAATATGGCCGCAGACTCAAGCAGTTCAATGTCCGAGCTGCACACACGCTCCGTCACAGTTACATGTCCAGGATGACACCACTTGTTGTTAATAAGAATAGCAAGTCCCCCACCTTTCCTCTTGCCACTCTCACGGGGACTCCTGTCTGCCCGAACAGTCTGAAAGCCGTCCACAGTTATATTTGAGTCCGGGATGTCCTCGTGGAGCCACGTCTCACGCGAAACACCCGCTGAGTCCTCACCAGGCCCGCCAGCTCCTCCATCTTGTTAGCGAACGACTTTGTGTTTCCCATGGTGAAGGAAGGGAGATAAGGTTTCTATCTCCGCTTCTTCTCCCGGTGTTTTCGTCCAGCCTTACATCCCCGGTACTTCCTTGTCAGCTCTCTGGGTATTACAGGCCTTTTCACTATTAGAGAGAGCAACTGTTGCTGGCTGCTTGACACGGGTTACTTGCTCATACATTTTTTGACAAACAGAAGTGATATTGATTGGTTTAATCGAACACTACAGGAATGGAGTGACAGGGAAGTCTCGAGTTTATGGGGCTGATATGTGACCAAGGAATTATGATGTCAGTTTTCAACTCTGTCATTAAAAGGTCAGCAGCATTTACGCTGCAGGGTACATGTTGTAACAACTTGGTTCAGTTCAACTTGACATGTGATGAGACTCTGCCTAAAAGAGGGATTGATAGCTTAACAGCTGTCCATGGTTGACCTGCAGATGTAGTATTACATAATTAATTATACTCAACTTTCTGCACATTCCAATAGCAGACAGAGTTTTGTCACTGGTCTGTCATATACACCAGTCTTCGTTCTGATCTTCACTGTTCTCACAAGCCCTTTGGAGGCATTTTTTGCTCACCTCTTTTCCCTCTCACACGCCTGCACACTACACATTTTGACAGGACTCTGCAGGCAGCTGAGTTGGCATTCACGATCCAATATCTTTTTCTGAGCTGAGAGAGCACGTGGTTTCTTCCAACATGTCCAAGTTGCTCATGGATGTGTCGGAGAATGAGTGTGGAGATATGAAGGTCTTTGGGGAGTATCATTGGCCGCTTGGCCTCTTCAGGCATTGTTGCCCTCTTCAGTCTTCCTCCTACCCTCAAAACTCCATCCTCCAGCACAGGGTCCAGTTTGTAGATGGTGCTCTTTCGGCTCAGTCCAGTGTCAGCAGCAGATGTGTTCAATCTTGCAAGTTCCTCTGAATACCTCTGATGTTGGCAGAATACCACAATGGCCTTCTCTGCCCTCTGCAGGTCATCCATGGAAATGCAACGTCCACCCAGTGTCTTCATCTCGTCATCCAGGGTCTTGCTTTGGCTCCGTGTCTTTGGGATCACAACCTGCTGTGACTGCTGTTTTCTTTTCAATTTCAATGTGAGGTAATCCTTCAGCTTCAGATACCACACCACAGCTCTCTTCAGCTTGCTCCAGCTTGAGTAGTGATGTAGTAACTGCCATGTGGGACTACCACACTTCTGGATTGCACCATTACATGTGGCTGAACTCTTCACCTCAAGGTCATCTTCTGAAAGTGACAATGACTGTAATGGGTTCTGCGGCCACTCACCCTCTGATGTCCAAAGGAATTCTGGTCCATTCAGCCCTCTCTGCATTTCACAAAGGTGGTTGCCTTCACTCCTCTGCTTGCAACATCAGCCGGGTTCAGTTTAGTTCCAATGTATCTCCATTGCGAGATGTCTGTATTCTCTCTTATAACAGCAATTCTATTGGCTACAAATGTTCGAAATCTTGTGTGTTGGTTTGCTATGTATTTCAGCACTGACTGGCTGTCCGTCCAGAATGTTGAGCTGTTCAGCTCCATCTCCAATTCTCTTCTGAGCATCATGTCCACTCTCACTGCTACAACTGCTGCCACCAGCTCCATGCGAGGTATGGTCATCTGCTTCAGTGGCGCCACCCTGGCCTTGCCGAGCATGAAGGCGATGTTCACAGTGTGGGTCTCTGAATGTAGGCGCAGGTAACTGACTGTACCATAGCCTTGCTCACTTGCGTCTGAGAAGTGATGGAGTTCAGCCTCCACAGACGTTCCAAATTCACTTGGCTTCACACAGCGTGCCACTCTAGACCAGCCATCCATCTTCTCCATCTCTCCACACACGCCTGGGGTATTGGATGGTCCCAGCTGCACTTCAGTCTGCAAAGCTCCTGCAGGAGCAACTTGGCAGGCAGAGTTAGAGGAGACAGGAAACCCAGAGGGTCATATATAGAACTGACCATTGACAGTATGTTTCTCCTTGTGGGTGCTTTGTCAGGGATGGAGATATTAAACTTGAATGTGTCACTTTCCACACACCACAGCAAGCCTAATGCTCTTTCTGTGGGCAATTTGTCTCTGTCCAAATCCAGCTCTTTCATTTCAGTGGCTCTATCTTCTTTGGGTACATGTGCAAGTACAGTGCGGCTGTTACTCACCCACTTGGTAAGGTGAAATCCTCCCTTGTGGCAGACACAGGTAAGTTCTCTCATCAGCTCCACTGCTTGTTCTTCTGTTTCAAGAGACTTCAAACAGTCATTGACATAAAAATTTGATTCAATTGTGCTCACCACATCTGGACTACAAGTGCCTCTGTTGTCTTTAGTTGTCTGTCTTAGTGCAAAGTTTGCACAGCTTGGAGAGGACACTGCTCCAAAGATATGCACAGTCATGCGGTACTCAACAGGGGGCAGAGATACGTCACCTTTAGGCCACCAGAGGAAGCGAAGAAAGTCAACATCACCTCTTGACACTCTGACTTGGTGAAACATTGACTTAATGTCAGCCATCAAGGCAACTGGATGTTGTCTGAATCTTGTGAGCACACCAATGAGAGTGCTTGTCAGATCTGGGCCTTGGAGGAGTGCAGCATTGAGAGATGTTCCATGGTATGTGGCGCCACAGTCAAACACCACTCTGATGGTGCCTTTCTTTGGATGGAAAACACCGTGATGTGGGACATACCAGAGCCTTCCATCAGCTCGTTTTTGTGTCAAAACTTTTAATTAATTGGTTGCAATGAGGGTGTGAAGAGTATTTCAAGCAATATGTAAAAAAAATGTTCCAGAAAAAGATCCCCTACCCCGGCTTTAAGGCAAAAATAATAAATCAAAAATAGGTCGCTACTTTTCAACAAAACGTGTCCATCAAACTCAAAAATCCTTTTCAAAAAGTTTCAGAAAGGTATAATGGCGTTTTCTTCTCGAACCGTCAAGTCAAACCAAAAGCGGAGCTTAAAGGCGGGGTAGGGGATCTTTTTCTGGAACATTTTTTTACATATTGCTTGAAATACTCTTCACACCCTCATTGCAACCAATTAATTAAAAGTTTTGACACAAATATGAAAAGTTTTAGTGGCCTCTAGAACGTACAATCTAGGAAAAACAGTATCCAAAGGTCCGTTCACAATGATTGGATACTGATGCCGTCTATCAAACTGAGATCTGCTCCTCCCTCCCCCTCCTTCTCCCTGTGCGCGTACCCTGCTCCGTGAACGTCCAGAAGCTTGGCAGGAAGCTAAACTAGAGCCAGCTTGGCTAGCACCTAGCATTATTAAACGTATAGTTAGCATATACTAAATACTAAATACGGCAACGATCGATGCTTGCTGTCAGAACAGCGCTCGTGCACCTTCGTGCTCGTGCGCGTTCATGTACTCTAGAGGCGTGCCTTCGGGGGGAAAGTGAAGAAAAGGGTTGGGACTTTTTACCTGTGTATTTTCAAAATGCAGCTTCGCTGGACTCAAAATCCAGGATCTCCTACCCTACCTTTAAAACAAAAATATAGGCCTACTCCTTAATTCAAAACTCAAAAGTTCGTCCGTAAAAGGGTATTCAAAAGTTCAATATGTTTTCTTTAAAGTCCGACAGTTCAATTAACTCAAAGTTTCCATACCTTCGAAGGGGCTTTGCTTTAAAATGTTTGTTCTCCGCTTGTTCATGCGTCAAGGCCTTTCCACTCGGCGTTTCCTTTGTTCTTCAAGTTTGCGCTTTCCAAGTCCAGCGAGTTCCTTTCCACATAAATCCAAAGAATGTTCAGTGTTCCACGAAGCAGTTCTTCTTGCGTACATCAAAGACTATTGTATTGTCCAAACCTTGGTGTTATTTTGGTGTCCCATTGACCTTTGTTTGCTTGACAATTCCTGGGGTTCGGTGTGATGATCACTGACTCGTGCAAAACAGTCGAGGAGTCGAAAATAAAGTTGATTGTGGTTTAATAACAGAAATAACATAAATTACACACTTCAAGGGTTCAAGTGACTTTCTAAGTTTCTAAAGTTCTAGATTCCAATGTCCATTCATGCTTCCTCTCTTTGCCACGGTCTTTGATGGTGTGCGCATCACCGAACCCTCCCATTGGCATCCGGATGGCACACCTGTATACCTGTCGGTATATTTCCCCCTTTGCCTGTAGAGGGCGTACTCATTCATTCACACTCACTCATTCACTCACTCTTACTCATACATACTCAAAAAGGAATGATATTAGATGTAGAGAAACAAATTAAGTTCTGAATGTAAAAAAATGGAATTTGTAAATAATAATATTTAAAGACAATAAATTATAAACATAAACTATTCAAATGGCTCCTACACCTACAAAGAAGTAAGAGAGTTCAATATTGACGAAGAACAATCTAAAAAATATTGTTGATGAAAAAAAGTTAAATTATAAAGTTTGCGTATCTCGACAATTGTAAGTCAGACTTACTCAAATCATTTTGTTTCTTTCAAAACAAGAATTTGAATGACTGTGAGTATAACTTTTAAACTCTCCCACGACTTTTCACAGAACCATGATGTGATTTCCATGAACATTCAAAACCTTTAAGGAACATAAATGTACATCATTTAGCTATTGTATAAAAAACAGGAACAAAACTAAAGGTTAAAAATTTGGGATTTAAAATATTTTGCATTTTAGAAAACTCACCAATTATAATTAGTAGCAGATTTTAGGATGATTTTATAGTTGGTTTTTGTTTGCATATGGGATTTATTGAAAAATACTAATACTAACTAGAAAAGCAGAAATGAAAAAACTTAAAACTTTGGGGAGTTGGTAAGTTTGTGTCATTTGCATGATATTTAGTTTTCCTGCAATGCTCACAGAAAGTAGAAGAACTGAGAGCACTGGAGGTCCTCTGACAACAGGTGGTCGTGTCATTATTTCCTCCATAGGACAGGAAGCATTCAGACAGGTGCCTTAATCAGAACATGGACTCCTTGACTCAATCATCCCTGTCAGGGGCCATAATTACTCCACTATCATTTTAATTACAACTTGGCCTGCTAATTGAGTCATCATTTACTTTGCAGGGGCTGCATTTATATGCATATCACCACTAACTCTTCCTGACTTTCATTGCCATATCGCTGCTCCAGGAAAAAGCCTGTCAAGTTTCCCTTTTATTTATGCTCTTTTCTTGACAGAAAAACACTGTGGATTTGAGGGGAGCCTCATATGGCACCCAATTATCCCATTACGTAGATTGTTTCAAACACTTTGATGTTTGAACAATTTACCCAGGAAGTAAAGAAAGTGGCCAAACAGTAATATATTAAGAAGGAATGGCAAACAAGAGTCACAAATGGTGAAGAAGGAAGGAGGGACAAAGAGACAGGTGCTGCAGGCAAAGTGAAAGTACAGAGAGGTGTTAAGGGCAGCTTACTAAAGCTTTTTTCATGCATGCATTTCAACCCTCAAATTTTCAGACACGTTTCAGAGGGGCAGCATATGAGAAAACACATTTGAAGATGATTTAACGTGAATGTGTTAATGCAGCAGTTAATATTTTGGTGTAAGAGCTGCTGCTTCATAGTACTTTCTACTGAACTATTCTTCTTTCTAGATGCTCAAGATATTGTGGATATATTCAGTTCCTTTCATATAGATATAATAATAATACATTTTATTTAAAAAGTGTTTTTCTAAATAC
This sequence comes from Odontesthes bonariensis, assembly GCF_027942865.1. Lineage (NCBI taxonomy): Eukaryota > Metazoa > Chordata > Actinopteri > Atheriniformes > Atherinopsidae > Odontesthes > Odontesthes bonariensis. The sequence continues at coordinate 881,636 of NC_134510.1, forward strand.
TCAAAGACACTTTACATAAAAACGAAATAAAATCAGCAAAACAATATAAAATAGTACACTAAAAACACATTAGACTGAGGTTAAACATTAAAAGCACTTTTAAAAAAGCGAGTTTTTGTCAGAGATTTGAAGGTGGACGAGTCAGTTCACTATTGACCGGGGACAGGGCCGGTTTTTGCTATGGGCAATGTGGGCGACCGCCCAGGGTGCAAAAATAAAACCAAAAACTTGCCAGTTTTCTAGACTACCGCTCATTTCCATGTCAAGTTAGTGGAGTCACGTCAACTTGCTGCTGAGAGTCCTGATAGACTGATCCCAGGCCACAACACAAACTGCTTCCAATCCAAATAAATTGTATTTCATTCCTAAAATTAAGACCTTCATGTAATTAACTGGGTTATGTTAAAAATGAAAAAAATAAAATAAATCTGTGCAGTCATCTACGTGAATGTGTTTACATGACGTGACTCGGGTTGATTGACGGGTGAACGGACGGTGTTAATGGGAAAAGCAAAAGGTAATAATGTGGAATCATCATGGATCATCATCATGGTGAAAGACCAAAGAAGCCATCAGGTGCCCAGTTTAGAAAGAGACAGACCCGGCGGCAGAGACAAGCTATTGGACGGGCATTTTAATGAGTAGGGGGGGCCCCTAGTGGGGGGTCTGGGGGTCTTCCCCCAGAAAATTTGGTATTTCTTAGATGCAATTTTCTGCATTTTAACCGAATTGTGGGCCCCGTTTCAGCCCAATAAGGAACTGTCCTTTTCTTACTAAATACGTGATGATTCCATTATTTCAAGGGATGGTTGGCAACTCGTTTAGGCAGCCCTGGCAAACACATCACGCTTCCTTTAAAGTAGGCATTCGGAGACATCTCGAATAGCCTGCACAGTTTCATCCACTCTGTATAATCATCGGTGCATAAATTGAACGCAAAGCCCAGATCACGTTTGCCCCTTTCTAGTCGCCATTAATACTAATACACACAACGAGCAAACAGGAGCGCAACAACAACAGCAACGCCCACGCACGGCCACAGTGAATTCAGACTGGCGTTGAGCCGACATCAGAACGCATTTGAACATGTAGTTCAGGGTCGGACTGGGAAAACCCCCCCCAGTATTAATTAGTATCTCCAATCTAATTAAATAAAAATAAAAAACGAGCACAGACCGCTCAGTCAATGGCATGTACCCATAGAAAAAATACACACACAACACACAACCTGACTATCGGCTAACAACCATGATCAGTAGGCTAACCTACACAAACCCAGACACATAATGGCTCGGCGGCCAGCAATCGGATAAACCAATGAAGTGAATCAATCCTGTGAAAGAATGAAAACAAGTGAATGAAACCTGCACTCACCCATTATGAAGTTAACTCTGCCAGCCCCATAATCTTGCCCCTGCTCAGCCAACTCCTTGACGTCGGGTATGTTTGGTAACGTTACGGCGGCTAGCATTAGCAATGAGGCTGCTAGGCATGCTAAATCGGTAGCATTAGGCTACTGAAGAAAGCTAGTCTTTTTAGCTACATTATATTATCATCTTTCTTCTCGGCTATAACCTTTGTTTACGGCCACTGGCCCTAACCTGACGCGCTAGCTGTCAAATCACCGGAAGTTTTCACCGGAAGTACTGGCGCACACACAAAAGCTCTCAACAGGCATATCTTTCTTTCATTCCGCCCAGATGAAATTTAATGCCACTCTTCAAAAATCAGAGAAATTTAAGACATTTTAAGACCTTAAAAAACGTATTTTTTATTTAAGACTTTTAGATCGTGTCCCCTCATGCACTGCAGTGTTTGAGGCAATCTCCGGTCAAACGTCAAAGTGAACCCAGGGGGGGCACACCGGCGTGGATGGGAGGGCAATGCCCGCGAGTGCCCCCCCGTGGCGCCGGCGCTGGAAAGAGAAGAAGAGAAGAAGAGGAGAAACGGGCAAAAGATAAAGGGATGCAGATTTCTGAGTGACCTGAGTGACCTTGGCTATAGGCTATCTGTTAGCCTCTTGCTAATATGTTGCTATTAGCCACGACTATATTTGATTTTTAGTTTTGCTGAACTAGAATTAGATTTGAGGCATCATGTCATGCAACTAATTTCACCCAAAGGCAACCTGGTCTGGTTTGTGTTTGCAACACAACATGTTAATGCCAGCTTGAGCTTAACAACAGAGCTACAGTTGTTACAGCTCTGTTGTCATCATAACTGCAGCCTTTTTTTTTTTAGCTTTCTTCGTTATTTTTTAGGATTTTGAGGTTATTTAAGGATTTGTGATTGATATTTATATACCGTATTTCCTTTATTTATCGTGGTTTTTTTCAGTTCTTTTTGTACCTTTTTGTATTTAAGATTATATATAATAAAATAATACAAATAATATAATATGTTGTTGTGTTGTTGCCGGGGTAAGTCTTTTTTTTTTTTGGAGGGATGGTTCGCCCAGGGTGTAAATCTAGCCAGGACCGCCTGTGACCGGGGGCTTGCATTCTGCGGTGGCTTCAGGCCGACAAGTCTGGGATATCTTTTGGCGCGTTTCCACTAGCTCGCTTCAGCTCGGCGCGCTATTTGCGTGTTTCCACTAGCACGCAGTACCTGCAACCGGGTAGATTTTCCGTACCACCTCAGCCTGGTTCCAAGCGGGCCGAAGCGTTACTAAAACGTGACGCCAGCCGACTGCCTTCCACTGATTGGGCGATGAGTGTCGTCACTTTTCAATCCTGTTTTGTCTGGCGGCCAGGAGTCTTCTCTTGCTCTCTGTGTGACAAAAAGCCACAGGGTGAGCAGCAGCCACAGGGCGAGCAGCAGCCACAGGGCGAGCAGCCACAGGGTGAGCAAGCCACAGGGCGAGCAGCAGCCACAGGGCGAGCAGCCACAGGGCGAGCAGCAGCCACAGGGCGAGCAGCAGCCACAGGGTGAGCAGCAGCCACAGGGCGAGCAGCAGCCACAGGGTGAGCAGCCACAGGGTGAGCAGCAGCCACAGGGTGAGCAGCTACAGGGTGAGCAGCAGCCACAGGGCGAGCAGCAGCCACAGGGTGAGCAGCAGCCACAGGGCGAGCAGCAGCTACAGGGTGAGCAGCAGCCACAGGGCGAGCAGCAGCCACAGGGTGAGCAGCAGCCACAGGGCGAGCAGCAGCTACAGGGTGAGCAGCAGCCACAGGGCGAGCAGCAGCCACAGGGCGAGCAGCAGCCACAGGGTGAGCAGCCACAGGGTGAGCAGCCACAGGGTGAGCAGCAGCCACAGGGTGAGCAGCTACAGGGTGAGCAGCAGCCACAGGGTGAGCAGCAGCCACAGGGTGAGCAGCTACAGGGTGAGCAGCAGTCACAGGGTGAGCAGCAGCCACAGGGCGAGCAGCAGCCACAGGGTGAGCAGCCACAGGGCGAGCAGCAGCCACAGGGTGAGCAGCTACAGGGTGAGCAGCAGCCACAGGGTGAGCAGCAGCCACAGGGTGAGCAGCAGCTACAGGGCGAGCAGCAGCTACAGGGCGAGCAGCAGCCACAGGGTGAGCAGCCACAGGGCGAGCAGCAGCCACAGGGCGAGCAGCAGCCACAGGGCGAGCAGCAGTCACAGGGTGAGCAGCCACAGGGCGAGCAGCAGCCACAGGGTGAGCAGCAGTCACAGGGTGAGCAGCAGCCACAGGGTGAGCAGCAGCCACAGGGCGAGCAGCCACAGGGCGAGCAGCAGCCACAGGGTGAGCAGCAGTCACAGGGTGAGCAGCAGCCACAGGGCGAGCAGCAGCCACAGGGTGAGCAGCAGCCACAGGGTGAGCAGCCACAGGGCGAGCAGCAGCCACAGGGTGAGCAGCAGCCACAGGGCGAGCAGCAGCTACAGGGTGAGCAGCAGCCACAGGGCGAGCAGCAGCCACAGGGTGAGCAGCAGCCACAGGGCGAGCAGCAGCTACAGGGTGAGCAGCAGCCACAGGGCGAGCAGCAGCCACAGGGCGAGCAGCAGCCACAGGGTGAGCAGCCACAGGGTGAGCAGCCACAGGGTGAGCAGCAGCCACAGGGTGAGCAGCTACAGGGTGAGCAGCAGCCACAGGGTGAGCAGCAGCCACAGGGTGAGCAGCTACAGGGTGAGCAGCAGTCACAGGGTGAGCAGCAGCCACAGGGCGAGCAGCAGCCACAGGGTGAGCAGCCACAGGGCGAGCAGCAGCCACAGGGTGAGCAGCTACAGGGTGAGCAGCAGCCACAGGGTGAGCAGCAGCCACAGGGCGAGCAGCAGCTACAGGGCGAGCAGCAGCCACAGGGTGAGCAGCCACAGGGCGAGCAGCAGCCACAGGGCGAGCAGCAGCCACAGGGCGAGCAGCAGTCACAGGGTGAGCAGCCACAGGGCGAGCAGCAGCCACAGGGTGAGCAGCAGTCACAGGGTGAGCAGCAGCCACAGGGTGAGCAGCCACAGGGCGAGCAGCAGCCACAGGGTGAGCAGTAGCCACAGGGTGAGCAGCAGCCACAGGGCGAGCAGCAGCCACAGGGCGAGCAGCAGCCACAGGGTGAGCAGCCACAGGGTGAGCAGCCACAGGGCGAGCAGCAGCCACAGGGTGAGCAGCAGCCACAGGGCGAGCAGCAGCCACAGGGTGAGCAGCAGCCACAGGGCGAGCAGCAGCCACAGGGCGAGCAGCAGCCACAGGGTGAGCAGCCACAGGGTGAGCAGCTACAGGGTGAGCAGCAGCCACAGGGCGAGCAGCAGCCACAGGGTGAGCAGCTACAGGGTGAGCAGCAGCCACATGGCGAGCAGCAGCCACAGGGTGAGCAGCAGCCACAGGGCGAGCAGCAGCCACAGGGTGAGCAGCTACAGGGTGAGCAGCAGCCACAGGGCGAGCAGCAGCCACAGGGCGAGCAGCAGCCACAGGGTGAGCAGCCACAGGGTGAGCAGCAGCCACAGGGTGAGCAGCTACAGGGTGAGCAGCAGCCACAGGGTGAGCAGCAGCCACAGGGCGAGCAGCAGCTACAGGGCGAGCAGCAGCCACAGGGTGAGCAGCCACAGGGCGAGCAGCAGCCACAGGACGAGCAGCAGCCACAGGGCGAGCAGCAGTCACAGGGTGAGCAGCCACAGGGCGAGCAGCAGCCACAGGGTGAGCAGCAGTCACAGGGTGAGCAGCAGTCACAGGGTGAGCAGCAGCCACAGGGCGAGCAGCAGTCACAGGGTGAGCAGCCACAGGGCGAGCAGCAGCCACAGGGTGAGCAGCAGCCACAGGGTGAGCAGCCACAGGGTGAGCAGCAGTCACAGGGCGAGCAGCCACAGGGTGAGCAGCAGTCACAGGGCGAGCAGCCACAGGGTGAGCAGCAGTCACAGGGTGAGCAGCCACAGGGTGAGCAGCAGCCACAGGGCGAGCAGCAGCCACAGGGCGAGCAGCAGCCACAGGGTGAGCAGCCACAGGGCGAGCAGCAGCCACAGGGTGAGCAGCAGTCACAGGGTGAGCAGCCACAGGGTGAGCAGCAGCCACAGGGTGAGCAGCAGTCACAGGGCGAGCAGCCACAGGGTGAGCAGCAGTCACAGGGTGAGCAGCCACAGGGTGAGCAGCAGCCACAGGGCGAGCAGCAGCCACAGGGTGAGCAGCAGTCACAGGGTGAGCAGCCACAGGGCGAGCAGCAGCCACAGGGTGAGCAGCAGTCACAGGGTGAGCAGCCACAGGGTGAGCAGCAGCCACAGGGTGAGCAGCAGTCACAGGGCGAGCAGCAGCCACAGGGTGAGCAGCAGCCACAGGGCGAGCAGCAGCCACAGGGTGAGCAGCCACAGGGTGAGCAGCCACAGGGCGAGCAGCAGCCACAGGGTGAGCAGCAGCCACAGGGCGAGCAGCAGCCACAGGGTGAGCAGCAGCCACAGGGCGAGCAGCAGCCACAGGGTGAGCAGCAGCCACAGGGTGAGCAGCAGCCACAGGGCGAGCAGCAGCCACAGGGTGAGCAGCCACATGGTGAGCAGCTACAGGGTGAGCAGCAGCCACATGGCGAGCAGCAGCCACAGGGTGAGCAGCAGCCACAGGGCGAGCAGCAGCCACAGGGTGAGCAGCTACAGGGTGAGCAGCAGCCACAGGGCGAGCAGCAGCCACAGGGTGAGCAGCCACAGGGTGAGCAGCAGCCACAGGGTGAGCAGCTACAGGGTGAGCAGCAGCCACAGGGTGAGCAGCAGCCACAGGGCGAGCAGCAGCTACAGGGCGAGCAGCAGCCACAGGGTGAGCAGCCACAGGGCGAGCAGCAGCCACAGGACGAGCAGCAGCCACAGGGCGAGCAGCAGTCACAGGGTGAGCAGCCACAGGGCGAGCAGCAGCCACAGGGTGAGCAGCAGTCACAGGGTGAGCAGCAGTCACAGGGTGAGCAGCAGCCACAGGGCGAGAAGCAGTCACAGGGTGAGCAGCCACAGGGTGAGCAGCCACAGGGTGAGCAGCAGTCACAGGGCGAGCAGCCACAGGGTGAGCAGCAGTCACAGGGCGAGCAGTCACAGGGCGAGCAGCCACAGGGCGAGCAGCAGCCACAGGGCGAGCAGCAGCCACAGGGTGAGCAGCAGTCACAGGGTGAGCAGCCACAGGGTGAGCAGCAGCCACAGGGTGAGCAGCAGTCACAGGGCGAGCAGCAGCCACAGGGCGAGCAGCAGCCACAGGGTGAGCAGCAGTCACAGGGCGAGCAGCAGCCACAGGGCGAGCAGCAGCCACAGGGTGAGCAGCAGTCACAGGGTGAGCAGCCACAGGGTGAGCAGCAGCCACAGGGTGAGCAGCAGTCACAGGGCGAGCAGTCACAGGGCGAGCAGCCACAGGGCGAGCAGCAGCCACAGGGCGAGCAGCAGCCACAGGGTGAGCAGCAGTCACAGGGTGAGCAGCCACAGTGCGAGCAGCAGCCACAGGGTGAGCAGCAGTCACAGGGTGAGCAGCCACAGGGTGAGCAGCAGTCACAGGGTGAGCAGCCACAGGGTGAGCAGCAGCCACAGGGCGAGCAGCCACAGGGTGAGCAGCTACAGGGTGAGCAGCAGCCACAGGGTGAGCAGCAGTCACAGGGCGAGCAGCCACAGTGCGAGCAGCAGCCACAGGGTGAGCAGCAGCCACAGGGTGAGCAGCTACAGGGTGAGCAGCAGCCACAGGGTGAGCAGCAGTCACAGGGCGAGCAGCCACAGGGTGAGCAGCAGTCACAGGGTGAGCAGCCACAGGGTGAGCAGCAGCCACAGGGCGAGCAGCCACAGGGTGAGCAGCAGTCACAGGGTGAGCAGCCACAGGGCGAGCAGCAGCCACAGGGTGAGCAGCAGCTACAGGGCGAGCAGCAGTCACAGGGTGAGCCTCCATGTCCTCCATGCTATCCTCCTCCTATGTTGTTGTTGTTGTTGTTGTTGTTCCGGTCGCGCAGCCGTATTACGATGACCCCGCCCACGTCGAGGAGGCACGAAGTATACTCGGTTGTAATGGAAACACAACCAAACCGAGCCGTGCCGAGATGGTGGAAATGCACCATTTGTGTCCCAGCTCAGTATCACTTTGGGACAACTGATTGAATAAAAGTTTCTGAAAACTCCTGTAGGTTGTTCCCTTCAGTGTCTTCAGACATTCCATATACACAAATATTATTTCTTTGTGTTCAGGCTTCCAGGGGGGTATTCCTAGAAAGTAGCTAAAGAAAGCCAGGCTATAGCCGGAAAGCGTCGCTTGAACTAGCGCCATCTCCCAATTAAGCCTCAAGTCGTTCCTCGAAGATATTTTAGCTGCATCTCGGTGAGGCTAATCCAAGCGAGGCTTACATAGCCTAGCTTAGTGCGAGTGCACGAGGAACGTAAGAAGCCCTGACGAGTGGATGGTGGAAAAACGGAGATCTGTGTGAAAAGGAGAGCGAGACAAGCGCTGTTATTTTTTCAGCAGCTGAACAAATAATGCTGATGGAGCTGTATGAGGATTTTAAAAGTGTCATCACCAGAAATGGTAATACAGCTGTGATCAATAAAGCGAAGAAACATGGCCAGGCTAACTGCTGACAGACTAAATGTGTAAGTTCTGAAAGTTTCATACCATTGTCAATTGTTAGACATTTCTTTTACTGTCCTCATGTATTTATGCTCTCCTCTTTGTGTTATAATGTGTTTACATAAAGCATGCTGAATTGTCTCTGTATGAGATGTACAGCACACATATACTGGCCCTGCTCACTTTATTAATAACCCAATAATCGACACGCATCATCATACTTTGTGACTATATTATCGTGAGTGTGTGACCCACATATTAATTTTTCACTGTTACTTCTCAACAGGAGCAATCTTAACAGCCAAAAGCGTACCTGGCAGCAGGTGAAGGTAAAGTACAGGAAAATATTTCAGAGTGGTAAGTAGCCTTTGAAGAAATGTGTTTGTCCAATAAAGAGAGCACCAAACTAGATATGGAATACAAGAAACTGAAAATAAAAAAGATCAAGCTAGAGATTATGAAACTGGAGAGGGATGTTAGTATAAATTCAGATAAAGGAGAATTTCGTGTTGTGAACTGTATTTAATTCTGTTTTCTCTCCACAGCTTGAGAAACATGTAATAATAATTAAACAATTCAACACAACTTGAACTCAAACCTGTCATTATTGTACGATTCATGCAAAGTGTTAGAAATGTGTTTTTTACATTTATATTCACAGTGGGGTGCCATGACCTAAACGTGTGGAAAGTTATAAATCATCTCTGTCCTTTTAGCCTTCTTACACTTGCTCTGACTTAAACTGCTACTGTGTCAATGCTAAATTATGAAAAGGAGTTCTAACTCAAAGGTCACAACAATAAGGATCAAAGGAAATAACAACGTGGGCTACATAGATAATTGGCAATCTTTCTGGAGAAAACCTGGTCTGATGAGGAGAGACGGCATCCATCCCACTTTGGAAGGAGCAGCTCTCATTTCTAGAAATATGGACGAATTTATTTGCCACCCTAAAACATGACAACCCAGGGCTCAGACCAGGATGCAGAGTTGTAGTCTTACACACTTCTCTGCAGCTTCCCACCTGCTGCTACCCACCCAATCAATGAACACAAAAGGAGCAAATCCTCTTGTGCAAAAAGAAATTATTAAAACAAAAACTTTAACTGAACAAAAACATCAAACTATTAAATGTGGTTTGCTGAATATCAGATCTCTCCTTTCCAAGTCTCTGTTAGTGAATGAGTTGATGTGTGATCATCATATTGATATATTTTGTCTAACAGAAACCTGGCTGCAGCAGGAGGATCATGTTAGCATCATGTTAGCATCATGTTAGCATTAATGAATCATCTCCCTCTGACTGTTTAAATGTTCACGTTCCTGGAACCACAGGCAGACGAGGAGGAGTGGCAGCTATTTTCAGATCAGGGTTACTCATCAGTCCCAGACCCAAGATTAGTTTGAGCTCTTTTGAATCTCTGATTCTCAGTTTTTCCCACGCAAAGTGGAAATCCCAGAAACCTCTTGTGTTTGTTGTTGTGTATCGTCCACCTGGCCCTTATTCTGAGTTTCTGTCTGAATTCTCAGAGTTTTTATCTCAGTTAGTGCTGAGTACGGATAAAGTCATTGTAGTGGGTGACTTTAATATTCATGTAGATGTTGAAAATGACAGCCTGAATATGAACTTTAATTCTATATTAGACTCTATAGCACAGAAACTGCACTGCTGAAAGTTACCAATGATCTCCTCTTAGCCTCTGATAGCGGACTTGTGTCTGTGCTTGTCCTGTTGGATCTCAGTGCTGCATTTGATACGGTCGATCACAGTATCTTATTACACAGACTTGAACATGTTATTGGGATTAAAGGAACTGCATTAGGCTGGTTTAAGTCATATTTATCTGATAGATTTCAGTTTGTTCTTGTAAATGAAGAATCTTCCTCACACACCAGAGTAAGTCATGGAGTTCCCCAGGGTTCTGTGCTTGGACCGATTCTTTTCACTTTTATACATGCTTCCATTAGGTAACATTATTAGACAGCATGGCATAAATTTCCATTGCTATGCTGATGATACTCAGCTGTACTTATCTATAAAACCAGATGAACCCAATAGGTTGGTCAGACTACAAGCATGTCTTAAAGACATAAAGACCTGGATGACTCAGAACTGTCTGCTTCTAAATTCAAACAAAACTGAAGTCGTTATCTTTGGACCTGAGCGTTTCAGGGAGAAATTGTCTAGCTATATAGTTACTCTAGATGGTATTTCATTGGCTTTTAGTTCTACAGTGAGGAACCTTGGAGTTATTTTTGACCAGAATTTATCCTTTGACTCTCATATAAAACAGGTTTCTAGGACTGCCTTCTTTCACCTTCGTAATATTGTTAAAATCAGGAACATCTTGTCTCAGAGTGATGCAGAAAAACTAATTCATGCATTTGTTACTTCAAGATTGGACTGCTGTAATTCTTTATTATTGGGCTGTCCCACATATTCTCTGAAAAGCCTCCAGTTGATCCAAAATGCTGCAGCCAGAGTTCTGACGAGAACTAACAGGAGAGATCATATTTCTCCAGTTTTAGCTTCTCTTCATTGGCTCCCTGTTAAATTCAGAATAGAATTTAAGATTCTTCTCCTTACATATAAAGCTCTTAATGACCGAGCTCCATCATATCTTAAAGATCTCATTGTAAGATATTTTCCTAACAGAGCACTTCGTTCCCAAACTGCAGGTTTACTTGAGGTTCCCAGAGTTTCTAAAAGTAGAATGGGAGGCAGAGCCTTCAGTTATCAGGCCCCTCAATTGTGGAATAAGCTGCCAGTAAATGTCCGGGAAGCAGACACCCTTTCCACTTTTAAGACCAGGCTTAAAACTTTCCTTTTTGATAAAGCTTATAGTTAGGGATGGCTCAGGTGATCCTGAAACATCCCATAGTTAAGCTGCTATAGGCCTAGACTGCTGGGGGGCCTCATCTGACACACCTTTCCTCACTTTACTCTCTTTATGTATATGTGATATTATTATGGTCATTAACTCGTGTTTCCCTGTTCCAACAGATATCCTTTGAATGGTGTTACAGTGCCGCCATCGCGGTGGCCCCCTGCCCCCCTCCCCATCCCCCCCTTTCTGTCTTCTCAAACCCCAGCTGGTTGAGGCGGATGGCCACCCTTCCTGAGTCTGGTTCTGCCAGAGGTTTCTTCCTGTTAAAAGGGAGTCGTTTCTCTCCACAGTCGCCTCAGGCACGCTCAGGCCGGGAGATTGGACCGAAAAACAAAAAGTTTTCAGTGCAATCTGTTGGTTTCCTTAGCTAGGAAATTGTTTTTGAATTGGCTCTATATGAACGAATTGGATTATTTTATGAATTATGATTATTATTAATTAATTGAATTCCAATTGGCTTGAATTGGACTTACTATCTACCGTAAATCCTCTAATATAGGCCGGGGCCTTTATTCACTCACGTGCATCTTGGTCCCGACCATTATTGGAAGGAGGCCAGAATTAGAGACAGGCCTCTATTTCTATTTGAGCAAAACAGACTACCAGTGGAATGAATAAAAACGAGATTTTGTGTCAATTTGAACCTATAAAATAGACAAATACCGGCAATTCAGGCTAAATTCCAGTGTAGTACCGGTAATATGGTAACAGAAACGTAGCAAACATACCGGTACCAGTAGACCGCGGTCTAGTGAGCCGCCACTCGTTCATCCGCGGCTCACTTGACCGCAGTTACCAGTAGTGCATTGTCACTTAACCATGGTGATAATTAGGCTACCGGTATTTCATCTCCTCTTCATCTCTCCCCGTAATCTCCTCATCACTCGCGCCAGTCTCTACAACAAGTTCATTATTGTACAGTTCTTCTTCGTCCTCCTCATGTTCTGCTGCCTGTCTGTTCTCTTCCTCGCGCAGACGGGCAGCAGCGCAGGGCTGTAAAAAACGATATCGGTAGTTTGGCCGTTATTGCAAGTCACAGTGGACAGGCTCACTCACGATCGTGATCGCATTCGAATACGATAGTGATAGAAGTGAATGCTAATTTCAACATACCATATAGCCTACTTATTTATTTTTTATTTTACTTAATTTTGCTTTAACTTTGTTGTTACCGGTAATCTGACTGTAAAGCGCATTGAGCTGCAAGTGTTGTATGTTACGATCACAAGTACCGGTATAATGTTGAGGCTGCCCAGAGAAATCGTTGGTTCTAATTATAGACCCGGCCTGTATAAGAGTCCGGCCAGTATTTACCTCCTCCGACAGCGAGACCGGCCAATATTAGAATCCCGGCCAGTAATGGAATACAGGCCAATATTAGAGGATTTACGGTAAGTGCCTTGAGATGACATTTGTTGTATTTGGCGCTATATAAATAAAAATGAATTGAATTGAATTGAATTGAATTGAAATATGTCTTCCTGTACAGGTCCCTCACTGTGTCAGGAGAAACTGAGTCCTTTCAGGCACTAGAACCTGCAGGGACTCAACGAAGAAAAGACTTGAGCCTGAAAAGTTGTCCACAAGACAAAATATATAAAATATGAAGTATACTATTCATTTAAGATGGCTCTGTCAGAAGTCAGCCATGGTGCCTGAGAAGTTTAAGCAATGAACCTGGATTTAATTTGGCCAAAGGTCATTTCTATCCATGCCCTTGTTGTAGCATGTGCATGTGCATGTGCATGCCCTTGTTCCTGGATCAGGATATGGCGTGAGGAGGTACGGCCAGCATGCATAGCCTCTGTCCCCAAGCAGGACACCACTGAACTCTCCTGCAGAATAAGAGAAATGTTGGATGGATATACATGTGTTAAGACTTTAGGCAATTTGATGCAATATGTGCCTTATATGGCTATCTATAATAAAGTATGACGAGCACTTTAAATTCCTTAAGATGACCTCTACACCTGACCTCTCATTAGATTACCAAAATTCTGCCTATGCTACACCTTACTTCAAAAGTACACTCCTTCAGGTTAGTAAAATTCTTGCGCCTTGTGCAAACCTCTGTGCCAGTGAGGATGCTCGGAAGATCCTAGAATCATGAACTGATCCCGGCCATTTAGCCTCAATGTTGGAAAGGAAATGAGCTCCATCACAGATCATCGGTATGCACGGAGGATAGGAGTCAATGATGAGGTTTCACAGGGCATAAATGTAACATGACTCAGCATTACTCAAAGGGGTTTATGTGGTATTTTTCAAAATGAGAAATCCAGTTCAGAGTCTATGGACAATTATCCCCAAGTGTACCTGTACATTTAGGATATGGAAAAATTTTCGGTTTACATAGTCAGCCTCCACGGGTCCAGCAGGGGCCTGGACAATGTGACAATGTTTAAATCCAGACTGAAAACAGTTCTATTTAGATGTGCATATGACACCTGAAAGTATTTTATCTGCACTCTTCACTTTTAAATTAATGAATTAATGTTTTTTTTGTTTTTAGGAATGATTTTGTTGCCTTCTTGTGATTTTATGTAGCTGTAAAGCACTTTGAATTGCCTTGTGTACGAATTGTGCTCTACACATTGCCTTGTCTTGGATGCGTACATGGGTACAGTGTAGTGCACCGATAACATTAGGGAAGCCTGAGGGAGATGATGAACTTAATGCAAATACTTCAGCCAGTAGGTTGTTTTACATTATCGGCTACTGTAAATGTGGAGCAGCAGCCTGAAAGGACATAGCCCCCCCCCCGACATTCGCAATACTGACACTCTCCCTCTGTTCAAGTCTTAACTCAAAACCCATCCGTTTAACTTTGCTTACCTACAGTGATTGCTCCGTTCTGTGTATTTTTAATATGGTAAGATGTTTTAATTCCTGCATTTTATCTAATATCTTGTTTGTGTCCTTGACTGTTTTGAAAGGAGCTTTCAATAATTTGTAACATTAACATTATTACCTGTCCTCCATTTTTCTGAGTCTGGTCCTACGTGGTTGTAGATCGGATGTTTGTTAGGTATTGATTAGTTTTAATGAATACCATGTTCTCTCTCATTTAATTTCATGCTCAATACGTGTGTATAGTTGCGTTTCTTTAGTTGCACTGGCACAGACTGATTGATTTTTCGAGACAGTGAAGGTGGTGATATGATAACCACAGTTTTTGTTTTGTTTTTTAGACAAGACATGAGTTGCGGGAGCGCAGAATTCTTGGTGAACATTTCTTTCCGGAGTCTGTTTCAGCCGGTCGGACATTTTTTGAGTTGCAGCTAAGCTAAGCTTCAACTTTAGCCTGCCCGCGACCAGGCTAGTTCAGCAGCATAAATTACCATGGTTACTCAGCGGGCGTTCAAATAAGCCACGTTCATGAAACGGAACTCTCGCTAAATTTAGCCAGAAGTAGCGAGAAAAGCCAGGCTTTCCGCTAAGCCAGCTTCTAGGAATACCCCCCAGGTCTGTCAGTTTAGCTTGTACTATTTTCTTGACATTGAATAGCTTGAAGTAGAACATCATTAGCTGCGGTAGCCCACTCCTCCACCTCGACACGCTCCTTTCTGCCCCATCCACACTGCTTACCGTGTCCTTTAAGTCTTTGGCAATTTTGTTTAATTTCTTATCAATATGCTTTCTGAAAGATGTAAGTTCTGTGGAGAAGGCACGTAAAAATTGGCTTTGTTCTTAGACATTATGAATGAAATAAGTCTCAGTACTTTTCCATGATGACCTAAAGTGATCCAGGAGTAGGAAGACAAAACAACTGGGAAAGCCTGGGAAAGCAAGGGCAGATTCACACACACACATTGTTTTGGGATGATCCAGAGAATATGACGAAGCATGTTGAACCTACTCATGTCCAATCATACTCGGTCGAATGTGAGTCCAACCTATGAGGCTATAAATGCAAATGAGACCCGGAAATCGAGGCTCTGTCTGACGGACTTCCTGCGGGAGCTCTGTTCCAATGAGCCCAGCGCTGATATGCTTTGATGTGTTACTACCAATAAACACTTTATTTTACTGGAGATTCCTCCGGCTTGTTCTTGAGCTGCCATCAAAAGAATCGAGTCTGACAAAATGGTGCCGTGAACCCGGATGGCAGATTCTAAGGACGGACGGAGGGAGGACAGCTGGTGATCGATGGGGACTTTTTTTTTTTTTCCAGACAATTTGAGGCCCGAACATCAGGTGAGCAGAAAACCTCTTGTATAAACATATGTGAAATTTTTACACATTGGTCATGCTAAATTAAGTTGTCTGAATTAAGATATCCTCTGATCATTAAAAATCCAAGTATGAATTTACCGTCTGTTGGTCACATTGTAAAGTATAAACACATAGTCTCACATAGGGAAAGTAAATAAGTGTCCTGACAATTTAATTCGAACAAATAAAAGACAAGATAAATTCATTTTATAAATGATTATCCCATGGGGGGAACTTCAATTCAATTCAATTCAATTCATTTTTATTTATATAGCGCCAAATACAACAAATGTCATCTCAAGGCACTTAGATAGTAAGTCCAATTCAAGCCAATTGGAATTCAATTAATTAATAATAATCATAATTCATAAAATAATCCAATTCGTTCATATAGTCTTGAAAATTGAGAGGTTTCCGTACGCGAGAGCTCCGCGGGACGATGAGTTATTAATTCCCATAGTTTGGTTGGGTCAGCTAAAGATTTCGGCATAAGGATAAAGGGAAAGAGTATTTTTTAAAAAAATTTTTTTAATTTTTAAATTTTTTCTTTAATTTTTAATTTTTTTTTAATTTTTATTTTTAATTTTTTTTGTTTTCCTTGAAAATGTGGGTGGTTCCTGCTTGACTGATATTTTACTGCACATATCATGCAGATCTCAAGTGGTTCTGTTTCAAAATATTGGGGTTTGGTATAGATAAAAAGGGGGGAGAAAACAGTATTTTTATGGTGTGAATATGTCACAAAAATTGAATGAAAGATGGAAGAAAATGGTCCCGAGGTGAGAAGAAAAACGAGGGACAGATAAATTGGACTGGAGAAATGCAGAAAAAGAGTGTGAGAGTTTGCTCCACTGAGGCTGAGTGT
Source organism: Odontesthes bonariensis (assembly GCF_027942865.1). Taxonomy (NCBI): domain Eukaryota; kingdom Metazoa; phylum Chordata; class Actinopteri; order Atheriniformes; family Atherinopsidae; genus Odontesthes; species Odontesthes bonariensis. The sequence goes on from NC_134510.1 coordinate 897,553, forward strand.
GTGTGTTCAAAATGTTTTCAAATCAAACGAGAGACTAAGAATCAAGCACATGCAGGGTACAGAAGGAAAAAGTTGATATATGATATATTTGATCCCAAAGGTTGACAAAAGTTGATAATTTTGTTTTTCAGCATCAAAGCACTAATAAGAGACCTATGAGAAAGAATTAACAGATTTGGAGGCTTGACCTGAGGCCTGAAGTTACTAACTAAAGATCAGCTGTGCAGCAGCATTACAGGAAATAATGACTCACATTAGATTAAAAGCTCCAAACGCTTTTTGAGCCATGATATTCCCAATTTAACTTTATAGTTGTTCTCTTTGTCATAAATGCGCACACCCTAAGATTGTCTTTTCTCAACCCTGCTTGTTTTTTTCTCTCATTCAGCCCTGAGAGTGAGAAAAAGTCCAAATAGACTCATTGGCCTGAGTTTATAATGATTATAATGGGGGTTTAGTTTTGTACAATTAGTATTAATGCATCCATCTATTTTAACATGCATATGATTAGGAAAGACACCAAAGTATGTAGATAAACTGAAAACAGCTTTACAATGCAAAAATCGCAGTGATGAGATAAGAAACAATAAAATGTCCAAAATAAATCCAGGAAGAACACAGTGTTTGAAACAAGACATTCATACAAATTGTTGCTGAAATAAGGTTTAACAGCTCTCTTAAAGAGCTAAAGTCAAATACACAAGCAGTGTTTAGGAGATTTGCTCCTTTAATTGAAATATAATCTGAAAAAATGTTCTACAAAAGTGAAATTTTATGATTCCACCTGAAGCAGGACTGAGATCAGACAGTCAGACCATATGACATAAGTTAAACTTAATATCACGGCCAGACAGTCTATTTGATATCATCTTAAAGTTATTAAAGGTTAGCCTTTATTGTTATTAGGAGATATTAACTTGACTTTAAAATTTTAGCTGCTCTAAATTTCCTCTGCCTCTGGTCACCAATTCTGAGTCAATAGTTATCACCAATATTTAGATTCAAACTAAACCATTTAACCATTTAACTGCAGCAGATCTATGAAACAATTAATATGCTGTCTTAATAAAGCAGCAAAGTGCTTCATATAAGTTTAAATAAATTAAGGCATTAGGAGAATAACAGAAGGACAGCTGCAGCAAAGACTGAGCCATAACAAGACAAGTCAAGGTTTGTTTTTATGGCGCATTTAAAATCAGTGAGCACAGGGCAGCTTAGAGAGTCAAAATAAAAATCTATGCAGACACAGACTAACTTTGGCTAAAGCAATTCCCTATTATGCATTATATTATGCATTATTTAACGTAATATTTTATATGATGTATAATATATGCCCTATATATGAATGTTTTCAGGTTGTCCCACATGAGGCCTGGACGGGGAGAAAATACCCTGTCAATAGCTTTTTTTGGGACAGTATGAGGACTTGTGTTAATGTGGGAAACAGCTGAATGAAGTCAACAAACGTAATTGGTCCTCTCCTCTGTGGACGGGATCATACAAGGTAGCAGAAGCTACATCACATTGTGTAAAGGTGTGGTTGACAGAGGATCAATCTCCAACCAAAGATCTGATGTCTCAAGTCAAGTCAAGTCAAGTACGTTTATTCGTCTCCCTTGGGAGAAATTTGGTTCAGAGACAGGGTACTGCTGCATAGACAGACATAGAACATACAAGACAACATTATGTAAAAACAGTATAACCATCCAAACAGGAGGGTACATTAACCGACAGCCAGGTAAGGACCGAAGTGCAAGAGGTATGCCTTGAAAGTACACGCTAATGCACCTAAAGTGCAGTGCATGTTAAAATGCTAGTACATATATTTTAAAAATGCTGGTACAGAATTGGATAAATTATGGTTCTAATGTACATTTAAAGTGCAATTCACAATAAAGTGCTAGTGCTACAATAAAGTGCCAGTGCATATCAAAGTGCACTGCACAATGAAGTGCTGGTGCTTGCAAAACCTCCCTACATTTGCTCATTAATGAGCTTGACTGACACTGGGACAAACTAATGTTTGAACCGGTTGTGTTTGCATAAGGAGACCCTATATCTTCTCCCTGAGGGCATTAGTGAGTCTGACAACACAAGCACGATGCTGTGGCACTGCTGAGGAAAAGTCACAGGGCCACAACGCTCACCTCAAAGATAAAAATAAAGGATGAATTAGGATGAATAAAGAAATAAAATGTGTGGCGTTTACATTTCCCAGTAACGCGAGGCGGACGACTTTATATTTCTAATGCGCTTGTTTATTCAACATAGACACGACCAACACGCTGACATGACATTCACAGCTGATAGACTGACTGATTGATATAACTTGCCCAGCTGTGTGCATGGAACTCACACATGCGCAGTATGCCATATTATGCACTTAAACATTTACTCTACATGACATCTCCCCCCCTTTTCAAGTATAGTAGGCAAAACACCATACCAACATGGACTGTTAGTCTAACTTTAAACTATACGTTTAATCTTGTACACCCACATTATCTCAGTCATGCCCAACAAAAAAAACATTCTTACAAAGTTTCTCCTGTTTTTCTTTTTCTCAACAGTGTTTTTTTTTTTTTTTTTACAACAGTAACTAAGGGTGTGGGTAGACTGCCACAGTCCCTTGAGATGAGAAGGGATTTATTCTGCCCTTTTGTCCATCATCCCAACTAACTTGCATACCTGGGGTTTGGTTTAACAGTCCGACCAAACCTGGTGACGACTGAAGTTGGGTGTCCAGAGGAACCAGGCGTGTCAGCAGGAGCACTGGCGGTGGTTAAGCCCTGCTCAGCTGGCTCACGCTGTCCATCTTGATCCGTCGGCTGAGGAACATCCATCTTTCGCGGTGATGACAGCTCCTGGTTGACCAGCCTGATGTGGCGCCTGTTCCGTCGCGGTGTGTCGCCTCGCTCCGTCTCCAGTGTAAAGGAACGTGGCGCAGCCTCCTGGCGCTGCACAGTCGCTGATGTTGTCCAAGCCTTTTCTCCATCTATCTTCAATCTGACTTTATCGCCGATGGAGAGTGGTAGTAGAGGCTTGGTGGAATACCTGCGGTTGTAGTACTTCGCATAGGACTGTTTTGCTTTTGCGTCATTTTCCTTGACAGTCTCTAGATTTGGCCACATTGGCCGCAGGCTCTCTTTGAGTACAGGGAGTGTTGTTCGGATTTCACGACCCATTAGCAACTTGGCGGGACTTTGCCTAGTTGGCTCTGTTGGTGTTGATCGATAGCTCAGAAGAGCTAGATGAGGGTTGTCTTGCTTGAGAATCCATTTTGCCGTCTTCACAGCTCGTTCGGCCATGCCGTTGGATTGGGGGAAATGAGGGCTTGAAGTAACGTGCTGGAAGTCGTACTCAGCTGTAAAGTTTCTAAACTGTTCGGCTGAGAACTGCGGGCCGTTATCCGTCATGAGCTCCTCTGGAATCCCATAGCGTGTGAAGATGCTTTTCAGCTTTTGTATGACGGTTTCTGAGTTTGTCTTTGGTAAGTCTAGGATCTCGAGCCATCTGGAGAAGTAGTCGATCACGATCAAGTAGTGACGACCTTTGAACTCGCACAGGTCAGCTGCGAGCTTTTGCCATGGTAGATCTGGCAATGGTGTAGAGATCAACGGTTCTCTGCTTTGGCTCGGTCTGTAGATGCTGCAATGTTTACATGACATCACAAGCTTTTTCACATCACTGGCGATGCCCGGCCACCACACAGCGCCATTGTACCGTTCTCGGCACTTGGTAAGGCCTTGGTGGCCCTCGTGAATCTTCTGCAACATGTAGTCTCTCATACTGCTAGGAATCACAATCTGCTTGCCACGTCGCAGCAATCCATTGGCCTCACTGAGTGAGCCGCGCTCTCTGAAGTAGGTGCTTGCTCTGACAGCTACACTCTTTGAGTGTTCCGGCCACCCATTTTGGACATACTTGAGGACACTCTGGAGCTCAGCATCTGTTCTTGCCTGATCTTTTATCTGCTCGATGATCGGCTTCCTCACTCTCAGGTCATCCTCCACTGAGTCCACGTACGCTTTCACCTCCCCTTCTAGGTCACCTGGATTGGTGTCCGCCATGGGCTGCCTAGATAGGGCGTCTGCGACGATTAAGTGTTTGCCTGGAACATATTCTGCGACTGGGTTAAACTTCATTAACCTGATAAGCAGGCGCTGACACCGAATCGGTGTGGTGTCGAGGTCTTTTGTGTTTATTAGAGTTGTCAGTGGCTTGTGGTCTGTAAGCAGCTTGTAGCTCTCTAAGCCACAAAGATACTGGTAGAAACGCTCAGAGGCCCACACTCCAGCAAGGCACTCTTTTTCGATCTGAGCGTATCTCTTCTCGGCATCAGTCAACGTACGCGAACAGAACGCAACAGGCTTCAGGACCCCTTCATGGCTCTGCAGGAGGACTCCTCCGAGCCCGTAACTGCTTGCGTCTGCACTGACGACGGTTGGCTTCGCTGGATCAAAGAACTCCAAGACTGGTGCTGATGAGATTAGCCGTTTCACTTCTGTGAACGCTCTGTCTTGCTGAGGACCCCAGCACCAGTCACGCTCAGTCTTGAGCAGCTCGTTGAGCGGCTGTAACACTGTGGAGAGGTTTGGTAGGTAACGGCCAATGTAGTTCACCATACCAAGCAGCCTTCTCAGCTCACTCACATTCTGAGGTGGTTCCATTGTTGTTATGGCTTTGACCCTCTCTGGATTAGGGACTATGCCGTCCTTGGTCACGACCTGTCCCAGGAAGTTCGGCTCTGGTTGGCTAAGCCTGCATTTGTCTTTGTTGAGTCGTAAACCTGCGGCGGTGATTGTCTCCATGACTCGCTTTAGCCTCTGGTCGTGTATTTCCTGTGTTTCTCCGCAGACCAATATGTCGTCCATGTACACGACTGTCCCCTCGTGCCCATGCAGTAGCTCAGACATCTTTCGCTGAAAGATCTCGGGTGCCGATGTGATCCCAAACGGTAGGCGCTTAAAACAGTATCTGCCTTGGGGCGTGATGAAGGTGGTCAGACGTGCACTTTCCTCGTCTAGAGGAATTTGCCAGAATCCGCTCTCGGCGTCGAGGCTGGAGAACACAGTACACTTCGCTAGCTTGGGCATGATGTCATCCAAGGTAGGTAAGATAAACTTTTCACGTTTTACATTTTCATTTAGCCTTTTCAGATCCACGCAAATTCTTATTTTTCCATTCTTTTTCATTACAAGTACCATGGGCGCGCACCATTCGGTCGGATCAGTAACTTTTTCTATTATGCCCAACGACTCCATTCTCTTTAACTCCTCTTCGACCTTACGGAGTAGTGGAATTGGAACTCGCCGTGGCGTAGCGATGCTGTATGGCTCTGCGCCTTCTTTGAGTATGATTCTCACTGGTTCTCCTTTCAGTGTGCCTAAGCCACTGAATGTGCTGATCTCCTCTATGTGCTTAATTAGGCCCAGTCTGGTTGCCACTGTTCTGCTCAGGAGATTTTCCCCATTAGTTTTAACTACTACTACTCTGAAGCAGCAATTCCGCAGTTTCCCACTAATATTAGCTTTTAATTTAGCTAAAAACTGCCCACTTGTGGCCACAGTGCCACCTGGACTCTGAAGGGTGTTCTTCACTTCACTGAGTTTAGGCTTGCTCCGCAGTGTTTCATATGTGGCTTCAGACATGATTGAGGTATCTGCACCGGAATCTATCTTAAATGACACTGGCGTATCTGCTACATCTAAAGTGGCGCGCCATGGTGGCTCATCCTCTGCTAGTGGTGCATCTTTTTGTTTTAGCTCTACTGAGCCTAGGAACACTGTGTCATCCTCTTCAGCTTCGGTTACCTCTTGAACAGCTTTTGAATAGCACACAGCCGCAAAGTGCCCAATTTTGTTGCACTTCATGCATCTTTTTCCTCTTGCTTTGCACTGCTCCGCCTCCGTATGACTACGCCCACATCTCGTGCATGCTCCCTTTTTCGTCTTTTTGTTTATCTTTGCCATGTTTCCATATCTCTTATGTTCAGTTTTCCACACCGATTTTACATTGTCCACATGCTCTGCGCCGTGCCCTCTCTCTGTATTCTGTGACTTGATCAGCTCACAATGCCTGGCTGTTTCAATGGCAGTCTTCAATGTTAAATCACTTTTCATTTGCAGTTTCAGCGACACCTGTTTATCTCTAATTCCGATCACTATGCGATCCCGCATTTGTTCCTCTTTTAGTGCTCCAAAATCACAGTTTTCAGCTAGTTCATACAGTTGCCTGACGAATGCTTCCACACTCTCGCCCGGTTGTTGAACTCTTGAGTGAAACTTAGCACGCTCATAGATCACGTTTCGTCTCGGAATGAAATGTTCATCAAATTTAGCCATCACAACGTCGTATTTATCCGCATCCGTTGCTCTATTAAACGTGAATGCCTTGACAATGTGCTCAGCCTCGGCTCCCATGGAATAAATCAATGCATTTACCTGCACTTTTTCCTCCTCCTCCGTAAGCAGTGAAGCTATACGATACCTGCCGAATCTTAGCTTCCAGTCAGGCCATGCTTCGGGCTTTGAGAAGTCAAACTGCTCCGGTGGGGTAAACTTTGCCATGGGGATGCACACTCCGGTTCTTTCCACTCACGTCCGACGTTTCTCGGCTCAAATCCAGTTGACTCCTGACACCATGTGGCGTTTACATTTCCCAGTAACGCGAGGCGGACGACTTTATATTTCTAATGCGCTTGTTTATTCAACATAGACACGACCAACACGCTGACATGACATTCACAGCTGATAGACTGACTGATTGATATAACTTGCCCAGCTGTGTGCATGGAACTCACACATGCGCAGTATGCCATATTATGCACTTAAACATTTACTCTACATGACAAAATGAACCCATGTTTTTAATTCTAATCTGTATGGAAACATGTTCTGGTATCATGTGATGTTAGAAACAGCTCTGATGTCACACCGTTAATACCACATGAAGTGTTTCTGATTCAGTTAGAACCGGAAAAAACTTAATGCTGATCCTGAACTGTCTGTGGACGGCTCAGCATCACCAAACAGCCACTGGTAAGAATTAAACAACATTATTACTAACTAACAAGTGAGAATAAAGCAGATTATGCTGAAATTTTATTTTTAACGCTCTTACCTGAATTAAGAGAGGACAGACAATATTTATCCTAAACAAGTTAATCAGTTAGTCATTGAAAAGAAATGTCTGCTTTCTTGATACTGTGCTGATACCAAAATGAGATCTAACCACAAATATGTCTGTCCTGCAGCAAACAACAACACAGGAGGAGAAACTGCAGTGGAGCAGTTCGGCAATTAATTAACAATTAAGCATTCAAACTTCTCAAGTTTTCCCAAAAATTCTGTGTGTGTTTGTGTCTTCTTTTGTTTTTGTTCTGTGTTGTGTTGTTGTGTTTCTGTGTTGATGTGTTCTCTAAATGATTTGACGTTTTTCCACAGCAGAATAAATGGATAATACAGAATTTCTCAGGAATGCTGGACAGCAACTTGATGAGAATTCTCGTATTGTCCTAAAAACAAGGGTTATACCAACTGGCCAGTTGTTTTGTTTTGGTTTATGTTTATTTTATGATTTCTTTGATTTGATTTTCTTTATTTTGGTTTTGTTTTGGTTTATGTTTATTTTATGATTTCTTTGATTTGATTTTCTTTATTTTGGTTTTGTTTTGGTTTGGGGTCCATATGAAAAATAAATAAATGATGAATTGGGCATTAGGATTGAACCTTTCAAACAGAGATGCCCTAAGTATAGAAATACAGTGCAAATGACATTTTGCACTACTGCGCTGCGAGATTTGTTAATATTATTCCACAGATTCAGAACCACTACAGAACGTACGGCCGGAGCACTCATAAGCTTGAGTTCTGGGAGGCTTTGCCCATCATGCCAAGATGATGGTGGAGAACTACACAACAAAATTATCCCAAAAGAAGATTAGTTAGGGAGGGGATGCTGAAGATCCCTCAGGGAAGTGATGTACTGGTGACCTCTCCTTCCAAGATTAGTTCCGGATCAGAATGCTGAACAGACGTTCAGCCAAGAGGAGAGCCAAGCACCAAGCAGTGACAGGATTGGACCACAAGAGACCACACGACTCGTCACGTGGACATCAGAAAAAAAATATATAATTTTTGTTCATTTAAAAAAAAATGTTAATCATAATTTCTCAACAGGTTCATATACTCATGGTATCTTGCCCTGGTTAAATTTGTATTTCATATATGTTTTCATTTTTAAATCATTTAGCGAATTCCTCTTAAATGTTGTCAATTAATCATTTTTAGTATGTCCATTACCAGTGGTGCGACTCGGCTGATCGGAGTGGGACCTTAGACATTGATTCGGTTGGTCGCCAAGTGGAACTGGGGCCATAGGAGGATTTTTCCCGGTTCAGCCATCGGGTTTTCACTCCTATTCGCTGCGAACGGTGGACGAGCCTGCTGGTAATGTTAATCGCCTTAAGCACTGTTTGAGTGTCAGTAGTTTAGAAATGATGTGAAAATTTTTGATTAATCAGTGTTGTGTGGTATGGTACTTATGGGGGAGCAAGGCCTTGCAAACCACATAAGGTTTTAGGCCATTATGAAGAAAGAGTCCACACAGAGGATGGGTTCGGGGCCACATACACACAATACATATAGCAAAATATTATTTTCTACATATAATCTATTAAGAAATGTGCTCATTTGCAGAGTTATTATCAGTTGCGTGAAGGTCTTAAACTTACTATAAAAGAGTCTCTATTTCTAGAATCATGATAAAATAATCCTGATATAGAAAGTGTAGCTAAAGCATCATAATTATTATTACTATTTCCACATGCCTGTGCAATGAAGATGTAGTAAATTCTGAGAGAGGTCGTCTTCAAAAACCGGTGTAAAAAATGAGTGATGAAGAAAGCTGTTGAAACGGACGTAGTCGAACAAAAGAAATCTTTATTTCTGTCATCAGGTCCGTCTCAGTTACAGAAAATGCATTTCCCGGGAGAGCCTGTGGTCAAATCGAAAAACTCTCTGCCTGGGGAGAGAAAGTCCCTTACTTTTAAAGAAGATTCAAGGCCACTGGTCCAGGCGTAAAGCCAAAAGATATGGTCTGACTGTACGGTCCCATATCAAATCTACCTTATTTGGGTAAAACTATTTAAGAGCTTGTTTTTCAGTGTATCTCAGTGTCTTGCACGGAGACGTGCGGAGGCGTCTTGAAATTAACCAGCTGTGGACTCATTAAACTCTGGTTCGTCCATTTTGTCTGTGGACTCAATGAACTCAGTTCAGATTTCCTCATGTGCCTTTAGGCCCCATTTTGCCTGTGGGTCCATACACTTCATTCCCCCCTTCGGGACTACTTATAGTCCCGAAACACAAAATGGCGTCTACAATATTTGTCATGGTACATGATCAAACCCATGAATCGGCATCAACAAAGACCTCACTTGTTCGACATTATTGATTGCCCAATCTCTTAATATATCATAAGCCCTCAATTTCTGAGTGAACTGATTAGTTAAACTCCTATTTACGTGTCTATGCGCACATTATTTTAACTATTTTAGACTAAGTAAGCTAAATCTATTATATAATTAGTCCAAATTCGGCTACAGTAAACCAGCCTACCGGTCTCCCTCCAGTCACACAGCTCATCAGTCTCCTGACATGACTAAACATCCATGTCCTGCTCACCCATACAATCTGTGTGTCCCTGTGGGGAACCTGCAGGTCAGTTGTCATCCAGTCGATAAAAAACCACCCTTCCTAAAAAGTGGGGAAAAAGATTGGATGACCTAAGGGAATGTCACTCTGGTGCCAATCTAAGCAAGCAATCCCTGTTTCATATTAACAATTACCTTTACCATTAACGTCTAATTTCAGGACCTTTATGTTCAATTTGGTCCAATTTCGTCCTATTATGTCCACAAAGCGTGGCTCCTACTGTATTACAGAGAATAGGCTATATCAAAGCATAATGACAACAATATCACAAGTAACATATAAGTTCACACTCCATTATGGCATACAATGCAGATTAAAATGGTTCATAACAGCAACCAAGATTATAACATCAACGATTACATGTTCCTGATTATAACTCAATCCACACAATTCTAGAGTTTTAGCAAACTAGTACTACTGAAAAATATCAATGCATTTGCAGTGGAGTCGCCGTGTAGCTTAGTTTCCATCTTTTGTTATCCAACGTCCATTTTCCTTTATCGTATTCTCCTGTCCAGGGTCCCACAGTCCATTTGCATCACCCCGTCCTGAGTCTCTGAGTCCATTCCGTGGGGGTCCCTGGACAGCCAGTGTCTCTCAGTTCGTTTCCCATTTCCCAGAATGTCATCCTGAGAAGAAAGAAAAGAAAACACCCACCAGTATCTTGCCGGAAAATTAACTTATGCTACAGTATATTGCATGATTACATAATTGTCGCACGATGTGTCCAAACTCCGCTTCCAGAGTCCTACTTACTATACCTGTATATGTTGTTTACTAATTCCCCTAATTCTATATTAGTGTGTATGTGACATGTATCTACTTGTCTCCACCCATCTCTTATCCTGTTAGCCTCAGCATAGTCATTCCCCCCTTACATCTGTCAAAACTCCCGTACCGAGTTGGAACACCTCGGCGTCTGGCCACACCACTGCAATGGGAGATTGTTAAGTAAAACACTGTATCATATATGTAGACAAGGTTAATAAGACTGCACACTGTCAGAAATAAGTGATAAACCATGTAAAAACGTCACACTCAGTATAAAACTATAAAATATGTTTGTGGTAATAAACGCTAGGCTTTCCATCCCAGGAGTGGCTTCTACATGGTGCTAGAAACAGAAACTCTTTTCTAGTCTGGTTTCAACCTTTCCTCACTCAAATGGCAACTCCGCAATGAGCACATTTATTAGGAACACGAGTTGGAGTGGATCCTGGCCAAAATAACAAACAAAACAGGTCTATCTTGAATATGGTTGACTTTCCTGACAAAATAATGCAAACCAAAAATACAGTCTTCTTACCTCCCTAGAATAATATAAACAGGAGAAAACTGGGTTAACAAAATGGCTGTCCACTCCTACTGCATGATTGTCTTAGTTGTATCTTTAAAGTGGATACATATCCATGATATCATCCTCTGCTTGCACCTCTTCCGTTTCTTCATTCCACCTGCCCCTTTCCAATAATGGCATTTGTGTTTGGTTCTCCTTCTTGTTTCACTCTCCTTGCCTCATTAACCAGTACATACTTTGGTGGTGCGTTGATGGTGGCGTTTGAGAAGGTTATCAGTTTTCCGTAGTTGTCTTTCCACTGTGGTAGATGGGGTCCTCCCACGTTCACCACTTTGCACTCGCATGGAAGCAGGGCCGACTGACCCTCGGACACTATTACCTTAATCGCCGTATCTCTCGGGTTTGGTCTTTCTGCGGCCGGACTTTGGCCTCCTTGGTACGGCTGACTGTGCCACTTCTCGAAGCGTCATTGTTGTTCTCTTTGATCTTTGTTGGATTGCTTTCTGGAGAATAGGCCCCCGTGATCTCTGGCACGTGTTGCAAATCGATGACCCCAAATCTTTGTATTGGTGGGCCCCGGTCGGTGTCATCAGGAACAGGTACAGCAGGATCATAGCTGTTTGCAACATTATCAGTCTCTTCTCTTGGACCTTGATCTTGAGCATTCTCGGGTGTTTTGAATCTGTCCGTGCTCCCTCCGTTGGACCTTTTGTCTTGCGTACCTTCCGTTTGAGTCTCTTCTTCTTTTGCTGCCTTGACACAGTGTGACAGGTGGTACCACGTGGGAGACCCTTTTACTTGGACCGCTGCCCTGTGCTGCGCACAACTTCAAATGGTCCTTCCCGACGGGCGTTAAACCACTTTCTCCTAAAGACCTTCACGAACACTTTGTCCCCTGGCTGCAAAATGTCTCTCTTTTGCTCTGCAAGCTTCTCCTGCTCGTGGTCCTGTTTTTGCCTGATATGGACCTTCCCCGTTTGTTCGCAAAAAGGGCGTGGGCATTCGTCTGCCCGTCACCAACTCGTGTGGTGTCATTTGCAAATCGCGAAGTGCGCCTGAACGGCATGCCATTAGAGCAAGTGGAAGCGCTGCCACCCAATTCAGTCCCGTATGTTGGACAGATTTTTACAAGACAGTTTTTCAACCCGCCGTTCGTTTTCTCACCCATGCCTTGGCTCTGTGGATGATAAACCGCTCCAAGACGTCGCTTGATTCCTAGTTTCTGTAAGATCAGTTTTACCGTTCTATCAACAAATTCTCGCCCGTTATCTGATGATATTCTATCTGGAAGCCCCCATCTGGGTATGACTTCACGACACAGGAACTTAGCAACAGATTGAGCGTCTTTTCACCTAGTTGGGCAGGCCTCTGGCCATCGTGAGAACCTGTCCCCTACCACCAACATACCTTTTGCCGTCCACTGGTTTTATCATGTCAACAAAATCCATGACCAACTCTCGCATAGGGCCTTTTGGAGTCGGAATGTACCCTGGAGGAATTGTCATACCTCTCCTCACATTATTTTTTCAAACAAATGGCACATCTTCCGATGACGTGATCAACCTGTTCGAGCAAGTACGGTGACCAAAAACTGTACTCTTGTGTAATCTTTCTCTTAACTTCCCCCCTTGCAACATGGGCTTGCCCGTGTGCTTCCTGAATGAGCAGACCTAACAAATCTGGGGGCACCACCATCAAACCCTCATGGTTCCTCAAAAGACCCGTAGGGTCTTGACTGGCAACCCTCTTAGCCCAACGCTGCTTGTCCAGCGCACAAGCTGCTTCCTGCATTAAATTCACATCTTAAAGTTTGATTTTGTCTTCTAGGTCTAGCTTTTCAAAGACAAAATCCGTTCCGTGCGCTTTACTCTCGCGTAACCGGCTACCAATTCACTGCCTATCTAATAGCAGGATCCATTTAAAGCCTGCTGATGGTTTACAAATCCCAGAACGGTTTAGGGTCAAAATACATCTGTGATATGTTCAGAGAACATAACCTATCAGAGTTCTTAGATCCAAGGACTCAGGTCAGCTGGTCCAGTCCGGAGTCCAGACTAAACATGGAGCAGCAGCATTTAGCTGTTACGCTGTCACAAGTGGAACAAACTGCTAGTGGAGATTAAACTTTCATCAAATGGAGATATTTTAAATCCAGGTTAAAAACATTTATTTTCTCATGTGTCTCTGCATGAAATCTGCACGCTATCTTTGAACTTATCTGGACTGTTGCTTGTTTCTAAATTAATTTAAATGATTTTATTTGTTTCTCTTTATATTCTTTTATGTATTTTAAATGCTTCTTCCACTCCCTGCTGCAATGCCTCTATTCTGTGCCTAGCACCTTGAATTGTTTGTACATAAAATGTGCTATATAAATAAATTTGATTTGATTTGATTTAATTATATAACTGGGCCGTACAGTGATCTACCCTGTGCTTGGTCACAAAGCTATTTATCTGTGGTAAACCATACTTCAGAAAGGCATTCTTCAATTGTTTTCAACAATTTTGTGTCTCCCTCCGCACTGAGATTTCCTTAAAAACCAAACTTCTTGTCCCATCTCGTCTGAGTGGCCTATTTAATATTATCAGTGTCCCGTTAAAACATTTATTTGACATTCACATCTCTATTCCTATTTTCTTCTAAACAATCCTTCCCCATTTCATGTCCCTTTAATAGCCAACCAGTTTGAATGAAGCACACTTGAGCAACTAATCAGATCAGAGAAACACTGTTTTTTGCTGGCTTCGTTATGTTTCCCCCAGTCTGTTGTTTCACTGAGACACTACTGGATAATTACAACTCAAACCGGTTTATGCACAGATCACCTTCCTGTACATACATACATACATACAAACAAATGAACAAACTATTATTTTTCTGAATTTCTCATCTCTGTTTTAACGTTCATACAGTCATTTATCTCTGTAGTTTTCTCACACTGACTATGGACTCCTTAACATTTTAACTCACGTTTTTGCAGATCTCAGTTAAATAGTACAAATTAATATTGAACTTTACTGGGTGAGCAGGTCTTTGCTGCCCTCAGTAGTCTTATATGTGAACATCTATGTCTATGTATGAATATCTTTCTTATATTTCTTGGTGTTGTTCTGTGTGTGTGAGGCCTAAACCCAATTTCTATGTGGCACCCGTGGTGTCACGGGAGCAGTGGTGGTACTCTGTTGCGCATCATCTTCATTTTTGTTAATCCATGCTTCATACCATAAAATGGGAAATACTACAATAAAGGTAATGATAAACAATACACAGGTAGTTCCTCTTAACCCACAAAATCCTGGTAATCTGAATGGATGCCACGGCCGATGTCTGTCCATTTTCCTGTCTTATTTTAGCCGCACCCTATGTTCTCGTTTTAGCCGTTGTTTTCTTCACTGAGGTTGAGATGAACCTCTCCTATTGAGAAAGTTCCCCTTTGTAGTCAGACTTATGCTTCAGAGAACGGTGGTGGGTAACTAATCTTTCCCTTTTTCTGAAGGTCGTGGTCTTACTAGTTTACAGTGTGATAAGTGAATCCAGGAAGTCCTTTCTACTTTCTCAGCTGCTGTGGGTGTTGTACGTAGCTGATATGGACCTTTCCCCCTTTGGACTGGGCCAGTTCTTTGTCCCTTTTTCTTTTATCGGTTTGATGAGGATCCAGTCTCCGGGTTTTACTGTCTTCCGAGATTCCTCCACAGGTTCACCTGGAACAGACTTGACAGAAGAGATCTCTCTCCTTGTTAACATTTTAACCATGTATTCTGCAACGGTTTCTTCTCTCTCTTCATCGTGTTTGGTGAATGGTTTCCACTGTGGGAGTACAAATGGTCATACATTATCTCAAATGTCATTAATCTTGCGATAATTGAAATGATATGCATGTTTAGTGTCGTGTCTGTGGTGTTTTGACACCTTTTTAGTTTTCTGTTTAGTTCTTAGTTTTTACCATTTCTTAGTTGTGTTAAGGTTTAGGTTCAGGTTTCGTATTTAGTTTTGTCATGTCATGCCACCTTTCCTTAGTCCTTCTCCTGTCCTGCCATCAACTGCACTCAATCACTAATCCCCCTCCACAGTATGTAGTCTCCTGGTTTATTCATGTTCACTGCCAAATCCTCACTAGTCACTGGTCACTGAAATTAAGTACCCCTCTTGTGTTCAGTCATAGTCATAGTCCTGTTTTGTTTAACCTTAGTTACGTTTTGTTTTTGTTACTGTTTGGTTTTTGATATCCGGCCCAGCTGCGCTTTTTCTCAAAACCTTTTTGATAATAAACCAAGTTTAGTTTTTAAAAGAATTCTGTACTTGCATGCTTCCTCGCATCTGCCCTATCTGACATTTAGAACTACTAGTGGTAAACAGTGAAACCATTTTCCTGTTTCTTCTATGATTGTTCTTCAGTCTTGACATAACTATTCCCTTGTGTCTTTCCAGTCATCCTGCTGACTGATATGGTCATATGTCTAGTGGTTTTTAAGGTATATTTTTAAGTTCTTTAGCATCAGGGAGACAACATTGTTTATTAAGTATGTTCCATTATCACTATAGGTTTTTTCCCATAACTCCCAATCTAGGAAATATTTATTTTCCCTGTGCCTTTGCTACTGAGAGTGCATCTGCTTCTGTGCATGGAAATACTTCAACCCATTTGGTAAACACAATTATTATCACTTGGCAGAATTGTTTCTCTTCCCATTTAGTTAATTCAATGGAACTCATACAAACGTGATGAAAAGTGTTCTCTAGCTTTAAGGAATTATCCTCATATTGTCACTTGAGTGCCCTGTGGCTTCTGTTTTGCATATATTTAACCTGTTAGACACGCATTTATTTACTTATTTATTACTTATTAAGTACTTAGTAAACCCATATGTTGTAAAAACCTTGTTTCTTATTGTTACTATCCCCCCTGTTGAGGCATGACCCAGTCCATGACTCAATACTGCACCATGATTTAAACAAGCGTTTTATGTGTCCAGCACATCTATAAATTGCTACTTCAGCTAACCGCTGAATAGCATCTAATAATGCTAAAATCAATTCTTTATGACGTATAGATTCACCTGTGGATGTCATCATACATCTATTTTTCCCTTGCTGTGTTAACCCGCATACTTTTGAGGGAGCATACTGATTGCTAATGTAAATGTTAACAACCTTTTTGTTCTCCAACTTACTAACTTTAGTTACAACTACCAATTCAGCTATTTGATAAGAACAATTGTTTGGTTGTGGTCGTTTTAAGAGAACTTCAGCTTCTGTTACGACCGCAACTTTTGTAATATTTGTGTCATCAGGGTTCTTCCTATGTGACCTGTCGACAAGCATATTTATTTCTGCATTTTCATAATGTATAGCATTCAAATCTGGCCTGGGTAAGACACTTGTAGTCATTTCTGATATGCAATCCTGATGCTCTCCATCTCGATGGGCAGGCAGCTGTGAGGATGGAACAAGTGAAGTCCATCTCTCTACCACGAGGTGTGGCTGTGAAAGAACAACAGTTATGCAGGAGAGATGTCTGGAAGGAGACAAATAAAATTTTTTGTTGAGTAACAATTTCACAGTCACTTTCTGAGGTACCTTAGTCATTAATGCGTGAAGTAACCTTATGGCTTCTGATGCCATAGATGCTACTACTTGAACACACAGCAGCAGTGTTCAGGCCACTGATTTTAAAAAATATGATCTCGTCACTTTTCCCCCCTCCAGTGGAAGCTGGCCTTTGACAGCAATTCAGCTGTAGGTCTTTCATTAGGAGTTTATAACTCCCCCGTGCACGGTTTCAGCACCGACCCTGGGGGGCGGAAAGAGCGCCGAGATCTGTTTAGGAGGACCTAGTTGTTAAGAAAGATGTTCTTTCAATGAGACTCAGTCTGTTAAAACAAACACACAGCAACAAGCACAGACATGTGTGTGTGCATGTATGTGGGCATAGGAGTGTAAGTGCTCGTGTGTATGTATGCTGATATTTAAAGACTCTGTGGATAAATCACACTGGCCTTATATGGCTCGGGCGCAGCTTCTCCTTCTGCTTGGACTTTCCCACACACTCGAGGAATCACAGAAACATCCCATTCATATCCATTCTGTGTATTCTAAGAATCTAAATCTTTTTTTTTTTTTTTTTTTTTTTTTTTTTCTCGTTTTCCTCCGAAGCACTTGCTGATCTGGTATGAGACTCAGCCGATCCTAGATCAGATTACATGCTTAACTCGAATTTTAAAGTTGTGCATCTCTTAATTTTCTCCGTTGGTATTGATTAAACAGTTGATTAACTAAAACTGAATGTCTTTCAATATATTTTGGGATCTATTCCCCAGCGCTTTTTTATTTATTTTTTTTTTTTTTGCTAAACTCCACTCTGCGCGTAACCGACTTCCTCAACACCCCCTCCTTTTTTCCTCCTCTCTTGCCTTGCCGTGCACGCGCCTCCACAGGCCGCCCCAAGCTCACACACATTCACCGTTCCCCCACACTTTCTTTTTCTTTTCCTTACACGCTGCTCATTCTTTTAACATAAATGTGCTTATGAGAAAATGTATGTATTATGCTTGGAACATGCATGGGGTCATCAAACACATCCGAATCCGTACACACTGATCGTCTCATTAGATGGACAGATCTTATCAGACACACTGTTTCTTGTGGCGCATCTCAAAGCGAACCAGGCGCCGGCCGAAATTCGCCACAAAAACTCATAACTTGACAGTTATTGTCCTGTCTCCATCACTCATACACCCATGTTATTTTCTGGAATCATGTGTATGTTCATCTGTCATGAATGCAAACACCGCCGCCCGGCACTTTATGTGCAGGTTAGCGGGTCCCCCCTTTCCCAGACAAACAACAGTTAAGCGTCTCACACTGCCGAACATATAACATGTAAACAGGACACACACGCAACACATGTAGACTCCATTGTCAGACAACACACAAAACCTTAAGGCAACTCTTCTCTCCCCTTTCCTCTGTGCGCGCACCCTACGTTGACAGCTGTTTAAATTTTTAATAATTGTAGCGTGCACTGGGCCACGCCCGAACTCATTTTACCGACAAAAGTTCCAGATCACTTAATGCCACAGTCAGGTCACCCGACCTGTAAATAACAACAACTTCTTCTTAGCGCTTGACGTGTCTTTCAACGACACCCGTTTCACAACTCAGCGCGCCCAGCGATAACGCGCATTAATCAATTTACCGAAACCATATCTTGGCTCCAAGACCAAAAAGAGCGTCTGCGGTTTCCTCTCAGCAAATGTACATCCTGACTGACGTTTTGACACTGCACATGTTATGATGCATTATTGACGAAACCAACAAAAGCACTGTGACTCAGAAGGCCTGCAGTGGAGAGCGCGCGTCCGCGATTCCCCACCACAGTGACCCCCTGGACTCTGTATCACTTAAAACACGTTTACCGAAGCAGTTTAATTAATAAACAAACTCCACTGGCCGAATACAACGAACATCGAGCCACATTTCCCGCCGGACGACAACCGGCTTATCCCATGGCGGCGACGCGGGGCGGGCCTATGTTAGTCGGCTCAAAATCCATTGTCATTATACACACACTTTTCAATAACAGCCTCTCTCCGGCCTGTTAAAATTCACTTCATCAACTGCAGTACTTATAACAACCTGAACAATTTAGACAGATTCCTCCCCACTCACTGATAACCGTAGGCGACCTCTCCACCCCGGACAGGCTCTAAAGGCATGCCCTTTCTGCAAAACAGTTTTCCCCCAGTCCACAGTGCAGCTAAGCGGCCCCCATGAGAAGATGACAAGCTCACCTATTATTTCTTAGCCGGCCTCACGACGACAGCAGCCCCACTGAGGACAGGCGGAACCCAGATGCTGGAGCAAAGACTTCTGTGTTCGTGACGCCAAATGTAGTAAATTCTGAGAGAGGTCGTCTTCAAAAACCGGTGTAAAAAATGAGTGATGAAGAAAGCTGTTGAAACGGACGTAGTCGAACAAAAGAAATCTTTATTTCTGTCATCAGGTCCGTCTCAGTTACAGAAAATGCATTTCCCGGGAGAGCCTGTGGTCAAATCGAAAAACTCTCTGCCTGGGGAGAGAAAGTCCCTTACTTTTAAAGAAGATTCAAGGCCACTGGTCCAGGCGTAAAGCCAAAAGATATGGTCTGACTGTACGGTCCCATATCAAATCTACCTTATTTGGGTAAAACTATTTAAGAGCTTGTTTTTCAGTGTATCTCAGTGTCTTGCACGGAGACGTGCGGAGGCGTCTTGAAATTAACCAGCTGTGGACTCATTAAACTCTGGTTCGTCCATTTTGTCTGTGGACTCAATGAACTCAGTTCAGATTTCCTCATGTGCCTTTAGGCCCCATTTTGCCTGTGGGTCCATACACTTCAAAGACTTGCTTGCTGCTTTAATTGCAAAGAAGAACAGCTTACACATAAGTTTACATAATAACACATGAAGTCACATCAAAATGGAGATGGCAGAAATCTCCTATCAGATTGTGCTACATCTCAAAAGGTAAGTGGCTCTTGCAGTTTGGGGGGGCTGCTAAAAATTTGCTACTGCTAATACAGATGTGACACAATATAGAAGATTACATTCCTAACGCAGTTATTTGACTGAATTAGCTGAAATGATAAAATCACTTCAAAAGGGGGATTGTTAAAATTGGCTTTGTTCTTAGACATTATGAATGAAATAAGTCTCAGTACTTTTCCATATGACCTAAAGTGATCCAGGAGTAGGGAGACAAAACAATTAGGAAAGCCTGGGAAAGCAAGGGCAGATTCACACACACACATTGTTTTGGGCTGATCCAGAGAATATGACGAAGCATGTTGAATCTACTCATGTCCAATCATACTCGGTCGAGTGTGAGTCCAACCTATGAGGGCTATAAATAAACATGATACCTGGAAATCGAGGCTCAGTCTGACGGACTTCCTGCGGGAGCTCTGTTCCAATGAGCCCAGCGCTGATATGCTTTGACATGTGACTACAAATAAACACTTCATTTTACTGGAGATTCCTCCGGCTTGTTCTTGAGCTGCCATTGAAAGAATCAAATCTAACAGGCGTCTTTGAAACTTTTCAGGTCTGTTTTCAAATCTGACCTGGTAGCTTTTAGCTCTTCGTGAATGCTAGCTCATGAATGCTATTCTGCTAGCTTGCAGAATATCCGTACCCTCGTCGCTGTCGTCTTCTGTGTCTTTTCCCGTTATGTGTTTTTCAGCCTTTCTCGCTTTCATTGGTGTCTTGCCTCTTTGTTTACTACTGAGTTTCCCCTCCATTTGTTTAAAATATTGTTAGAGTAAAATTTTGAGTAAATTTGGGGAGTTTTGTTCAGCCAGTCTGGGAGCTCTCACCTTACACATCCACCCGCTCTGCCTCCATTCGGCACCCACTATGGTTTTTTTTTATGTGGTGAATCAATCAAAGAAACTAATCCCGGCTGGTTCTTTCTGTGTGGAGTCTGCATGTTCTCCCCGTGTATGCGTGGGTTCTGTCTGGGTTCTCCGGCTTCCTCTCATTATCCGAAAACATGCATGTTAGGTTCATTGGTGACTCTAAATTGTCCTTAGAGTGTGACCATGGATGGTTGTTTGTGTGGTTTGTCTCTGTGTGGCCCTGTGATGGACAGGCGACCCGTCCAGGGTGTACCCCCTCTTGCCCAATGACCACTAAAATAGACTTCAGGCCCCTCTGCGACCAATTACGTGGGCATAGAAAATGAATGGATGGATGAATTGGTATGTGATAGTACATATGTTCTGGCTTATTCATAGCCCCCCTTTTAAAAGCTTGGTGCAATCAAAAATAAACTTATTTTTTTCATAAATAGCAGATATATCAAATATCTGGAGACCACAATTCTCTCCATTTTCTCTTTCTCCTATCTTACTCTTCTCACCATGCTGCCTGAAGCTTAATAGGCTGTGAATAAATTACCTTGTTTGAGCAATTAATGTGTGTAGTTTAACCTTTCATTTCAGCTTCCAAGAGCAATCATTCTGACTTCATAACCTTGGTCATCAATAAAGACTTAGTTCATGAGCCACTCTGAAAGGTTAATAAGTGTAACCTTTTTTCATGTCTCTCCCTGGAGAAATCATAAGCCCGTCTGATCCATGCCCCACACGTCCATAAATCACTTTCCACATTTACAATTATTTGTATTGTAATTAAACATGTGTCTTTTATTAACCTACTGTTGCTCATCCAAATTGATTAATCTTGTCAGAATAGGTACGTCTGATGGGATGTAATATATTATTTTTAATGAGGCCACAATGGACTGGACCCATTAATAAGGTTTTCAGGCAACTTTTACTCTCCTGTCGTGGGAAAAGGGGTTTCTGCTGAGAGCAGAGCAGCGTCAATCTAACATTTACTAAAGCAAATACAGTAAAATGCACCTATATAGATAAATGTCAATAACTTGTGTTCAGCAGTGGTTACGAAATCTCATTAATTCAGATAACATTTAGAAAACTGTAAGATGGGAAAAAATGGTCAGTTTGCCTGATATAGTACAAAGTTGCTTTAGCCTTGCAGTTTGAAAACAGATTTTGCAAACTGATGTTTCTGGAACTTACCTTTTAATGAATTGCTTGCTATGTAATTAAGCAGCTCTCGCCCATTGACTGCTGGGATGGATGGAATTAAGCAGCCACCTACTGGATATTTGCTAAATCTGTAGCTGCAGGCTTAACCTGTCAGTTTCAGGAGAATGACAACGCAACATCAAATAAACATTAGCCACTGCATTCGGTTTACGTTATCCTTTTGACCGATAGGCCGATTGCAATCAACAAGCTGAATATGGTCGACAGAAAAAGTCAAATTACTGCTTACTGTTGGGTTTGTGTTTCTTGTTAGTTTCAGAGGAAACAAACAAAGTTATCTGATATAGGAAAGCTGTATGAAGAAGGAATGATATCTATGTTGAAGTTCATATGTTTGAATGGCAACCATTTTTAAACTTTTTTTAAATAACTGCTTATCTGACGGTTACCAACTCAATCCTGGACCACTGCATTTATCAAAGTGTCTCCAAGCAAGGCACTGAACTCCCCCACAGTGCTGAATGAGTATTTGCAGACCATCTACAATTTTAATTCAAAACTTATTAACCCAACATTTTCTTTCACATTTGTTTAGTACCCATTTAATCAAGAGATTTCTTTTGCACCCTACTTAACAATGCTGGTATCTGAGTTAATGTAACAGTTGATGGTTTACACTGGCAGTGTCCACCTGTTGGAAGCAAATAAGGTTTCTGTTTTCCTTAAGTGATGAATTCAAGTCCCTTAAGGCATTGGGTTGTAATTCATGGCTCCCACTCAGTAAACAGTAACATAATCAGGGAAAAAGGAAGCTGATTAATATTCATCTTTCTGTGCTTTCTAAAACTCATCTCTACAGATTGCAGATAACCAAAACAGCCCGCTTCAATTGCTTTAGCTTTCAAATGAAGTGGAGCGAAGCAGCAAAAAGACCTTTTATTTTTTCAGGAAGGGGGTTGTTGTAATTTTCCACCCTGCTGCCTTGCTGCTGCAGCACTGGAGGAAACAGACAGAAACACGTCAGGGCTCTGTGGCATCAGGATGGAGGAGGCAGCATACGAACATGATGTTCACACTGAATAAAAACTTAAAGGGGAATTCCTGTATTTTCAACATTAAGCCTCTTTTCTGAGTCGTCTGCAATGTTTTAGAACCCCCCTCACCGCTTTTTTGATGTTTACTGCTGTCTCCGGTATTTGCCTAATTTTGATTCTTCTCAACCTGCTTCAGAACGGCAAGCCATGTGCATGTCCTAAAAGGTCCGTAAAAGCACAATAAACGTCCGTTTTCAAACTAATCAACTCACCGGAAATGCTGCTAGGTGTATTGCATTTCCGGTGCGAGAGAACTACAAACATGTCCGCTATCGACGAACATCCAGTCTTCAATAGAACTCAATGGGATTTACAAAATGTCAAATAAAACACGACAGAAGCAACATTTCGCTACGAAATTTGATATGGATTACCAGTGCACACCAGTAACCACTCCGGTGAGTTGATTATTTTGAAAACGGACGTTTATGGTGCTTTTACGGACCTTTTAGGACATGCGCATGACTAGCTGTTCTGAAGCAGGTTGAGAAGAATCAAAATTAGGCAAATACCAGAGACAGCAGTAAACATCAAAAAAGCGGTGAGGGGGGTTCTAAAACATTGCAGACGACTCAGAAAAGAGGCTTAATGTTGAAAATACAGGAATTCCCCTTTAAGGCTCAAGTGTCTTCTTTCAAAGCTTAATTCATTGACACATGTCCAACTGCAGTAGCTGGATAGACTGGAGACTACTGCAAAGGGTTTTTCCCCCCTTGTCCCCCATTATGGCAGCAGAATTGTAATCTGAATACCGTTTATGCCAAACACATTTGCTTTGCCAAGGGAGGCTTTATGAATGTAAAGCTCCTCTTGTTTCCCAAGTACTGCTTATTTATTTATTTTTGTGCTAATACTTTACATGTATTAGTGCTGAACCTGACAGGGGGACAGAGAAAGAGGGAGAGTAAAGAAAAAGAAACAATCAGAGAAAACAATGATTAACCAGACAACCAGCCGCTACACCTGCAGAAACCAAACAGAAGACATCCTTACACCTGGGGCCCGTTGCACAAAAGTAGGATAAGGGATTAAGCCGGGATATGTTGGCTATCCTGGATCAACTTATCCGTGATCCAATTGCACAAAAGTAGGATAAGGGAAGTGGGATATGTTCAGACCTAAGTTACCATGGAGATTTATTCTGTGAAGCTAGCCTGCTCCAGACCAGGCTAAGTTCCAGGATCTATTTAATCTCATTCCTTATCTCGGTCAGCGGTCGCCATATATGGAAACCAATATTTATTCCACAGCCTAGAACATATTTTTAAAACATTTAACTATACCCACTATCATTATTGAAACATTTGTGATCATTAATTACAATCATTTTAGATAACTGATGATTTTAGATGAACCACTAGATAATTTAGTTTCCCACAGACTACACATAAAGTACATCACCATATAAATATAAAAACACATTAGAGAGTACCATGATGTTCCTTTATTGAACAAGGATGAATCAAAGCAAGTAAACCATCAGCTCCTTTCAAAACTGAAGTCACACAGTGCTCTACAAGACAAAAAGCACAGAATCAGAGCATGCAGTTTGAGACAAACTGTTTGGAAAAATGGGCTATACAAATAAAATTGCCTTGCCTATACAGCACAAAAACCTAACAAAAATTCCTCTGCCATTGCAGGCCCAACTTAAAGCAACATGCATATTAATTAAAATAATTTAACACATATTGGTCTCTGACCAGCCGACCACAGTCGTCATCCGGGAAGATGGCAGGAATGTCCCAGTCCATGAGAGCTGGCACTCTGGGGCCCTCTCCTTTCTCAGGCAGGCCACATTGTGGAGGACAGCACAGGCCACAGTGATATCACATGCCCTGTCTGGGCTGACTCTCAGGTGGGTCACACACTGAAAGCGTGCCTTCAGTTGGCCAAATGTCATTTCTATCCGGGCCCTTGTTCTGGCATGGGCATGGTTGTATGCCAGTTGTGCCTCCAGAGGGTCTGCAAATGGAGTGAGCAGAAAAGGCTGGCAGGCGTACCCTCTGTCACCCAGCAATACACCCAGGAATTCACCTGTGAATACAAAATGTTACCATCACAACCTCATAAGTAGTGACATTCTTAACACAGCCATGATGTTAAAAGTGGTTATCAATAGAGGTTCTGTGGCTCACCTTGTGATAGGCGCCGATAGATCTGAGTTCCGAAACACTCGGGAGTCGTGGACCGAGCCGGGCCACTTTGCCACAACATTACTGATCAAATAGTCAGCATTGCAGACCATCTGAAATGATAAGATGTTATTAATGCACAGTACAGGCAATGTGTGGGCAGGCACATTCTTAATAAAAAGTACACTTGTTAAGTATTTGTCAGGGGACTTACCATTCTGCATGATGTTCTTATATTTCACTTTGACTTGCTGCCATGTCCGTTTTGGCCCAGTCATGTTAAATCTACACACACAAAAACACACACACACACACAATGAAACAGAGGAGGAGCACGGAGTTACATTTAGATAGTTTCACACACATGCAGTCAATTTCAACTTATTCATAATCAAAGTAGGCTACAAATATCTTTTCAAATATCGTCACCTTCCTAAAATAATCGCATAAGTCATTTTTTCAGGTTTTTCAGGAAACACAAAAAACTCCCCCCAAAAGTTAAATTATAGCATAAGATAATAATTTCAGTCAGTAAGTATGTATCAAAGGATGCTTGACATAAGAACACTTATTGTTTTTCATAAAAACTAAGATTAAATAAATGACTTAGGCATTTTTTGGACCACACCTTTGATGCCAAAAAATGACTTGGGCGATTATTTTAGGAAGGTGACGATATGTTAATTAACATTTTATTTGGATTGAAGCCTAATTGTGATAGTTTCAGTGGAGTGGTGAGTGTGATTTGTGCACTACTTACGCATTCAGGCGGTCAGCAATGGTTTGCCACGCTTGCTCCCTTTGTTTTTCAACTGTGGCAGTATTTCCTTTTTGTTTTATTTTCTCCTTCACCTCTTCATAGGTTTCCATGTATAATTCTTGCTCCACTGGGGAGAAATACGCCGCCCTTGTTGCCATGGTGAATCAGTGAATCTATGATCGATCGTGGGGTCTATTTAAGAAAGCCGTGTGCAGCACTTATCCGGGATCGGTTTCACCTGGCTTAATGAATCCGTGTCTGCTCATCCTGGCTTGGCCTTTGTGCAACCAACTAAGCCTGGGCGCTCTTGTTTTGGATTCCTTGAACCTGGCTAAGTAATTCATCCTGGATGTCTAAATCCTACTTTTGTGCAACGGACCCCTGTAAGCAGACAAGCAGAGAAAACAACAACAACAACAACAATAACAACAAAAAAGCTCAAGCAGCAACAACACCAGCAGTGAAGAGAAGAGAGGAGAAGTGAAGGCTTTGTCATCTTAAGAACTTCCCACCAGGCTGTCAGAGAGGTGCTGATGTTAATGCTTTTGTGATTTTTTATGTTTGGACTAACAAGTGGCAGCTCAGAGATTTCCAGAGGGGTATTTCACGAAGCTGGCTTAGCGGAAAGCCTGGCTTTTCTCGCTACTTCTGGCTAAACTTAGCGAGAGTTCCGTTTCATGAACGTGGCTTATTTGAATGCCCGCTGAGTAACCATGGTAATTTATGCTGCTGAACTAGCCTGGTCGCGGGCAGGCTAAAGTTGAAGCTTAGCTTAGCTGCATCTCAAAAAATGTCCGACCGGCTGAAACAGACTCCGGAAAGAAATGTTCACCAAGAATTCTACGCTCCCGCAACTCATGTCTTGTCTAAAAAACAAAACAAAAACTGTGGGTATCATATCACCACCTTCACTGTCTCGAAAAATCAATCAGTCGGTGCCAGTGCAACTAAAGAAACGCAACTATACACACGTATTGAGCATGAAATTAAACGAGAGAGAACATGGTATTCATTAAAACTAATCAATACCTAACAAACATCCGATCTACACCCACGTAGGACCCGACTCAGAAAAATGGGGGACAGGTAATAATGTTAATGATAGAAATTATTGAAAGCTCCTTTCAAAACAGTCAAGGACACAAACAAGATATTAGATAAAACGCAGGAATTAAAGATCATCATCTCCCTCAGGCTTCCCTAATGTTATCGGTGCACTACACTGTACCCATGTACGCATCCAGGCCCCTGCTGGACCCGTGGAGACTGACTATGTAAACTGAACATTTTTCCATATCCTAAATGTTCAGGTACACTTGGGGATAATTGTCCATAGACTCAGAACTGGATTTCTCATTTTGAAAAATACCACATAAACCCCTTTGAGTAATGCTGAGTCATGTTACGTTAATGCCCTGTGAAACCTCATCATTGACTCCTATCCTCCGAGCATACCGATGATCTGTGATGGAGGTCATTTCATTTCCAACATTGAGGCTAAATGGCCGGGATCAGTTCATGATTCTAGGATCTTCCGAGCATCCTCACTGGCACAGAGGTTTGCACAAGGCGCAAGAATTTTACTGACCCGAAGGAGTGTACTTTTGAAGTAAGGTGTATATAGCATAGGTAGAATTTTGGTAATGTAATGAGAGGTCAGGTGTAGAGGTCATCTTAAGGAATTGAAAGTGCTCGTCATACTTTATTATAGATAGCCATATAAGGCACATATTGCATCAAATTGCCTAAAGTCTTAACACATGTATATCCATCCAACATTTCTCTTATTCTGCAGGAGAGTTCAGTGGTGTCCTGCTTGGGGACAGAGGCTATGCATGCTGGCCGTACCTCCTCACGCCATATCCTGATCCAGGAACAAGGGCATGCACATGCACATGCACATGCACATGCTACAACAAGGGCACGGATAGAAATGACCTTTGGCCAAATTAAATCCAGGTTCATTGCTTAAAGTTCTCAGGCACAATGGCTGACTTCTGACAGAGCCATCTTAAATGAATAGTATACTTCATATTTTATACATTTTGTCTTGTGGACAACTTTTCAGGCTCAAGTCTTTTCTTCGTTGAGTCCCTGCAGGTTCCAGTGCCTGAAAGGACTCAGTTTCTCCTGACACAGTGAGGGACCTATACAGGGACACATATTTCCTTTGATCCTTATTGTTGTGACCTTTGAGTTAGAACTTCTTTTCATAATTTAGCATTGACACAGTAGCAGTTTAAGTCAGAGCAAGTGTAAGAAGGCTAAATGGACAGAGATGATTTATAACTTTCCACACGTTTAGGTCATGGCACCCCACTGTGAATATAAATGTAAAAAACACATTTCTAACAAGTTGCATGAACCGTACAATAATGACAGGTTTGAGTTCAAGTTGTGTTGAATTGTTGAATTATTATTACATGTTTCTCAAGCTGTGGAGAGAAAACAGAATTAAATACAGTTCACAACACGAAATTCTCCTATATCTGAATTTATACTAACATCCCTCTCCAGTTTCATAATCTCTAGCTTGATCTTTTTTATTTTCAGTTTCTTGTATTCCATATCTAGTTTGGTGCTCTCTTTATTGGACAAACACATTTCTTCAAAGGCTACTTACCACTCTGAAACATGTTCCTGTACTTTACCTTCACCTGCTGCCAGGTACGCTTTTGGCTGTCAAGATTGCTCCTGTTGAGATGTAACAGTGAAAAATTAATATGTGGGTCACACACTCACGATAATATAGTCACAAAGTATGATGATGTGTGTTGATTTTTGGGTTATTAATAAACTGAGCAGGGCCAGTATATTTGTGCTGTACATCTCATACAGAGACAATTCAGCATGCTTTATGTAAACACATTATAACACAAAGAGGAGAGCATAAATACATGAGGACAGTAAAATGAATGTGTAACTTTGACAATGGTATAACAGTGTTCCCTCATAACCCTGTCTTATCTGACCATTTTCTGATAACCTTTGAGTTTACATTACTTGACTATACAGTTTCTGAGAAGAAATGTACATATAGAAGGTGTCTATCAGAGGATGCTGTAACCAGATTTAAAGAATTAATTCCATCATCCTTTTCTTCACTGCCATGTGCAGATATGACAGAGGACGACTACCTAAACTTTACTCCAGCAACACTTGACTCTCTTGTTGACAGCACTATAGTTTCAATGCGTACAGCACTGGACAATGTTGCCCCTCTGAAAAGGAAGGTAATCAGTCAGAAGAGGCTGGCTCCTTGGTATAATTCACAGCTGCGTGCTTTAAAGCAGACTGGAAGAAAGTTGGAGAGACAGTGGCGTTCCTCTAATTTAGAAGAGTCTCAATTAGTCTGGAAAGATAGTTTAATAACGTATAAGAAAGCCCTTCGTAAAGCTAGAACTGCTTATTATTCATCATTGATAGAAGAGAATAAGAACAATCCCAGGTTTCTCTTCAGCGCTGTAGCCAGTCTGACTAAGAGTCCGAGCTCTGCTGAGCCAGTTATTCCTTTAACTCTGAGCAGTGATGATTTCATGAGCTTCTTTATTAATAAAATTGTTTCTATCAGAGAGAAGATTGATGGAGTCCTTCCCACTATTATCAGTGATGTATCATCAAGTACAGCAGCTTTAGAAGTATCTTTAGAACCTGATTTGTATTTAGACGGCTTCTGCCCAGTTGATCTCTCTGAGCTAACAACAGCAATAGTCTCTTCTAAACCATCAACTCGTGTTTTAGACCCAATCCCAACCAGACTGTTCAAGGAGGTTTTCCCATTAATTGACACTTCCATATTGGATTTGATCAATCTGTCTTTGTTGACAGGATATGTACCTCAGCCTTTTAAGGTTGCTGTAATTAAACCTTTACTTAAAAAACCTACTCTTGACTCAGAAGTGTTAGCTCATTATAGACCTATATCCAATCTCCCTTTTATGTCTAAAGTTCTTGAAAAAATAGTTGCAGCTCAGCTTTGTGATCATTTACACAGAAATAATCTGTTTGAAGAGTTTCAGTCAGGATTCAGAGTGCATCATAGCACAGAAACTGCACTGCTGAAAGTTACCAATGATCTCCTCTTAGCCTCTGATAGCGGACTTGTGTCTGTGCTTGTCCTGTTGGATCTCAGTGCTGCATTTGATACGGTCGATCACAGTATCTTATTACACAGACTTGAACATGTTATTGGGATTAAAGGAACTGCATTAGGCTGGTTTAAGTCATATTTATCTGATAGATTTCAGTTTGTTCTTGTAAATGAAGAATCTTCCTCACACACCAGAGTAAGTCATGGAGTTCCTCAGGGTTCTGTGCTTGGACCGATTCTTTTCACTTTATACATGCTTCCATTAGGTAACATTATTAGACAGCATGGCATACATTTCCATTGCTATGCTGATGATACTCAGCTGTACTTATCTATAAAACCAGATGA
This sequence comes from Odontesthes bonariensis, assembly GCF_027942865.1. NCBI lineage: Eukaryota > Metazoa > Chordata > Actinopteri > Atheriniformes > Atherinopsidae > Odontesthes > Odontesthes bonariensis. The sequence continues at coordinate 927,548 of NC_134510.1, forward strand.
ACCCAATAGGTTGGTCAGACTACAAGCATGTCTTAAAGACATAAAGACCTGGATGACTCAGAACTGTCTGCTTCTAAATTCAAACAAAACTGAAGTCGTTATCTTTGGACCTGAGCGTTTCAGGGAGAAATTGTCTAGCTATATAGTTACTCTAGATGGTATTTCATTGGCTTTTAGTTCTACAGTGAGGAACCTTGGAGTTATTTTTGACCAGAACTTATCATTTGACTCGCATATAAAACAGGTTTCTAGGACTGCCTTCTTTCACCTTCGTAATATTGTTAAAATCAGGAACATCTTGTCTCAGAGTGATGCAGAAAAACTAATTCATGCATTTGTTACTTCAGGATTGGACTACTGTAATTCTTTATTATTGGGCTGTCCCACATATTCTCTGAAAAGCCTCCAGCTGATCCAAAATGCTGCAGCCAGAGTTCTGATGAGAACTAACAGGAGAGATCATATTTCTCCAGTTTTAGCTTCTCTTCATTGGCTCCCTGTTAAATTCAGAATAGAATTTAAGATTCTTCTCCTCACATATAAAGCTCTTAATGACCGAGCTCCATCATATCTTAAAGATCTCATTGTAAGATATTTTCCTAACAGAGCACTTCGTTCCCAAACTGCAGGTTTACTTGAGGTTCCCAGAGTTTCTAAAAGTAGAATGGGAGGCAGAGCCTTCAGTTATCAGGCCCCTCAATTGTGGAATAAGCTGCCAGTAAATGTCCGGGAAGCAGACACCCTTTCCACTTTTAAGACCAGGCTTAAAACTTTCCTTTCTGATAAAGCTTATAGTTAGGGATGGCTCAGGTGATCCTGAAACATCCCATAGTTAAGCTGCTATAGGCCCAGACTGCTGGGGGGCCTCATCTGTCACACCTTTCCTCACTTTACTCTCTTTATGTATATGTGACATTATTGTGGTCATTAACTCGTGTTTCCCTGTTCCAACAGGTATCCTTTGAATGGTGTTACAGTGCCCCCCCCCTTTCTGTCTTCTCAAACCCCAGCTGGTGGAGGCGGATGGCCACCCTTCCTGAGTCTGGTTCTGCCAGAGGTTTCTTCCTGTTAAAAGGGAGTCGTTTCTCTCCACAGTCGCCTCAGGCACGCTCAGGACGGGAGATTGGACCGAAAAAGAAAAAGTTTTCAGTGCAATCTGTTGGTTTTCTTAGCTAGGAAATTGTTTTTGAATTGGCTCTATATGAACGAATTGGATTATTTTATGAATAATTATGATTACAATGAATTGAATTCCAATTGGCTTGAATTGGACTTTATTATCTAAGTGCCTTGAGATGATATTTGTTGTATTTGGCGCTATATAAATAAAAATGAATTGAATTGAATTGAATATGAAACTTTCATAACTTCAACATTTAGTCTGTCTGCAGTTGTTTGCCATGCCGTTTCCCTCGCTTTATTGATCACAGCTGTATTACCATTTTCAATTCAATTCAATTAATTTTGAATTGAATTGGCTCAGCAATTCCTGGCTCAGCAGAGCTCGGACTCTACAGACTGGCTACAGTGCTGAAAAGAAACCTGGGATTTCTGGCGATGACACTTTTAAAATCCTCATACAGCTCCATAAGCATTATTTGTTCAGCTGCACAGAAAATAACAGCCTTTGTCTTGCTCTCCTTTTCTGCCATCTCCGTTTTTCCACCATCCACTCATCAGGGCTTCTTACATTCCTCATGCACTCGCACTTAGCCAGGCTATGGAAGCCTCGCACATAGCCAGCTATGTAAGCCTCGTACTTAGCCAGGCTATGTAAGCCTCGCTTGGATTAGCCTCACTGAGATGCAGCCAAACTGGCTTCGTGGAACGACTTGAGGCTTAATTGGGAGATGGTGTTAGTTCAAGCAACGCTTTCCTGATACAGCCTGGCTTTCTTTAGTTACTTTTGTGAAACATCCTCTGGTTATCACACAGTGCTTGTTCTATATTTATTCATGGTTCATCTTGTGGGCTAGATTTAAACCATTCTGATATATAGTGTAACCTATTGGCTAAGAAATAGTGCTGAAAATTAGGTAAATCTAATCCACTGTCTTTCTGTCTTCTGTAGAGTTTTTAAACTAATATGTGGTGGCTTGTTTTCCCACAGAAATTTAGAGATGCATGAATCTAGTGACTTGAACCAAGTAACAGATGGTTTTATGGGGATCACTGAAATTGTGATTGTGTCAGTGAGAGATGTCTGTGAGCAGGGCTCTAAATTAACTTTTTTGATCACCAGCCAATGTGGCTAGTAAGTTTCTGAAGTTACCAGCCAATCAGAATTTCCACTAGCCACATATTTTTCCGTGCAAAAAAGACAGATGAGAGCCACTGAATTCATTTGATCAATTTATTAACTAAAGATTTAAATTAATTTTACAGTGAAATTGGGAATGTATATCCAATTAAAATAATTACAATAATTAAACTTATGTACATACAAAACTTATTCTAACATTTCATTACTCCTCAACCCTCACATACTATTCAGGGTCACATTTTTTGTACATAAAAAAATAACTTTAAAACTGATTTATATATGTGAACCCTGAATTTACAAAAATGGAAATATTTAACAACTTTCTAACCATATTTTAGTGCAGATAATGCACAAAATTAAACACAAAACTATGTGCAGAGACTAATTATGAGGGGGATACTATGAAATGCTTAAACATCGTCCGAGCTCTCTGAACTGTCTTCGGACCCATCTAAATCAGTTCCATTTTTCCCTTTTCTCACAAAGTGTGGCCGGCGTGTTTCGCGAGGTTCAATATCATCCTCCTCCCCTCCTTTGGCAGGCATATCTTTTCTCTTCACGGCCGGCTGTCCCAACCATCGCCACATTTTGTTAGTGTTTGCGTCTGTATTTGTATTTGTACCGACATCTATCGTATTTCCAAACCAAGAGTGACCCACGCCCACTCCCCTAGTACGGCACCCTCGGGGGATGCGTTCCCATAGAGACTGTATATAATAATTTCACGTCCCGCGAAATAGATGGTAAAGTTCCTCATTTATCATCGGCCAAGCCGGCTAGTGAGTTTTTTTTAATACACGCCAAAAATAACTTTCACCCGCATTTGGCGGGTTGGCGGGTGTTAATTTAGAGACCTGTCTGTGAGATATGGAGGAAAAGTGATACATCATCAGCATAAAGGCTTATCTTATGCTCAATATTTTTGGATTTAATGCCTTTAATATCTAGATTTTGTCTGATAGCAGCTGCTAGAGGACCAATAAAAATGGCAAAAAAAGTGAGGGAGAAAGTGGCCAACCCTGTCTGGTACCACTCCTGAGTCAGATACCATGTTAAAGCCCCCTCCTATGATGAGTGTGTTATCTGAGTGATCAGAGGGTGAAGTGAAAAAGGAGTGAAACAATGAGGCTCATCAACATTTGGGCCATATATATTTGCAATGCATAAACTCATATTTTTGATCAATAAGTTAACTATTATAAATCTGCCTTCTGGATCAATAACTGTTGTTTACTGTGAAATTTAATTTCCTGCTTATCAGAATGGCTACACCTCTTTGTCTGGAGTTGTAACAGGCTGAGTACACATGAGGAAACTGTGCTGTGGTGAGAACATCAGCTGCAGTCTTTGATAAATGAATCTCCTGTAGTAAGACAATGTCTGCCTGTAGGTCCTTCAATCTATTGGAGATTTTTAATCTCTTCTCCCTGGACCCAGCTCCATGCACATTCCATGAAATAAACCTTAGCGTGGACATGCTCAGACTTTCTGTGTGGGACTTTGTTCATGCATTGAGTGTGTGTGTGTGTGTGTGTGTGTTTGTGTTTGTGTTTGTGTGGATCATGTGCCAGTGTGTGTGTGTGTGTCTGTGTGTGTGTGTGTGTGTGTGTGTGTGTGTGTGTGTGTGTGTGTGTGTGGAGCATGTGCCAGTGTGTGTGTGTGTGTGTGTGTGGAGCATGTGCCAGTGTGTGTGTGTGTGTGTGTGTGTGTGGAGCATGTGCCAGTGTGTGTGTGTGTGTGTGTGTTTGTGTGGATCATGTGCCAGTGTGTGTGTGTGTGTGTGTGTGGAGCATGTGCCAGTGTGTGTGTGTGTGTGTGTGTTTGTGTGAATCATGTGCCAGTGTGTGTGTGTGTGTGTGTGTGTGGAGCATGTGCCAGTGGTGTGTGTGTGTGTGTGTGTGTGTGTGTGTGGAGCATGTGCCAGTGTGTGTGTGTGTGTGCGTGTGTGTGTGGAGCATGTGCCAGTGTGTGTGTGTGTGTGTGTTTGTGTAGATCATGTGCCAGTGTGTGTGTGTGTGTGTGTGTGTGTGTGTGTGTGTGGAGCATGTGCCAGTGTGTGTATGTGTGTGTGTGTGTGTGTGTGTGGAGCATGTGCCAGTGTGTGTGTGTGTGTGCGTGTGTGTGTGGAGCATGTGCCTGTGTGTGTGTGTGTGTGTGTGTGTGTGCGTGTTTCTATAGGTGAGTGCGTGCGCTGTTTGCTACTACGTGTACGTGCGCGGTCAGTGCTGTGGAAGTGTTGTATTTGGTTGCCCGTGCTGCTCAAATCTCTGTGTGTGCCGTGCATGTTAACATTAATATGACGTACTGAGGTGGAAACGCAGCAGGTTGGGAAAGAAAGACAGAAGAGAAAAACGGTGCAAAAGAGTAGAAGTGTGAGATAGAAAGAAACCAATATCACCTGCATACACTAACATTCTGTGCTGGGAGACTGGCAGGGTTTTTCTGCTTTGCCTTAACAGTTGACTGTGAATGAAGTCGAATATTTCAGGGTTGATCTAGTTCTGTTAGTTGATCTACTCTGAGATAGAAAACTCTGAGTTTTCGGTTCCAGAAACGCTGATTTGAGTGAGTTTAATCAACTCTGAGTAGGTTCACCTTGAGTTTAGCGCGTGCACCACAACTTTAAAAAGCCAGCATCAATGGAGCCCCGATTCGGCGAGTCACCATGGCAACGGGGAAGAGGAGGGCTACGTTTTTCACCAACCTGGAATTGGAAATCTTAATGCGATCATACGGCGAGTTTCAATACGTTTTTAGAAAGAAGTGCAACACCGCTGCAGCAACAAAAGTGTAAGTTTAAATGTAGTCCTTTGCAATCACAATAATATTACAGGGAAACTGCATGAATGATAGCCCATTCATTTATTTCATTTAGGTGCAATCCCGCAGGGGAGAAGCGCACTTGGCAGCAGCTTAAGATGAAATATAAAAACATTGTTCAAACAGGTGAGACCTCGGCATGGAGGTACCTCATTTTGATCATGTTTTACACTGTAAAGCAAATATTAAAGGGATAGTTCACTGTGCAGTTGTTTTATCCCCAACATAATGCTGTTCTCACACACATAAATGTCTTCTCATCTATATCATGTTCTGTTAAATAATTAAGCCTATTTAAACTAACACAGACTTCTACTGAGCCAACAGAAAGAAGGCAGATGCCCGTAAAACGGGTGGTGCCCAGCACCGCCACCTCTAACGGAGGCAGAGGAGCTGGCCCTAAGCAGAATATTGGAGGGCCAGTGGCTGAGGGAGTCCCTGGAGGGAGTCCACCCCAAGACACAAGTGCCTTTATAAAATATAATAGGCCTATAGAGATCTGTTTTGACCCTATTCATACAAATATTTATTTGTCTTTAATGTCTTTTTTTCTTTTGTCCCAACAAAATTCTGATGGTACCACTCATAAAGATAATTGTCTGGAAATGCTAAAACATCTATGATAACCATCTCCTGATGAATATTTAATTCTCTGCGCAGTAATGCTGCACCTTCATCCACGGGATCGTTGTCTAAAGGACATGTTGGTGGAAACAGTCGCCTCCTGCTGTGCCTGACGGACTTCTGGAAGTAGAAGAACTCGCTCTGCTGACTGAATGAATGAGGAAATCAAATGGCTGAAAGAGGGCGGAGACAGAGAGAAACTCCAGGTTCACTGAGTAAAACCTGGTCCCGACCAGGTTAGGTTCAGAGAGTCTGTTACTACGGTAACTGACCAAGAGCTTAAGTTACCTCTCTCTGTGAAACGGAAAACTGAGAGTTTCCCTCATTTCAGGGTTAATAAACTCAGAGTTTTCACTAAACCCGCTTCGTGAAACGGACCTCTGGTCGTGGTACAGCTGCCCATTGATGAATAATTTATCCACTGCGATGACAGCTCGGGAGCCTCCCTCCATGAACTCTCTGTGGAGAATCTCAACCAGGGACAAACGGCGTTGAAACTGGATCATTTCTTAGTGACTGACATCAGAAGGTCCATCGAATCACAGGAGAGATCATATTTCTCCAGTTTTAGCTTCTCTTCATTGGCTCCCTGTTAAATTCAGAATAGAATTTAAGATTCTTCTCCTCACATATAAAGCTCTTAATGACCGAGCTCCATCATATCTTAAAGATCTCATTGTAAGATATTTTCCTAACAGAGCACTTCGTTCCCAAACTGCAGGTTTACTTGAGGTTCCCAGAGTTTCTAAAAGTAGAATGGGAGGCAGAGCCTTCAGTTATCAGGCCCCTCTCTTGTGGAATAAGCTGCCAGTAAATATCCGGGAAGCAGACACCCTTTCCACTTTTAAGACCAGGCTTAAAACTTTCCTTTTTGATAAAGCTTATAGTTAGGGATGGCTCAGGTAATCCTGAAACATCCCATAGTTAAGCTGCTATAGGCCCAGACTGCTGGGGGGCCTCATCTGACACACCTTTCCTCACTTTACTCTCTTTATGTATATGTGATATTATTGTGGTCATTAACTCGTGTTTCCCTGTTCCAACAGATATCCTTTGAATGGTGTTACAGTGCCGCCGTCGCGGTGGCCCCCTGCCCCCCTCCCCCCCTTTCTGTCTTCTCAAACCCCAGCTGGTGGAGGCGGATGGCCACCCTTCCTGAGTCTGGTTCTGCCAGAGGTTTCTTCCTGTTAAAAGGGAGTCGTTTCTCTCCACAGTCGCCTCAGGCACGCTCAGGCCGGGAGATTGGACCGAAAAACAAAAAGTTTTCAGTGCAATCTGTTGGTTTCCTTAGCTAGGAAATTGTTTTTGAATTGGCTCTATATGAACGAATTGGATTATTTTATGAATTATGATTATTATTAATTAATTGAATTCCAATTGGCTTGAATTGGACTTACTATCTAAGTGCCTTGAGATGACATTTGTTGTATTTGGCGCTATATAAATAAAAATGAATTGAATTGAATCATTCCCAGCTGGAGCTGTTGCTCCGGGTGATTCTTTGCTGCCACTTCTTTCGGAGGTTGAAGGGGGGGCTGCGTTGTGGACGCCGGCCTGTGGTTCATCCCCATGGTGGCGGCCTCTGTGGTCATTGGTGGGCTGGCTCCCGGTGTGGACAGATCCCCCAGATACTCTTTACTCACTTCAGCATCAAGCCAGATGTTGATATTTATTGTTGTTGATATTGATGTTGCTCATGTTGGGTTTGGAGGTGTGCAGTGTGGTTGTAGGTGTGATGTTGTGTGTGAGTTTATGCATGAATTGATTTCATTATTGATTTTAATATGCAAAGCACTTTGTGCTGCTTCTTTGTATGAAAAGTGCTATATAAATAAGGTTTGATTTGATTTGGGCCTCCAGTGTGCTCAAGATAAGGCACTTTTTTTCTTAAAATATATTTATTTAAACTATAAGGTAAAGCTGGCAAAGTTAATAACTTGCTGAATTGTTTGCTATATTAGAAGCGCCATGTTTGATTCTGCCGACAGTCTCATAGAAACTCACGACCCTACAGCATCTCCATCTCCAAATCGAAATTTGAGATTCTTCTTGTTAAATCAAAAATGAGGATTGGAACCCTTCTAGCTTATTATTAGCGCTAAGATCAAAGCCTGAATCTTTGATAGTATGTTGGTGCATTCGTGGTACCTTTCAGCACCATCAATGCTGAAAGGTAATATAAAGGTTTAAGAGCAACAAAAGTCCCCATGCAGAAGACTTATTTTTTAGCTTTGATAATGCTAAACAGCATGCTGCATCTATACAAATCATTACTGTTTAATAGACGAACCACAGAATGGAGTCGTCTGCTTGCAGTCTAGACCTTTAGCCAACTGAAAATATTTGACAACTAATGGAACCTAAACTACAACAAAGAAGATCCGGGACTGTTGGGTATGTAGAATTCTATATTAGACACTACTCTTCCAAAGGTGCAGTAACTGGTCTCCTCAGTTCCCAAATGTTCACAGACTGTTGTTGAAAGAAGGTATGCTCCACAGTGGGAAACATGGCTTTGTCTTAACTTTTTTTTAGATGTGTTGCTGCCATCACAAAGTGAAATGTTTGACTTTCATTTTATGTTTTTCTTCTATTGTAAGCTAAATATTGGTTTATGACTTTTCAAATAATGTATTCAGATTTTATCAACATTTGTGATTCATTGTGTTTTTCTCAGCTTTTTCATTTAGGCTCAATCTCACCCCTAAGCAATGGACTTTTTTTATTTGATTGCCTCTTGATAATCCTTTGATAAAGTGCTTGCTGATCAAGAGATGCCTAGTCTGTAATCTCTAAATCCACAGGTAATTACAATTCAATGCTCAGATAATCTAATGTCTTATCTTCTCCACGTAGACCTCGTGTGGCGTTGGAGAGTAAAAGTTTGAAAAATGAAACATCCATTGTAAAAATACATTTAACCCATTGTAATGGAATGCATTTCTGATTGCATATCACAATAACGGTCCAATTTTCATATGATTTACAGTTAAGAGGAAAACTAACACAAAACATGATTTAAGCAGCCCATAGGCTGGTGACATCACCAAAGGCTAACTGGAGACAGGAGTAAGAGAAAAAAAACCTGCAGTCCGGTCTTTAAATGTGAGACTTCTTTACACAAGCAACAGAAGGGAGACTGTTCCCTTCCCCAAAAACAATCCCACGGGTCCTGTTTACGTGAAGGGAATGACAACCTAGTGTTTGGATAAAATCCTCATTTCTTTATATTTTGCTTCCAAGGAGCCAGACGTTTTGTAATATATAAAGCAGTCGTGCCCATTACTTCTCCAGGCTTGTGTTGCCTTTTGCAGATACATGATTTGTTTCCATTTTTTTTTAGCTGTGTCTACATTGGTACATCAGTATTTCTTAAGAAAGGGAAATCAGAGAAAAGTCTGAGGTGCACCAGATAAAACAAAAACTAAACTGAAAAAAGTGTTATGGAGTGATGAGTCCTCCCTAAAGAAGACATCTGAAGAAGACCTTTGAGCTTTACAATGTCCTTCCAAATGCGTGGAGAAATGTCCCTTAAGATTACTGTTTGGAAAATGATTAAATATACTCAGAAATACTGTTTGAAATTCAAAAGCATAGGGCATTTAATCATGTTGCAACAAGGGAACATTTACATACAGAGGTAGTGATGCAAATGTTCCAAGTTATACAGTTTTCAGGTAGCTTTTATAGAGTAGAGAAGACGGATGCTTGTGTCTATGCTTTAGACATTTCCTTCTGTCCTGCTGGGAGCAGATAGTGGTGTTGATACCACCAAGGCTGTGGGACACTCAGTTCATAGAGCAGACGGTCGTGATCTCCTGAGTACAGCTATTAATCTCATGCATACATCAACATAAGCAGTTACACAGAGGTAGAAATGATAATGTGGACATAAAGGATAAAACATTTTCTAACTTTTCCCTCCTGTTTATACTTACTAGAAACTTCAAAATCAAATAAAAATAAATATTAAATGTATGAAAAGAGTAAAAATGTACTCATGAGATTGTTTCATATATTACATACGATGGCGGTGCGTGCGGACGCAGCGGCCCCTCTCTGTCCCGACAGTGTGGTGTATACATGTTTGTCTTCGTCGGTGTGTTCGAGTGATTTTATGTTCTCGTCGTGTTTGTCCGTCCCGAGGCGCACATGCGGCCGGGGGACTCTTTTTTATATCGGAAAACAGTTTTTCAGCAAGTTAAACCTGGCACACACTAAGGAGCTACACAACCTCGGTCTACTCCGGCGGTCCGCTTCGGCATGGAACCCAAACACTGCAGCACACCCACAGAGGAAGCGCCGCAGGCGGGGTGCGAGGAGGCAGAAGCGGGGCAAGCGCGGGGGTATCTGGGTCAGGCTAGCGGCTAATCCACACAAGCTCGCTATACCGTCCATCATACTCGCCAATGTAGGCTCCCTGAACAACAAACTGGATTACATACACCTTCTGAGATCAGGGCTCAACAACAACATACAGGACTCCGCTATCCAGCTGGACCGGCTAACATGCTACCGAGCAGACAAAGCCCTCATTAAAGGAGGTAAGACCCGCAGTGGCGGGGTCTGTGTTTTCATCAGGGATGCTTGGTGTCAGGACACTGTGGTGGTTTGCAGACATTGCTCACTACTTGCAGAGTTTATGATCATTAAGTGTCGGCCTTTCTATCTACCGAGGGAGTTTTCTGTTGTTTCTATCGTTTTGGTGTAGTGGGAACGCCGGCTCCGTGTGGCCGCGACAGCCAAACGATAAGCAAAAGTATCGTTTACAGTGAAAAACGTTTTCGTGTAGCCGTAGCCTGACTTTCCGACACGGGGAAACAACACACTGGACCTGGTTTACACAACACTGAGAGGAGCATACAAGGCCTCCCCCATCTTGGCGCTTCAGACCACATCACTGTTATGCTAATGCCAGCAAACAGGCCGAAGGTTAAAGTCACCAGACTGGTCCAGAAGCAGGTACGGGTGTGGCCAGAGGGTGGCTCCTCAGCACTTCAGGACTGCTTTAAGACCACAGACTGGGGCACGTTTCAGCAGGCAGCCACCTACAACCACCAGATCGACATCCAGGAGTATTCAGACACTGTTACTGCCTACATCAGTAAATGCATTGATGATGTCACGGACACCAAGACCATCACAGTACGGGCCAACCAGAAACCATGGCTGACGGGGGAAGTCTACAGGTTACTGAGAGTCTGGTCTGAGATTATCAAGAGCCAACTTGTCCCGTGGCATCAGACTAGCAAAGAGGCAGTACAGCAGCAGGATTACGCACCACTTCAGAGACAGCAGAGACACAAGGAGCCTGTGGCAGGGAATACAGACCATCACGGACTATAAACCCCGCCCACAGACCTGTGACAACGACATCACTCTACTGAACAGTTGGAACAACTTCTTTGGACGGTTTGAAGCTGACAGCAGCCCCCCTGCACAGAAAACACCAGTCGCACCAGATGACCAGGTGCTGTCCCTGTCTTCAGCCAGCATGAGGAGATCCCTCTCCGGGATCAACGCTCGCAAGGCTGCAGGACCTGACCACATTCCTGGCCGGGTGCTTAAGGACTGTGCAGCGGAGCTCACAGATGTCCTCACAGACATCTTCAACACCTCCCTGAGCCAAGCTGTTGTTCCCACCTGCTTCAGTACCACCATCGTCCCTGTTTCAAAGAAAGCCTCTCCATCCTGCTGCAACGACTACCGTCCTGTGGCACTGACCCCATCATCATGGAGTGCTTCGAGCGGTTAGTCATGCAGCACATAAAATATGTCCTCCCATCTTCCCTGGACCCCTTGCAGTTTGCATATCGGGCCAACCGGTCCACTGATGTTCCACCGCCCTCCACTCAGCTCTCACTTACCTGGACACGAATGACTCATATGTGGGGATGCTGTTCTTAGACTTTAGTTCAGCTTTCAACACGATCAGGCGGATCGGTGCGGCGTCTGCAGTGATGCGGGCTCTGCACCGGCCCGTCGTGGTGAAGAAGGAGCTGAGCCAGAAGGCGAGGCTCTCGATTTACCGGTCAATCTATGTTCCTACCCTCACCTATGGTCACGAGCTGTGGGTAGTGACCGAAAGAACGAGATCGCGAATACAAGCGGCCGAAATGAGTTTCCTCCGCAGGGTGTCTGGGCTCTCCATTAGAGATAGGGTGAGAAGCTCGGTCATCCGGGAGGGGCTCGGAGTAGAACCGCTGCTCCTCCGCATCGAGAGGAGTCAGATGAGGTGGCTGGGGCAAAACCAGACCTTTGGAGCTGGTTCAGAAAGCTGCTGCTCATCTGGTGTTCAACCTCCCCAAGTTCTCCCACACCACTCCCCTTCTCCGCTCTCTACACTGGCTCCCTGTAGCTGCTCGCATCCAGTTTAAGACTCTGGTGCTGGCCTACAGGGCAGTGGAAGCTTGTCTAGCTATATAGTTACTCTAGATGGTATTTCCTTGGCTTCTAGTTCTACAGTGAGGAACCTTGGAGTTACTTTTGACCAGAACTTATCATTTGACTCGCATATAAAACAGGTTTCTAGGACTGCCTTCTTTCACCTTCGTAATATTGTTAAAATCAGGAACATCTTGTCTCAGAGTGATGCAGAAAAACTGCTCCATGCATTTGTTACTTCAGGATTGGACTACTGTAATTCTTTATTATTGGGCTGTCCCACATGTTCTCTGAAAAGCCTTCAGTTGATCCAAAATGCTGCAGCCAGAGTTCTGATGAGAACTAACAGCAGAAATCATATTTCTCCAGTTTCAGCTTCTCTTCATTGGCTCCCTGTTAAATTCAGAATAGAATTTAAGATTCTTCTCCTCACATATAAAGCTCTTAATGACCGAGCTCCATCATATCTTAAAGATCTCATTGTAAGATATTTTCCTAACAGAGCACTTCGTTCCCAAACTGCAGGTTTACTTGAGGTTCCCAGAGTTTCTAAAAGTAGAATGGGAGGCAGAGCCTTCAGTTATCAGGGCCCTCTATTGTGGAACCAGCTGCCAGTAAATGTCCGGGAAGCAGACACCCTTTCCACTTTTAAGACCAGGCTTAAAACTTTCCTTTTTGATAAAGCTTATAGTTAGGGATGGCTCAGGTGATCCTGAAACATCCCATAGTTAAGCTGCTATAGGCCTAGACTGCTGGGGGGCCTCATCTGACACACCTTTCCTCACTTTACTCTCTTTATGTATATGTGACATTATTGTGGTCATTAACTCGTGTTTCCCTGTTCCAACAGATATCCTTTGAATGGTGTTACAGTGCCCCCCCCCCCCCCCCCCCCCTTTCTGTCTTCTCAAACCCCAGCTGGTGGAGGCGGATGGCCACCCTTCCTGAGTCTGGTTCTGCCAGAGGTTTATTCCTGTTAAAAGGGAGTCGTTTCTCTCCACAGTCGCCTCAGGCACGCTCAGGCCGGGAGATTGGACCGAAAAACAAAAAGTTTTCAGTGCAATCTGTTGGTTTTCTTAGCTAGGAAATTGTTTTTGAATTGGCTCTATATGAACGAATTGGATTATTTTATGAATTATGATTATTATTAATTAATTGAATTCCAATTGGCTTGAATTGGACTTACTATCTAAGTGCCTTGAGATGACATTTGTAGTATTTGGCGCTATATAAATTTAAAAAAAAAAATGAATCGTAAACAAGCTCATTCTAACTATCAACAATATTCATATGAACCAGTCAACAAGGCACACGATGTAATTCTGACATGTCAAGAGAATGTCATGACATCCTTCTCCCACATAGTCCCCCCTGAAATCACTTATCAGTGATTTAATAAAGAAATAATCTAAAATGAAAGAAAATCATCCCACATAGTTAATTAAGAATTAATTAACATAATCAACACTAAATTATTCTAATAATTCTACAACCTCAAACAAATGGAACATTTGTGAATAAATGAAAATGAATATATATACGCATTCTCTCACATTCAATGATTAAATGAATTAAAAAATAATACAAATTTTACATTGCCATCACACATGTCCACTGTTCGCAGTGCATAGGAGCGAAAAACCCACCGGCTGCTACTTTCGTAACTCATGTTCTTATCTTGGGAAAACTCACCTACGGCCCCCCCCACTTGGCGACCGACCACTTTACCAAAGGTCGCACTCCGAACAGTTGACTTACACAACTGGCAATGGACATATTAGTGATCCGTTCTGATTGATAATACACATAGAATGAATACATCACCATCAAATCAATTAATCACAGTTTTGTATCAAGTACAATACATAAAATTATGGATTATCACACAACAACAGTAATAAAATGCAATGTAATGCAGCTCTTCCAGTCCCGTCCCATCACCCGTACTCTGGTGTCGTCTGCTTCTGGCCGAACATCCGTCCGGCTGGGTCTGGAACTGCTAAGCTAACTCTGGGAGGAGAGGTCGCCAGTACGTCACTCCCAATCAAAGAGATCTTCAGCATCTCTTCTCCCTATGAGACTATACTTGGTTCCACACCCGAGGAAAGAATCTTGTGAACCGTCCGTTGGTAACCTTCATTCGTTGGCCCGCTCTCCCATGCGTTGGTCCTCAGACCTGGTCTCGCATGGTCATCTGCCTCCTGGTTTGTTCCACACTTCGTTTGAACATCACTTGCAGCAGCCACCTTCTCAGAATGGGTATAATGCAACACACCAATAGGGAGACCATTATGAATATTGACAATATAGCTATTCCCGTCTTCACTGCCATCGCTCCCCAATCTCCCAAAATCCCATCCAGACCAGACCACCACCCTTCACTGCCACCAGCATTACTCTTCAGCTCCTCTTTCAGCTCCCTGATCTTCTTCATGGCCGTTGTAAACGTCCCATCAGCTGCAGTGTTCCCGGGTATAAATGTACAACATTTTTCCCCAACCATCTGGCACACACCACCTTTCTCCGCTAATATCCAATCCAAAGCCTGTCTGTTCTGCCAAGCCATCCTACTCGTCTCATGTAGTTGTTCTCCAAAGGCTGCAAGCCCTTCACTCGTGTAGTTAAGAATTCTCTGTTGGTTGTAGTATATGTAATTAATCCACTCCACATTTTTGTTAATCGTGATCCACGGCAAAATAGACTCAAATCCAGCTGCAATCTCACTCCGTGCTTTGAACTCAAAAGGAATCCCTCTCGGCTGCCCTATTGCATCCAAGTAAACGTGCTTATCCATGATGTAGTTACCACTAGATCTTTTAACTCTCCCCTTTTCCACATCCAACCCCAGTAACTCGTTTACCTTGTCATACACTAACACAACTGATGTTCCATCCTCACAAGTGCACAAAGACCTATCCACCTGTTGGGTAACACATTTAACAAAACATCATCTCCACACATCCAGTAACTATCAGCTATTGGATGTGTCTGATCCCCAAACAGGTAGAGAGTCGGAGTCGTCATTTCTATATTTTCACATTTTTGATTAAAGGAACCGGATTTTCATACCACACAGGTGTCCTGATAAATATTGGTTTCATATTTGCATGTGGAAACCAAGATAAAACCCATGTGACATTGCATTTAACGGTAATGTTACCTACGTGAATTCCACTGTCATTAGTAAATCCACCACTCGTAAAGCATTCAAACTCACCATCGTAATCTACTCTATAATCAGTCGGAGGCCCATCCTGTGTTGTACTAAGATTAAATTCAGCACAGGACGACTCCAATTTGTGGCCCTTCCCTATTTTGAAAAAGTCCTGTAATTTATTTGGCCCAAACATCAATCTGCACTTAATCCCACACATAGGAAGCTTAAACAATAACCATTTATCCTTCTGAGGTGTAAACCTACCTTCTCTGCATTCCCGTTGCCGGACCACTGCACAGTCCCTGAAGGTGTGTGGTTCTGGAACAACAACAGGCAATGCTCCTGGAGCGTCTGCGCATATGAGACACTCCGTCGCTGTCAGTTCTCTCGTAGTGTACCATGCCCATCTATACCACATATTCTGTGCTGCCTTCCCCCACAAACCATCTTCCACACTTACACTGTTTTCCTGACTCTACCTGTGCATGTACACTCCGTCTGTTCTTGGATTAACATGATTATTCTGTCCTGTAGTGCTAATGGTATCAAGTCCCCCTAGCCTTTCCCGAAAAATCTTTCTATTCTTACCCCCATTGTGAACAACTCCTTTCTGGCCCGAGGACGACCTGACCTCCTCCGATTGCCCCTTCGTCGTGGCGTCCGGAGGCAGTGATTTGGTCATCTCCTCCACCGGACCCATGATCCACACTTCCTCACGCCTCCTCACACTTCCTCACACTTCCCCATACTTCCTCACACTTCCCCATCCTTTATTCCCACATACTTAAATTCAAGCTTAACATCTGCCTCTTCACAACTAGCTCTAGTGTGTACTGCTGGCAAAGTTCGTGGCGTGGCATGGCCTGAGTGGGTGTGTATTGTTGCATCATACTCATCTGACCCAGGCTGGCTACTTCCCTGCGGGGTGGCTTTTTTTAATTAAACCAATATTAATTCAATGTTAGGCTAATTTAGCTTTTTGACTTCTAGGTTACTATTATTGCTAATGTTAATGTTTGCTAACCAATGCCAATTGATGTTAGCTTCCTAGCTGTTGCTAATAAATGCTAACCTTTTGCTAATTAAGATTTAAACCAATATTTGCCTTATTGCTATTGCTAATCAATGCTAATTGTGTTTCTGATCAATGCTAATTATGGCTAACTAAATGCTAACAAATGCTAATAATGCTAACCAATGCTAACTATTGCTAATCAATGCTACTTATTGCCAATCAATACTAGCTTCCTTGTTGACCAATGCTAATCGAATGCTAATTATGCTATTCAATGCTAATTATCGCTAATCAATGTTAGTGATTGCTAATCAATGCTAGTTATTGCTAATCAATACCAACTTTCTTGTTAACCAATGGTAATCACTGCTAAACAATGCTAGTTATTGCTAATCAATACTAATTATTGCTAATCAATACTAGCTGTATTACTAATGCTACCCAATGTTAATTTATTGCTAATCGAAAGCTCAGTTAATGCTTACTCTGTTTGAAGTGACTCAGGCTAAAGGCGTTGCCCCCCCTTTTGCTCACATCCGGATGCTTCCGATCCAAACCATACACCATGTCTCTCCACCAATCCAGATGATACAATGCACGTCACAGCTACGTCAATTCTGACCAATGACATGAAAATTTTTGACCAATGAAATCTGAACACACCTCTTAATCTACCTCCAATGAAACACGTCTGAGACACGTAACTTCTAACCAATAAAATATGAACACACCTCTAAGCCCGCCTCCAATGAACCACGTGAATTCTAACCAATCAAATATGAACACACCACTAAGCCCGCTTCCCAGGCTGTTATTAACTCCTCCCAATCATAACAATTGAACCAGACATAACAATTGAACCACACCCCAACTCAAAATGGCGTTTGTCCCACTTTTGTAACAAGTTAAGAGAGAAGAAGAAATACAATCTGTCCAGCCGCGGACAGGGAGAAATACAAACCAACAATACAGAAATAACAATTTCACTATTCTTCACCTCAAAATGGCGTTTGTTAGGAAAGAGAAAGAAATACACTTTAACACGCTGTGAACAGGCAGAAGTACAGACCAAAAGATACAGAAACAATGCATAAGCGAAAAACTTTCTTTATCAGGTATGTCAATGAATCAAATGGTCTAGGGACAGAACCTCTTCCCTAGAATTGCGAAACCAACATATACTCGACTGATAACAACTCCACAATTAGCACACTACCTAACGAAAACTAATAATTATTACAGTTCAACCATACAGTGCCCTGGAAGACACAAGGAAAGAAAATGTGATCACACACGAACATGTGCAGCAGTATAAAAAATGCCAAGGACAAGCAGCGCGCCTCCACACAAGCAGCGTGAACGCGCAGCACTTCGCTCTCCCCCTGAAACCCAAACACCTTCACTACCCTGTTGAAAATAGAACTTTAGAAACTTAACACCAATCACAGCAGTATTCAATAATTCAATAATAACAAGATGCACTCAATGATTGACTCGATGGAGTCCTTCCCACTATTATCAGTGATGTATCATCAAGTACAGCAGCTTTAGAAGTATCTTTAGAACCTGATTTGTATTTAGACGGCTTCTGCCCAGTTGATCTCTCTGAACTAACAACAGCAATAGTCTCTTCTAAACCATCAACTTGTGTTTTAGACCCAATCCCAACCAGACTGTTCAAGGAGGTTTTCCCCTTAATTGACACTTCCATATTGGATTTGATCAATCTGTCTTTGTTGACAGGATATGTACCTCAGACTTTTAAGGTTGCTGTAATTAAACCTTTACTTAAAAAACCTACTCTTGATTCAGAAGTGTTGGCTCATTATAGACCTATATCCAATCTCCCTTTTATGTCTAAAGTTCTTGAAAAAATAGTTGCAGCTCAGCTTTGTGATCATTTACACAGAAATAATTTGTTTGAAGAGTTTCAGTCAGGATTCAGAGTGCATCATAGCACAGAAACAGCACTGCTGAAAGTTACCAATGATCTCCTCTTAGCCTCTGATAGCGGACTTGTGTCTGTGCTTGTCCTGTTGGATCTCAGTGCTGCATTTGATACGGTCGATCACAGTATCTTATTACACAGACTTGAACATGTTATTGGGATTAAAGGAACTGCATTAGGCTGGTTTAAATCATATTTATCTGATAGATTTCAGTTTGTTCTTGTAAACGAAGAATCTTCCTCACACACCAGAGTAAGTCATGGAGTTCCCCAGGGTTCTGTGCTTGGACCGATTCTTTTTACTTTATACATGCTTCCATTAGGTAACATTATTAGACAGCATGGCATAAATTTCCATTGCTATGCTGATGATACTCAGCTGTACTTATCTATAAAACCAGATGAAACCAATAGGTTGGTCAGACTACAAGCATGTCTTAAAGACATAAAGACCTGGATGACTCAGAACTGTCTGCTGCTAAATTCAGACAAAACTGAAGTCGTTATCTTTGGACCTGAGCGTTTCAGGGAGAAATTGTCTAGCTATATAGTTACTCTAGATGGTATTTCCTTGGCTTCTAGTTCTACAGTGAGGAACCTTGGAGTTATTTTTGACCAGAACTTATCATTTGACTCGCATATAAAACAGGTTTCTAGGACTGCCTTCTTTCACCTTCGTAATATTGTTAAAATCAGGAACATCTTGTCTCAGAGTGATGCAGAAAAACTAATTCATGCATTTGTTACTTCAAGATTGGACTACTGTAATTCTTTATTATTGGGCTGTCCTACATATTCTCTGAAAAGCCTTCAGTTGATCCAAAATGCTGCAGCCAGAGTTTTGACGAGAACTAACAGCAGAGATCATATTTCTCCAGTTTTAGCTTCTCTTCATTGGCTCCCTGTTAAATTCAGAATAGAATTTAAGATTCTTCTCCTCACATATAAAGCTCTTAATGACCGAGCTCCATCATATCTTAAAGATCTCATTGTAAGATATTTTCCTAACAGAGCACTTCGTTCCCAAACTGCAGGTTTACTTGAGGTTCCCAGAGTTTCTAAAAGTAGAATGGGAGGCAGAGCCTTCAGTTATCAGGCCCCTCAATTGTGGAATAAGCTGCCAGTAAATGTCCGGGAAGCAGACACCCTTTCCACTTTTAAGACCAGGCTTAAAACTTTCCTTTTTGATAAAGCTTATAGTTAGGGATGGCTCAGGTGATCCTGAAACATCCCATAGTTAAGCTGCTATAGGCCCAGACTGCTGGGGGGCCTCATCTGACACACCTTTCCTCACTTTACTCTCTTTATGTATATGTGATATTATTGTGGTCATTAACTCGTGTTTCCCTGTTCCAACAGATATCCTTTGAATGGTGTTACAGTGCCGCCGTCGCGGTGGCCCCCTGCCCCCCTCCCCCCCCCTTTTTCTGTCTTCTCAAACCCCAGCTGGTCGAGGCGGATGGCCACCCTTCCTGAGTCTGGTTCTGCCGGAGGTTTCTTCCTGTTAAAAGGGAGTCGTTTCTCTCCGCAGTCGCCTCGGGCACGCCGCTCAGGCCGGGAGATTGGACCGAAAAACAAAAAGTTTTCAGTGCAATCTGTTGGTTTTCTTAGCTAGGAAATTGTTTTTGAATTGGCTCTATATGAACGAATTGGATTATTTTATGAATTATGATTATTATTAATTAATTGAATTCCAATTGGCTTGAATTGGACTTACTATCTAAGTGCCTTGAGATGACATTTGTTGTATTTGGCGCTATATAAATAAAAATGAATTGAATTGAATTGAACCAAAATACACAATATTAAAGAAATCAGCTCACAGCATTTAAAAATCACAGCTCATCACTGTAACAACACCTTATTTCAACAAACTATCAATGCGGCAACTATAACAATGAAGCAAATTATAACCATGAAGCAAATCTGAGTGTCTCTGCACTCACTTAATTTTCTATTTAGCCTAAGATTATAAGTAAGACGTTGTGTTAACTCTATGTGTTAACTCAAAATGACTAAAAATACTCAAAAGTCAAGGGATGAGATGAGTTAGAACCTTGATTTATCACACAAAATAACTTCTTTCTTTTCTTCTGTTTTAGATTCACATAAAACAGCAGGATTTCACACACATTGACAGACAAAGAAAGATCGGTCACACGCACTCACACCAAGTCAGTCGAACAAAGTTTTGTGTCAGTCACCGTTCAAATCTTCACAGTTTTAAATGATCAATTTCTTTCATTAGACTTTTAATTTTTCAGGAGATGTGTGTGTCGGCAATATATGGGATACAAAATGTGTTTTCTCTACAAGCCTTGTGATATGGTCTCTTGACCAAAGCAACAGATGCTGACGTGTAGCTACTTTATCAGCTTCCCTATGACCTCTTATAATAATCTCCTGTGGCCAATTCATAAACAAATTTGAATTTTCTTCTCAAAATGTCTTTATACTGAGGTCTCGGATAACTCCAAAGAGTTCTACGCAGATATAAAATGATATAAACATATATTTAAAATGTGCTCCTCATAGAACTGGATTTTTTCATTTCAGAGTTTTCAAGAAAGTCTTATTGATCCAACCGTCAAATTTTTATGTTCGCAAGTCAATCAATTATCAGTATTCGTCTACTCCTTGACTAGTGAAAATGATTTTCACATATATTTAATGAGTCTAATGTACCCCGTACTCCCGTCAGTATTCCTCCCCCCAATGCATTGAAGGATGGCTGATAGACGCAAGAAGTACCATTGGCGATTGCTCAACAACCTACCCGCTTCTTTAAAGCTTATTCATTAATCCAGTTTGAATTCACCTGATTCATTACCTGCCGGAGCGTAGCGACTAGTCTTCCTTAATTACCACAAAAAAACAACAACACAAGCCAGACCAACTGCTCACAGCTGTCTGCTTTACAACTCACATAAGCTGCTGTTCACCCAATTTTATCTTAATTCAAACATTTGGCTCCCCTTGGCCCACAATTTCAAACAATTTCAACAGCCCCCCTGCGCAGAGGAAAACAATGAAGTGCTTACCGAAGCAGACTCGTCCTCTCTCCTGTGTTCTTTTAAATTTGGGGAAGCCGGACAAAAGCGGTCAGCCGTGCTCCACTAACAGAAATCAGCTGCGTAATGGTAGGAAAAACATCCAACCTGCTGGCTTGTTACAGCTGATGTCGGTTGTCGGGGCACAAGGACACGCTCCGCCGGGATCCAGATGCAAAATCTCACGAATTCGGGGTCACCATTATGTTGGGGAGAAAAGGAGTCGAATCACGCGTCGGTCAGCCGTCCATTGGGGAGTTTATTGGAACAAACCGTCACAGCAAATGTGCATACAGAATGTTACAATATGTCCGACGAGCTCATTTTGTGACACCCTTTTATACCGTCTTATCATAACAAGCGTACGTGGCCCTCTCTGGAGGCGCCTAGCTTTCGCCTGTAATCGTAAACAAGCTCATTCTAACTATCAACAATATTCATATGAACCAGTCAACAAGGCACACGATGTAATTCTGACATGTCAAGAGAATGTCATGACATTCCTCTCCCACAGGAACCACTGTCTTAAACCATCGACATCCTGTCTTGACACAATGCCATCTGACTTCTTTAAAACTATTGTAAGCTCTGTCCAAACAGATTTGCAGCAAATAATAAACTGCTCACTTCAATCAGGCATGTTTCCTAAACCCTTAAAAGTAGCTGCCATCAAGCCATCCAATGTTGTCTTTTTTAGGAGTGCTAAAAAAGACAACATTGGATGCTTCCATTTTAACCAACTACAGACCCATCTCAAATCTCCCTTTTATAGCCAAGATTGTTGAGAAAGTGGTTTTTAATCAACTCAGTAACTTCTTGAATTCCAGTGGACTCCTTGACAAATTTCAGTCAGGCTTCCGACCTCACCACAGTACAGAAACGGCTCTTATTAAAGTGTTAAATGACATAAGGTTGAACACTGACTCAGGCAAGGTGTCAGTTCTGGTCCTGTTGGATCTCAGTGCTGCATTTGACACTGTGGATCACAGTATACTGCTGAACAGGTTGGAACCCTGGGCAGGACTCAGCGGGACAGTCCTAGAATGGTTCAGGTCCTACTTGGAGGAGCGGAGTTATTTTGTGAATATTGGAAGTAATCAATCTGATCGAGTGGCTATGACATGTGGAGTTCATCAGGGGTCAGTTCTTGGACCCCTTCTGTTCACTCTATACATGCTGCCTCTGGGTCAAATTCTGAAGAACTCTAAAGTCAACTACCACAGCTATGCAAATGACACACAGATATATCTGGCACTGTCTCCAGATGACTGCAGTCCTATAGAATCATTGTGCGACTGCTTAGAGCAAGTCAAAGAGTGGATGAACCAAAATTTCCTTCAGAAAACTCGGGCTGCAGCCCGAGTTTTAACCAGAACAAAGAGATCACATCACATCACCCCAGTTCTCAGGTCTTTATATCGGCTCCCGGTCAGATACAGAATAAATTTTAAAGTTCTGCTACTCGTCTACAAATCACGGAATGGTTTAGGTCCAGAATACATGACTGACATGCTGGTAGAGTATAAACCCAGCAGAGCTCTGAGATCTGCTGACTCAGGTCAGATAGTGGAGCCCAGAGTACAAACTGGACCCGGTGAAGCAGCTTTTAGCTGTTATGCTGCTCACAACTGGAACAAACTACCAGCAGCTTTTAGCTGTTATGCTGCTCACAACTGGAACAAACTACCAGCAGCTTTTAGCCGTTATGCTGCACACAACTGGAACAAACTACCAGCAGCTTTTAGCTGTTATGCTGCACACAGCTGGAACAAACTACCAGCAGCTTTTAGCCGTTATGCTGCTCACAACTGGAACAAACTACCAGCAGCTTTTAGCCGTTATGCTGCACACAACTGGAACAAACTACCAGCAGCTTTTAGCCGTTATGCTGCACACAACTGGAACAAACTACCAGCAGCTTTTAGCCGTTATGCTGCACACAACTGGAACAAACTACCAGCAGCTTTTAGCCGTTATGCTGCTCACAGCTGGAACAAACTACCAGCAGCTTTTAGCCGTTATGCTGCACACAACTGGAACAAACTACCAGCAGCTTTTAGCCGTTATGCTGCACACAACTGGAACAAACTACCAGCAGCTTTTAGCCGTTATGCTGCACACAACTGGAACAAACTACCAGCAGCTTTTAGCCGTTATGCTGCTCACAGCTGGAACAAACTACCAGCAGCTTTTAGCCGTTATGCTGCACACAGCTGGAACAAACTACCAGCAGCTTTTAGCCGTTATGCTGCACACAACTGGAACAAACTACCAGCAGCTTTTAGCTGTTATGCTGCACACAACTGGAACAAACTACCAGCAGCTTTTAGCTGTTATGCTGCACACAACTGGAACAAACTACCAGCAGCTTTTAGCTGTTATGCTGCTCACAACTGGAACAAACTACCAGCAGAACTGAAATCAGCCCCAACTGTAAGCACTTTTAAATCCAGGTTAAAAACATTTCTCTTTGGGTGTGCGTATGGTTGAGTTTATATCTTTCTTTTTCCCCTCTTCTTTGATTGCTTTTAACTGTGTTTTTTATTTTTTTCTCTTTAAATTGCTGCTTTATGCTGTTCTTTTAAATGACTTGTCTTTATGTAAAGCACATTGAGTTGCCTGTGGTATGAAATGCGCTATATAAATAAAGATGCCTTGCCTTGCCTTGCCTAAAGAGCGCTTGGTTTGACTTCGTTTGAAACAAACATGGCTGCCGCTGGAGAGCTAGGGTGTGTAGATTCTGCCATCGAGTCTGTTCTACAGGATCTCCACATTGCATTCATTTTGAAAGATGAACAGAGGAACGCGATAAAGGCTTTTATCGATAGAAAAGATGTTTTTGCCGTCCTTCCTACAACAAGTGTGTGTTGCTTAATCTACGTCACATACTACGTTGCTCTGATTGGTTGTAGGTCTATTAATTAAGCGAAGAGGCATTTTTTCTCCTGCTTCGGTTGAAACACGCCCCATACTCAAAACTCTATTGAGCGGTATCAGACTCACATTCTGACTAGAATAGTGAGTATGACGAAGTCAGGCTAAAAATACTCACCCACAACAGTCAGAATCTCTGTAAGTGCTACCGTCACAGAGTAATATGAGCTTGAATACACTAAAAAAGATAGATTTTCTAAAAAGATAGAAGTCTACTTAATTTTTCTTCCCAAATATGTGTCTGAAAAGTGACTTAAGCATAGGGCTGTGGACTGGAAAACACGTGGGACTACAGCCTGAAGTCTTACCTAGTCCCACCTCAAATTTGACTGTATTATAACAAACAATTTGTTTTCTGTACAGGTTTTTCTAAGGATTTTTCTAAATTCTAAAATGGACCAGGAGTGCCAAAACTGTGCCACTTGGAGACCCTTGGTCCCATACTTTGGAAAAAAGGCTACTATTCCTGAACGCTTTAACACACAGTCGTGATGTTGGGCTCTAATGAAAGGTTTCCTTTGGGACCGTCTTATCCCACATCCAGATCCTCTGTCAGTTTTACTGACAGAGAGTAACAGAAGCACAAACACATTGTTTCTATAACCAGAGCTTTGTGCATACAATAAAAAAAAGTCCAAACAAATAGTATGGTCGACAATACAATTATTTTAT
Organism: Odontesthes bonariensis; assembly: GCF_027942865.1. Lineage (NCBI taxonomy): Eukaryota > Metazoa > Chordata > Actinopteri > Atheriniformes > Atherinopsidae > Odontesthes > Odontesthes bonariensis. Next base: position 952,415 of record NC_134510.1, read on the forward strand.
ATAAAAGAATAAATACATAGCAAACAACACTGCACACTGCAACTGGTCAGCGCCGGCGCCACGGGGGGGGCACTCGCGGGCATTGCCCCCCCATCCACGCCGGTGTGCCCCCCCTGGTGCCCGGTGGGCCGGTCCACATCTGGGCTGGTGGCCTCCGATTTTAAATTTTTTTTTTTTAAACGATTTTTAAATGTATTTATCTAGTCTACATTTGGTAGCAGCCCGTTAATGGCCATGTGGCTCGTAATGTATTGTATACATTTTTTTTGGGGGGGGTGCACAGACCTTGCCTCTTCAGGACAAGTTCAGAAGCAGGTACGTGTTACGATTGCACCCCCTGCCCCCATCCCTCAAGTGGATCTGTCCATACCGCCATTACAGGAGCTCCCCGGATCCTTAAAAAGTATTAAAAAGTCTTAAATAAAAATACGTTTTTTAAGGTCTTAAAATGTCTTAAATTTCGCCGATTTTCGAAGAGTGGCATTAAATTTCATCTGGGCGGAATGAAAGAAAGATTTGTCTGGAGAGAGCTTTTGTGTGTGCGCCAGTACTTCCGGTGAAAACTTCCGGTGATTTGACAGCGAGGGCGTCAGGTTAGGGCCAGTGGCCGTAAACAAAGGTTATAGCCGAGAATGCGTTCTGATGTCGGCTCAACGCCAAACTGAATTCACTGTGGCCGTGCGTGGGCGTTGCTGTTGTTGTTGCGCTCCTGTTTGCTCGTTGTGTGTATTAGTATTAATGGCGACTAGAAAGGGGCAAACGTGATCTGGGCTTTGCGTTCAATTTATGCACCGATGATTATACAGAGTGGATGAAACTGTGCAGGCTATTCGAGATGTCTCCGAATGCCTACTTTAAAGGAAGCGTGATGTGTTTGCCAGGGCTGCCTAAACGAGTTGCCAACCGTCCCTTGAAATAATGGAATCGTCACGTATTTAGTAACAAAAGGACAGTTCCTTATTGGGCTGAAACGGGGCCCACAATTCGGTTAAAATGCAGGAAATTGCATCCAAGAAATACCAAATTTTCTGGGGGAGGACCCCCAGACCCCCCCTACTCATTTAAATGCCCGTCCAATAGCTTGTCTTTGCTGCCGGGTCTGCAACTGGTCAAGACACAGCACCTGTTTGTCATGATGTGGAATGGCCTTTGCCGCGGGTGTGTTGTTGAGTGCCTCAAACTGTCCAAAATAATTGTTGAGTTGGTTCAGGAATGGGGGGTGAAGTTTGTGTATGCGTGGTCCAGTATGTTGTCACCTCTGATCGCAAAGTCTACATTTGTTTATTTCAGTGATAGCCCCCTGAGATGCGTCATCTCATTTTCGAGGGGATCGAAACAAAAACAGAGATATAATCGTCAGTAGTATGAGATCATAATCAAAGGTAAGTCCAAAACAAGATACAAAACATTTAAACACAAAAATACCCACGCTACACACACACACACACACACACAATCACACACACACAATCACTCACACTTAATGCTCCCCCATGCCTAGCTATGCACACATGTACATAAATATTCCTACATACGATACAGTACATACACACATTGTGTACACAACATCAACGCATAAAGTAAAGCACAGTAGAAAAATCTAAATCTAAGGTACTCTAGCACAAGAAACAGGCGAGTAGGTCCAGACAGACTGAGTCCAACAGAAAAACAAAATCAAAAACAAGAGCAGGATGTTTGACAATGAGTAAATAAAGATGATTTAAAGATATGAAAAGAGGTGATAGATCTGAGTGATTGCGGTAGTTTATTCCAGTCTGATGGAGCTGTGCGGCGACCAATTTCTTTCCTGATTCTTGGTGTATAGAAAAATAAATGATCAGTGTGCCTTAGGCTGTACTGTGAACGGAAAGGTGTAAGATACTATTTTAAATATTGAGGGAAATTAAAATAGATACACTCAAAAGTAAATAAAGACCAATGAAATTTCCTTCTTGCCTTGGGAGCCAGCCAATTCAAGGACTCGTACATTAGACAGTGGTGGGTCCTGTATGGGCACCTCAGAACAAATCTACAAAGACTGTTATACAAAGTGTTTAAAGGACGAAAATTAATTTCTGGGGTGCTACAAATAACATCAGCATAATCAAGAATTGGCAGCACCAGTTGTGTCACAATTCTTCTTCGAACTTGCAAAGAAAAACATTCAACAGAACAGTAAAGTGACTTAAGACGACCATAGATTTTCTTTGTGATTAGGTTGATGTGAAGTTTGAAAGATAGCTGAGAGTCTAGCCAAAGGCCTAGATATTTAAATTCATCAACTTTTTCTAGTGCTGTACCATCCAGGTAGTTAATATACCAGTTGTTTGGTAAAAGCAAAGGATTTTGTCTAGTGCAAAACAACATAAGATATGATTTATTCTTATTCAAAAGCAGCTTATTGCCAGAGAGCCATTTTTGGACTAGATTAAAATCAGACTGTATTGAATATTGAATTTGTGAAATGTCTAAACTGGAGGAGTATATTACATTGTCATCTGCATATAAGTGAATTTGACAGTCAGAACAGATTTGTGGGAGGTCATTGATAAAAATAGTGAATAATAAAGGGCCTAAAGATGAACCTTGCTGTACACCTTTGTCAATAATCTTAAAGTCTGATTGGCTGCCCTGAAAGAAAACACATTGACTTCTATGATGAAGAAAGGAGTTGAAAAATAGCAAAGAGTCTGTAGAGAGACCAATAGCGTGTAGTTTGTCTAAAAGGAGATAGTGATCAACCATGTCAAATGCTTTAGAAAGGTCAATGAATATAGCACCTGTAGGCATGTTGCTGTCAGATCCTGACTCTATATCGTTGGTAAACTTTAGGAGAGCAGTGGTGGTTGAGTGGTTTGGTCTAAAACCAGATTGGTGCGGTGATAATAAGTTATGATCATTAAGATATTTAGATAATTGATTAAAGATGAGTTTTTCAAATATTTTTCCTATGCCATTAATTATTGATATAGGCCTATAATATATAATATAATATAAGACCATCTGGCCCAGCACCGCATCCAGAGCGTAGACCATCAACGACCTGTTGGACATCAGTTGGTGTGATAGTTTTAAAGGAAAAGGTGCTGCCACATCTGTTCAGAACTGGATAACAGTCAGAGTGACAATGACTGGATGGAGAGCTACCAGTTGTGGAGAAGTGTTTACTAAATTCCTCTGCAATCAATGAAGGTTCACTGACAGTTTCATTGTTTATTTTGATATTAGTAGTATGATCTTTTGTGGGTTTATTGTTTATACTGTTGATTCTCTTCCAGAATTGCTTTGGATTATTAAAATGAGTTGACAGACAGTCCTTGGAGTAGTTTGCATTAGCATTTCTAGTCTCGGCTATACATACATTCCTCAATTCTTTATAAGCATTCCAGTCAAAAGAATCCTTTGTTGCACGATATTTTTTCCATGCCTTATCTCGTTGTTTGAATAAGTCCAATCCAATCTTTATTTATAAAGCACAGTTTAAATATACACAAAGGTTTCCAAAGTGCTGTACAATAAAATAAATACAATAAAACATAATAAATAAATAGACTGTTCACTCCACCCCAAATAAAATATCTGTGAACATAAAATCAACAGCCTACGTGGCATTAAAAGCCAAGGAAAAGAGGTGCGTTTTAAGAAGAGTTTTGAAATTAGACAGTGAGGAGCCAGGATTTTGCTTGGGGGGAGTTCTTTTTGTATATATTTGTGACTTAGGGGCATGCCCCCCCTAAAAGGTTTGAGAATTCAACCCTCTGAATGGCATTTCCTGCGTTTTTGAGAGGATTTCAAAGTAAGAAACGAAGACTGTAGATAACTGTTTCAGGCAGTATTGTATTCAAAGAATGTATACATTTTCTATGAAGAATACGAATTCAATATATACATTTTTGTAATGCCTCCACATGCATCTTTTTAGACTTTGTAGAACACCCCCTGCCTACGGGCCTGCACCGTAAGGTCTTTGGGCTCTCATAGGCCTACCCACTAAGCTATTTTCATGTTTAACTCATCACATATGTGACTGTGCGTGTGTCCTTAGCCATACTAACAAGATGATATTCACTCAATAGCGTAAAGTAGACTTCACGGGGTACTAAATATGCCAAGAGACATTTTAAGATGTAGTCAGAGCCCAAGCTTAAATAGTGGAGGGAAATTTTCTTATGATGTACAATAGGCTACACACATTAAAAGTTGCACAATATGTATGAATGAAAACACCAATGAACATAGTATTTCATCGATCAAAATGATTTTGGAGAAACAGTGTATAATGAGCAGATAGACCACACATGTGAAAACATTAAAGGTGATAGAGAATGGTTGAATGGGGCATTAATCCTTGTTCTGTGATATGATATGTAGCCCAAAAAATTGGTTGGGTCTGTAATGGCTCAGAGCCTCCCTAAAAGGCTCTCTGAAACAGCTGTTACTATGCTGGGTTTAGAATGCATCTTTTTCCCTCATTGGCGTCGTTTCAGTGCTTATCTGGCAACCTCATTATGAAATGCAGGTAGGTGTTGGCGCTATTCGGCTGCCGTTGCTTGATTGGCTGCCCTTGCTCTCACTGAAAACAGAGCTATAGAGTAATACACTGACTGGAAAGAAAGCTCATAAGAATCAGAATTCGTTTTATTGCCATTGTTAGTGAACAGTGTTCACTAACTAGGAATTTGCTGCGGCGTAAGGTGCAAACATGTAACATAGGATATAATAATAAAAAATAAAGAATAAAAATATATGAATATAAAATGTACAAGGTGTGTACAACAATACACAGTATCCAATATACAGAGCAACAACAGTGCAGCTTCATTAGTGCAATTTTAATGATGGTAAAGTGACTGGGGCAGGTTATGAGGTGATTATGAAGTGTTCATAAGTCCAACTGCAAGGGGGAAAAACTGTTTTTGTGACGGGAGGTTCTGGTCCGAATGGACCGAAGCTTCATGCAAATAGTCCATGTGCAGCGTGAGAAGGGTCAGCTGTGATCCGACCTGCTTGCTCCATAGTCCTGGAGACGTGCAGCCGATCACCTTCTCAGTGGAGCCACAGCTCGCTGCAGTCTGTGTCTGTCCCTGTCGGAACTGACCATCTACTCTGCTGCTCGGAATCGTGCAAGGTTTGTGAAACTGTCCTCCGTGAAATGCGCAGAGCAAAGGAAAAGTCGGCGGTTGTATGTACTGGGGATGCTGTTAAAAATAAATAAAAGCCATTGATCGCGAACATTGCTTTCCGGGGGAAGAATATGTAACGATCGTAGTCCGCTTTCACAGCCTTGGAAGGCTCACCTGTTCCTGTTTCTCGCCGAAGGGGCGTGTCTGAAACGGGGTGGCTGTGGACTTGGGTGCGGGGGGGGGCGATTGCTGAAAAAGTGACGTCACTTTTTCACAAAAACGGATAGGGGGATATATATTAAAAAGGGGAGTACTTGAAACAGAGGTTCTGACACTTGCTGGCACTTCGTGTGTACTCCCCACAGCGGGGAGACTCAGAACTAACACCAAAAACGGGAAAAAGACGATTTTTATTCTCTATCCCCTTTAATTAACTTCTTCAGGGGGTCTATTTTTGTTAGATATGCTAAGCTTAACGTTTAGCCTATCTAGCTTTAACTATTTCCCGACTACATCCTGCAAATAGTTTACAATATCAACCTAGATACTGCCTTAGCCTATAGGCCTATACTTGCATTTTATGACGTTTAATAGCCCATCCATCCATCCATCATCTTCTCCGGGGGTCGGGTCGCGGGGGCAGCAGCTTGAGCAGAGAAACCCAGACGTCCCTGTCCCCGGCCACTTCCTCCAGCTCTTCTGGGGGGACCCCGAGGCGTTCCCAGGCCAGCCGAGAAACATAGTCTCTCCAACGTGTCCTGGGTCTTCCCCGGGGCCTCCTCCCAGTGGGACGGGCCCGGAACACCTCACCGGGGAGGCGTTCCGGGTTAAAAAGCGGAGGACAAATTTTGTGTGTATGCATGACAAATAAATCTGATCTTAATCTTAAAGAGATTGCGGTCGTTACGAGAGTTATCTGCCCAATTAGAGTTAAAATCACTTAATATTATTTTTTCACTAGTGCAGTCTAAGGAATTAATAGTGGACAGAATACATTCAGTTGTTCCAGCAGGAGCATTAGGAGTTTTATTAATATTTCCTATGATAAGTCGTTTGTTCTCATGTAAAATAATTGAAACAAAAAGGCATTCAAAATGCAGGGGATTCACAGTTGGTAAAATTAGTTCTGCAATCAAGTTTGAGGATATGTCAAAACCCCCCTCATCTTGAGCCCCTGTCTTTTCTGTATAGGACGTAGTTATCAATCATGACTTCATCATCTGAAATATTTCTTTAACCACGTTGCAGAAAGAGTAATCACATGAGGTTTATTATAGGTCAGCCAGGCTCTCAGTAAGTCAATTTTAGGTGCCAAACTCCCTATGTTCAAGTGAACAACATACATGCCTTTAGTGGTGTTCATCATTCCGAGATGATGTGAAAATAAATGTGTGCTTTAGATAGCAGCACACAGATCGTCATCACAAACAGCAATATGTAATAAGCAGGGGCGGGTGAAGGGAGGCAGGAGAGTAACACACACTCACGTGCACACATCATAGTAAGAATAAAGAATGTACAGAGTTCATGTTCATAGCTCAATCTGCATGGCTCGATTTTTATTAGATTCAAAAAAGAGCTAAGTTTATTCATTCTAAGTATTGTAGTGGGCCTTACAACAAAAAACAAATAATAAATATAAGAGATACCTCAGATGCTTCATAATTGATCAACTTCATCATTCACAGTTATCACTGATTATGTCGAATTATTGTAAGGGTCTATCCCTTCCCATTAACTAAAAAATACCGGCCGGACTCTTTTAGCGTTACTCAACTTTAAGGCAATTGCAGCACGTTTTATGGCAAACAACAGTAAAGCAACAGCTATCACAGCAGCCGAGCGATTACAACATAACTCATAGCAGAAAACACAAAAGTTACTAGTCCAACGGCAGAGTAAATTACAGGGAGGGCAATAGACAAAGGAGTTCTTCAGATGGTAAGGGGAAACATATTATATAAGGGCTGCGACTCGATTAAAATTTTTAATCGCGTTAACTACAGGCTTTGAAATTAATTAATCGAAATTAATCGCATTTTAATCGCATATACTTTATCCTTTAGAAAATTAACATTTTCAACAATATTTCAACAAACACAGAACATATCCCTATTTGAAATCTGAATGTAGCATGCATGAAAACACAGTATATAGAATCTTGGATGTCAAAACAAAATACAAGGAAATGATTTTGTCACGGTATGGGAATGAAGACAGGGCGTTTGACTGTTACTTGGTGTTCACAGGTACCATCATTATTATTTTTTTTTTTTTTTGCTTTTTGAGGATAATAATTGGTAAATAATGATGAGTATGGGGTGATGGTGATGATGATGATGACCGATGGGGTGATCACGTGTGTATAGTATGTATGTGTGATATATAATAGGTGTAGGTAATGGCTATGTGTTGCAGTGATGTATATTATATGTAAACTTATGAATACTGTTGATGCAGTTGACTACGGAGTATAGTGGGAATTGAAAACATGTAAACTATTGCGGATTGGATGGGGGTGGGAGTAAATAAGCTTGTCTTCATTCCACTCCTTTTCAAGCTGGTATTCTGTTGTTTAATTTATCATTTGTTGTTTTCTATGCCCAGTGGGCATAAGTGACTGTTATTTATATATACATATTTTTTTTTATTTATTTTTTAAATTCTGGCTTGAAATAAATAAACAAATACAAAAAATACAATACAAGCTGCGTTGGGCCCCCGTTAGCTTCCACGCTAGCTGCTACATGTTTAGCGTTGAGGTGATATTTGAGGCTTGATCAGCGGCGGCGCCAGCGACTTTTCGTTGGGGTTGCTATGCAGTTGCTGCATGAATGTGAGGGGTTGCTAGTCAAAACAGCAACCCCCCCTCCACCGTCTGCATGCAGCCTTGCATAGTATAATGTAGCCTTGCATAGTGTAAACTTTAAAGGATAAGACCGGTTTTTTGACATTGGGCCCTTGATTTCACATTATAGCATGATGTTCTACTCACCCCTGCTTGTTGTTGAACATTTGGAGCTGTTCCGAAGATATTCGAGAGGCGTCTGGCTGCTCTCTTGAGATATTCGGCCATGAAACGGTTTCCTATGGGCAAGCTTATACAGGCACAAACTATGCTGTTTATAATTTATTAATTACTGTACATTAGCACTGATAACGTGGAGGTGCGTCGCTTACTTAAAAAAATCCGGGTTATTGTAATTTTGATTTTTTTGTCGTAAAGTGGGTGTTTCTGACGTCCTCGTCGTGCTACTGCCACAGACAGCCCACAGACCTGCTGCCTATTTATTCATTCGGCTAAAATTCAAAATTAGTAACCCGGATTTTTTTAAGTAAGCGACGCACCTCCACGTTATCAGTGCTAGTGTAGAGTAATTAATAAATTATAAACAGCATAGTTTGTGCCTGTATAAGCTTGCCCATAGGAAACCGTTTCATGGCCGAATATCTCAAGAGAGCAGCCAGACGCCTCGCGAATATCTTCGGAACAGCTCCAAATGTTCAACAACAAGCAGGGGTGAGTAGAACATCATGTTATAATGTGAAATCAAGGGCCCAATGTCAAAAAACCGGTCTTATCCTTTAAGTTATCAGCGGAGCTTACTGCTCACAAGCAGACAGATGTCGCACTGTGCGTTGTGGTGGAACAGCTGCATAGAAGGTCCAGGGGCAGACAGCCCCAGCCCGTGTACGCAACCACACACGCACACACAGGCATACCTGTCCATCTCATTCATTCATAGCCCGTTCACTAAGGATAAAATAGCCAATCCACAAAGGCTACTTTACCCACTGTGTTCCTCAAATAAGTTTTGATCAACTTCATCTTGGAAAAAAAGAGCTGGGAGTGAATGAGCTACAGTGCGGACTTTCTATTTCATCTCATCTGACGCACAACAGTTGTAGGCGACAACTTTCAAGAGATAGTTCTACCCGGCGGGCTTCCAACAGTAGCCTCGTACAGTGCTAAATCACACAGGCACAACATTACGTTCAAACTTGTTGCTCACACCAGTCTGTCCGCTGCCACAGCGGACACATAGCCGACTCAAGCCAATCTACTCGCATCACATTATGGCAGAGGAAGCACGCTGGCAACCTAACATAAAGTAAAAAGTGTGTCCGTTGTTTTCAAAAGATGGTGCTAACTGCACTGACACTAGGCTACTTAGCAAGTAGCTCTAGATAGACTGTACGCACCTAGAGTCGACTAACAAACCAAGTCACAAGAAGACTATTTGATAATAGTGTTTCGGTGAGCATATGAAAAACAACTGGGATTTCCTACCTTATTTGTGTTACTTGAAGAAGGACATTCTCAAAATCGCCATATTCCAGTTAGAATCGCCAAATATCCATTTAGAATTGCAGTTTAGCTATGTTATGAGTGAATGGGTGCTAAAATGAGAGGAAAACTGTAACATATGACTATTCAAAAACGAATTAAACTGAGAATACAATTAAAAAGGGTTTCTATTTATCTCATAAATCTGCTTTATGGAAATATTATTTTAGACCTCCGATTTCCCCGGGTAATTTAGAACAGACGTGATTGGCTGACTGTAGAATGACATCACCACAGCTACTGTAGATCTAGGAACAATGTGGATAGCCGTTTCACCAGTAAAGCTGGTGTTTTATACCTTTCCATATGTATATTTATCAGGGATAGGCTACCACGCAGCAACATACGTGATTCTTTACTTCTTAATATTGTTGTCGTTGTTGCACTGCACTTCTGTTCTTTGTGAGCAGTAAACCTGCCTCTAGCCCCAAAGTTGGGGTAGCTATAGGGTTGCTGAGCACATTCTTTGGGGTTGCTATAGCAACCGCAAGCAACCCCTTAGCGCCGCCTCTGGGCTTGATACGCTGCGGTGATACGCAAATTCCTTGTTGCATAATCTGCACACAACCGCTCTTGTCGACGCTTCCATCCGTCTGTATTTAAAAAAAAAATTAAAAATAAAACAAATTATATTGTGTGATTAAAATGCGTTATTTTTTTTAACGCGCTAATATGTGTGTAGTTAATTAATCGAAATTAACACGCTAAAGTCCCAGCCCTATCATATATATATATATATATCAGTGGCGGCTGCTGACTTTTAAAACAGGGGAAGCCCATATTACGCGAATCTAAGTCCTGTAAATGGCTGGATCTGTGGCTGGATCAGAATCTGTGGAGCATTTTTCCCTGTCATAATGAATACTTAGAGTTTGATGGTGGTGGTATGTATTCTTAAAAAAGGTAACATTTGTGAATGGGCAGCATGAATTCTGGAAAGAAACAACTAAAAGTATGAGTGAAACTCCGACAGCACTTTCACAGACAACCAGTCTCTTTCGTATCCGCTTTGGGACTGAAGTTCCAGCGTGCTTCTCCCCGCTTAAAAATTCGGCTGCCACAGAATCTCTCATGATGGACAAACACTAACTCCAATTATCACGACACAGCCCCCCATATTGACACGCCCACGTCTAATCTACCCCCAGAGACGCCGGGCTGCCTCGGAAGTGATGACTTTTTGTCGATTTAGCCAATGATGACCTAGAATTGTAGAAAAAAACTTGACTCTCCCGCCCCCTCCTGAAGCCGGGCAGCCCTCGGCTCGGAAGCCTGGCTGTTAGTGGCGGCTTCATAACATGATTTCCTCAGTGAACGGCGGCGATTTCAGAACAAATCACTTCATTAAGCTACAGGACAACATGTTGTAGTTATGAAAGTAAATGCAGTATTGGGCATATCTTGTGTTTTGTGAATAACTGTTTTATCGTCAATTTAACATTGAAGATGTAGCAATTTCGCCAGAGAATGGGAGAGGCTGTCCGGCTTCCCGTGTTGTCTCTGAATAGCCGCGGCTGATATATATATATATATATATTCATGGACCATCGAAGTTAAGAGCTAACGTTAGCCATTGGCCACTAACGTTAAGCTGTTATGTCAGAGTCGATGGAGGAAAGTTCACCAAGAAATGTCTCAGCTTCATCGGGTGTGCGAAAGAAAAGTGTCTTACCAGCATGGACAGCTCTCAACGTACAGGGAAAGATCAAGGCATATTTGATGTCTCGGTCACGTAGCTTTTTCTTGACAGCATCAAAACTCCGACGTCTCTGGATCAGACCAGCGGAGAAATCCGGGTACACCCGAGCCCCTTTATACTGAAGGGGGTCCTTCTTCTCCCTTGAGAGTTTCATGATCTCACTCTTGTCCTGGAAGAAGTGGAGCTTTACCACGATCGGCCTGGGTCCCTTGGCTCTGGAGTCATCCTTGACAGCAATTCGATGACAGCACTCGATCACTGGAGGATTTAAGAAGTTCGCTTCACCAAGAAGCTGCGGGATCAGACGACTCATAAAGTCAAGGATGTTATTGCCCTCGGCCTTATTGTTTTCTTTTTCAAGCACTTGTACGCGTCTGGCCAGGTCTGTAATATCATCCTCATTCGAGCTCACTCTCTGCTCAAGCTCGTTGACCCGTTCTCCAAGCATACTAAGAGAGCAATCAATTTTTGTCAAGCTTGTTCCAAGTTGATCCATTCTAGTATCCTTGTGTAAGATCATGTCAAGCTTCATATGTGGCAACATGTCCAAGAGTAATTTGCCCATCACCCATTGTGACCCCAGTAAACTTTTCCACTCAGTGTAAGGAAATTAACTTGTTGAATTAATGTCAAAGGCTGCTATAGTTTACGTTTTGGATTCACCACAAGTAGTTCATCAGCTTCATCATGGTTATAAGTGGAAGTTTAAATCCCAGCGACCTCAATAGACATATAGTTGGGCCAGCAGATTGCAGCTTGTAGCACCTACTCACATCACGGCAGCCATCACATGTTGGTAAAAATGAGGGAGAACCTTTCTCATGTTGGCTTGGTTGAAGTCCCCAGCAGCAATGAAAACTCCCTCAGGATAGGTGCTTTGCAGATCATTGATGTGGTGATAGAGGGTATCCAGGGCAGCTTTTGTGTCTGTGTCATGGGGGAATATAAACAGCAATGATGAATATGACTGAGAATTCCCCTGGAAGGTAGAAGGGGCGGCATTTGACTGCCAAAACCTCAATGTCCTGTGAACAGTCTGAGAAGGTCTTTTTGGGTGTCTTTGCACCAACCATTATTGATGTAGATGCATAAACCTCCGCCCCGCGTCTTGCCACTGAGAGCGCTGGTCCGATCAGCCCGGTGTGCTGTTAGCCCAGCTATGCTAATAGCGTCTTCCGCAACTGTGTCGTTCAGCCAGGACTCAGTTAAAACTAGAGCGCAACAGTCTCTCACCTCCAATGTACGGCCTGATGTAGTCCAGTTTATTCACTAGTGAGCGGGTATTTGATAACAGAATTGATGGAAGTGGCGTTCTGCAAGGGTTAGCTTTAGTCCTAGCGCTAGCCCCGCCGCGGGCTCCCCGCTTCTGCTTTCGCATACACCTCCGCGTTCGTCTCCTCTGGAAGCGGGCAGCACTGATGGAAGGTGCCGGCGTTGAGCAGGCCGCACCCTGTGTGCGCAGCAGTCCAAGGGTTTCCAGTAAGTCCCCAAAATCCGTTTTGCATTCTGCGTGTAATAGCAGAAGGCTGTGCCGACCATAAATCCTCCTTTTCTCTATGATCTGGAGAGAAATGGCATGTTTATCGCTGTTTTTGTCGTGAGCCCATGCAGCCGCAGCCAACACGGGCGCCGCCATCTTCTATTCGTAAATCATGTAGACATAAATATTTCATCTTCTTTAATACAATACACAGTTCAGTGACATGAGATGTTAAAATATTTTTGTGTCTGATGAAAATGTAAAAAAAAAAAAAGAACATAAAGGTTCCAGTTAACATGATCCAAATAAAAAGATGAAAGACCATTTTAAAAAACATTTTTTACATAACATACACAATGAATTAATTGTCTTCTAGAGGTTTTGTGATAGAAAATGTATATTTCAAACACTGTTGCTGCAAATATGTCACATTCTTTCATTTCAGTATTTTTTGGAAACCAAATTTATGGTTAAGAAAAGACAAAAGATTTGGGAAGGTTGAAGATTGAACAGTTGCCACACGAAGGCCGTTATTATGCTAAATGTGACTGCATGTGTTAATATGCCTTCTGTCTGCTCCTCTTTAAACCAGAGGGCTTAATGCTGGGGCACAGCATTGCTGATATTGCTTTCTCCTCGCACCTTTAATCAAGGACTGTGTAGAACAAGCGTGAAAACCTGTCACAATGTTACTTAGAGTGCTCAGTGTCATCACAATAATAAGTCATCCCAGAAAACCTTCATTCTATTCGCTTTTGAGAAAGTCTTTGTTTTTTTTAGCTCGATTTAGAACAAATGTAATTCTGAGTTTAAAAATTGTTGAGATAATGCAGCCATTTTTGGAAATCACTTGATGTTAAATGGAAGAAGTTTGGAAGTATAAATGTTCAAATCCTGCCATCTGACTCCCAGCTATCTCCGGCTGAATGTATTCCTCCTAATTTCTTTCTGTAAATAATTTTCTGCTTTATGTGTTGTCTGAGACACATGCTCTTTGAACTCCACTTCAGCTCCACAGAAGCCCTGTTGTGAGTTGATGGCAGGAATTCAAGCAGATCACAGAGGGTGAACAACTTTTTACTTGAGAGAAACCTGAAAGCAAAACAACAAAGAGAACAGCAACTTTTCATCTATATATGCAAATATTGGAAATTCTTTGGCAGATTCAAGGTTAGATTTCACAGAGAATGTCCATAGAGAACAGAAGTGGCTCTGGAGTTTGTCCAAAGTAGTATTTCTGCCATCTGGTCACAGCAGTCTGACAGTGATTATGAACACACATCAAATGGGTGTTTCAGAGCTGTGTTTTATTTAAAGTACAAAAAAACTTTAACTTCTCAAACAAAAGTGACAAGAAGTCTTTTTTTTTTAAAAAGAAAAAACTTTCAAACTCAGACTACACTTAAAGGAAAACTCCGGGGCATTTGAAGCGCATTTCCATTGCTAGAGGTTGTCAAATACTGATAGTAGGACACAGAGAGGTGCAAATCTGCGCTCCCTGTGTGGAGATAGCGCTGTTCGCTCAGCCTGTCATGCGAGGCTAATACGTGGTGGCTAAGGGGCAAGCGCTAACCCTTCCACGTAAAACAACAACTTGCACACTGCAGAAACGTCACACCACTTTATAAACCATCCGACAATAAAGTCACAAGCCTTACCATCAAAACCATATGCATGGTTCTCACATTACTGGCATGGGGACGTTACAAAACAACTTTATAAACAGCATGTAACTCACCGGCTGGTTGTACGCTCGCGCATGTGAAAGCCCAAAAGAGTCGATGGACGATAATCCCATATACAAAGCAATTATCTTCTCTAGAAAAACTGCGTTCAAGTATTTAAAACATTACAACAATATTACTGGGCATGTATTGTTGTAATGTTTTAAATACTTGAACGCAGTTTTTCTAGAGAAGATAATTGTTTTGTATATGGGATTATCGTCCATCGACTCTTTTGGGCTTTCACATGCGCGAGCGTACAACTAACCGGTGAGTTACATGCTGTTTCTAAAGTTGTTTTGTAACGTCCCCATGCCAGTAATGTGAGAACCATGCATATGGTTTTGATGGTAAGGCTTGTGACTTTATTGTCGGATGGGTTATAAAGTGGTGTGACGTTTCTGCAGTGTGCAAGTTGTTGTTTTACGTGGAAGGGTTAGCACTTGCCCCTTAGCCACCACGTATTAGCCTCGCATGACAGGCTGAGCGAACAGCGCGATCTCCACACAGGGAGCGCAGATTTGCACCTCTCTGTGTCCTACTATCAGTATTTGACAACCTCTAGCAATGGAAATGCGCTTCAAATGCCCCGGAGTTTTCCTTTAAAAGGAAATAAACCCTCCATTTAGTTTGCTACATTTTTATTCTTGTTAAAATACAATAGCCAAAGTTGAATGATGCTCACTTGGATGAACTGTATGCAACCTGCAGAAAATATTTTTTCTGATATTTTGAGTTATAATTCATAATTCTGTCAACTGATTTAAGGACTAGCTCCAGTTTCAATCTATTGCATTATATTGTACACAACTGGATTGCATTTAGGTAGAGCTTTATTTGTCATGTTGACTAATCAAGGTGCCTTATTTACCCATTCACATTCTTATTGACACTGTGCTCTTCTCCATCAAACACACGTATGGTTACAATGTCTGGTTCAGTATCTTGCCTGGCTAATGGTCGACTGCCTCAACTCCTGAGCATCAGCCACTTGGGGTCCGTTTCACAAAGCAGGTTCAACAAACTGAGTCTAAAGGCCTCGGGATGCTTCTCCGTCGCTATCCGGCAATCCGTCTCCGTAGTCACGGAGAGCCTCTCCGTCCTTTGGAAGTTCTCCGTCGGGCTGTCGGATACGCAAGGCAGTTCACCTCCCGATCAGCAGGCGGCGCTACGCTAGATGACCCAATCTGGTGACGTCTATGGTGAAAGTGATTGATTGATTGTTCACCTTCTGGCTCCGTTCCACTCCTTACAGTGAACGATGGCGACCGACAGAGAAAGACTGTTGTTGGAGTTTGTTGATTTTGAAATGCAAATAATTTTGACCAAATGTTGACCGGCACACAGTAAACTCTTTCAGAAATGGCGGTGTTGTTGTTCTGAGAGGAAGGAGCTAAACTGGAAAAGTGATTCAGGAAATGATGTTGTTAGCCGACCAATCACAACCCTTGCGGTCTCCGTCGCCTTGACGGATAGATATATAGGAGTGTTGGCCGACGCACGCAAGCAATGGAGAGCGTCTCCGGGAGGGTCTCCGTCTCCAGGAGGGTCTCCGTAGGCGACCATAAATCAGCCTTAATCCTGAACTCTGAGTTGATCTACTCTGAGATAGAAAACTGAGTTTTTGGTTCCACTCTGAGTTCAGTCAACTCTGAGAAGTTTAGCGCGTGCACCACAACTATAAAACAAAATCAATGGAGCCCTGATTTGACGAGTCACCATGGCAATGGGGAACAGGAGGGCTACGTTTTTCACCAACCTCGAATTGGAAATCTTAATGTGCTCATACGGCGAGTTTCAACACGTTTTTGGAAAGAAGTGCAACACCGCTGCAGCAGCAAAAGTGAGGGAGACGGCGTGGGAGAACATTGCTGCTCGGGTCAATGCGTGAGTTTAAATGTAGTCCTTTGCAATCACTATATTATTACAGTTGAAACTGCTTAAATGGTAGCCTATTCACTTATTTATTTATTTAATTAATTAAAAAATGGGACTGGTATAACATGTTGTGGAGGGGGCCTGGTGCATCAGGTGCAGAGGAGAGGTGGGAAGGGCTCAGAGGACAGTGGGAGGGGAGATGATTGACACACCTGCACATCGTCAGCTAATCATTTTCCCCTTTATCAGTAGCGTGCTGGTCCAGGCAGAGAGAGAGGACGAGGAGATGACCAGAACCAGAACCAGAACCAGAACCAGAACCAGAGACGGTAGAAGGAACGAAAGACCAAACGAGCCAAACGGAGAAGGCGGTGAACGTCTCCTGCCTTTCTGCCTGTGAACCTCGGTCATCGTAAATAAAACGATTACAATTAAGACACGGTCTCTGTGCATGTGTTGGGAGAACCCACAGTGGAAACGAGAACTGTCACACTGGCGCCCAACAGATCCCAACACAAAGGATGACAGAGCAACAACCCGTGAACGCGTTGGCAGAAATGCTAACGGAAATAGCTAAAATGAGCCATGACCAGGCCGCCGCGAGCAGGCAGCACCTGGCAGCGCTGCACACTCAGGCGGAGAAGCAGACACGACTGCTGGAGGCGATGTTGTCCCAGGCGGGGGCAGGCGCACCGGGCCCCTCGCTCTCAGGAATGACTGTCCACAAAATGACAGCAGAGGATGATCCACAGTCATTCCTGGAAATATTTGAGGCGACAGCGACGGCGTGTGGCTGGCCCGCGGCGGAGTGGGCGGTACGGCTGCTGCCACTGTTGTCGGGGGAGGCGCAGACGGCGGCGCTCTGCCTACCGGCCTCCTGCCGAGGGCGGTACCGGGACGTGAGGCGGGCTTTCCTGGATTGCCTCGGCTTCTCCACGGAAGACTACCAGCGGAGGTTCCGGGAGACAAAGCTGGGGCCCAACGACCGCCCGTTTGTGTACGCGCAGCAGATGAAAGACGCAGCAACCAGGTGGCTGCAGCCTGGGGGGTCGGCGGGAGAGGAGCTGATGCTGGAGACGGTGGTTATGGAGCAGTTCACGGAGGGGCTCCCGAGCGGCACCTCGGCCTGGGTAAGGTGTCATCGCCCAGCGGACCTGGCGACGGCCATCACGCTGGCAGAGGACCACCTGGCCGTCCACTCCCGTGACCAAGCACCGGAGGTTCGGCCGACGGCTTTTGCCCGTCCCACACCGGCACCCCGCAGGAGGCCTCCACAGTCACCCGGACCTCCGATCAGCACAGACACCCGACCCACCCCGCTCCCCCGGTCTAACCAACCTTCTCTTTTCCTCCCGCCACAGGGCCAGCGCGCTGCGGACACTGTCCTCAGCCCACAGACGGTCCCTCAAACGGCAGTTTAGGAGTGCTGGAGGTGTGGACGGCCCGGACACTTTCGCCGGGAGTGCCCCCTCATGGAGGTCGGTCAGGTGATCCGGGTTGTCAGCCCTGCAGCACCCTCCGCCGGTCCGGGAGGGACGTACAGCGTTCCGGTAAGGATTCAGGGGGGGTACACATCAGGCGATGGTGGACTCGGGCTGCATGCAGTCCATGGTTCACCAGAATCTGATTCGCCCCGGGGCTTTGATAGAGGCGAGCTGGGTGGATATTAAATGCGTGCATGGGGATATCCACAGATACCCTGTTGCGTCAGTGGAAATTCGATATAAGGGGAAAAAGCATAGTGTGAAGGCTGCGGTTAGCTCCCGCCTGGCGCACACCCTCTTATTCTGGGTACTGATTGGCCGGGGTTTGATAAACTAGCGGGGCAGTGTGTGGGGGTGTGCTCATGACCAACAGGGACATTGGACATGTGCGCTGTGCTCAGTGGTGACGCGAGGTTGTCCGACACTGATGACGGGGATGGGGAGCCGGCAGCGCCTCCTCAGGAGTCTCCGCAGGTTCCCGTGTTTAACTCCATGGAAGATTTTCCACTCGAACAGTCTCGTGATGATACTCTACGCTTTGCCTTTGACCAAGTGATGCAAATTGATAGTCGCGTGGTGCGCCCTGACGCAGCATTAACGTATCCACACTTTTCATTACGGAGGGACAGGTTGTACCAAGTGATTCATGACACTCAGACTGAGGAGATAATTACCCAGTTGCTGGTACCGAAAAGCCGCCGGGAAATGGTTTTCCAGGCGGCTCACTACAACCCAATGGCTGGGCATATGGGGTACGAAAAAACACTGAACCGTGTAATGGCCCGATTCTATTGGCCTGGCATTAGAGCAGAAGTTCGCCGCTGGTGTGCGTCCTGCGCTGAATGGCAGTTTGTTAACCAACCGGCCATCCCGAGAGCGCCGTTGCACCCGTTACCACTGATCGAGGTCCCGTTTGAACGGATCGGGATGGACCTCATCGGGCCATTTCACCGGAGCACACGTGGATACCGATTTGTGTTAGTCCTCGTGGATTACGCAACTCGATATCCAGAGGCAGTGCCACTGCGCAGCATATCTGCAAAGAGTGTGGCGCAGGCGCTGTTTCAGGTTATCTCCCGAGTCGGGAGAGAGATCCTGACTGACCAAGGCACCCAGTTTATGTCACGAACACTGAGGGAACTTTACGGATTATTGGGCATCAAGTCTATTCGAACCAGTGTGTACCACCCGCAAACTGACGGCCTCGTCGAGCGCCTAAATAAGACTTTGAAGTCCATGGTCCGTAAGTTTATGCACGATGATAAATCGAATTGGGATAAATGGCTAGATCCTCTGCTGTTTGCAGTACGCGAGGTACCCCAGGCCTCCACGGGATTTTCTCCCTTTGAACTGCTGTTTGGCAGGAAACCACGGGGGGTTTTGGACCTGGTAAAAGAAAGCTAGGAGGAAGGTCCGAGCCCCAGCAAAAACGAAGTTCAGTACGTCCTGGACCTGAGAGCAAAACTCCACACACTGAGTCAGTTATCACGTGAGAATTTGCTCCGGGCCCAGGAACGTCAGCAGCGGCTGTACAACAGAGGATCTAGGCTGCAATTTGCACCGGGAGATAAAGTGCTTGTATTACTCCCATCTCGTAACTCTAAATTACTCGCCAAGTGGCAAGGGCCCTTTGTGGTCACACGGCGAGTGGGTGACGTTGACTATGAGCGATCTGACAGGGGAGGTGCGACACAGATTTACCACCTCAACCTCCTTAAAGCATGGAGGGAGGCAGAGCCTGTTTCACTGGTGACGACAATTGTAGAGAGAGATGAGTTGGGGCCCGAGGTACCAAAATCGACCAATCCTGTCTCGCTCCTTTGTGAAAGCCACCTCTCTCCGTCCCAGAAAGCAGACATAGCCAAGTTGCAGCAGCGGTACGCTGATGTGTTCTCCCCCCTGCCAGGACGCACAAGCCTGATTCAACACCACGTGGAGACTCACCCGGGCGTGACAGTGCGTTCACGACCCTATCGGTTGTCTGAACACAAAAGAAAAAGTGGTACAGGCAGAATTGAAGGCCATGTTGGAAATGGGCGTAATAGAAGAGTCCAACAGTGCCTGGTGTAGTCCCATTGTTCTTGTAGTCAAGAAGGATGGGTCTATCCGGTTCTGTGTGGACTTTCGCAAGGTGAATGATGTTTCACAGTTTGACGCCTATCCTATGCCCCGGGTCGACGAACTCCTGGATCGCCTTGGCACAGCTCGATTTTTTACGACACTGGATTTGATCAAAGGCTACTGGCAAATTCCCCTATCTCCAGAGTCTAAGGAAAAATTGGCCTTCTCCACTCCGTACGGTTTGTACCAATTTGTCACACTTCCGTTCGGGTTGTTCGGGGCCCCAGCCACGTTCCAACACCTCATGGACCGGATGCTGCGCCCACATGCTGCATATGCTGCCGCCTACCTGGATGACGTTATCATCCATAGCAACAGCTGGGCGGAGCATGTGCAGCAGGTGGCCGCGGTGCTCGAGTCACTGAGGCAGGCGGGGCTCACGGCCAACCCGAAGAAGTGTGCAGTTGGACGGAGGGGAGGTACGGTATCTGGAGTACCACTTGGGCGGCGGGCAGGTGCGTCCACAGGTCGACAAGACAGCAGCGATTGCAGCCTGCCCGCGGCCCAAGACAAAAAAGGAGGTGAGGTGGTTTTAGGGGCTGGCTGGTTACTACCGCCGTTTTATTCCCAACTTCGCCGAGCTGACCAGCCCTTTGACCGACCTCACCCGAAAGGGTGCCTCACATCCGGTCCAGTGGACGGAGCTGTGCCAGGTGTCGCTTGAGAGGGTAAAACAGGCCCTCTGCGGGGAGCCTCTTCTTCACACTCCTAACTTCTCTCTCCCGTTTACTCTGCAGACTGATGCATCGAACAGAGGGCTGGGGGCTGTTCTGTCCCAGCAGGTGCGGGGTGTCGACCGCCCAGTGCTCTACATCAGCAGGAAACTGTCCGAGAGGGAGGCTAGGTACAGCACCGTGGAGAAGGAGTGCCTGGCCATCCGGTGGGCGGTCGATGCTCTGCGGTACTACCTGTTGGGACGCCCATTCACCCTCTGTTCGGACCATGCTCCCCTCCAGTGGCTCCATGGCATGAAGGATACTAATGCCCGGATCACCCATTGGTATCTGGCTCTGCAGCCTTTTAAGTTCAAGGTGATCCATAGGCCGGGGACGCAGATGGCCGTGGCCGACTTCCTTTCCCGCTCCCACAAGGGGAGGGGTAGGGGGGGGGGGGGGGGGGGGAGGGGTAGGTTAGGCCGGACGGCTCCCCGGCCTAAGTCGGGCGGTGGAGGTATGTGGAGGGGGCGTGGTGCATCAGGTGCAGAGGAGAGGTGGGAAGGGCTCAGAGGACAGTGGGAGGGGAGATGATTGGCACACCTGAACATCGTCGGCTAATCATTCTCCCCTTTATCAGTAGCGTGCTGGTCCAGGCGGAGGAGAGGACGAGGAGATGACCATGATGATGTATTTAACATTTTTCTTTGCAATCAGTTGCCAGGACCACATTCTGCATATAGCTTCATAACCAGCTTTGATTTGTTTTTTTGGTCATCAGAAAGTTCTAGATATAGACACCTAATATTGGTTGTTAAATGGTTTACACTTGAAAATTGTTTATAAGAATGTATGTTGCAGACTGATTTCTCAAACTTGGGCCCCTTGAGCTTTTATGGCTACCTAGAATCCAGTCTTAAGAAATGTTCATAGGTGTCAGTTTCTTTAGATTTGTTTTACTGAGATAAATATGCTGATGTTGCATATTTAACAATTTCCAAACTCAGCAGTTACATTTTTTCCTTGTGTGTCTGTCTGTCTGTCTTTCTCTCTTTTTTTTTTTTTTACAGACATGACATAATGCACAAACTGTTGGACATTGCGGTTTCAGGCTGTGTTTGTATTTTCACAATAACATGTTTGCAAGCAATTACTTGAAAGTAATTTTTGCCATTTCTGATACAGTTTGATTCCAAAAAAAACCAGTTTGCTTCGTGTTTTTCTTTTCCAAACTTGACACCAGCTGGTGGTATATAGGTTGACATTTATGTTTAAATTGTTCAATATAAATACTCTGTTGAAAATGATTTATTTTATTAATAATCACGCTACAGTTAGGTATTTCAACTTAACATGGTTTTGTTGGCTCAGCACAATTAATTCATGTAACTATTACTTTAAAAAGTAGTTGCAACTACACTATCAAATTAAGTATCTCATAATCATATCATACAAGTTTAAATGGCCCAACAAAATTAGGTTAGTATATTACATTTACCCTTAAAAATCTAGTTGGACTGAATCCTAGTAATTAAGTAACAGTAACGCAAATACATTATGTTGATCCAACATATTTACATTTAGGTCACTCAGCAAAATTGTTTCTCGCTAATTAAAGCATTTTATTTGGGTGGAAATTATTTCCATAATTTTATTACGTTCCGTGAACAAGTTATTTTTTTGAGTCTGCATGTAATGCATATAATAAGAAATGTCTCACAATGTAAAATGTATTACTGTCAAACACCAGAGACAAGGAAATAAAAACTTGAATAAAAAAAAAATATATCAATCAAGTAGCAAACTACCGCACATTTTCATTAAAAATAACAAACAGCCCTGTGTCCTTATACAGAAATAAATACTTAATTAATCGCCTTTTGCAAAATATTTACAGTATTTATGTTTGCGGTAACATTACAAGCATCACCATTTGCGGAATAATTACAAAACATTGTTGTTTGCGGAATAATTACATAATTTTATGACTTTTATTTATCCAAAGTGTACTAGTCTCGGACATTCATTACTCTCCCAATATGAGACTATGTGTTTATACTTTACATGTGACCACTCAGTTAAACAAACAGACAGTAATTTTGTCCATTGATTTAGTGATCTGAGGACATCTTTAATCAGACAATTTAATTTAGCATGTCCAATGGGCAGAACTTTCACATAGGCTGATACAAGAGGTTTTCTGCTCACCTTGTGCTTTAGGCACCTTGAATTGTCTGAAAAAGGGTCTCCTCCAATCAGCTCTGGCAGTCCTCATCAGACATTGTCTCAGAGTCAGCCAATCTGGGTCAGGGCACCAAATTGTTAGCCCGATTCTTTCATTGGCCCAAGAACAAGCTGGAGAAATCTTAAGTTAAACAAAGTATTTCTTAGTGGCCACAGGTAAAGTATGGCAGTGCTGGACTCGGAGGGACAGAGCCCTCGCAGGACCTCCATCAGACCGAGCCCCGATATCCGGAAACATTTCATATTTATGGTCACCCTTATCTCACAGAGGCTGTACTTACACTTGACAGAGTATAATTGGCCAGTTATTAGGCCATATTCCACCGTCCACGTCATGTTCTTTGGATGTGATAAACAGCGTGTGTGTGAGTGTTGCTTTAGGCGTGTATCTACTGTACCAGACCTGACAAGACAGAGAAGCTATTTATGCTATCTTGTAAGTCTTGGACCATTCAAGGACATCTATTGCGTAGTATGATTAGAGTGGAAAAGTACAAAATAGGAACATAGATATGTATTCATATTCTGTATGTTTCTAAAAACAAATGTCTAAGAACAAAGCCAATTCTAACCCTCTCTCCCTTCCTCTTCACCCTGTATACCACAGACTTTAACTATTGCACAGAGACCTGCCATCTTCAGAAGTTTTCTGATGACTCCACCACAGTTGGATGTATTTATTTAGACGGCTTCTGTCCAGTTGATCTCTCTGATCTAACGACAGCAATAGTCTCTTCTAAACCATCAACTTGTGTTTTAGACCCAATCCCAACCAGACTGTTCAAGGAGGTTTTCCCATTAATTGACACTTCCATATTGGATTTGATCAATCTGTCTTTGTTGACAGGATATGTACCTCAGACTTTTAAGGTTGCTGTAATTAAACCTTTACTTAAAAAACCTACTCTTGATTCAGAAGTGTTAGCTAATTATAGACCTATATCCAATCTCCCTTTTATGTCTAAAGTTCTTGAAAAAATAGTTGCAGCTCAGCTTTGTGATCACTTACACAGAAATAATCTGTTTGAAGAGTTTCAGTCAGGATTCAGAGTGCATCATAGCACAGAAACTGCACTGCTGAAAGTTACCAATGATCTCCTCTTAGCCTCTGATAGCGGACTTGTGTCTGTGCTTGTCCTGTTGGATCTCAGTGCTGCATTTGATACGGTCGATCACAGTATCTTATTACAGAGACTTGAACATGTTATTGGGATTAAAGGAACTGCATTAGGCTGGTTTAAGTCATATTTATCTGATAGATTTCAGTTTGTTCTTGTAAATGAAGAATCTTCCTCACACACCAGAGTAAGTCATGGAGTTCCTCAGGGTTCTGTGCTTGGACCGATTCTTTTCACTTTATACATGCTTCCATTAGGTAACATTATTAGACAGCATGGCATAAATTTCCATTGCTATGCTGATGATACCCAGCTGTACTTATCTATAAAACCAGATGAACCCAATAGGTTGGTCAGACTACAAGCATGTCTTAAAGACATAAAGACCTGGATGACTCAGAACTGTCTGCTTCTAAATTCAGACAAACTGAAGTCGTTATCTTTGGACCTGAGCGTTTCAGGGAGAAATTGTCTAGCTATATAGTTACTCTAGATGGTATTTCCTTGGCTTCTAGTTCTACAGTGAGGAACCTTGGAGTTATTTTTGACCAGAATTTATCATTTGACTCACATATAAAACAATTCAATTAAATTCAATTCATTTTTATTTATATAGCGCCAAATACAACAAATGTCATCTCAAGGCACTTAGATAGTAAGTCCAATTCAAGCCAATTGGAATTCAATTAATTAATAATAATCATAATTCATAAAATAATCCAATTCGTTCATATAGAGCCAATTCAAAAACAATTTCCTAGCTAAGAAAACCAACAGATTGCACTGAAAACTTTTTGTTTTTCGGTCCAATCTCCCTTTTAACGACTCCCTTTTAACAGGAAGAAACCTCTGGCAGAACCAGACTCAGGAAGGGTGGCCATCCCCGTCGACCAGCTGGGGTTTGAGAAGACAGAAAGGGGGGGAGGGCCGCAGCGGCGGCGGCACTGTAACACCATTCAAAGGATATCTGTTGGAACAGGGAAACACGAGTTAATGACCACAATAATATCACATATACATAAAGAGAGTAAAGTGAGGAAAGGTGTGACAGATGAGGCCCCCCAGCAGTCTAGGCCTATAGCAGCTTAACTATGGGATGTTTCAGGATTACCTGAGCCATCCCTATTCAAGGTAAACACAAGATACTTGTGCTAACGAAAAAATAAATAATAAAATAAAGGACCAGACTCAGTGAGTAATTCCCTATACTCCCTATATAGATCTGCTCCTCACAGGTTTCTAGGACTGCCTTCTTTCATCTTCGTAATATTGTTAAAATCAGGAACATCTTGTCTCAGAGTGATGCAGAAAAACTAGTCCATGCATCTGTTACTTCAGGATTGGACTGCTGTAATTCTTTATTAGTGAGCTGTTATAACAGATTATAACAGAGCCTTCAGTTATCAGGCCCCTCTCTGTGGAACCAGCTGCCAGTTTGGGAGGCAGAGCCTTCAGTTATCAGGCCCCTCTCTGTGGAACCAGCTGCCAGTTTGGCTTCAGGAAGCAGACACCCTCTCTACCTTTAAGACCAGGCTTAAAACTTTCCTTTCTGATAAAGCTTATAGTTAGGGATGGCTCAGGTGATCCTGAAACATCCCATAGTTAAGCTGCTATAGGCCCAGACTGCTGGGGGGCCTCATCTGACACACCTTTCCTCACTTTACTCTCTTTATGTATATGTGACATTATTGTGGTCATTAACTCGTGTTTCCCTGTTCCAACAGATATCCTTTGAATGGTGTTACAGTGTTTGTTGTCCTCTCTTTTCTGTCCTCTCAAACCCCAGCTGGTGGAGGCGGATGGCCACCCTTCCTGGTTCTGGTTCTGCCAGAGGTTTCTTCCTGTTAAAAGGGAGTCGTTTCTCTCCACAGTCGCCTCAGGCACGCTCAGGACGGGAGATTGGACTGAAGATAAGTTTCAGTGCAATCTTTTGGTTTCCTTTGCTAGGGAATTATTTTTGAATTGGCTCTATATGAATAAATTTGATTATTTTGAATTTAATCAAGTGGATTTGATTTGATTATGATTTAAATGAATTGGACTAATTGGCTTTAATTGAACTGTGTATTGAAGTGTTTTGAGATGACATTTGTTGTAATTTGGCGTGAGATAAATAAAACTGAATTGTGTGTGTGCATGAACATGCAAAATATGTGGTACACGTTTTACATGAATTGTGGTCATTGCCGGTCAAACCAGGGATATTATAGTCAGTCATAACATTTGCTGCCTCCAAAGGATTAACAACAACTGGTATAATGAAACCAGTTTTGTAAAATTAACCAGTTTTTTGGCAGCAGATTCCAAGCAGATAAGGCAGCAAACTTAAAAGCTCTTTTTTCACAGTTCAGCATGGGCTTTACGGATGGTTGAAATGAATAAGTCTTAAGAGTGAAGACAATGACATGCCTAAATGCCATGTGTTTTTCAGTGATATGGCTTGGGTAGAAGAAAGACCAACAATACACTGTGTGCACAATTATTAGGCAAGTGGGTATTTTGACCAAATCATATTTTTTATGCATATTTTCTAACTCCAAGCTGTATAAACTTGAATGCTTAATGGATTTAACCATAGCAGGTGGTGTTTATCTGTGTAATGAGGGAGGGTGTGGCCTAAGGATGTCAACACCATATATCAAGGTGTGCATAATTATTAGTTGTTTTTTTTTTCGTCTGGCAAAATGGGCCAAAAAAGAGATTTAACTGACTCTGAAAAGGGAAAAATTACAAAAAGTCTCTCAGAGGGATGCAGCACCCTTGAAATTGCTATTAAGATATTGGGGCATGATCACAGAACCATTTTGTTGCAAATAGTCAACAGGGTTTCAAAAAAACGTACTGAGAAAAAAAGACGCAAATTAACTGCCAAGGATTTGAGAAGGATCAAGTGTGAAGCTACCAGGAAGCCAATATCTTCCAGTGCTGTCATGTTCCAGAACTGCAACCTACCTGGATGTTAAGAAAATTCTCCCAATGAGACTCAGTCACTAGAATCAGTTAACAAAATGGTTTAATCTTTAGGCAAGGAGAAAAGTCTGAGCAACATATCATAAAGCTGACACAGGGTTGTTTGAGTTCTAAAATCATACTTCTGCTATTTATGCTTTCTACTACAAAATCATTAGCCACACAAGGTCATGAGATATTCCTGTCATTCCCTCCTATCACTATCTTTGTTAGATGAGTACGGTGTAGTTAATATCATAACGTCATGTAAGACTTCTATATTCAGTAAATCAAGGTTCATACAAAAGATAGAATTAGCATAGATAGGAGGCCTTCTTTAGCATCCTAACTAACCAGATAGGAGGCTCCCCCAGCACACAGTGCCCCTTAATCTTCCAACACCGTTAAACATTCTTGTACACATTACTTCTTTTCTTACAGTATAACCTCAGGATATTTTTCTGACACTGGAGTACCCTGAAGTACAAGATGTTCAATCCTCAGAGACATGGCCAAGGTAAAGAAGGCTGAAACCCGACCACCACTGAACAAGACACATAAGCTGAAGCGTCAAGAATGGGCCAAGAAATATAACATATTTTTCAGAGGTTTTATGGATTGATGAAATGAGAGTGACTTGACGGACCAGATGGATGGGCCTGTGGCTGAATTAGTAATGGGAAATAGAGCTCCACTTCGAGTCGGACGCCAGCAAGGTGGAGGTGGGGTACTGGTATGGGCTGGTATTATTAAAGATGAGCTAGTTGGACCTTTTCGGGTTGAAGATGAACTCGAAATGAACTCCCAAACCTACTGCCAGTTTTTAGAAGACAAGCAGTGGTACAGGAAAAATATGACATTCCTCACCTGACCTGAATCCAATTGAGAACTTGTGGGCAGTTCTTAAACAGGAGATTTACAATGAAGGAAAACAGCACACCTCTCTGAACAGTGTCTTGGAGGCCGTGGTTGCTGCTGCACAAAAAGTTGATAGTCAACAGATCAAGAAACTGACAGACTCCATGAATGGAAGGCTTATCACTGTTATTGAAAAAGAAGGGTGGCGATATTGGTCACTCATTTTTTTTTTTTAAATGTCAGAAATGTTAATTTGTACATTTTGATTTGTTTGTTTATTATTCTCACTTAAATAGATGAAAATAAGAAAGTAAGATGGGAAAATGTGTGTTATGATATGTGTGTAATTTAGTTGCGTAATAATTCTGCACAGTAATAGTTGCCCAATAATTGTGCACATATAGATATTCTCCTAAGAAACCCAAAACCTCACTTTTACTTTCTTGAATATTTCTGTTTAAGGGCTATTAACATTTTGGATAGAATAAAATAGAAAATACTTTATTCATCCCCACGCTGAGGAAATTCAAGTTGTCATGTAGCTCAATTAAAATATTTACAATGATTGTATATTAGAATTTATGCACTTATTTGTTTCCTAAATTGTCTTTGTTTTCTAAATTGTCTTCCCATTTGTCTCGGTACCTAACTTACTGCACTTACTCTGCACTAGTTATGCTTTTAGCTGTTTGGTTTTGGAAGGAAACGCACTTCTGATTTCTTGTGACCTGAAGTTCTTTTGCCTACCGATGTGAAACACACTTATTGTAAGTCGCTTTGGATAAAAGTGTCTGCAAAATGACCGTAATGTAATGTAATGTAATGTAGAACAAAATAATAATAATGATGAGCCGTCTCAGGAAGAAGAGACGGCTCTGGCCCCTCCTGTACACTGCTTCTATGTTGGCAGACCACTCCAGTTTATTATCCAGCACCACCCCCAGGTATCTGCAGGTCTGAACAGTCTCTATCTCCCCTCCATCAATGCAGACTGACTGGTATGGAGTTTTAGATCTCCTGAAGTCCACCACCAGCTCTTTGGTTTTGGTGGTGTTCAGGAGCAAACAGTTCTTTTTGCTCCAGTCAGTAAAGGCCTCCACAAGGTCCCTGTACTCCTTCTCCTGTCCACCGCGCACACATGCCACAACAGCCGTATCATCAGAATACTTCTGTATGTGGCAGGACTATGAGTTGTACCTGAAGTCTGATGTGTACAGGGTGAAAAGAAAAGGAGCCAAAACAGTACCCTGCGGAGCCCCAGTACTGCAATCCAGTGTTCCAGAAACACATTTCCCCATCCTGACATACTGTGGTCTGGCAGACAAATAGTCTATAATCCATGATGTCAGGGAGGGGGCCACACCCATACCGAGCAGCTTGTCTTTCAGTATGGGAGGCCGTATGGTGTTGAAGGCACTGGAGAAGTCAAAGAACATGACTCTCACATATGAACCAGGCACATCCAGATAAGCATATGCCCGATGCAACATGTACAGAATCGTGTCTTCCACTCCTATGTGTTTCTGGTAGGCAAACTGGAGGGGGTCAAGAGCCTCAGCAACCTGCAATCTCATGGGACGAACAAGAAGTCTCTCCAACGTCTTCATGATATGAGATGTCAGAGCCACCGGTCTGTAGTCATTCAGCTCCACCGGTT
This sequence comes from Odontesthes bonariensis, assembly GCF_027942865.1. NCBI lineage: Eukaryota > Metazoa > Chordata > Actinopteri > Atheriniformes > Atherinopsidae > Odontesthes > Odontesthes bonariensis. Next base: position 981,751 of record NC_134510.1, read on the forward strand.
GCCCTAATTTGGGAGGGAAGTCTTCCACAGCACCGGGACTTTTTCCATCTGAAGGCTCATATTGAATAGTCTTTACACATACAGGGAATTTGTTGTGGTGTGCTGGTGCTTTGTTTTCGGATAATAAAATAAAAACAATAAATAAGAACAGTAAGTAAAAGTGAAAATGAAACAATGGAACAAGTATGTCCTATGTTTTGGTCCTGATGGACTACAGCCTCCATCAGGGACGTCTGGGTTTCTCTGCTCAAGCTGCTGCCCCCGCGACCCGATCCCCGGAGAAGCAGAAGATGATGGATGGATGGACCGCAGCCTCATGCAAGAGGGGAGTGGGTCAAACAGTTTGTGTCCGGGATGGGAGGGCTCAGCTGCAATCTTGGCTGCACGCCTCAGGGTCCTGGAGACTTGGGAGGCTGCAGCCAATCACCTTCCCAGCAGAGCGAATGATGGGCTGCAGTCTGCCCGTGTCCCTGGCCGTGGTAGTAGCGTACCAGACGGTGATGGAGGAGGTGAGGATGGACTCGATGATGGCAGAGTAGAAGTGCACTATCATTGCCTTTGCCAGGTTGAATTTCCTCAACTGCCTCAGGAAGTACATCCTCTGCTGGGCTTTTTTGATGAGGGAGCTGATGTTCAGCTCCCCAGGTCCTGGGTGATGATAGAGCCCAGGAAGTGGAAGAACTCCATAATGTTCACTGGGGATTCACACAGGGTGATTGGGGCGGGTGGGGTTGCGTTTTTCCTAAAATCCACAACCATCTCCACTGTCTTGGCAGTGTTGAGCAGTCGTTTGTTCTCCCTGCACCAGGTCTCCAGATGATCAGTCTCCCACCTGTCTCTCTTCCTTTTTCTTGTACCCCACCTTAGCTCGACGTAGTATCTTTTTAAGTTCCTGTTGTACGCTCCTGCTCCTCCAGCAGTACAGTCCAGTCTGTGACATCAAAGCAGTCTCTCAATGCATCACTCGCCTCTGGTGACCACTTCCTGAAAGATCTGGTAGTAACAGGAAGTCTTTGTACACACGGTCTGTATGTGGGTTGTAGATAGACCATGCTGTGATCAGATCTACCCACTGGTGGAAGAGACACTGTCCTGTAAGCCTCCTTCACGTTAGCATAGAACAGATCTAATGTCTTTTCTCCACGTGTTGGACAGTCCACATACTGTAAAAAGCCAGTCAGGCAGGAGGATAGAGAGACGTGGTTGAAATCTCCTGTGATTGCAATGAATGCCTCAGGATGCTGGGTCTGTATCCTAGCAACGGCGTCATGGATGATGATGACGTTGGAGGTGCCGCCCTCGGTGGAATGTAAACAACGATGACGACTGTGTATGGGAACTCTGGGCGCATAGAACGCACGGAAACCAACTGACAGCAGTTCAATGTCTGGACAACAAACCCTCTCCTTAACGGTCACATTCCAGGGGTTAACCAACCTCTGATTAAAAAATAGGATGATGCCCCCTCCTCTCTGCCTACCGCTTGTTTTTCAGATCTCTATCCGCTCGTACTCAGGTCTCTGTCCGCTCGTACGGCTGTGAAGCCGGATGTGTCCACACATGAGTCTGGTGTGTTATGGTTCAGCCAGGACTCAGACAGACAGATCAAACTGCTCTCCTTATACAGCCGTTGGTTCCGCACAAGGATCTTTGGCTCATCACACTTATTTGGTAGTGAGTTAGCGTTTCCCATAATCACAGGGCAGAAAAGGTTTGTACCTCCACCTCCTGTTGTGCCTCTTTGCCTTTAACTTAGCCCCAGCTCTGCATCCACGGTACAGCTTCCTCAGCTCAGTCAGAATATGTTTTTTCCGTGTCCAACCCTTGACAGGGCCAACAGTTCTCCTTTATTTTACACTGCTCAACTCGAAGCAGTGCACATTGTTCAATAAAAAAAACAAAAACTAAAAAACAGATCACTTAAAGAATAAAAAAAAAAAAAACTACAAACAGAGAAAAATCACACCATAGACTCAAAAACTCCTTTGTCCCTCATGCCATCAGGCTGTACAACTCCTCTCAATGTGCAACATTGATTAAGAGTTTTAATGTTTATCATGAACTTAAATCCTAAATGGTAGTATGTCATTCCTGTCATCTACAGAAATATTCAGATGACTCTGCAGTTGTCGGGTGTATCAGAGATGGACAAGAAGCTGAGTACAGAGAGCTGGTGGACCGCTTTGTGGCATGGTGTGGGAACAATCATCTCATCTTGAATGTTAACAAAACAAAGGAGATGATTGTAGATTTCAGGAGAAACAGGGTCAGATCAAACCCTGTTTCCATCATGGGAGAAGAAGTGGAGGTGGTTGAGGAATATAAATACCTTGGTGTTCATCTGGACAACAGACTGGACTGGAGACACAACAGTGAAGCCATCTACAAGAAAGGACAGAGCAGACTGTACTTCTTGAGGAAGCTAAGGTCCTTCAAGGTTTGCAACAAGATGTTGCAGATCTTCTACAAGTCTGTTGTTGAGAGCGTCATTTCCTCTTGCGTCATCTGTTGGGGCAGCAGCATCAGAACCAGGGACCTAAAAAGACTCAACAACCTGATAAGGAAGGCTGGTTCTGTTCTGGGGACGACTGTGGAACCTCTGGAGACAATAATGCAAAGAAGGATTTTGGATAAAATCAAGAGAATTATGGACAACCCTGAACATCCTCTCCATGAGACTGTTATCGGAAAACAGAGTCTCTTCAGTCAAAGGCTTCTTCAGTTTGGATGCAAAACGGACCGCTACAGGAAATCATTCCTGCCCACAGCCATCAGCATCTATAATAACTCTTTGATTTAATTGAGTTACATAACATTTAATTTCCCTCTGGGATAGAGGTGCACCGAAATGAAAATTTGTGGCCGAAACCGAAACCGAATAATAATGAATCACTTGGCCGAATACCGAAACCGAATATTACAGTTCAGTTAAGTTATCAAAAGTTAGACTTTTCACCATTTTTAAATATTGCTTAAATCTACGCCTTACAATAAATGTTTAGACATGTTTTTCAAAGAAAATAAATGTTTATTTGAAATCTTCAAAAGTTATTACTAATAACTATAACTAATAACTAGAGATAAGTTTCATTAATTCCCATTTTCAATTCATTCTGGGTTTTTTTTCATTCATTTCATACAACAACAAAAAATACAACATATTATAAAAGCGTTCCAACACAAAAATGTAAAAACATGCAATATAACAAATTATCTGAGTGTCCTTTTTGGCATAGAGTCTAGGTAGCCTGCTCCTTCAGGAACAGTGGCAGCATTTTTTGTAGTTTGTGTGTTTTGCCTTTAAGTGATATTTTAGACTGGAACTACTACGGTGAGAAGACAATTCAACTTGGCTGTAAATGCAGGAGTTTTTTTTTTAAATTTATTTTGAAATACATGCTTTTACGTTGAAACAAGTAAAACAGGAAGTAGCGCCGGTTAGCCCCGTTAGCTTCACACAGAGACCGAGGAGTACCTGTAGCGTGACGTTACCTGCTAGTTTCTCTTTATTTTATTCCTCCATGCTTCGTGGTGTTTGGTGTAACTGTGTGAATGTGATGCAGAGGAGAAGTGGAAGTTAAAGAATCCTAGTTCTGACCGTGAAGATTGCCTCTGGGGAATGACTCTGCCGCTGGTTGAGAAGCAGCTAAAGTGGCCAGTACTACTTTGATTATTTATTGGTACCAGCGACAATGCTAAGAATGCTATTTCTTTAATGATTACAACAACTAATGTTGTATTTTATTTTGTTTACTTGTTTACTTGAACATTTAGTTATACGGTGTTGATGTGGCGTTAATAAACATCTGTGAAAAGAACCGGAGTCTCGCATTGAATCAATGGGCGGCATATTGGCAGAGTTTACAGATGACTTTGGTTCTGTCGACTCCGCCGTCTGGAAGTGGATAATTTTGCGTCACCACTATTCGGCCTCCGATTCGGCCACTCATTTGGCTTTCGGCCGAAAGCCGAATGTGGTTTTTTTTTGCATTTTCGGCCGAATATTTTCGGTTGCCGAATATTCGGTGCACCTCTACTCTGGGATAAATAAAGTATTTTTGAATTTGAATTGAATTTGAATGTAGTATTGCTCCTAGGCATGCAGTATTCATGTAAACAACATTTCCATAACCAAATAAAAACGTTAATGTGATGGCAAAATCTCCTATTAGCCTGAAAGGAAAATCAACAATTTGATTCCAAAGAAAAATACAAGATGCAACCTCAATTTTCTCACTAGTTGCCTGAAATGATGCACAAAAGACTTTATAATCAGTTATAATTTTTTTATTTTTACTGGGATATTAAAGCGGCAGTCGGCAACTTTTTTTTAGTCATATTAGCTTGAACTGTCATGGGATTCTGGAAGTAGAATATTAAATAGGCTGTTTAGGAAAAATAACGAAATCTGTAGCTCCCTCTGAAGCCTGTAATCATGCTTGCAAAAACCGAGCGCTCCCGGCTGTTTTTAACCAATCACGTTAGGGTGGAGGAATCCTACCTGTCAATCACAGCTTGTTCACACGCTGCTGAGCGTGAGTCTGCCCCAGCTTGTGTGCGCTCACACTGGTGTGAACTCACGTGCACGACCTCGTCCACAGAGGGGGAGGGGTTTGGGGGGCGATTCGGAGCTTGTTAGAGGTTGGGGAGGGACCTGAAAGTTGGATCAGTTCGAATTTTCCGACTTTAGACTCGCAATTTTGAAAACTTGCCGACTGCAGCTTTAAAGTCTCACACTCTTCTTGAAAATTCTTGAAAAGTAATAAAGATGGAAGGTTTTGAGGCTTGGTTTATGCATTTGAGAGCATCATGAACAAATCTGAAATCATAACATACCTCCTACCTTAGCAAACCAAGACTGCCAGTTCAAACTATCCCACAGTATGATCCAATAGTACTATACTGGTAAGCCTTTGCTTTAGTAATCAATGATCTACTGTATCAAAAACCTTAGTGCTGCTGCTCAGTGCTGCTTGTTGTATAAAGATAAAATATATATAAATATATAAATGTATATATGGCTGCAGTAGTTGTACTGTGCCTTTTTCTATAGCATAATTGAAAGTCTATCCAACCATTTTCCATACCTATTTAATCCTATTCATGGTTGCTGGGGGGATAGACCCTGTTGGGGATCAGGCAGGAGCTGGATTAGTTATTTGTAAATATTAATAGGTGTCCAAGAACAGTTATTAATATTCATAAAAATATAAATGAAAATTATTACCTCCGCCAAGGAGGTTATGTGATCGCCCGAGTTTGTCTGTTGGTTTGTCTGGATGTCTGGATGTTTGTCTGGATGTTCGTCTGTTCGTGCTGCAATATTGCGACCTGCCACAAGGTGGCGGGGCTTGGTTGTTTCGTTGTCGTTGAGGGAGGGGAGGGAGGGGGTGCGCAGGGGGAAAGCTTACACTAACTGCGCAGGGCGGAAGGTAAACAGTAGCCCCTTTCACACTGCCGAATAACCCGCGTTTAATTCGCGAATTTAGCGTGTCCGCTGTTGTGTTCACACTGCCGACCCGGGCTGCCGCGACAACTCGACTCGCCTTTCGACCCGCGTCGGACCCTAGTCTTTTTGCCGAGCCGAGTTTGACGTGAACACAATCGACGCGGGTCGGACGTGGGCGTGGCGTGACGTGAGGAGTTTAAAAGACAGAATGGACAGCTGATTCAGAACAACAGCGACAGGTGAGGACAAGTTTCACTCTGTTTTAGACTACATCAAGTTGGAGACATTTTTTAATATGGCCAACTGGTCCGCAATTTGGACCCGCTAAGGTAGCGGGTCGCAGTGTGAAAGCCGTCTTTGCCGTTTCTGAGAAGTCGCATCTGAAAGATAGCATCTTAACTTTGTAAACCTTTTCAATCGGAACACGAGCCAGCTGAATCTATGCACAAGTTTAAGCAGACGCATCGCTTTCTCTCGGACATGGACCTTAATCGTTTCAGACCATTCACTACAATATATGGGTGGATAAAAAAAAAATGCGCTTATAAAACAAAGCTTCATTGGCGGAGGTCTGCACTCTCTGAGTGCATTTCTAGTTACCTTTGGGGAACCACTGACATCTGCCAGAAAATAATTACTGTATGACACATACGGAGAAAGATATGAAGGCTATGAATCTGAGCAATTCTCACAGTGAAACATACACAATGACTAAAAAAAATATATATTTTGATTCAAAATAGTACAATATAATTTATTAAAGTTAGCACAAAACACGGAAGGCGGCTGGACCAGATGGCATCCCGGGACGTGTCCTGAAGGCTTGTGCTTACCAGTTAGCGGAGGTATTTACAGACATTTTTAACCTGTCTCTTTCCCTCAGCTCCGTCCCCACCTGCTTTAAAACCAGCACCATCATTCCCATCCCCAAGCAGCAGAAGGTGACCAGCCTAAGTGACTGGCGCCCCATAGCCCTCACTCCCATTGTCAGCAAGTGCTTTGAGAGCCTGGTCAAAGGACTCATATGCCCCATGCTTCCCCCCACCCTCGATCCCTTGCAGTTCGCTTACAGAGCCAACAGGAGCACAGAAGATGCCATCGCCCACGTCCTCCACACGGCCCTCTCCCACCTAGAGGGCAGGGGCACATATGTGAGGATGCTGTTTGTGGACTACAGCTCCGCATTTAATACCATAATTCCCTCCAGGCTAGATGGCAAGCTCCGGGACCTGGGCCTGAACACACCACTGTGCGACTGGATCCTGGACTTCCTGACAGACCGCCCCCAGTCGGTGAGAGTGGCTGGTCGGACCTCCTCCAGACTGAGTCTCAGCATTGGGGCACCACAGGGCTGTGTCCTCAGCCCTCTCCTGTACTCCCTGTACACCTACGACTGCGTAGCGACACAGACATCGAACCATGTTGTGAAGTTCGCTGACGACACGGCAGTGGTGGGTTTGATTTCTGGCGGCGATAAGTCGGCCTACAGGGAGGAGGTGGCCATCTTGGAGCAGTGGTGTATGGCCAATCACCTCTCTCTGAATGTCAGCAAAACCAAAGAGATCGTGGTGGACTACAGGAAAAAGAAGGAGGAGCTACAACCAGTCACCATCAATGGCTCAGAGGTGGAGAGGGTGGACACCTTCAAATATCTTGGTGTAAACATTGAGAAGGACCTGACTTGGGACTGTCATGTGACCGCAGTTGTCAGAAAGGCCCAACAGCGCCTGTATGGACTCAGGCGCCTGAAGCAATTCGGCCTGAGACCCAACACCATCAGGGACTTCTACAGAGGCACAGTAGAGAGCCTCTTGACAGGCAGCTTCACATCCTGGTACGGCAGCTGTACGGACAGAAACCGCAAGGCGTTGAGGAGGGTTGTTCGCACTGCCAAGAACATCACCGGGTGTGAGCTGCCCAGTCTGGAGGACCTCTACGCCCAGTGCTGCCTGAACAAATCCCTGAGGATTATTAAAGACCCCACCCACCCCCATAAAAACCTTTTTTCCCACCTAAAATCCAAAAGGGTGAAGGGATACAAGATCCTCTCAACGCGCACCAGCAGACTGAGGAACAGTTTTTTCCCACAGGCTGTCAGACTTTTAAACAACAGTGAAAACTGATATGCTTGCCTATGTTTATTTATTTATTGTTTTAAGTGTTTTAGGTTTTAGGTTGTTTTTATCATATTTTATTTGTTTTTTGTATATCGGAGCTTCCAAGCGCAAAGTTTTTCACATGTATGTACCCACAGTGCATCTAAGTGACGAAATAAAGTGAATCTGAAATCACAATAATCAAATTCTGTAATGGTCTCACGACCTGTCCAGGGTATAACCTGGGCTAGGCTCCAGCACCCCCCGCGACCCTAAACTGGATTAATTAACTGGATTTAATTAACTAACACTATTGTGTACTAAGCTAATCCTATGTACAAAATAAAAAAGCAGTGGGAGAAAGACCATAAGTCGGTGTGTGGACGTGTGTGTGTGTGTGTGTGTGTGTGTGTGTGTATGTGTGGACGTGTGTGTGTGTTTGGACGTGTGTGTGTGTGTGTGTGTGTGGACGTGTGTTTGGTTATATGGTATGGACGGACTTTACACCTGAATACGTGCCGACATTACGGGGACAGTATTACAAGGACAATGCCAAAGTCCGCCTAAACCAAACAGTGTATCTGCATTCAGTGGTGTCTAAATAACATATCCTCTCTTTTTCTTTGAAAGTCCTTCTTAACCGCTTGACCTGATTTTGAGTGTATGCCAGTGTATAGAACAGCACAACCAGAGGTTATTGGCTGTATTGCACTTTGATACACATTTCTGATACACACGGTGAAATTTGGCGGGCTGCGTTGTGATTGGCTGCTTTACGCACATGGCATGAGACGTCAACACCAAGCTCCGTCAATAGCCACACCCTCAATTAAGGCACCAGCATGTGGCTGGAGCAGGTGGCTGGAGGATTAAAAGCACATGGTAAGCATATACAGTAGCTTTTTCGCTTAAGCAAGTGTTTTTACTAGCCACAGTAGCTTCTGCACACAGTAATATGTATGTTCCTGGTGTGTGGATGATTTAGAATTTTGCATTGTAAAAAGCTAACTCGGCTAACGTAGCTAGCATGTGTTAGTAGTCTATGTACACAGTAATGTGCACGTTTTTTGCGTGCATGATTTATTTAGCATTTAGCATTGTAATAAGCTAACTGGCCACTGTAGCTAGCACGTGTGTACACAGCAGCTGTGAGTTTTGTAGCCTATGTTATGTTATGTTATGTTATGTTATGTTATACAGGAAAGTACATGCAGTTAAAGGGATTAAAAAGGCATGTCAGTCTGTGAATTTAATTACCTGAGTACAGGGGCAGGTATGAATTGTAACACTGTTTGTAGATCATGCATGCTATGCTTGTAAAATTGGTTAGCTGATTTTTTTTTTTTTAGATCTTTGACTAGACTAGTTAGTTGCTTGTTGTTAGTTAAATAATCATGGGACAGTTGTCCAAGCCCTAGTTCATGTTAATGTCATAATTTCAATGTGAAATCATACAGACCACAGAATGCAATTTCAAGGAGCCATAAACACAATGTTATTTCCAGTGTTGTCACATCACACAATTAGAACCAAATAATGCTCCTACCCTGCTTAAATTATTAGTGAAAAAATATTATTGAAGTAGACTGAAGTTAAAGTAGGAAAAAGTGTGAGAAGGAAGAGTAGATGAGAAGATGATTTACACAGAGAGCAGAGAATAAGACAGATTAAAGGATAACAGATAATTATTTTAACAGGTAGTTTTTTTTCCGTGTCTACAGCTGTGCCCGTGTGTTCTGGATGGTAAACATGAGCCATCAAGACTGTAAGGGGTTCACTGGAGTTGGTATATATAGAGCAATTTTCTCATGTTGTAAATGAGTTTGTATACTGTCAGACAACATATGCTTGTCCTACATGCCAGGAAAACATGGAAAGGCGAAGACGTATTAATCCGAAGGAGGATGCAAAATTTTATGCTAGTGCTGGAAGGGACAAAATGGGACTTGACATTAGATACATCAGTGCCTTTAAAGGTTAGTGGAATCCTCTAATTGTTTAATCATGATTTAAGTTTAAATTTCACGTTACTTTCTGTCTAATATTTGTTTTGTGTGTTTTAATCAGGTCGTGGTATCTTCACTTCTGCTCCATTTGAAAAAGGAGATTTTCTTTTAGAATATCGAGGAGAACTAATAAATAAGCAATAATGTGAGAGCAGACAGAAACTTTACCATGACAGCCTGAAGGTGTTCATGTTTGAGTTCCGTTTTAATGGAAAACTGTGGTGGTGAGTGTTATGTCATTTCTTTTTTTAATCAGAATTAAATAACACATTTTTTCATTTCATTGAATACAATGGGGCCTAAAAGTCATAAGCCAGTTTCCAGACTGTATTGTTGAGGGAAGCCTTCTAAGTTAGGCAAATTCATATTGCCATATTACAAACAATTTGTAATAATGTGTTACCTTTGCTTTTGTAGTGTTGATGCAGCAAAAGAGGATGGGTCACTTGGAAGGCTCGTAAATGACGACCATATAAATCCTAATGCCAAGATGAAGTACTTGACAGTGGAAAGAAAACCCCATCTGTGTCTGTTTGCAATACGTGACATAAGTCCAGGAGAGGAGATCACCTATAATTATGGTGAATCAGACTGGCCGTGGAGATGCAAGGTGATCAAACAGTAATTCAAATTGATGGTTGATGTAGTGAAATACATCTACACTGCCACATGTACACATGAAAGATATTGACTGTGTTAGAATATTATTTATTTTACTTGATTTCATCAGTTATCTGTTATTAAAATCTCCAGACAAATAAAGAAACATCTATGGAGGGGCACCAGGAAGAGGTATCATCCATATCGGAGCCCTCTACAAGTTCTCAAAAGGCCTCTACAGCTGAATCAACTGGTCTGTCAAAAGCTTTGATCCGGTAAGTCTGATTTTCGTGCAGTATAAATACAGCAACACTCACACATGCAGGTGGCAGAAATGAATTGTGCATGGTGGGTTCTATAATTGCTTCTAGTGGATGGGGACTGTTGACCATTGGTTCAACTCTTTGATGCTGGGACAATCAAACAGAATTTGTTGATCAGGATATATATCACCTTGCCACAATTTTGCCATCCACAGCTGAAGATTTTGAAGAGATATATCTTTATTAACAATAGATTCAGACCTGACATATCTTCTTGAGTGGTACTGGTACATTCCCAGTGCCTGTGTATTCACTGTCTCTTTTCCATATGCTTTATCTACTACAGCCAATGGCCGAGAGCAGCCAGATCCAGATAGCTGAAAACAACCAGATTCAGACAAGTCCAGGTCCTGGTCCACTCAGCGGACATGGAAAGGTAAATACAATTCAATGTATTGCTTATTGATAATACTTGCGGCAAACTCCACCAAGATGTTTGATCAGTGCAGTCACCTGACTGTGATATGATTTACATGGACAATGGTATGTAAGGGCCGTCTAATGAAAGTGTAATTCAGTATAATGTATAATGTCTGATTTTGTGAGTGTGTGTGTACAAAGCAGTGATCTACTCTAATATGACTTAGGAGGCCCATACAATTAACAAGGTCCTTCCTTCAGTGTCATCATTTTGGTTTTTAAAAATACTTGGACAGCCTGAATTTGATCTGTTTGTTACTTTAATGAGAATGTTAAGTTGGTTACATCTGGTGGATGGAAACTGAGTCTTTAGTAATAAATGGGAAGTAGAACAATATCTTATTCAAAACTCATTGATACAAATTTAGGAGCTATAAAGGCACAGAGTCACTCACCAAAAAGACATACAGCCAACTTCATAGAGTTTGGTTTGCAATATTTTTCTTGTTTATCGTAACTTACTGCACATATCGAAAATACAGAGTTAGGTCCATAATAATTTGGACAGTGACACGGTTTCCATAATTTTGCTTCTGTGCATCACCAAAATAGATTTGAAATGAGGCAACTGAGATGCAATTGAAGTGCAGACCAACAGGTTTAATTCAAGGGGTTGAACAAAAACATCCTATGAAGCACTTCGGAATTACAACCATTTTATATAGTTCCCTCATTTCAGGGGCTCAAAAGTAATTGGACAAATTAACATTACCATCAATAAAATGTTAATTTGTAATACTTTGTTGAGAATTGTTTGCAGGCAATCATTGCTTGAAGTCTGGAACCCATGGAAAGTCCAGAAAGTCAGTCTTAGGGCGTATTCACACCTGGTTCGTTTGGAGCAGTTGTTCCGAAACCGAGAGTGTTTCATGTCATAGTTCGGTTCGTTTGGTCATATGTTAACACCACGTTCGCACTCGGATGTGGAAAAAAACAAGCGGGCCGAGATCACTTGAAGAGGTGGTCTCGTTTCCATCCGAGCCCTGGAGCGGTTCGTTTGCAGTGAGAACTTAATCGACACACCAACCGACACAGCTGACTAATAACTGTGGGTTACACTATGTGTTTTATTGCATTGGTGTTGGTTTATTCTTGCAATGTCTTTTTTTTAGACTACTTTAGTGGTTACATTGTGTCTAGCCGGCTGTACTTGGGACATTGTGTAAACAACAACAATGGTTGTTTCATGACGTTCGCGACCACAGCTCTCCGCTTCATCACAGGTAACAAAATGGTTAAAAAGTGCTGTTTGTTGTAAATAAATACTTGTTTAAGATGTTGATGTTGTAGGCTACTGTGAGTGAAGTTAAGTTAAATGTTTTTAGCCGTTGTAGACGTTAGAGGTCGAGCCACATTGAGTTAAAGCGAGGAGAGCGAGCAGTTGTCACATTGCTGATGCTACATGTTTGTTTACCTCGGGTAAACTCCCGACCAATGAGGGTATGGTTAGGTTGCGCATACCGTTTGTTTACATGTTTGGACCTTTTGGGGCTGTTACAGTGTGAACACAAACGATCCAAAAAAAGAATGAAACAGTTGTAGCGGTTTAGTCGCTGAACAAAGCAAACGAACCACAGGTGTGAATATGCCCTTAAAATAACTTAAAATGTTGTCAAAGCTAGAAAGTTATTTTTTTCTGATCCTAACAATGTCTAAAATAAGACTAATTTTTAGTTTTTACTGTTTTAGATGACCACTAAAAATAACCAGAATCATTTCACTTGTTCAAGTCCAAAAGGGAAAAGGGACATTGTGTGTCACATTGATATTGGATTGGAATGGATATTCTCTTTTAGGACTTTCTAGATCTCAAAATGTGAATGTGAAATATTTTGTTGCTGATGTTTTGATAATATTCCACCAACAGTGTCAAAATCATCGCCTTGTTTGTGCAACAGTATCCTCCTTGGACAACTGCCTTCAGTGTGTGGGACCTGTGTTGTGGAGAAATTAGAGTCGAATCCCGCGTTGGTCAGCCGTCCATTGGGGAGTTTATTGAACAAACCGTCACAGCAAATGTGCCTACAGAATGTACAAAATGTCCGACGAGCTCAACTTGTGACACCCCTTTTATACAGTTTTATCATAACAAGTGTACGTGGCCCTCTCTGGAGGCGCCTAGCTTTCGCAGTTTATCATCAACACGCTCATTCTAACTATCAACAATATTCATATGAACCAGTCAACAAGGCCCAGGATGTAACTAGGCCAGAAGTCATGAGAATGTCATGACATCCTTCTCCCACATAGTCCCCCCTGAAATCACTTATCAGTGATTTAATAAAGAAATAATCTAAAATGAAAGAAAATCATCCCACATAGTTAATTAAGAATTAATTAACATAATCAACACTAAATTATTCTAATAATTCTACAATATCAATCAACGGGACCATTTTGAATAAATGAAAAGGAATATACATATGCGTGTACTCGAATCACATTAAATGATTAAATTAAATTAAACGATATTGAATTCAACAACACTACAAGTTTTACATTGCCATCACACTCGTCCACTGTTCGCAGTGCATAGGTGCGAAAAACCCACCGGCTGCTACTTTCGTAACTCATGTTCTTATCTTGGGAAAACTCACCTACGGCCCCACCCCACTGGCGACCGACCACTTTACCAAGGTCGCACTCCGAACAGTTGACTGACACAATTGGCAATGGACATATCAGTGATCAGTTTTGATTGATATTACACATAGACTAAATACACCACCTTCAAATCAGTTAATCACCGTTTTGTATCAAGTACAATACATAAAATTATGGATTATCACACAACAATAGTAATAAAATGCAATGAAATGCAGCTCTTCCAGTCCCGTCCCATCTCCCGTACTCTGGGGTCGTCTGCTTCTGGCCGACCATCCGTCCGGCTGGGTCTGGACCTGCTAAGCTAACTCTGGGAGGAGAGGTCGCCAGTACGTCACTCCCAATCAAAGAGATCTTCAGCATCTCTTCTCCCTATTAGACTAACCTTGGTTCCACCCTCGAGGAAAGAAACTTGTGAACCGTCCGTTGGTAACCTTCATTCGTTGACCCGCTCTCCCATGCGTTGGTCCTCAGACCTGGTCTCGCCTGGTCATCTGCCTCCAGATTCCTTCCACTGTTCGTTTGAACATCACTTGCAGCAAACACCTTCTCAGAATGGGTATAATGCAACACCCCAATAGGGAAACCATCCTCACTATCAACAATATTGCTATTCCCGCCTTAACTGCCATCGCTCCCCCTTCTCCCAAAATCCCAAACAGACCAGTCCACTACCGTTCACCTCCACCAGCATCACACGTCAGCTCCTCTCTCCGTGATCTGATCTTCACGGCCGTTGTAAACGTACCATCAGCTGCAGTGTTCCCGGGTATAAATGTACAACATTTTCCCCAACCATCTGGCACACACCATTTTCCCTTCTAATATCCATTCTAAAACTTGTCTGTTCTACCAAGCCATCATACTCGTCTCATGTAGTTGTTCTCCAAAGCCTGCAAACCCTTCACTCGTGTAGCTAAGAATTCCCTGTTGGTTGTATTATATGTAATTAGTCCACTCCCCATTTTGTTAATTGTGATCCACTGCAAACCAGCCTCAAATCCAGCTGCAACCTCCCTGCGTGCTTTGAGCTCAAAGGAATCCCTCTCGGCTGTCATATTGCATCCAAGTAAACGTGCTTATCCCTGATGTAGCCATCACTAGATCTTTTAACTCTCCCTTTTTCCACATCCAAACCTCGCATCTCGTTTACCTTGTCATACACTAACACAACCGATGTATTCATCCTCACCAGTGCCCAAAGACCTATCCACCTGTTGGGTAGCACATTTAACAAAACATGATCTCCACACATCCAGTAACTCTCAGCTATCGGGTGTGTCTGATCCCCAAAAAGATATAGAGTTAAAATGATCATTTCTATATTTTCACATTTTGATCCAAATAAATAAATCCCAATAAATCTTGTTTTCATTTAACAGTAGTACTACCTACGTGAGTTCCAAAAGCATTCAAACTCACCATCGTAATCTACTCTATAATCAGTGGGAGGCCCCTCCTGTGATGTACTATGATTAAATTCAGCACAAGAAGACTCCAATTTGTGGCCCTCCCTTATTTTGAAAATAACTATGTAATTTATTTGGCCCAAACATCAATCTGCACTTAATACCACACATAGGAAACAATAACCGTTTATCCTCTGCCGATGTGAACCTACCTTCTCTGCATTCCCGTTGCTGGACCACTGCACAATCCCTGAAGGTGTGTGGCTCTGGAACAACAACAGGCAATGCTCCTGGAGCGTCTGCGCATATGAGACACTCCGTCGCTGTCAGTTCTCTCGTAATGTACCATGCCCAACTATACCACATATCCTGTGCTGCCTTAACCCATTTTCCACAGTTACACTGTTTTCCCGACTCCACCTGTGCATGTACACTCCGTCTGTTCTTGGGTTAACATGATTATTCTATCCTGTAGTGCTAATGGTATCAAATCCCCCTAGACTTCCCCAAAAAATCTTTCTATTCTTACAACCATTGTGAACAACTACTTCTGACCCGATCTGACATGATCTTACCAGATTGCCCCTTTGTCGTGGCGTCCAGAGGCGGTGATTTGGTCGTCTCCTGCTCCGGACCCATGATCCACACTTCCTCAACCTTCCTCACCCTTTATTCCCACGTACTTAAATTCAAGCTTAGCAGATACCTCTTCACGACTAGCTCTCGTGTGTATTGCTGGCAAAGTTTGTGGCGTGGCATGGTCTGAGTGGGTGTGTATTGTTGCATCATACTCATCTGACCCAGGCTGGCTACTTCCCTGCGGGGTGGCTTCATCACGGGAACCTTCCAGCCTCTCCTGTCTGCGGGATCCCGTCCAACATCTCCAGGCTTCGTTCTCCTGAGCCCATGCCGTCGGCCAACACCCACACCTGGATGCTCACAGTGTCAGAAATCTTAACCTCTTCCTTTTGTTAATCGTTTCCCTTGGACTTAACTCCGTCTGTGTCTTTAGTCCGAACCTTAGTGGAGTGATTCAAATGGTACCATGTGTTGCTACCTTCCATTTGAACTGCTGTTGACGTTGCTCGCACCACTGCGTACGGTCCTTCTCATCTTGGCTCGTGCCACTTCCTTCGGAATACTTTGATGTACACCTGGTTGCCCGGCACCACTGGTCTCTCAATCGGCTGTTCGAAACTCAAGTCTCTGGACTCCTCCTGTAGATAGATTGTTCTGTGGATTGCAGTTAGTTGCTTCATGTAAGCTGTCCACTCTGTTTGCACCTGCTCAAGTGGGAACTGAGGTGCCGGCCTGGGTCGACCCGTTAGCATTCTATGCGGTGTTAGTGCGTGACTCTATGAGTCTGCATAGGACATCTCATTAGTGCAAGCGGCAAAGCACCCAGTTTAGTTTAGTTGAAGCACAGATTTAATTCAATTTCACTTTCCAGGTTCCATTAATTCTTTCGATCACCCCTGATATTGTGGATGATAAACGGCCCCACAGCGCTGCTTGATTCGCAGCTGCTGCAGAATGCCTCTTGCACTTTTATAAACAAACACTTAACCATTATTTGAGCTAATCTCTGATGGAATGACAAACAGATGAATCAATTCTCTTACCAAAAAAAATTTACGACTATTTATCCAATATGTATGACCAATATCCTTGTGATGGCGCGACCTCTGGCTCCAGTGACACCATTGGTGCCAAAACAGCAAGCTGGCACTTTAAAGCTACTTTCGCTGCTTCATCAGCCGCGTTATTACCTTTACCAACCATTTTGTTACCTCTACGATTATTTGACACTGTATCACTGCCAATTTTCAATTTTCATGACTGCAATCCGCTCCTTCATTTGGACCTCCTGTCGCACTGGACTTCCGTCTGCCCTCCTGAACCCTCTCTGCTTCAAAACTGCTTCAAACAAATAGCAAATATCATGAGCATATGCAGAATCTGTGTACACATTCGTAACCTTACCTTTCACCAGTCAACATGCTTCCGTTAATGCCCTCAGTTCAGCCAACTGTGCCGAACATGGCCGTTCACACTTCTCAGCTTTCACCGTCACAAAGTTCTCCACCTTCCTGTTTCACAACTGCAAAACCTCATGATTACCCAAATGATCTCACAACATGAACCATGCACAACATAAGTGACGTCAGCCTGCACAAGTGAAGTTGCTCCTAAGTCAGGTCTCAGTTTAATGTATCTCACAGCTTCTGACACACGCTCATGTGGTTCTCCTTCCAACTCACGTGGAATGACATCCGCAGATCCCGATGTAGTACACTTCTGTATTCACATCTGGACGTGTCAAAAGATGCACAACCTGCAAACATCCTGTCCGAGTCACAACATACCTACTCTGATTTATTAGTTCTGAAATCTTATGGTTTTTATTGGAGACATATAAGAAAAATGGCTTCTCATAGACTAGTGTTGGCCGTTTTGGATGACTTTTGCTAATTTCGTTTCAAATTTTCAAAGGCTAACTTAGCCTCGGTTGTCCTCTCCAGTTGTGCTTTCAACCTTTGATCTTTGGATCTTTCATGATTCCTTCCAGAGGAAGCGCATTTTATTGCATAATCCTCCCAAAAGAAGATCATACTTGTTGTATTTTAATTTTATTTATTTATTCATTAGTTATTTATTCATTTATTTTGGACATGGCGCTTTTCTTACTCCCTCCAAGTGGGATGGAGAGATATCAGTAATTCCCTATGGGCTAAATAGATACTCTAATTCAGACTATCAATGCTAAAATTTAACTTAAAAACTTTGTTTTGTTTTGTAATGATGACACACCTGAGGGCGGTTTTTAAACACCTTGAGTACGTCCGATGTAAGTGTACTTCTTACTTCTATATGTCAGTGCAAACAAATACTGGGATTCCTCTGCCAGAGGAACGCCATGGACCTGCCGGGCCACTTGCTCCGCCCCGCAGGGACTGGCCACGGTCCTGCCGAACACTCGGGTTTCTCGGTGCTCTCGGACAGCTGTAAACAAAGTGTCCCCTCTCGCCACAGGCCCCACATGCCCCCGAGGACCTTCGTCCTCCAGGTGCACCTCTTCTTGACCTTTGACAGGGTCGACGATGGACTTGCCCCTGTGATGGCTGTTCAGCGGCCCCCGCTGTCATGGCCTCATTTCGTACTTCTTGCTTCACTTGCAGTTCTTCTAACTGCAACCGTGCAAGTTCCCTTTGCACATCCTCCTCCTGCTCCTTCCGTTTCAGTTCTTTTCTGTATTTGTTTACTGCATGCACCACGTGGTCTCGGAATTGTCCATGTGACATTGAATTCAACCCCACCACATCCTCCAGCCGCCCCTGAACTGGGGCAGGCAGAGCCTCTGTGATGGAAACTCTGAACAATGTCACCCACGCTGGGCTCTTCTCGATTTCTCCCTCAGACTCTTGTCTCCATTTCTTCAATTGTTGTGCAATGTACACAACCGGACTCTCTGTTCCTGACAGTGGCTCCCCCTTTAATGCTTCGAGGTCCACTCCCGCAGGAAACTCAGCTCGTAACGCTCTCCAGAGTGCAGCTCGATATGCATTAAAGTCAGTTCCATCAGCTCGGTGGCTTAACATCCAGTCATTCTCACTGTGTCTCAAAATGCCCTCCATGGTAGAAGTTCCAAAACACAGTGCCCACACTGCCTTAATGTGTCCCACAGTCAACAGTTTATGCACAGTCTCTTGTTCAAAAGCTCTTATCCATCTACTTGCACCTGTGTGAATGTCCGGCAATCGAGCAACCAGCCCCGCCAGGTCGAGCGTCTGCCACGGCACATACTGTCCCTGCGTCATTTCTATCAAACTCGGTGCTGACGCTGTTGGACTCTTATGTTCTTCAGAAGATGCCTTTTGAACTGGAGATGCCAGTTCTGGTGATTTTTGGTATTGTGGGAGCTGTCCCCTTGCCTGATCTGAATTACAGACGGCGTCTGGCTCAGGAGCTCCATGACTGCTTGATGTAGCTATTTGTGATTCTGGACGTTCATGAGATATTTTATGATCTTTTATTTCAGAATCTCCTTGTATGTTTGCTGCTCCTGGCAGTGTTGGATATAGCTCTGCATTTTCAAAGAAATGTAGAACTTTTAATTCAAGCTCTCTCTTTTCCTGTCTCTTTTTGCTTTTGTCCTTTGGTTTGTAAGCTTTAATCCTTTGTTCCATAATCTTACAGGTAGTTACATTGAAAGTGCCACCTTTTGGCCAGGGTGAGACGTTATTTTTTGTTCGTTTTTCCCATTTTAGAGATATCTTTTTAATATCTTTGGAATGTTCAGGATGTTTGGCGCTGATGATTATTGTTGGTGTTACATCCATTGTTTCAACTAGTTAGTTCCCTTCTATTGACTTTTGACTTTTCCTTTTTATTTACTTATTTATTTTCTAAATTTTCCTTATTTATTATTCGTATTCCCCCTTTTTTTTTTTTTTTTTTTTTTTTTTTTTTAAAAGTCAATTTAAATTAACTAATTATTTAACTCTAATCAATGCTAATTTAATGCTCAGCTAAATTTAGCTTAGATGCAGCTAATTATTGGATTGGATATTGTCAATGCTAATGTTAAGGTTAGCCTATGTTAGCTTTGAAAGCTTATGCTCTAGGTTGTTTTTTTTAAATTAAACCAATGTTAATTCAATGTTAGGCTAATTTAGCTTTTTGACTTCTGGTTTGGAGTTCGGTTACTATTATTGCTAATGTTAATGTTTGCTAACCAATGCCAATTGATGTTAGCTTCCTAGCTGTTGCTAATAAATGCTAACCTCTTGCTAATTAAGATTTAAACCAATATTTGCCTTATTGCTATTGCTAATCAATGCTAATTGTCTTTCTGATCAATGCTAATTATGGCTAACGAAATGCTAACAAATGCTACTAATGCTAACCAATGCTAACTATTGCTAATCAATGCTAATTGTATTTCTGATCAATGCTAATTATGGCTAACGAAATGCTAACAAATGCTACTAATGCTAACCAATGCTAACTATTGCTAATCAATGCTACTTATTGCTAATCAATACTAGCTTCCTTGTTGACCAATGCTAATTGAATGCTAATTATGCTATTCAACGCTAGTGATTGCTAATCAATGCTAGTTATTGCAAATCAATACTATTGATTGCTAATCAACGCTAATCAATGCTAAACAATGCTAGTTATTGCTAATCAATACTAATTATTGCTAATCAATACTTGCTGTATTGCTAATGCTACCCAATGTTAATTTATTGCTAATCGAAAGCTCAGTTAATGCTTACTCTGTTTGAAGTGACTCAGGCTAAAGGCGTTGCCCCCCCTTTTGCTCACATCCGGATGCTTCCGATCCAATCCACACACAATGTCCTCCACCAATCCAGATGATACAATGTACGTCACAGCTACGTCAATTCTGACCAATGAAATAAAAATATATTTTTTTGACCAATGAAATCTAAACACACCTCTAAATCTATCTCCAATGAAACACGTCTGAGACACGTAACTTCTAACCAATAAAATATGAACACACCTCTAAGCCCGCCTCCAATGTACCACGTGAATTTCTAACCAACCAAATATGAACACACCATTACATCTACTTCCTAGACTGTTATTAACTCCTCCCAAGTATAACAATTGAACCACACCCCAACTCAAAATGGCGTTTGTCACACTTTTTGTTACAAGTTAAGAAAGAGGAGGAAATACAATTTAACACGCAGTGGACAGGGAAAATACAAACCAAACAACACAGAAATAACAGTTGCACTATTCTTCACCTCAAAATGGCATTTGTTAAGAAAGAGAAAGAAATACAATTTAACACGCTGTGGACAGGGAAACTACAAATCAAAAGATACAGAAACAATGCATAAGCGAAAAACTTTCTTTATCAGGAATGTCACATTCACGTCGAACGACGTGATGAATCGATGGCCTAAGGACAGAAACTCTCCCTTAGGAATTGCGAAACCAACATTTACTCGACTGATAACAACTCTGCAATTAGCACATTACCTAAAGAAACTAATAATTATTACAGTTCAACCATAAAGTGCCCCTGGAAGACACAAGGAAAGAAAGTGTGATCACACACGAACATTTGCAGCAGCAGAAAACTGTCAAGGACAAACCACGCTCCTTCACACCAGCCGCGTGCCCGCGCAGCACCCTCTGTCCCCCTGAAGGCCAAAACACCTTCACTCGCCTGTTGAGAATAGAACTTTAGAAACTTAACACCAATCACAGCAGTATTCAATAATTCAATAATAACAAGATGCACTCAACGAAAATACAGAATCTTAAAGAAATAAACACTCAGCGTTTAAAAATCACAGCTCTTCACTGTAACAACACCTATCTCCCCAAATTATTAATGTGGCAACTATAACAATTAAGCAAATTATAACAATGAAGCAAATTATAACAATGAAGCAAATCTGAGTTTAACTTAAAATGCTACGAATACTCAAAAGTCAAGGGATGATATGAGTCAGAACTTTTCCTTTTCTTCTTTTTTTTAGATTCACATAAAACATCAGATTTCACACACATTGACAGACAACAGAGACCGGTCCCACGCACTCACACCAAGTCAGTCGATCAAAGTTTTGTGTCAGTCACCGTTCAAATCTTCACAGTTTTAAATTATCAATTTCTTTCATTTAGACTTTTAATTTTTCAGGAGATGTTGGTGTCGGCAATATATGGGATACAAAATGTGTTTTCCCTACAAGCCTTGTGATATGGTTTCTTGACCAAAGCAACAGATGCTGACGTGTACTTTACCAGCCTCGCTGTGACCTCTCAATAATAATCTCCTGTGGTCAATTTCATAAACGAATTTGAACTTTCTTCTAAATGTCTTTATACTGAGGTCTCGGATAACTCTAAAGAGTTCTAGGCAGATATATAAAATGATATAAACATATATACTTAAAATGTGCTCCTCATAGAACTGGATTTTTTCATTTCAGAGTTTTTTTTGAAAGCCTGATTGATTCAATCGTTGAACTTTAATGTTCGCCAGTCAATCAATTATCAGTATTCGTTTTACTCCTTGACTAGTGAAAATAATTTTCACGTATGTTTAATGAGTCTAGTGTACCCCGTACTCCCGTCAGTGTTCCTCCCCCCAATGCATTGAAGGATGGCTGATAGGATGCAAGAGGTACTATTGGCGATTGCTCAACAACCTACCCGCTTCTTTACAGCTATTAATTAATCCAGTTTGAATTCATCCGATTCACAATTGGCCGGAGCGCAGCGACTATAGTCCTTCTTAATTACCCCAAAAATACAATAACAAGCCAGACCAACTGACCACAGCTGTCTGCTTTACAACTCACATCAGCTGCTGTTCACCCAATTTTATCCCAATTCAAACATTTGGCTCCTCTTGGCCCAAAATTTCCCAAACAATTTCAGCAGCCCCCCTGCGCAGAGGAAAGCAATGGAAGAGCTTACCGAATGCAGGATCCGTCTCCCTCCTGTGTTCTTTTAAATTTGGGGAAGCCGGAAGAAGCCGTCAGCTGTGCTCCACTAACAGAGATCAACTGCGTAATGGTAGGAAAAACATCCAACCTGCTGGCTTGTTACAGCTGATGTCGGTTGTCGGGGCACAAGGACACGCTCCGCCGGGATCCAGATGCAAACTCTCACGTCGGGGTCACCATTATGTTGTGGAGAAATTAGAGTCGAATCCCGCGTTGGTCAGCCGTCCATTGGGGAGTTTATTGAACAAACCGTCACAGCAAATGTGCGTACAGAATGTACAAAATGTCCGACGAGCTCAACTTGTGACACCCTTTTATACCGTTTTATCATAACAAGTGTACGTGGCCCTCTCTGGAGGCGCCTAGCTTTCGCAGTTTATCATCAACACGCTCATTCTAACTATCAACAATATTCATATGAACCAGTCAACAAGGCCCAGGATGTAACTAGGCCAGAAGTCATGAGCATGTCATGACATCCTTCTCCCACACCTGTAGCCTCCTTAAAGTGGCTTGGCTATAAGTGCAGAGATGAGATATATGCAGCATTAGTACATTGTGTGGCTAATGATAGTAGGTGATTACAGACTCAGTTTGCAGCTTATTAGATATATCCAGCTGGAACTAATGCAGTATATAACAGTCCTGAATGAATTACAGTTGTAATATTTTTGCTGAAACTCTTTTAGAGAGGTGTTGATTCAACTTTCTAATCATTTTGGAAGCTGATGCTTGGGGTGCTGCTGAACTGTATTATGTCATAGTGAGAGATGTTTCAAATGTTTTGTCTTTTCCCTTTCCACCAATAAGGGTAGGTTAAATACTGGTAAAAGTTCGCTGTATAACAACAGAGCTAAACGGCAATACAAACCTCCAAAATTGAAAGTTGAATTAATGCTTATGAAACATTTAAACAAAAACTGTACTTTAGAACCTTTATGAAGGTAGAATTTATTGCAGGACTGTTCTATATTCTACTACACTACATAGGTTTTATCTAAATGTACTTAATCATGTACCTAATTGTGTATTCTAATGTATAATCAGCCATTCATCCTTGGTACACAGTTCATTTTGCTTAACTGGCAATGACAAAATCTGTGAGGGTGTAATGCTTGAGGTGAAACACTTTTGCAGCTTGTGTGTATTCCAAATCATTACTATAAGAGGGGAACAATGTAAACAGACCGATAAAGTTTAAATTAATATTTTGAAAATGTGTTACAGTTCGTTCAGGCGTCTGGCATAAAACCTGCTTCAGACGAATTAAAAATGATGACCTCCACCAGGTAAGTATCCGCTTAAGGTGTCTTGAATTTTTAAACTAAATGTAAAGTGTCCGTAACTAAAATGTGTTTTCTCATCATTTCAGCTTTCTAAATGTTCTGAGGATGAACTGCTTTCAGATGAGGATAGCATACCACATTCCAATGTTCAAATATCTGACGATGATGATCAGAACCAGTCCGATGAGGGTTACATACCAGACTCAGAGTTTCAAGATGATGAAGATTCAGACGCAAGTATGCCTTTTATGCCTATTCGGTGTAACGATGGACAGATTCAAGTAAAACCAATAATACCTGATGCTGGGACATCTTATGGGCCAGACACAGGCATCCCAGTTGTGCCCAGTACATCAAAAGGTCAACCATCCCTTGAAGAACTATCAGGCTCAGCAAATTCTATGAAAACCTCGCTAAAGAAAAAGAAGGCAAAGCTAGAGGATCAAGCAGAGCCTTACAACCATGAAAACCAAGAAACACATTTGACTATGAGCACTAAAAATTACTGTTACATTTGTGGTAAACCACAAAGCAAAATTTCTCGCCACTTAAAGACACACACTACACATGCAGAAGTTGTTGTTTTTTCCCTCCCTGAGCATTCAAAGGAGCGTGAAATATTGTTAGAAAAAATGAGGAATAAGGGAAATTTTAGACATAACACTGCTGTTTTACAAGGTGGAACAGGCCTGCTTAAAGTAAAGAGAACACCAAAGGCTAAAACAGTGGCAGGAAAGTTTGTTCACTGTATGTACATCAAGGGATGTACATTCGGAAAGAGCTTTGGAGGCATGACCGCAGATGCCCCTGCAAGCCAGAAGATTTGGAAAAAGAACCTGGGAGGACCAAAGTACTGGGTTTAGCTGTTGCTCAAGAGTCTGCATCTTGTCACCAAATCTCAGCTGGAGTTTGGAAGCTCCTTAATGCCATGAAACAGGATGAGGTTGCCTCAGCTGTGAGCTTGTACCACAGTGTTTTTCACATGGCTGGTGAGTGTCATATGAATGTTATTGCTATTTCCTTTTCTGCAACAGCAACCTGACACTAGTGAGCAATCTAGCCAGTGTGCTGGTACCCAGACATGGGTTCCTACCAGCTGTATGGGTACCCAAACACAGCCTGCCACATTGTACACAAAGCGTAAGTCTGAATTAAATTTACTAACCATGTACCTAAAAAGTACACCTCAGTCATCTTATAGTTTGAATAAACAAGCAAATGCACATGTAGCACTGACAACGTGGAAGTCCGTCTGACATCAGTCTGTCAAAAGATGACTACATGTGTTCAGCGGAGACATGCATTATGTCTCAGGTGGAAAATGTGAAAGCCATGGCTCATTATTGTTATGTATTTGTCTCATTTTATTTAGGTATCCATGTGTCAGTACAGACACGTGATGCTTGGACACAGTACATTGCACCGGATGTGACTGGGAGGAGCATAGGGACCTTTTGCGACCTGTCAGAGGAGGAAGCCCAGATGGACATTGAAGAGGCGAGGCAGGAGGAGGAAGGCGCAACCTGTTCAGACTTCATACCTGACAGTGATTCCAGCTCTGAGTCTTCTGATGGCCAAAGCACGCCCGAGAGACCCACACAAAGGCTTAAGAAGTACGTATGAAACATTTCATATAATACTTACTCCATAGCATAGTAAAACAAAAGCCAGAAAACAGAACTATTGTCATGCATTCAACCCTAATACACTGATTCACTGTCACCGATCTGTGATGTTTTAGAATTCTTTTACACAATCTGGACGACATGTAGAAAACTACTACTGAGTGACAATGATATGTCATGTTTTTAATACTGTATATCCTGTCATTGCAGACAAGGTGGAAGAGCTCCTTCTGTCGAAGTGAGGC
Source organism: Odontesthes bonariensis (assembly GCF_027942865.1). Taxonomy (NCBI): domain Eukaryota; kingdom Metazoa; phylum Chordata; class Actinopteri; order Atheriniformes; family Atherinopsidae; genus Odontesthes; species Odontesthes bonariensis. The sequence goes on from NC_134510.1 coordinate 1,007,313, forward strand.
ACAACAGGGTTATTCCTCCCCATGAAGACAATAAGTACATTGTGTTTGAGACAAAGCTCCTGGACCTCTTCAAGCTCTGCCGGGATTGCGGGTCAGGCAATGTCTACATCAAGAAAAGAGTCATGGGCACATTACTTATCATAATTGGGGGCCTAGCAGCGAAGCTGCGAAGGCACCCATTGTGTTAGTAGCTTTTCTTATTATTGATCCGTTTCTGCTGCAATTGAAGTCTATGGCAGCCCCATTAACGCAATGCGAGAAAGTTGTGAAATTTGGCACACTTAATCAGCCAAGTGCCAAAGCCAAAGTCAAGAAATTTCAAGCCCCAAGAGCTTACTCTCTAGCGCCACCAACACGTCAAAGTTCAAAGTGCATTCAGCCTAATAACTTTTCAATACTTGGTCCAAATTTCACAAACAAGGCATCGTTGGAATCCTTGGATCATGACGAGTCCAACGCACCCTATGACGTCAATTTGCGTATACTTAGATTTTCCGCCATTTTGAATTTTATCAAAAAGCTTAAAAAAGCATTTCAGGTCACACAGATTGTCAAATCTTCACGAAACTTGGCACATAGACTCTTAAGATCAAGCCGCACAAAAGTTATCGTGTGGAATTTTTAATTAGGCTTCCGATTTTCCATAAAAGCCAATCAAAATCGAGGTTGACGCCGCCAAACCGGAAGTGAGGTCATATCGTGGTAACCATTTGATGTTATGACGTCAAACTTATAACACAGACTCCAGACCGCTAAGGTAAGAGGCCCAAGAAGTTTGGTGACGTTTGGCCAATAGGTGGCGCTATATGTAGCCAAAATGTCTTTTTGCTTATATCTTTGGACTCTTTGGTCCAAATGTCACACATGAGGTACCAATGGAATCACTCGATAAAGTCGGGGATATTGCACCTCATGACGTCATCTGCGCCATCTTGGATTGTCCGCCATTTTGAATTTAATCGAAAACCTTCAAAACACTTTTAAGGCCACGCCTATTGTCCAATCCCGACGGGACTTGGCACATAGAATCTTCAGACCAAGCCACACATAAGTTATCAGGTGGATTTTCTCATTTCACTTCCGTTTGCCCGTGACAGCCAATCAAACTCTACGCCGACACGCAAACGTGACATTTGGCCAAATCTCTGCGATCCATTGATGTATCGATGCCAAACTTGCTGCATGGACTCAAGACGCATTCCTGAGCAGCCCAAGCCTTCCCTATTGTGCCAATATGCTAGGCCCCCACATTGCTGCTTGCAGCTATATTTGTCGAGTGTTATTCGTGCGACAAATCAAACACTGCATGAAAAGAGGGATTTGTGGATGTATGTGGCCCCTTACATGTCCGCATACGTTGAGCCCCTGCATTTGCGGTGGTAAAAGTGAAAACTTGGCCCAAGTTGTCGCAAATTGACCTGGCAACTGCTCCCCCATGCCCCCCTCCCCTCCCCTACTTAGGAGAGCCTTTAATATGTAAATGCCAGTGATCAGGTCAGGAGCTGCCACAGTCATTTTCAAGTGGGTTGGGGTGAGGTGAGGTGGGGGGTGGGCAGGCCTGTTTCTACACGTTCCTGACCATCACCTCCAACTCCAGCCAAGTTTGTTGCTGTGTTGTCTTGAAAAAGAAGAGGTGCACGCTGTCTGCTGGTGACAGGTGATGCATATCTGTTTTTTTTTTCTCCCAAACAGCTCTTTTGTAATACCGCTTTTTGTGGGCAAAATTCAAGGATTCAAGGATTCAAAGGTTTATTATCATATGTGCAGTTAGAAACGTGTTTCCTTGAACAATGAAATTCTTTTCTTTGTTGCCCGCACTGGATGTCCAAATGTATAATAATAAAGATAAGATAAAGATAAAATAAGCATGCAACAGCAATATTCTAAAAGGTTTCTTAAATAAAATAGAAATATAGAAATAAAAATATAGAAATCTGGCCAGTATAATGTGCAGTAGTGCGCTCAGTGTTTTATTGTGTATGGCTTAATTTGGTGTCACAATGGTCACAATATCGCCGAGGTCTTTTCTTTGTCCTTGCAGAGTCCATTTTTGTGTCAAAACAGTGCAAATTGCCAGCTGTGGTCCGACAACATTAAATAGCAAAAGGACGGGAGGTTGTCTCGCGAGTATTCCGTGTAATGACGTATACGCATATGATTGGTGGAGCTTAACGGCTCGCATAAGCTCTCGTTCAATCACGTATGAGAAACATTGTGTCGTGCAGTGTAAACAAAAAGTTTAAGGAGCAGATCTGGCGGCAGAAAGGCAGACAGAAAGGCAGACAGAGTCCCGTGCTGTGAAAACTGCCCTGGTTTGCGGAATACAATGGCTGGAAGACGACTTGCTTTCAACTCCCCAGCAACTCTCTGCGGGTCTACAGGTTTGTGTGTTTTTTTCTACTTGCACATGACCATTTGATTGTTTAATTTTAGTCTTGTTGACACTGTACAGCACTTGGGACAGTTCTCGCTGATTTTAAATGTGCTGTATATTAAACTTACTTACTCACTTGCTTACAGGCAGATAAAATGAAAGTCCTGTTGAATGCTATGACCGGGATGTCTCGTATGGTGGCCAGCACTGTGGATACGGTCGTGGAGAGGGTTCTGGAGGGAATCGACCAGAGATTCGCTAGGTTGGAGGCAAGATGGCCGTCGAGAACGGACTGAAAATACATTCCAGAGAAGTTGAAGAGCGCAAGAGAAGGCGGATACAGAATCCGAAAATCGCGGTAAGAGTAGGTTATTGACTGTGGCTTTAGGCTAAACTCAACTTAATTGTGTCCATCACGTGAAAACCAGTGTGAGTTGCTTTATTTAAAAAAATGAATTTCGTGTTTTCAATTTATAGGAAGCAGTTCGCCGCCTGCATAACTCACCGTGGCATTATAATCCAGGTCAAGGGTAAGAATAAGTGACTGTTCTCCCAATATCTAGTTGAGTTGGACCTGATGTTACGTTACGTCAATGCAGTTTTTTTTTTTATTAACCATAGGCCTATTGTTTTTACAGGCTACTGTCACCTCACAATATGGATGTAACGAGTCGCTTGAAGGAGGCGGTGTCAAACAGTCCGAACTTCAGAGAGGCAGACGGGGACACTATCGAGGGTGAGCGGCGCTGACTTTTACCACGGCTGGCACTGACACTTTTAAGCACTGGTCATTTTATTCATTCCTCTTGTTTGTTTGTTTTTTTAGCTGCGTGACGGACCTGTGTGCTGTGCTACAGGCGCGTCTTGAAGCCAACCCGAAATACTCCCAGTCTCACCACAGAAGAGTGAAAGAGAGTAAGAACATATACGCTGTCAATATGACTTTTGTTACTTTATAGACAAGTTGTCAATATGCTGTGCATGGATAGACTATGTTTTGATTATTTATTGGTTATTCCAACAACTCCCAGAAGCCAGCTTCTGATCCAGGATGAGGACGTCTGACAACTCCCGCAGACCCTGCAGGGACCGGAGTAATGCGAAGAATGCGGATTCCAAACGGCGGCGTTTAGGCTTATTGTGTATATTGTAGGCTACAGCAGTGTGTGTGTATATAGTTTTCAATTCTTTATTATCAACATGGTTCTTATTACAATGTTAGCTATGTACATTGTGTGGTGTGGCAATAAAAGCGCTTTAAAAAAAAAAAAGTTTCCTTTTTCATTTTCTCAATAGATTCACGTCATTCATGCCTGCATTAGCCTAGTCATAGTGCAGCTTATAAGAATGACGTGAATATATGAAGTACACAAACATCCCAGGAATATTAGTAATCATAATCAAAATTATTAATCATAATTGCTGAATGATATGCCCATATAAAGTATGTATATATTAACCTTATTGGCCAATGGGCGGTCAGCTTTGCAGGAGCTTTTTTATGTAATCACGTGCCTTTTTCGTCCAATACCAGCGAGGCCAGTGAGAGGTCCAGGCACTCTCACAGCGGGGTGCTAATGGCTCAGCGATTAGCACCCCGCTGTGAGAGCCCGCAGCGAGTCGGGTTCGTTTCCGACGATTTTCTCGCTCAACAAACTTAAAGTTTGTCTGCCTGCAAGCGCCCAGGTGCGTCCGAAAACTAGGCAAATTCGCGGAAGTTCACTGCCGTCCACAGTGACACAAATCCCTCTTTTCGTGCAGTGAAACAAGTGGGAAAGCCAGCCTTTCTACCAGAGCCGTCCAGCAGGAAATTTGCTGTTGTCTGCTGCAACGCTATTTTCTGGAGGAAGCTGGACCATGATGCGGCGCATCCTTTCGCAGCTGAGACTCGCTTGCATAGCTGACCAGACCTTTTATACCACACAGAGAGAGTTACTGCAACCGGCTATTGAGCGCAGGTGGTCAGAGGAACAACAGAGAGTTGTGGGACAGCTGCTGTCGACCAGTATTCCTCTCGTCATCGCCAGCGATGGATGCGCCGACAGCCCAGGCCACTCTGCTAAATTTGGGGTTTACACGGGACTGGAGGCCACCCTCAACAAGATTGTCGATCTGGAGCTGGTGCAGGTATTATTCCTTTTCACTTTTTGTTGATTTTACAAAATATGCACATGTTATATAGTTCCATCATTTACATGAGGAAATTTGTTTTGATATCTTTTGATTAACCAGAGCAATGAGGTTAAGTCATCATACCATATGGAGCTGGAAGGATTCAAAAGACTCGAGGGTTTCCTGTCTCACCATGGGCTACAGATTGGTAAACTGATCACGGATCGCCATCGCCAACTCGCCAAGCATGTCAGGGAAAACCTACCGCACGTCTTGCATGTGTATGATGTTTGGCATATAGCAAAAGGTAAACAATGTGTGTTTTTGGAATCACACATTTGCATGAAAACACCAGACAGAAAAATCTGATTTAGTAATTTAGTAACTTTCATGTCATTATTACACACAGTAGAAAGTGTCATTTGATATTCTTACTTACACCTTTCTTACATATAACTGTGTTACATATAACTATCCACTGTGGCTTCTAGACATGTCTTATGTCATCTGATTATATATATCCTGTTCTGTACTTTGTCAACAGCTGTCCAAAAGAAGGTCCATGCCCTCGCCACACAGAAGAACTGTGACGATCTTCTTGGTTGGAAGAAGAGCATCAACAACCACGTGTATTGGGTTGCATCTTCAACTCAGGACCAAGAGGAGGAGCTGCGTGGTGCGAAATGGAACTCCTTGGGAAACCACATACAGGGGATCCACTCTGGGCATTCAGCAATCTTCCCAACCTGTCTTCATGGAGACCTACAGGAAGATAGAGCCAAGAATTGGCTCAAGCCAGGTAAATGTATTTGAACTTCATCTGTCTTGACCTATCCCTAACAGGGATATACTATGAAATATATCCCAATATCCTCTGAGCTGGCCAGGATACCATGGAACCTATGAGGTCCTTCAAAATAATGAAGGCCTGTGCATTGAGATATGTATTTTTCTGTATTCTCAAAACATGTTGTGTACTCTTGTTCTGTCTAGGCACAAAAGTGGCTGAAAAGTTTGATGACATCCTCAATAATACCACCTTGGTGAAGGACATCAAGAAAATGTCATCAGGTCACCAGACATCATCTCTTGAATCCTTCCACAGTGTCATCAATCAATTTGCACCAAAAATGAAGTCGTACAGATATCATGGCATCCTCAGCAGGTAAGTTCATACCTCTCACTAATGTTGATCACTCAGAATGTTACTGTATTCATGCTGGTGGTAGAGAACATCCCATTCAATATCAATATTAACAGCATAAACAAAATCATTGTTTCTTTCCCATAATTTCTACCTCAGGTTTCAATTGGCAGCACTGCACTACAATGCAAACAGTGGCAGGGAGCAGGCAAGGACAAGTAAAGGGGACCTACGCTACAGCATTCGGAAACCAAAGTACAGGCCAGGGAGTGCTTCAGCTAAGCCAGTCAAAGAACCATGCAACTACTGTAAGTCAAAGGTGGAAAATGTCACCACTTTGTGTGTGTGGGGGTAGTTATCTAATTTACTTAGTGTTACAAAACAGACACCCCACCAAAACTAAGATCCATAATCTTCTTTTCAATGTGTTTTTTAAATGTGTGTACTGTGTAGCCTATGTTGAGCAACTCATGGCTGATGTGGCGGAGCAAGACTTCAACACTTCTCCACGTGAGAGGCAGCCATCACCACCACCTTTGAGCAGCGGCCATGTGTACCCCCCCAAAGAGGAGATAATCCGATGCCATCACAGCCGATTTTCAAAAAATTAATCAAATACAGATCAGAGCGACTTTCTATGGGCAAATGTGTGTGATGTATGATATTTGAAAAAAATTCAGTCTTTTTTTTCTACACTATATATATATATATATATATATATATTATTATTTTTTGCTTGTTTGTTTAAAATCCATTGCTGAGGTTAACAAATGCATTATAACAAATAAATCAGATTTATCAGGTATACTGTACATTCCACTGCACGAAAAGAGGGATTTGTGTCACTGTGGACGGCAGTGAACTTCCGCGAATTTGCCTAATTTTCGGACGCACCTGGGCGCTTGCAGGCAGACAAACTTTAAGTTTGTTGAGCGAGAAAATCGTCGGAAACGAACCCAACTCGCGGCGGGCTCTCACAGCGGGGTGCTAATGGCCCAGCGATTAGCACCCCGCTGTGAGAGCGCCTGGACCTCTCACTGGCCTCGCTGGTATTGGACGAAAAAGGCATGTGATTACATAAAAAAGCTCCTGCAAAGCTGTCCGCCCATTGGCCAATAAGGTTAATATATGCATACTTTATATGGGCATATCATTCAGCAATTATGATTAATAATTGTGATTATGATTACTAATATTCCTGGGATGTTTGTGTACTTCATATATTCACGTCATTCTTATAAGCTGCACTATGACTAGGCTAATGCAGGCATGAATGACGTGAATCTATTGAGAATGAAAAAGGAAACTTTTTTTTTTTTTTAAAGCGCTTTTATTGCCACACCACACAATGTACATAGCTTACATTGTAATAAGAACCATGTTGATAATAAAGAATTGAAAACTATATACACACACTGCTGTAGCCTACAATATACACAATAAGCCTAAACGCCGCCGTTTGGAATCCGCATTCTTCGCATTACTCCGGTCCCTGCAGGGTCTGCGGGAGTTGTCAGACGTCCTCATCCTGGATCAGAAGCTGGCTTCTGGGAGCTGTTGGAATAACCAATAAATAATCCATGCACAGCATATTGACAACTTGTCTATAAAGTAACGAAAGTCATATTGACAGCGTATATGTTCTTACTCTCTTTCACTCTTCTGTGGTGAGACTGGGAGTATTTCGGGTTGGCTTCAAGACGCGCCTGTAGCACAGCACACAGGTCCGTCACGCAGCTAAAAACAACAACAAGAGGAATGAATAAAATGACCAGTGCTTAAAAGTATCAGTGCCAGCCGTGGTAAAAGTCAGCGCCGCTCACCCTCGATAGTGTCCCCGTCTGCCTCTCTGAAGTTCGGACTGTTTGACACCGCCTCCTTCAAGCGACTCGTTACATCCATATTGTGAGGTGACAGTAGCCTGTAAAAACAATAGGCCTATGGTTAATAAAAAAAACTGCACTAACGTAACATCAGGTCCAACTCAACTAGATATTGGGAGAACAGTCACTTATTCTTACCCTTGACCTGGATTATAATGCCACGGTGAGTTATGCAGGCGGCGAACTGCTTCCTATAAATTGAAAACACGAAATTCATTTTTTTTAAATAAAGCAACTCACACTGGTTTTCACGTGATGGACACAATTAAGTTGAGTTTAGCCTAAAGCCACAGTCAATAACCTACTCTTACCGCGGTTTTCGGATTCTGTATCCGCCTTCTCTTGGGGGTGCGCTCTTCAACTTCTCTGGAATGTAACTCCAGTCCGTTCTCGACGGCCATCTTGCCTCCAACCTAGCGAATCTCTGGTCCATTCCCTCCAGCACCCTCTCCACGACCGTATCCACGGTGCTGGCCACCATACGAGACATCCCGGTCATAGCATTCAACAGGACTTTCATTTTATCTGCCTGTAAGCAAGTGAGTAAGTAAGTTTAATATACAGCACATTTAAAATCAGCGAGAACTGTCCCAAGTGCTGTACAGTGTCAACAAGACTAAAATTAAACAATCAAATGGTCATGTGCAAGTAGAAAAAAACACACAAACCTGTAGACCCGCAGAGAGTTGCTGGGGAGTTGAAAGCAAGTCGTCTTCCAGCCATTGTATTCCGCATACCAGGGCAGTTTTCAGCGATTTCTGTCTGCCTTTCTGCCGCCAGATCTGCTCCTTAAACTTTTTGTTTACACTGCACGACACAATGTTTCTCATACGTGATTGAACGAGAGCTTATGCGAGCCGTTAAGCTCCACCAATCATATGCGTATACGTCATTACACGGAATACTCGCGAGACAACCTCCCGTCCTTTTGCTATTTAATGTTGTCTGACCACAGCTGGCAATTTGCACTGTTTTGACACAAAAATGGACTCTGCAAGGACAAAGAAAAGACCTCGGCGATATTGTGACCATTGTGACACCGAATTAAGCCATACACAATAAAACACTGAGCGCACTACTGCACATTATGTATACAGGCCAGATTTCTATATTTTTATTTCTATTTTATTTAAGAAACCTTTTAGAATATTGCTGTTGCATGCTTATTTTATCTTTATCTTATCTTTATTATTATACATTTGGACATCCAGTGCGGGCAACAAAGAAAATAATTTCATTGTTCAGGGAAACACGTTTCTAACTGCACACATGACAATAAACCTTTGAAACCTTGAATCCTTGAATTTTGCCCACAAAAAGCGGTTACAAAAGAGCTGTTTGGGAGAAAAAAAAAACAGATATGCATCACCTGTCACCAGCAGACAGCGTGCACCTCTTCTTTTTCAAGACAACACAGCAACAAACTTGGCTGGAGTTGGAGGTGATAGTGATGAACGTGTAGAAACAGGCCTGCCCACCCCCCACCTCACCTCACCCCACCCCACTTGAAAATGACTGTGGCAGCTCCTGACCTGATCACTGGCATTTACATATTAAAGGCTCTCCTAAGTAGGGGAGGGGAGGGGGGCATGGGGGAGCAGTTGCCAGGTCAATTTGCGACAATTTGGGCCAAGTTTTCACTTTTACCACCGCAAATGCAGGGGCTCAACGTATGCGGACATGTAAGGGGCCACATACATCCGCAAATCCCTCTTTTCATGCAGTGTTCAAATGTCTTTATTTGCCACATTACACCACATCCTGGAAACCTGCAAATTCTGTGGATGGGAAGGTCTGCCGGATCTTTGTGACGGCACAGGATGGCAGTGGAACACGAACATGGCGGCCTAGGAACTCCCAGCACCATCTCACCAACTGCCGATATGCAGTATGCCTGAATTTCCTATAACATTGTGTACGGGTTATTATTGTTGTTACTGTTGTAATAATAACAATAATAATAATTATTATTATTATTATTCATACTTCATTATTCATACTTCATAGAATGATTCTAGGGGGACAACTCACTCATTTTCAGATGGATCCTGCCGTGCAAGCCCACCATATTGCTGAACATACTGGTAGTATGCTGTCTCCAGCACCCATCTGTCTAAGCATACTGTGTTAAAGCCTGGATGAGATGTTATGCACTGTAGTTGTGCGTTGTGCTCCTCGTAGGCTTCTATTTTCGCGACCACTTCTGGTATCTCCCTGCAGCACACAGATTCAACTGCAGTCGGCATTGCCGCACAGGCAGAGCATGTGCACCTGTGTCACAGAGTGAGCATAGTATTACAAATCAGGACTTTGAAGTAACATTGTATGTGCTACACAGACCTACACTTTTCGTGACTCCCACGATCACCATGCAGAAATAACAATGTATATAAGTTGAATGTTGTAATAACACACGGAGATATGGTTCAAATCTATAAGGTTGTTAGAAGATTTCCCTAATACAATCCCGTATTGCCTTTTTACAAGAGTCGGCGGGCCTGGATGCCTTATATAATGACGTTGTAGTACACCTCAAATGGGAAATGAAGGGGTGCTGCCAGTTATAGTTGCTGTCCAAGGTAGCCCACATTTCACCCGTTTGAGATGTACTGCTACCGAGTTTAGAAAGTCGTCTGTTGCGATGTTAGTCTAAGCCGATTCGGTTCAGGTGGCAAAGCCAATTAATTTGAGTTTAGTTGACAACTACAAAAAACATTTTGACAGCTTTCCCCGTAGCATATGGCTACTTCATCGACATCAAGACTGATTTGTAGCCTGTAGGCAACATATCCTGGTAAATCCCATGCTGCCTTTAGTTCTACACAATCGTAATCAAACTTGTGATTAGGTCTGGTGGTAACCAGGTAAGTAGGCAACACATAGCATTGCTATATCATCTGCTAAAAACAAAGCTAAAGGAAGGAAACAGACAATAATGATGACAACGTTCATAAACGAAATGAGATGGTTTATAGAGAGCCAACACTACTCCGTTTATTGACACTGTTTCAACATGTATTTATTTCCCTTCCCGATATATGAGCGATATTGACACGACATTGAAATGTGGTTGTAGCCTACCAATTGATGTGCCCCAAACGAGCGCCAACTCCTCCCGCAGCCTCCCCGTCCATATCCACCTGTTCCCCAGCCTCCTGCGCTGGTGGTTCAAATAAATACGGTTGGACACCTCGTGGAATAAACGGTTCATCTTCACTGCTGGAACTGCTGTCGTCCATTGTATTGAGCTCAATCCAGAGATACTGAATTATACGTCAGTATTTCGATCAGTATCAATCACAACAGCGCGTTGTTCAGGTAGGCGCACAGGCTAGTTCTGCGCTGTCTTCTGAAATGTACGTCATGACCTGTTGTCCAATCAGAAAGACGTATTTTATAACTTCACTAAAAATTACGATTTTGACAAGTACTACTTTCTCACTTTACTCAAAGTTTGAGTTTGTGTATTTTAGGTAACAATAGACGTATAAGGAACTTTAATTTTGTTAATTTAGTGGACCTTTAAAGCTATGGTAGGTAATCCTAGAGAGCTAGCAAGAGAGCTAGCAAGATTCGAAAGTGGCCCCTCCTGTAAGCTCCACCCCCCCCTCCCCATTCCGTCAGTGCTTCATCCAAAGCCGGTAGAACCGCGTGCGCACACGGAGCAGGGAGCCGACAGAGGGGGGCGTAGGCAGAAAGCAGAGGCATCTGATTGTTTTTTTTGTAGGCAATCCGAGATCAGCGTATTGGTCAGCTTTTTCTCAGTCCTGCAGCTGCCACAGAGGTCTGATTATTTTCGTCCCTTTTTCTAAATACATCTTGTATAGATTTCTCTCAGGATAGGAGGACCATTTCACCCAGTATTACAAAATGTGTTTCTGAACAGGATTACCAACCATGCCTTTAACTATGTTAAGTGGAATGAAAGAATAAACAAAGAACTAAAAAAAAACTATGTTGCAGTTGCAGCTGTACCAACCTGTGTTGACTGTTCCTTGTATTGGGTCAAGAAAGAAATAACATTATTGTTATTTATTGTTATTATAGCTATTGATGCATTGCTTTTAAGAGCATTCTTGCTATCGCTGTACTTTCAATGCCTTTTGACTCCTCCAGGCCATCTGAAGCAATTATAAAGATTCATCAAAGTTAAACACATTTAGTTGGTGAAATCAAATCAGGTGAACAGTCAACTGAAAATTGAGTATTCAAGAATGTTTATTACAGAAACAAGTAAACAGGAATCTGTTCATTAGTTGAACTCAAGTTTTGATTGATCCAGCAGGCCAACACTGTTTTGTATGTGTGATATATTTTTTTTTACTTTGCATATCTTCTAGGACAAGATGCTGGTCAAGAACATGAGAGTGCCAGAAGAGTTCCAAAGAAAGTGTGGTCTAAGGCTGAGGTTGCTGCAGTAATGCGGCATTTCAGAAGTCACATTTCTAAAAGAAAACTGGCCACCAAAAACGAATGTAGTCATTGCAAACTGGTAGAAGGCCCTGGATTAGCACAAAGAACAGTGCAAAATATAAGGGACTTTGTCAGAAACAGAGGAATAGCTGCAAAGAGACAGTCACAGAAAGAGAAGCTATAAATCCACAGGGCTAGCTATAAATACACAATTGTGTATGTGTTTTGGTTATGTTGATGCCCTAATATATTCTGTAAGGCCACCTGTTCAACATGGGTTGGTCTGAGTTAAAGAAGATTTTAGTAGTAAAGCTAATGTGAGTTGTGTGACAGACTGTCGTCTGGCTGTTAGTTGCCTGTGGGTTTACCACTTTTTTCTGCATTTCCTGCAGTGGCAATGACTGTAAGTTTAATTTGTTTGATTGATATGTCGATACCATATATATATATATGAGCAGTATTTCATATGTAGAAGCAGTTTATTGATATTAAAATGACTGTTCTGTTAATGCTGTGTGCTGTCAGGTTTGTGTATTTATGTTAATGAGGATTCATTTAAATTGCCCTTTAAAGACCTAATAATGTTTGTTATGACCTCATAAGTCACATACTGGAAATGTCTGCATAAACCACAATACTATCAGGGTGGTGTGTATGGAGTTTTGTAGCGTGTATCTGAACTCTGAAGTGAGCTGAATTTTTTTCAGATTTTTTGCAGTGTTTTAATCTAAGTCCCAAAGCTCTAGGACCTCAGGAAAGGGTAGTCCATCTAAACCACCACCGGACCTGTTTGGAGAAAATGGTCCGCTAAACCATATATACCCGTACGTGTGTGTGTGTGGACGTGTGTATATGTGGACATGTGTGTGTGGACGTGTGTGTGTGTGTGGACGTGTGTGTGTGTGGATGTGTGTGTGTGTTTGGACGTGTGTGTGTGTGTGTGTGTGGACGTGTGTTTGGACGTGTGTGTGTGTGTGTGTGTGTGGACGTGTGTTTGGACGTGTGTGGGTGGACGCGTGTGTGTGTGTGGACGTGTGTTTGGACGTGTGTGTGTGTGTGTGTGTGTGGACGTGTGTTTGGACGTGTGTGTGTGGACGTGTGTTTGGACGTGTGTGGGTGGACGCGTGTGTGTGTGTGGACGTGTGTTTGGACGTGTGTGTGTGTGTGTGTGTGTGGACGTGTGTTTGGACGTGTGTGTGTGTGTGTGTGGACGTGTGTTTGGACGTGTGTGTGTGTGTGTGTGTGTGGACGTGTGTTTGGACGTGTGTGGGTGGACGCGTGTGTGTGTGTGGACGTGTGTATTGGGGAAGAGGGGAGGACATCGAGACAAAATGGCAGCCGCAATCACGCTCTATCAGCTTGCAGATTTTCAATATAAAAGTTTTGGGTTTTAAAGTATCTCTGAGACTGTAAAGAAATTAAAAGCAACTTAGGCAAGGCAAGTTTATTTGTAGAGCACAATTCGTACTAATTCGTATTAATGGAGGAGGAGTTATTTTGATTAATATTGAGGAACCTGGAGTTATGAAATGTTGAATAAAACAATATCAGAGATGTTTTCTGACTATCTGAAAATCCAATGAGGAAGTCTGTTACTAGTGTTAATTCCTGCTGAAGACTTAATGGTTTTCCAAACTTTAAACGGTTAATTATTAATAATTTTAAGTGGAGTTTGTCTGTTTGTTTTGGAATCATGAAAAAAGTTGTAAGCATTTTCAAAACGAGATCCATTTTTCCCTCATTCTAAACTGAACAAGTGTTGTTCTTAGAAATGCCTCATCACACTTTTTAATCTGTGGTTTACTTTTGGGTATTTTGGTTTAAAACAACATACTTGAAACGTATTTTATTAGACGTTACTGGTTCTAATTCAGAGTTTCAAGATGAGTCAAAACCATCTGATATTAATTATCCTGAGACAAAGAAAAGAGATTAGATGATTCATCCTTTTCCGCTGTTGCTAAGCAGCAGTAATCCAACCATAGCCAGTCTGACAGGCCAGCAACTCCTTCAATACGATATCATCAGTAGGGTAAAGATGCTGAAAGGGAGATCAGAATTGACCTCAAACATAAAACTAGCTCATAAATACTACAAATCAGATTTCATTATGTCAAAGTATAAGATCGCAATAAAAATGAAAGCTTAAAGGTGACATATTATGCCCTTTTACACCATTTTTAGGAATTTGACACAATTTTCTGAGGTCTTATTGTGACAAAGTAAATGTGGTAAATGACTTTATTTACAGAAAGACTCTTGGATTCATGGTCCACAAAAAGCTTGACAACAACTTGAAAGACATGAAAACTTGGCCGACATGAGAAGTCCCTCTGCACCGCCACCCTAAAATTAAATTCAGGTCAGATTTATATTTCTAAACTTAAATGTAGTGAATATATATACTGTATGTACATTACAATACGGTAATTTAGCAGACGCTTTTATCCAAAGCGACTTAGAATAAGTGTGTTCAACATCGGTAGGCAAAAGAACTTCAGGTCACAAGAAATCATAAGTGCATTTCCTTCCAAAACCAGCGATCTGTCAGGTAGGATGAGAACATGGAGAGTTCAGAGCCAGAGACACCCATTCCCTCCAGGGTAGAGAGAAGGATGTGGTGGTTCACTGGGTCAGATGCTGCAGACAGGTCCAGGAGAACCAGGACAGAGGAGAGAGAGTTAGCTGAGCAGTTTGGAGTGACTCAGTTACTGCTAGGAGGGCCGTCTCAGTTGAGTGGCCCACCTTGAACCCGGACTGGTGGGGGTCCAAGAGGTTGTTCTGGTGGAGGTAAGAGGACAGTTGTTTAAAGACAGCATGTTCAAGAGTTTTGGACAGAAAGGGTAGGAGGGATCTGTAGTTCTTGATCTCTGAAGGGTCAAGAGCTGGTTTCTTTAGAAGAGGAGTGACTCTGGCAGTCCTGAAAGCAGAAGGAAAAGAGCCTCATGTCAAAGATGTGTTAACCATTTAGGCCGGGAAAGCATTGCCGCATTTCTACCTTTAAAGCCGGGGGCGTTGTTGCGTTATTCTACCATTAAGCCCGGGAAAGCGTGCACGTCTTTTTTCCTGTATAAGGTTGTTTTGCACCAATTATTGACCTCTGCGCCAATTAAATGCATTATAATAGACACATGAGAGTGTCGTCATGTTCCTCATGTCATTGTTTTGAAGTTAGTAAGTTATATCGAACAAGCATGGAGGACTTTCAGTGGGAAGACATTTCAGACGGTAGCGATTGTGAGGAGTTTCTTGGCTTTGATGATGCTGATGAACGTGCTGACCCAATTGATCGAGATTTATGGCTAGCACATATGTTTGAAGATGACGATAACGACGAGGATGATTTTGAAGGGTTTGAAAGTGAGTGGAAGACAGACAATTACCACCGTAATCGACGGAAAGATTTACAGAGGCTATAGACCTCGCTGCAGTGGGCCCCGGTTCGAATCCCGCATCGGACGGCCCTTTGCTGCGTGTTATTCCCCCTCTCTCTGCCCCCTGCTTCCTGTCTCTCTTCACTGTCCTATATAATAAAGGCATAAAAAGCCCCCAAAAATAATAAAATAAAAAAATAAAAAGAAGGTCTTCAGGAAGTTTACTTTTCCTCCATTTGCGCTCAGCCGCCCTCAAGCTCCACCTCTCAGTACGCACTGAGTCCGACAGCCAAGGGGCAGGTGGAGCTGAGCGTGCAGGCCTGGAGGTGAGGGGACAGAGTTTGTCCAGAGAGGAGGACAGGGTGGAGAGAAGAAGATCAGTAGCAGTGTCAGGGGATAGAAGAGAAAAAGATTCAGGGGCAGGCAGAGCAGAGAGAACAGAAGAGGAGAAGTCAGTGGGGGAGAGAGAGCGGAGATTGGGACGAGAAGATACCAAGTGGATGGGGGGAGGTCGGGAGGGAGGAGAGGAGAGGGAGAGGGTGTAGGACATGAAGTAGTGGTCAGAGAGGTGAAGAGGAGTGACAGAGAGGTTGGCGCTAGAACAGTGCCTGGTGAAGATAAAGTCCAGTATGTTGCCAGCCTTGTGGGTAGGAGGAGATGGGGAGAGAGCTAGGTCAAAGGAGGAGAGAAAAAAACAAGAGGGTGAAGCTTCTCCGTCTGGATGTTGAAGTCACGGAGAAGGATGAGGCCGGAGCCATCATCAGGGAAGTGAGAGACAAGAGTGTCCAGCTCCTCCAGGAAGTCCCCAGCAGGGCCTGGTGGGCGATAAACTACAGCGATGGTGAGCTTGACTGGGTGAGAGACAGTGACAGCATGAAATTCAAAGGAGGAGGGAGAGAATTGCAAGAGGGAACAAAGAGAGTATTTCCAGTCCTTGGAAATGAGCAGCTCAGCACGAGTGGAGAGAGAAGGGTGGAGAAGGTTAGTGAGGTCCTGGCCTCTGGGTCTGACCCTGCGTCTGCGTGGTGACCGAGACCGAGAGGAAAGAATGGGAATGAAGCACATGGTTAGTGGAAAGATGGCACTTTGCACTTACAGGTGCCGTCCAGAAGAAGATCGTCTTTGAAGATGTCGGACTTGAAAAAGTCGGGTGCCTTTGTTCTACAGCCTTCGCTCGAAAGCTGACGCTTCCAACAACAGGAGTTACTTTGAACTGCTTCACTAGTTGCTAATTGTCTGCCAGGTCTGCAGGCCCCTCCCACAGATTAACAGGCAATTGGCCTTTCTTGGCTGAAACTAGTTTCAAGTAGGGGCTGTTATCACTGTCCGACCTGGGCTTGTAATTCTATATATGATATAAAACTTAATAAATAATAGAGGAAAAACAACCAAAACTCACTCTGCTAAGAGTAGGGCAATTAACTAAGAACTATAAACCAAAAATCACTCCCTAAGGAGGAAAAACAACTTCGTACTAGAAACAAAAACAACTAAATGCACTCCTAAAAACCGAAGGCTCTACAAAATCTTGGAAACGTTATCTATAAGGCTATCAAAAAATGGCTATGAAAACTTAAGACTAGATTACGAAATTTACAAACAAAAAAATCACTCGCAAGGAGGCAAAGAATCGTGGCTTTGTATACGAACGAGCAGGGCAGGGTTTACTGTGACTGTGGCAGGCTCGGGTGAACGACAGAAGGAAACACTCAGGCAGAAGACAAAGGGAGACGCAGACTATCAGACACATGAGGGCAACGGGAAACAGGTGGACACAACCAGGATTCAGGGAAGACGCTCCAATGGCTGACACATAAGGAAGGGCAAGAGACCTGAAACAAGAGGAGAGTTACTCTTCAAAATAAAACAGGAAATGACTAAACATGGAGACAAGACCCAACTTGACCTCACTGTGTGACAATCACACAGTGAAAGTAATCAACAGCAATCCTACTTAGCAATCAAAGGAAAGCAAAAAGCAGCCTGGTACGCAAGAAAAATATACTCACACTATTCAGAATGAATCAAGTAGTTCACAGTCCCTCCAAAAGTTAAGACACACACTGGGTATACTTGTTTTTTTTAACACTTTCTGTTTCTGTATTTTGGCTTAGATATTTTTAATGAATAATCACAATTTAATATATCATGGGCTATTGTTAATCTCAGGCTGTATTTATATGATTTTAAGACTTGGTGAGAACAGCAGACTTATTATGTTGGGATTTGTAAAATCTCAAAATTGAAAGGGAGTACATTTTTTGTTACTCTGACTGTAGTTTGCCTGCGACAACTTCAATTTCATCATAATTCAAAATAGAAATGATCTTAGGGCACTATACACAGCAACTATAAAGGACAGAGTAAGTATAAATCCAATTCATAAAAACTAATCCAAATACAGTCCAATTCATTGCATTTCAATATAAAGTGTATAACAATGATTACATTCACCACTAACTACAAGTAGTGAAGAGTAAATCAATCTTGCTGAAGTGGTTTAAATTTAAATAAGAAATAAGTTTGTGTAATTTGTCTTGTGATGGTGTTCAATGTTAAATTGTTTAAATGTACCTTTTTTAGATATGGTATGTTATTTTATCTGTCTTCCAAGTATCTATTTTTATAGATATTATCTTTCTAATGAGAAAAACTGCTGACTTGTTCTCTAAAAGCAGTAGCTTTTTGTGAGGGCTGGCATCTGGGTTAAGAGCAGTGTATGTATGGTAAGGCTGGGCTGCCCATCTTTGTGAAGACAGTAGTGGTCACTTAATCGTACTTCTAGGCCATTAAATGTGTTACGATTGCTTGGGGAAAAAGATAAATCACATTTCTTCTTTTGTTTGTCTGAGCCTCTTGGCATTAAAATGATATTGCTGCTGCATGCAGAATGACTTTGACATGTTCTCTGCAGACCCCTAGTTAATCGAACTAGGCTGCATTTTTCATGGGTTATATCCTCAATCTGATCCTTGAGAAACAATTTTAGTCTTTGTTTGAGTCACAGTACAGGGCTAGTCACCCCTGCAGGTGATTGTTTTCAGTGCTTCACTCCAGTGAGCAAGGTAAACCAAATGGGTATGGTAATGTCATTCTGATGTATTTTTGCAAGTTTATACAATAGACATTTGTCTGGTCATCTTATTTTGCTTTTGTTTAAAAAAACAAAAAAAAGATTTGAAATCTCTTTTTTTGCAGGCAGTGGGATGAACTGTAATGAGGAGGAGCACCTGTGGTATTCACACTGTGTTCTTGCATGAAATGTGGTGGTCCTAAAGGCTGATAGTTGCTTCATCTGTTAGGTGAGATCAGGGTTGCAGTTTAGTTTAAAGTGCCACATGGTTGAATCTTGCAACAGTACTTCTGCCATAGCTTTTCTGCTGTTTTTCAGTTAATTGTCAGAAATATAGAAAATAAGGTCTCTGAACTTCTTTTCATCGGGGTATTGATGTCAATTCAAAAAAAATATTCAGTCAGAAATTGGCTGTGTGCTTCTGGCTGTTCTGTAACCTTGGTTAACAAACATGTGGTTGGGATTTATCTGGCTGTTAATCCCTATACTGTGTGGTATTACATTTAGCTTATCATACTTGTGTTGGTGACAAGTTTCTTAGGACACATTGCATATCAATAAAGCCAATTTGAATTGAATGTTCACAAACCTCATGAGGTGCCATGTGTTGCCATGCAACCAAATGTCATTTTTAACCAGACACGTACGGTGGCACTATTTAATTTAGCAGTTTAATAAATGAAGTTTCAGTTGCTCCATTCCCATTATCCATGTGAGTTGCTTACTAAATCATTTAGTCAGTTTTTGCATCATTTATAATTTGAACGTTTTTAACCAGAGGCAAGATGGCGCTTACATTTCTCTTACATTCAAGAACAGCTACGTATAACGCCACCATTCTGAATGTTTTTTTATGACATCTGTTTAGAACATTGAGTTTATGAGATTAGTATTAAAGTAAAAAATAGTATAACATTTTTATTTAAAAAAGAAAAGTTGTCACTACGATTGCATGCCACATTAACTTTATGGAAGGTTTTGAGGTCTGCTAGCGCGAGCGGTGTTAATGACGTCACGATTTCGTGCCGGCTATATACGGTGGCGCTAGTCGATGCGCCAGTAGTTGCAGTTTTCTCCGTCACAGAGGTGGCGCTGCTACGTGAAGGTTACCGCTACTCTACAACCATGAAAGTGGAGAAGAAAACAATGAAGAGCAGGAACACTGTCATTAATGATGCTGCTGCAGTATCTGGATAATTTAAATTTTTTAATTCAGTTAAAAGAGGTGAAGGTCTGAAGCCCCCGGCATCACCACTTGGAGTCTCTGCCCTCTTCTTTGCCTTCAGGCATCTGTCCCGTAGCTTCTTCCACACATTCTTACAGAACTCTCCCTCTTTCCCCAAAGTTCTGCCCATCTCTGTGCACCAGTTTGGGAGTTTACGTGCTCCCTGTGCTGTTTCCCTGCAGGTTTGTACAGCTGCTGTACAAACGCACCTCCTGACTGAGCCTGGTCTCACATTGGTCCGGTTTGTCGTTCTCGGCGCAGCCAAGTTACAAAAATCGAGTGGTGCATGACAACGCGCTGCGCCGTCTTTTCAAGGCAAGCGCCAGGCCTGAAACGTCATTTTGATGTCACGGGTCGGCTGCACCGTGAGCGACACATCAACTGTAAATCCGGCTTTAGTCTTTCAGGGTTTCCTGGACAGGAACCCAGATGGGAACAGGAACCCGGATGGGAACAGGAACTCTGAAGGAAACACAAGATTGTAGGAGTTTGGGATAGAATGTTGATTGATTTGGAGTTCAGCTTACAGGAGTCTTGGTGAATTTCTGCTGGTAGAGTTTGCTGGGGTGATCCAGGAGGTGCGAGAGTTTCAGGTGTTCTATGGCGTCTTTTCCCTTGGGAGCACGGTGGAGAGCTGACGACGCGAAGATGGGAGGCAGAAGCTGCCAGTCAGAGACTTGAACTGGGTTTTCAACGGGACCTCTGGTAAGTTTGTTTTCACCACACAGGTGGCCAGGCAGGACCCAGGCTTGGAAGTGGAGTTACCTTGAAGGCAAAGCACACTGGTAAGTAGATACAACAAATCACAAGAGATACAAGGAGTCGAACTTGGAGGCTTGCAGTTTACCACGAATGGCTAACACTCATGTGCCGAAGGACTGGCAGCGTGCTCCTTAAATGCTCCTACCCAGATGAGGGATAATGGATCACAGGTGCGAATCATTAGGTGGATGGCTATTTCTATTCTATTATTATTAGTTTTCTGTTATTACCACATCTTCTTTTAATTTCTTTAGTATCTACTTTAGTAATGTATGAATATGTGTATGTGTTTGCTTTTGTTTTTTTAAAAAAAGATTTGAAATCTCTTTTTTTGCAGGCAGTGGGATGAACTGTAATGAGGATAGTTAGTATGTTAATAGTATAAAAATTCTGGCATCTGTATATACCTTATCTTTACACAGGAGTGTCAAAAATTGAATATACTAACAAAGTAAGGTAAGTAACTAAGATGTATGACTCTGAATTGTTTACCTTTACCACACTGAAAATAATTTTAAAAAAAAGACTTGAGTTGCAGGGATATAGCTGAACTACAATCAGGCAATTTTCTCATAGCAGGAAGAAGACAAGCACCATAGCAACGGCAGAAAGTTTGAAAAATAGAGCTGGGAGCAGCAGCAGAAGTGCTCGTGTTGAGTCATTGAACTGGAACAGATATACGTTAATTGGAAGTAAATCTGACAGCTCTGAGGGAAAGATGAGGTACAAGGCAAAAAAGAAAAAAAGGCAGGGGTGGTGAGAGTGGTTGGGGGAGAATTAATATCAGCAGACACACCTAGACCTTGGAATGTATTAAGCAGTAAGCTCCCAGATCTGAGGAGTGTACTTCAAACATCTTGTCTTCATTATGCATTTTTGTTTGTATTTTAGCCTGTGTTCCTCTCTACACCAATCATCTGCATTCACAATTATAAAAATTGTGAAAATGTTTTCTTTCCAAATAAATCAGTTATGAAATTTGTTTTCTTTAAATTTGAAATTTACAGAAGGCTGTTGATTATAGTCTGCACAAAGAGAATAGAAAAGTAGTAATGCGGGCGTATAAAGGATGGGGGAGGCATGTAGTGGTGCTGATGGTTGGGATGGTGAGGCTGGAGTTGGGAACA
The DNA here is from genome assembly GCF_027942865.1 of Odontesthes bonariensis. Classification (NCBI taxonomy): domain Eukaryota; kingdom Metazoa; phylum Chordata; class Actinopteri; order Atheriniformes; family Atherinopsidae; genus Odontesthes; species Odontesthes bonariensis. Next base: position 1,028,800 of record NC_134510.1, read on the forward strand.
GCATAGATACTGCTAACTGAAAAGGATGCTTTATAGTTTCAGGTCGGGCTAGGTGTGTTTGAAGCTGACAGCTTCCTTTGCCATTTGAAAGAGTGCAGTCAAAAGTAGGAGGATAATATGGGTTATGAAAAAATAGGGGATAGGGGTCTGCATTGAAGCCAGGTGCCAGGAAAGCTGAGATGAAAGCAGAGGGAGATAATGCAGGAGTATGAGAGTTGTGAGGATCTTATTCAAAGACTATCTCTCACAAACATTGTAGTTCAGAAAGATATAATACAGCAGTCTGAATAACTTTGCTGGTGAGGGAAACAAACACAACTCTAGTGTTTGTGAGTGATTATATTATTTTAAATTGGGTAACATAACATATTTTTCAGAAACATAACTGGAGGTTTATTGGCACACAATTAACTGTCCATGACTTTAACGTTTCCTCCATTTCACAAATAAAAGACACACAGAGACACACACAACACTGATTATTTTTCTGTTTTTACAACCATACCAGAGGTGACCTAAAGATTGTCCACGAGTTGTTTCACACTGTTTGTAAAGTGGAAGTGGCTGCATACTTTGAATCTGTGGAGAGCACCATACCATTGGTTGATTGGGGTGTCTGGATGGATCTACCTTGGGCCAATGTTTCTGAGATAAATAAGTCCCTGCATCATGTGTGACTCATTCTCTTGTTGTCCACCAGGACATAACTGTCTTTGGTTTAGTTCCATTTTTTTTCTTTTTCTTTTTTTGGTTTATCAAACAACATTAGTATCTCACTAGGCTCACTCAAACATATTATATTACTTATATATAATATATATAAATATATGTTACTAATTAGACACACACTGTAGTTCATATTAGTTTTGAGGTGATTTTGGATTATAATACATAATCTTTGTCTTGTAATTCTGCGTCTCCTCCCATTATCATCAGAAACCCATTAGCTAGGCTGTGTAGACGATATCTTCTGACAGGAGACATCGCTCTCCAACTCTGATTACCAGTCTTGGTCAGAATTACTGGCACAAAATAATTGAAAGAATTTAATGGTGACTAACCTCCGGTCAGATCAGGTAACAAAAGCTGAAACTATTGTCTGGCCACCAGAATCAGAAACTACATTCTTTATTGAAATTGTACCATAGTTTAATTCAGCTTTTTGACCTGCCCAATGTGGTGTCTATGACACCAACTGAATTTTTCAATAAACTAATGTAACCGGTATGAAACCTCTGCGTTGTGTTATTAAGTGTGAATAGATGGAGACCACACTGCTGCTCTTTCGAAGGTCTTTTTTATTTTCCAACCTTTCCTCATGAACATCACAAAAGAGAGGAAGAGTTTTGGCGGGACCGTATCTTTTGTTACAAATGTTGCTCCCCCATAAAAGAACGTGCAGAAACAGTAAACGAAAACGAAAGTTCCACCTGACTAATCTAATTAATGTCATAAAAACAATTAAAACAATAATTTTGTGGAATTATACACAAGTCAAATTAACCCTTGTTACACTCACCCCCCTAGAATTACACAAAATTCTTGACAGTATAACAAAACACATTTCGCATCACTGGCCTAAATACAACATTACAAATTGTACACAACAAGCAATATAAGCTTCCCATAAAAAAGGGATAGGAGATTCAGAGATCTACTCAGCACCTAGCAAAACTCAAAATACTCCATAACCAAAGTGAAGTGCCTTATACACCACACAAACAGGCCAAACATGTGTTCAAATGACAATATAGAATCAGAAATATTACGTATGTACATTTCCATAAAAACATTCAATACATATTAAGATCAACATTACACATGAATAATGTTACGGGAGGTTTGTTCCAGCCCTAACAAGGCTTCAAGTTGTGTCATGGACTCGATAAGACGACACACAGGCCTAAGTACCCTGCCGAACCGTGAGGTGAGACCAACCTCTGAATCCGGTATCTGAGCAGAATCTGGGTGGGTGGTCTGTGAACATAGCACAGGGGCAGGATGCACCAGCGATTGGTCTTGGAGACCAGCAGGTGGGGCGTCTATGACACCAGCAGTGGCGGTTGGAACAGAGGAGACTGGAGGGGAAGGAAGAGGACTGTCCTGACCAAAAGACTCAGAGGACTGTTCATGCACCCATGAGGCCGTGCGACCATCATCCCACTCACTCGAAAGGGACCCTGCGAGGGACGGATCAGCTGCTGCAGTGTCCAACCCAGTCACTTCAGTACCATGCCATTCAGACAGAGAGGGGGCTCTAGTAACATTAGGAGCGACTGCAGACAGAGGCACATCATCCAAGGTGTCACTAAGGGGCAGGAAGTTGACCTGAAGCAACAAATTTCTGTGAACGACTCGTTCATGTCCTTCCTGATCTCTAATCCGGCAAATATGTAAAGCCGGTTTTGTAGCTACCACAGTGTAGACAGTGGGCTTCCATTTATCAGAGAGCTTACGCTTCCCTATGACGCCTTTGTTCGCCAGAAGCACCCGATCTCCAACCGATAGAGGCTGACCTTTGACTCGCTTGTTATATTGGTCCCGCTGATGTTTCTGCTCAGCTGTGCAGTTTGTCTGAGCTAAAGCCATGGCACAGTGCAGGTCTTCCAAAAGCGACTTCACATAAGCGTCATAGTCACACACAGTCACATCTCGAAATACTTTTTTGAACATGAGGTCAACTGGCAGCCTAGGGACCCTTCCAAACATCAAATAAAAAGGTGCAAACCCAGTGGTCTCATGAACAGTGCAGTTGTACACATATGTCATCGACTGGACCATCTGTGGCCATTTCTGTTTGGATCGAGGGGGCAGAGACCTCAACATGTTACCCAGGGTGCGGTTGAAGAAAGTTTGTTTGATGGCTGACATGTCGGTGAGTCACATGGAGACACCCCTGAACCAGCGGGTGAAGAGAATCAGCCACAGGACTCTGACTGTAAGCTGATAGACCAAATGCATGATGGGTCTGGGCCACAGGTCGTCTTACATGCCTAGTGTGGCTATCCAAACGCTCCTGTATCTCAGCTGCGGTCCACTGCTCTGGAGCCTTCAGCTGAAAAGACATGGCAAGACTGGGATCAGGGCAATGGCTAATAAACATCATCACCACCTCAGCACTGGAATCCTCAACAGACCTACCTCTCCTACGGAGGCACTCATCAGCGACATCAATGGATTTATTGAGACGAATCCAGTAGTCCATAGCACTCTCATTAGCATGAGGGACCGTGCTGTAGAAATCCCTCATTGGTAAATTTGAACATGAGAACTCACTGAAGTTACGCTTCAAAATGTCAAACACAGCCAGCGGAAGATCAGATTCACTCAGTCCACTGCGACTGCGCAAAGACACTTTCACCATATCTCTAGCTCTGCCAGTCAGTCTCGACATTATCAAATCGTACATTTCAGCAGGTGCAACACATTTCAATCTTTTCAGGTAACAATGCATCATGTCCTCCCACTCATGAATAGAGAACAAGTCAGAACTGTCACCTTTAAAATAAGGCGGCGCCTTGGCGTCAGACTGTACAACGACCTTGACTTGTGACAGGCCCGCATCACTGGATGACTGGCACATAGGGGACTGAGTCTGGACTGCACACGGCTGGTGCATAGTGCTAAGGTTAGCATAAATGGTGTCTCCAATTTTTTTAGCGAAATCGGAGAACATGTACCCAAGAGCCTCAACAGGAACAACTTGTGTGGGCTGAGGAGCAGACTGGGTAAGCGGCGTGGAGCTAGCAGTGGGGGCTGATGGAGGGACAAAAAGTGACTGATCAGCTGCGTAGCTGAGTGAATGGGGGGACATGGATCTACCCCTTCCAAAACACGGTGACGTTAACTGTTGGCCCCTTCCCATTTCAGACGAGACACCACGACCACGCCCAACACCAGTATGAACTCTAAAAGTGTCACTGTCTGCCATTTCAATCTAGTCAATTCTCAAGATGACAGAGAGAAAAATAAATAAATGGGAAAAAATATATATATAAATAAATCAAAACAAAGACTAAAGTGAAACAGTATAGGTTAGACAGTGGTGACTGCAATCAATACAAACCTAACACCACCACTACGGTCTCTTTAAACCCCTTAAATTCCAGCTTAATGGAGAAATGACAAAAAGAAAACCTAAATAGTCACTGCCATGTAAACATATACACAAAAGAAATACAACTAACAGTGGTTAAAAGTACATTGGCAATTTCTCAAAATGCGCACACATCACAATGTACCAATAGGGCTCGGGCACACGCGTTGCATTCTGGGATATGGTCGCCATATTGGAGGCTCAATCTCGTAAACAAACCCTGAGGCAAGACGGAGATCAAGGACCAAACAGTGAGAGAAAAGTGAGAGAAAAGCATGTTAAAATCGAAGAAAGGATGTGGGATATACCGGGATACATTACAGAAGGAAGCCAGAGATCGGTACATACAGAAGATTGGCGTTATAAACGGACTGGACCCTTATGAAATACCGAGCAAGGAATGGACTGTCGACGAAGATTTACTGCCTAAGTTCACCCTTTCGGACATAATTGCGTATATAGTATGTGGTGTCAGTGCTTATACGTTGCAACAGTTTCAATTCTAATGACACTTTACACTTTTGTCATGTTACTCTACTTGTAAATAAATAATGAAACACACACACTTGGCTGTATCTCAAAGCATATTTATTTCAGACAACTTTAACTTTGCACAACACTCCTGCTCATGGTGGTCAGAGTACAACATACAGACGCAATCTTGTCAAAGAATGTTTTGTCTTCACCTTCGCATGGCAAAACTATGTTGATAGGTACTTTTGCTGACAAAAAGGTGTATTTGTTTCTGACAGTTCCAATCGCCCTTTCCATGTGAATTTGGAGATGGGCAATTTTCCTTGTATTTTCCACATTAAATTAAGATTAAGATCAGATTTATTGTCATGTATACATGCATACACACGAAATTTATCCTCCGCTTTTAACCCATTGAGACATCCCTTGCTTCCAACTGACAGTGTCCTGTTGCGAAGGCGGGGATCTTTACCTCAGCACACAAAAGTCTGTAACTTACCAGAATGAAAATGCAGAGAACACACTCTCATCGACACCGGGATTGAGTGGAAAGTTATGCTTGGTCGTCTTACAGCAGCGATCCATGCTAGTCGACGACGCTTTGTTATCTCGGACACTTGGTCTCCGTGGGTGCGCCTCCAAGCAGGAAACCGGTAAAAAGATAAACCATTTACGATTTCCCCCCCATTCCTGTCACAGCTTACGCTATTGCACCCCACGACACAGCAACGTGCGACCATAGTGGCAAAGACAATAAGTAAAATAGATAAACCAACGAAGAAAGTTCCGAGACCAGGCGGGAGTACGTCTGCGCGCAGTGGAAAACAATGTAAACAAAACAGTTCTGAGCCTCCAGTATGGCCGCCGCTCACGTAGTGACGTCACGTGCCCGAGCCCTATTCAAAATTTTCTACCCCTTTTCTTGTCTTTTTACATGCATGTGACCAGCAAAAATAATAATAATAAAAAAAAACTTCAGTTTACTGACCTTATTCCTAAATTGAGTCTTCAGATTTATTATTTTCTTATTATTTCTTTATTTCACCGGGCGGCATCAAGTCAATGCAAATACACACCCACAGCCAATAAAAAAGACAGAGACGTCCCCTTCAGGCCACAAACCAACACACCTTTTCCGGCTGAAACCAGGAGATGACACCGGCAGCCGCGCGGAGGATGAGCGGAGGATGAGCCGCCGGAACGCCGGAGAGAGAGCACAGCTGTCCGGCGAACCTTGTGGAGGAAGACGCCAGGCGGACGGAGCGCGGGCGAACAAGCGGCACGCTTAAGGCTCTAGCATGGTTGCCGCGTCTGCTCGCGCGAGCGGTGTTGATGACGTCACGAGTTCGTGCCCGCCATAGGACCCTATATAGTGGCGCAAGTCGTTGCGCGCCAGTAGTTGCAATTTTCTCCGTCACAGAGGTGGCGCTGCTACGTGAAGGTTACCGCTATTCTACAACCACGAAAGTGGAGAAGAAAACAATGCCGCTGTCAAGAGCAAGAATACTGTAATTAATGATACTGCTGCAGTTTTCGGATCATTTTAATTTTTTAATTCAGTTAATAGAGGTGAAGGTTTGAAGCCCCCGGCATCAACAGAGTCTCTGCCCTCTTCTTTGCCTTCACGTATCTGTCCCGTAGCTTCTTCCACACATTCTTACAGAACACTCCCTCTTTCCCCAAAGTTCTGCCCATCTCTGTGCACCAGTTTGGGGAGTTTACGTGCTCCCTGTGCTGTTTCACTGCAGTTTCGTACAGCTGCCTGTACAAACGCACCTCCTCACTGAGCCTGGTCTCACATCGGTCCATCCGGTTCGTTGTGCTCGGCGCCGCCAAGTTACAAAAATCGACTGGTGCACGACAACGCGCTGCGCCGTCTTTTCAAGGGAAGCGCCAGGCCTGAAACGTCATTTTGACGTCACGGTCCACCACCGCCGTGACAGACGCGGCAACCATGCTACCGCCTTTACGCCGACACTGACTCCGCACCAGGCGATCGGAGCTTCGGCTAGCTGGCGGAGCTTCGGCTAGCTGGCGGAGCTTGGACTAGCTGGAGGAGCTTCTTCGACACCGTGAAGAGGGTAAAGAGAGCTGCGTAGTCGTTCCCCGGGGGACCAGATGACGCTGATCGGGGATCCAAAGGGACACGGCACCAGTGTAACCGGTATGAAACCTCTGCGTTGTGTTATTAAGTGTGAATAGATGGAGACCACACTGCTGCTCTTTCGAAGGTCTTTTTTATTTTCCAACCTTTCCTCATGAACATCACAAAAGAGAGGAAGAGTTTTGGCGGGACCGTATCTTTTGTTACAAATGTTGCTCCCCCATAAAAGAACGTGCAGAAACAGTAAACGAAAACGAAAGTTCCACCTGACTAATCTAATTAATGTCATAAAAACAATTAAAACAATAATTTTGTGGAATTATACACAAGTCAAATTAACCCTTGTTACACTAATAATCAGTGATTTAACCATGGGTCAGATTCAACTGGTACAAATCCTGTTCATGTCCTGATGAGCATGGGTTGGAGGTTCATCATGTCCAAACAATCCAATAAACTTTGCATTTGGGTTAAAAATCTGTCAGGTGTGTAATTTGGTGGCCTGCAAATCGTTGCGATTAGTGTTCTTACGGGGTCCTCAACTTTGATAACAATGAATTCAAGGTAGTCACATTTTGCATCCCAGAGGTCCTGCTTTAATGTTGCTCCTACAGTAGACTGCAACTTCACCTCCATGTCTGTTCCATGTATGTTCCATGTCTGTTCCATGTCTGTTCCGGGTGAACATGGAGCATCCTTCCAATTGGAAAAAGGGGGGAAACAGAAGATCCAGACATAAAAAAATCAGCCAATCATAATTCATGGTGGCATTTTCAGTTCTAAATGTGAGACAGAAGTCGTTGGGTGTTGTGGTGGATGCTTGTCAAAAGTTGAATTATTTGGTCAATTGTTTTTCCAAGTTGTAATAGTTGCCTTGTGTTATCAAATGAAGCTCATTTCATCTCCTGCAGTGCAGCTGTGATTTGTGGATCAGCATAAATTTTGTCTGATGCAGAGTCCCTGATGTGAAGTTGTCCTGCTGAGGGCGATGTTGGCCATTCCTGGCACAAAAACACATTTTAAACACATCACAGCTGACTGCATAGCCATAACTTTGTGAGCTGTACAGGCAAAGGATAACTTCATACGGAACTGCCCTGTAATAACACCCTTTAAGCTCAGGCTCTTCTCTGATTTTTCAATGTATACCAAATTATAAGATGGTCCCCGAATCTGTGTGAAATTTCTGACCCGCAATTGGACTCCAATAATTGACAGTTGTTGGTACCTCACCTGTGTTGGTAAAACTGTGTGCAATTGTTCCAAACATCCTGTTAATGATCCATCCTAGACATCCAGGTTCCTAATGAGCGTGACGCGTCCACATATCGCTGATTGAATGAAAATATTATTTTTTCCATTTTAATATTTCCAGTTTGATCATTTCTCCTGTTTGAGGATCTTTTTTGTAATCCTCTGCTTAATATCTATGATATCAGAACAGAGAGCAGCAAGTTTCAGAATTGTGGCAGTCAACTTGACCTGTCATGTTCGCTAAGAGAATCCGTCTTTTCCTTTACTCTGATCCTGTTGAGGAGCTCTGCAAAAATCTTTCAATCTGGGGAGTTGGTGTAGAATATTGTGATCTCCTCATGTATAGATTTGATGATTTGTGATTTTCCACATCCAGTTCCTCCAGAAACAAAATAAAAAAAACTATTCAGGACATCTTTCCGACAACATCGGGGCTCCGCCTTGGTACATGAATCGCTGGAATTGTTGCACCTGTGGTACCCACAAAATAAGTATTTTTGTTTAGATACTTTCATTGTTTTATTTTCTCTGAGTCACTTTTTAGTTTATCGCTTTTGTATTATTTTATCATAGTCTGTCTAATTCAGCGTAAGTAGCCAAGCAGAGTAACACACATGGACATGCTGTTGCATGAGATGGACACTAGTTGGCAGCGTCACCTGGACTCTTTGCAAGTTACCGTGAAAGAGGGGCTCATAATTCAGATGAATGGAGAATGAGCAACAGTTGTCCTGCTTCGCTGAGTTCTGTCTTATTTACAGGTTAGTTACTCACCTTTTCTGTGACTTCAGCTGTTAAAAAGCCAATATGAATCCCTGATGATGTGTGGTCCATAAGCCAAAAGTTCGTCAAGTGTGTAATTAAAGTGAAGTGCCACAGTACGTGACGATTGTAGCGGAGAAAATGGCGTCCGACGCCGTGTGCTTTCATTTGTTTCTTTCGGCTCCTGGACATTTGGGGGTTATTACTGTGTGTGAAAATCAGTTGTGTGTGTACAATACATTGCTCAAAGGTTGAAGCTAATGCTAATGTCCAGTTTAAGATCGAGTTAAAGGGTTAAAGCGGCAAGCTATGAGCCAGCCATGTTTGTTTCAGTGTGTGTTCATATAGAGTAAACGGGAAATAGTTTAACTGCAAAGGAGATTTATTCTGTTATACTAAGAGAGCACTTAATGTAACTAATGTATTTCAACCTGGAGAGACTCACACGGAGAGATAGGAGACAATTGCAAGGTTTATTGTCAATATTTCTTTGGCGCTCGGGCCCCGGCGGAGGACATGCAAGCTGAACCGCTGTGAGCTTGCAAGTCCGGCATAGGGAGATAGATGCTGAATATCTTCCCCCAAAAAACTGAGCCGGGGCCGAGCTGGTGAGGGACTGGCTGCAAGGTGAGGAAGGAGCCTGTGAGAAGGGTTGCCCACCCTCCAAAAAAGAAGAGAGCCCGCCTGGGCTGCCTGAGGAGAGAGAGAACGAGAGAGTGAGCCTGCCTGGGCTGCCTGAGGGAGAGAACGAGAGAGTGAGCCTGCCTGGGCTGCCTGAGGAGGGAGAGAACGGGAGAGTGAGCCCGCCTAGGCTGCGGTAGATTGAGCCCGCCTGAGCTGTGGTATTCTGAGCCCGCCTGGGCTGCCTGAGGAGAGAGAGAACGGGAGAGTGATCCCGCCTAGGCTGCGGTAGACTGAGCTTGCCTGGGCTGCCTGAGGGAGAGAACGAGAGAGTGAGCCCGCCTGGGCTGCGGCAGACTGAGCCCGCCTGGGCTGCCTGAGGAGAGAGAGAAAGGGAGAGTGAGCCAGCCTGGGCTGCCTGCGGAGAGAGAGAACGTAAGAGTGAGCCCGCCTGGGCTGCCTGCGGACAGAGAGAAAGAGAGAGTGAGCCCGCCTGGGCTGCGGCAGGAACAGTGAGCCCGCCTGGGCTGCAGGGGAAGTGAGAGAACGGGGAGAGTGAGCTCACTTGATTTGCCATAGAGATCGAAAGCCCCCTTTTTCTGCCAAAGAGATAGTGCTGCCAGAGAGAGAGAAGCGACAATTAGAGATGAAAGACTCCACCACCAGTAGTTGCGAGAGCTTACCTATAAGCTGAGCGAGCACTGAGCAGCGAGCACGGATTGAAGGTCTGGACGGATGTAGGAGGAGTAGGCTGCCGAAGACCAGCAACCGAGCTGTTGGAGAGATGCCTCAGGAACACCCTGGACGGCTGCGGAGGTAGCTGCCCCAATCCGAAACTAATGTCCGGAGTATTGGAGAGGGGAAAGGCCAGCTAGAGCCAGGGATTTCCTAGGGAACCTGATGAACCATGCTGCAGTCATGGGGGAGCCGTCGGGAGTGAGAAACGAGGGGCCAATGAAGGGGCGGAGCTTATGGCGTTTGTCAGCAAATTAAATCATGGTTAGGAAGGGACAAAACGGGCCGCCGAGACAGGCTATGGAGATGACGGCAGGGCCTTTGCCCTTAGAATGTTTGAGGTGGAGGTCAAAGTGATCGGGAACAAAACCAAGTCGTCGGGCATCAGATCTACTGACGGGTTAAAGACGCCCTGAGATGTGAACTTGCCTACCCTAAGGAGTCCGTAGAAGACCAAGAGAATACGCTTGACAGGAGTGCTTGAGGTACGAAGAAAAGGGGGACGACCTCAGGGTTAAAAGAAGGCTCTTAAGAATAGAAAAGTGATGGGTTTTCTGCCATTGAGCTGGGGAGGGGCGTGCTTAGCCATGCCCTTCAGGAGGAGCTTAATGGCATGGTTAGAGAACAGACTTGGGCATGAGCCCAGATGATAGAGTTTTGCATGGAAGTTAAAGCCAGCTGGGAGGGATCGAATATAAGGGAGCTTGAAACGTCGCTGGTCAAGCTATGCAGGAGAGCCTAAATAAACTATTAAATGTAAAACGTGTTTTCGTCCTTTACAAAAGGGGAAAATTCAAAGCAAAGGTTAGCAACCCTGCAACCACTGACATGGATGCAAAACACGAGCCGCTGAAAGACAAAGTAGAGCCAGCAGATCAGCTGCTACACGAAAGGACCCATTTACTTATTCAAATATTAACAGCTCCGAGTGGCTAAAATCTTTTAAAAACAATATTTCAGCAGGGCACTGCAGAGCTGGGCACACAGAGCAGAGCCGGGCACAGCAGAGCAGAACCGGGCAGAGCACAGCAGGGCAGGGCACAGCAGGGTACAGCAGAGCAGAGCAAGTATGTGAGCGCAGTCACTCGCTGTGATGGCTACTGCTGTGGTTATGTCAAGCTGTAACAGTTTATGCTGCTCCAGACACGGCAGCTTTAATGCTGCATTGCAGCAGCCGTCGCTTTGCATCGAGCTGTTGCATGTCATGAACACTAAAACAAATGTGCTGCAGCCATAATCCTAACAATGCCAACAGCAGCCCCAGTGACAGCCATTTCATCTCAAGGCTGCACTCACAATCGCAGCTAGCTGTTCGAGGAGCTCCTCTATACATTTGAATGCAGTGGTGTAGCTGTGTACATGTCGCCACGCTGAAGGACTCTTTATGTGGTCTGCAACATATCCGCATACCAAACGTATTGTGTCACAGCACAGCCCTGACTTCCCTTGTGGGAAATGCAATGTGAAGACCGTTTGAGGTAATGCGAACATTTCCTCCAATTGTAAAGTTCTGCCTTCCAGACAGCAAGAGAAAAATACGCCTGCATTTCTCACTTAAAACGTACACGACTGTTTTCACATCAGAGTCAACATCATAGTCAGTTCCATCGTTATCAATATTCCGGTCATCTTTTCTCTTCCTGGTCTGATTTAGTCAATATCATTACAAGTTAATACTCTATCATAGTTGAGCTGCAACACTTATGAAACATGGTGTCACCAACATCTTTACATGCTGATCATGTGTTAACAGCGCCTTACCCAAACAGTTTGGTCAGTTCTTGGCTGCAACATCATTTCGTTAGACTAAGAAATAAATGGTCCTGGTTAGCAAGACATCATTTTTTATTTGATCATTCAAAGAGGCACCACTGAGGATGCTGTGATGGTGGTAACAGAGCTGAACTTTGACTTAAGTGCAAACATCTGTTGATTGTACAGCTACGCCCAACGTAGGGCTCAAACCCACGACCCTGAGATTACCTGTCTCATGCTCTACCGACTGAGCTAGCCGGGCTGTTACCTGCACGGTGATCAGCTGGAGGGGGCCGGCTTAACGGAATGGAGGGACAGAGGGCGCTACTGTGGCCGACGGCCTAGCATGAGAGCATGGGGAAGCAAACAGGGAGACCAGGTGAGGCATGTTAAAACAACGGAGACAGAGTCCCGCATCTTACCCTATGCTGAGCCGGGGCGAGCTTCGGCGAGGGAAAACGCACCCTGGAGAAGTTGAGAAGCCTGTTGATTCGGCTGCTCCGAAGAAGTCGGAGGGGGGCTGTGCGGCTAGCTGGGGCTGCGCGGCTAGCTGCTGCGGCGGGCAGGAGGTGTTGTGGAGAGAGCTGCGATGGATTGTTGCAATATATCCATGGAGGAGATGAGAGCTGCCGTGAGCTGCTGGGCGTCCAGGGGAGGCAGAGCTGAAGACCGGGAAGCGAGGAGCGGGGGGAGGGCAGAAGTCGAAGCCAGCGGAGAACCAACCGGGGTGGAATAATCTGAGCGGCTCGCGGCTGAGGTGGGCCCCGAAGCTGGAGCGGAGGAACCGCAGGGACGGGGACGGCCTCGGCTTCGCTTAGCCGGAGGCGGGGATCGCTTCTTGGACCTTACCAGCTGTGGGTGGGGAAGGAGTGGATGAATCGCCGGTTTGGAGAAGCTCTGCCAAAGAAGCGAGCTGATCGGAGCCGAGGCCATCGGCTGGGCGGATGCCCTTGGACCGGAGAACAAATGCTGAAGAGCCGGCAGCAGAGAGAGGAGCGAGCCGGGCGCGGGGAAAGCAGGTTTGGAAATGCCAGAATGACGGCTCGGAGGCCTCTGAGCGGCGTCAGAATCCGAGTCAGACACGATAATCCTGTGGGGTTGACCAACAAGCGAGAGCTAATGCATGCAGCTTGCCGATGAACCGGTAAAGCCCCAGGCAGGAGCGCCTTATATGTGGATCTGGATGGTTGATGAGCGATTGCCAACACCTGGTGAGTCTGCCATGTTGAATTTGCGGCTAGCCTTCATTTTATATGCAGTTATATGAAAATAATACTTTCAATGAGAGCACAGAGATGATGTGTGTAAGGGTGAAGTGCATACATTATTGATGATAGACAGATGACATGATAGAAAGGGAAATGTTTATCTTTGGATTAATACAAATGTTGATAAGTGTATTTCTTGGAAATATGTAAAAATAGACATTTAATGTGAATGTTGTCTAAAATGGTTAATCCTAGCGCTTTAATGCAGACAAAATCTGCATTAAAGCGGCAGTCGGCAACTTTTTTTAAGTCATATTAGCTTGAACTGTCATGGGATTCTGGAAGTAGAATATTAAATAGGCTGTTTAGGAAAAATAACGAAATCTGTAGCTCCCTCTGAAGCCTGTAATCATGCTTGCAAAAACCGAGCGCTCCCGGCTGTTTTTAACCAATCAAGTTAAGGCTGATTCATACTCGGCGCAACCTCGCTCATACTATCTGGTCGCAAATGGCGCAAACGGTAACGTGTCCCAAAATTCCGCCACGCCCCCCTTCGCAAGCTAGAAAATCCTCGCGCGGCGCAAGGGCGCGCACACAACTTTTTTTCTGACTTTGCGCGCGCTCAACCGGAAACAGCTGACCAAGAAAAAGAAAAAATGAACACTGCAGAGACCGCGGTGACCGAGAGGGTGCGCCTCTACAAACATCTGTACGACACGTCTATGAAGTTACACTGGGACAACGTTTGACAAAGTTCGTCTTGTTGCAAAGGACGAACATTCCACCATCTCTTCTGTTTTTGCCGCAGCCGCTTAGCTCTGAGATACATATACAGTTCTACACCCAGAGTAAATTCATTCCTCATCAGATGTGCCAGCCTCTGCTGACGTGACACCACAGGTGGCATTGTGTATGCTTTCTTTGTGTGCTTTTCAGCTTGTTTCCTCAACAGTGACGCTCGCTGGTCTGGAGAGAACTGCAAATGTGACGCATTCTCGGCGCAAACTGCGCTTATGAGCTGAAGGAACTGTGAAGGGGCTGGCGCTTTCGATGACATCATTAATGGTTCTCGAGCCAGAACAGTTGCGCGTTTGCGCCGAGTATGAATCAGCCTTTAGGGTGGAGGAATCCTACCTGTCAATCACAGCTTGTTCACACGCTGCTGAGCGTGAGTCTGCCCCAGCTTGTGTGCGCTCACACTGGTGTGAACTCACGTGCACAACCTCGTCCACAGAGGGGGAACCTGCCGACTGCAGCTTTAAAGTCTCACTTCCGGCTCCAGCGTGAGCAGGACGCTGATCCAGTAGCTCCGTACATGTAGTGTAGTTTTAGCATTTAAAGTGTGTTTTTGTCTTGCTTTTTTTTAGGTTTTTTTGCACTTGCTGTGTAGTACTTTATATATATCCTATGGATATGATTTCTTTTTATCGGCAACACAGCAGCGGACACCTTTTTTATTCAAGGGAGAAGCTGCTTGCACTCCAAACAGCGGGACGAGCCGGCATTGTTCATCCCATACCTGAGGAGCTGAGGAGGAGGTGACGAGGCCGCAGAGCCGGCGCGAAGGTGAAGGCTAGGCTCGCGGCTAAGCGGTGGAAATACAAGCCCCCGGTTCCCTCGTTTATCATGGGAAATGTTAACTGTCTGACCAACAAGACGGACGAGCTGGCTGCCCTCGTGAGGACCGGCAGGACATTCAGAGAGAGCACTTTACTGTGTTTCTCTGAAACTTGGCTCACCCAGAACACACCAGATGCTAATGCGGATGTACCTGGATTCACAACGGTGAGAGCGGACAGGGACAGACGCAGCGGCAAACGCAAAGGTGGGGGTCTCTCACTGTTTATTAACAACAGATGGTGCAACCCGGGACATGTTACGGTGAAGGAGACTGAGTGCAACAGAGACATCGAGTTGCTGGCGGTAGGACTCAGACCGTATTACATGCCCAGAGAGTTTTCCCACGCCATTGTTGTTTGTGTTTACGTTCCTCCGTGGACTCATCCCGCGTGTGACGTCATCCACGACACCGTATCCAGGCTGCAAACACAACACCCAGACGCATTCATCGCCATCTCTGGGGACTTTAACCACATCACACTGGACACCACACTACCAGACTTTCACCAGTTTGTAAGCTGCCCCACCAGGAAGAACAGGACTTTAGACCTCCTGTATGCCAACATGAAGGAAGCTTACACGGCCACTCCTCTGCCCCCACTGGGAAAGTCTGACCAAAACCTGTTCCTGATCACACCACACTACAAGCCAAAGATCCAGAGACAGTCCACAACCACACGCTCCTTCAGGAAATGGTCTCCTGAGGCAGCTGAGGCTCTGAGGGACTGCTTTGAATCTTCTGACTGGAACGTCCTGCAGGACGCACATGGTGAGGACATTGAGGGGGTCAGCCACTGCACTACTGACAACCTGAACTTCTGCATGAACATTGTGGTTCCCATTAAAACTGTACGCTGCTTCCCGAACAACAAGCCCTGGATCACCAGTGATGTCAAGGACATCCTTAACAGGAAGAAAAGGGCATTCAAGGATGGTGACAGAGACGAGCTGAAGCGCGTACAGGGGGAACTCAAGGTCCGGCTGAGAGAGGCAAAGGAGGAATACAGAAGGAAGGTGGAACAGAAGCTGCAGCGGAACAACATGAGGGAGGTCTGGGATGGCATGAAAACCATCACAGGCTGCAAGAAGAAGGGCAGCAGCACAGAAGAGGGGGATGCTGGGAGAGCAAACCATCTAAACCTGTTTTTTAACAGGTTTGATTCTCCAGCTCCCACAGCCAGTGACTGCCCACTTCACACCCCCATCACGACCATCATCACCTCAGACGGCAGAACACACCCACCTGCCACACCCACAGACATTTCAACCCCCCTCCCCTTCACTATCACCAAGGAGCAGGTGAGCAGAGAGCTGAGGAAGCTGCGCCCAGGGAAAGCAGCGGGCCCAGACAAAGTGTGTCCAAGGATGCTCAAGGCCTGTTCTGCTGAACTGCGGGAGCCGCTTCAGCGTGTGTTCAACCTGAGCCTTCATCTGGGGAGGGTCCCTGTGCTCTGGAAGACTTTGTGTCTCATCCCTGTTCCCAAGATGAAACATCCCAGGGAGCCGGGTGACTTCAGACCAGTTGCACTAACATCCCACATTATGAAGACCTTCGAACGGCTGCTGCTCCATCTCCTCAGACCCCAGGTCCACCACGCACAGGATCCACTGCAGTTTGGATACCAGCAGAAGGTGGGCGTGGAGGATGCCATCCTCTATCTGCTGCACAGAGCTTACTCTCATCTGGACAAGGAGAGCGCTGCTGTGAGAATCATGTTTTTTTTATTTCTCTAGTGCCTTCAACACCATCCAGCCCCTCCTGCTGAGAGACAAGCTGACAGAGATGAGGGTGGACTCACACCTGGTGAGATGGATCATAGACTACCTCACAGAGAGACCACAGTACGTCAGACTGAAGAACTGCACGTCGGACACTGTGGTCAGCAGCACCGGAGCACCACAGGGGACTGTGCTCTCTCCCGTCCTCTTCACCTTGTACACAAATGACTTCCAGTACAACTCTGGGCTCTGCCAGACGCAGAAATACACCGATGACACTGCGATAGTTGGCTGTATCAAGGATGGACGGGAGGGGGAGTACAGGAGCCTGGTGGAGCACTTTGTGGGGTGGTGCAAGTCCAACCGCCTACAGCTGAACACCTCCAAGACTAAGGAGATGGTGGTGGACTTCAGAAGGAAGAAACCACAGCTCCAACCTGTGTCCATCGAGGGGGTCGATGTGGAGGTGGTCAGGACATACAAATATCTGGGGCTGCAGCTGGATGACAGGTTGGACTGGACAGCTAACATAGACTCTGTACAGAGGAAAGGACAGAGCCGTCTGTACTTCCTGAGAAGGCTGGGGTCCTTCAACATCTGCAAAAAACTGCTGCAGCTGTTCTACCAGTCTGTGGTGGCCAGTGTCCTCTTCTACGCTGTGGTTTGCTGGGGAGGTAGCAGCAAGAAGAGGGACTCTGCCCGACTGGACAGACTGGTGAGGAGAGCTGGCTCAGTGGTGGGCACAGAGCTGGACTCTCTGGTGACAGTGGCAGAGAGAAGGACCCTGGACAAACTGCTGTCCATACTGGACAACGCCCACCACCCTCTGAACAACACCTTCATCAGGCAGAGGACATCAGAGGAATGTATTCAGTGGCAGACTGCTGTCTCAATCCTGCTCCACCAACAGACTCAAAAACTCTTTTGTTCCTCTGGCCATCAGGCTGTACAACAGCTCTCAGTGTTGGCACTTCTGTATTTCACTGATCACTTTATATTTCACTTCACTGGTCACTTTATATTTTTATATTTTATATTCTTAAACAGTTTTTTTAAATTCTTAGATTGTTTTTAAAGTGTTTATTATTGTATAAACATTTTTACTGTTTTATTATGTCTGCTACTGGATGCTTGAATTTCCTTCGGGATCAATAACGTATCTATCTATCTATCTATCTATCTATCTAAAATAACAGAGATAATTTATGGTTGCAGTGAAAAAGTTAAAATGAATGTGTGAATAAATATAATCCAGATGAATGGAGAATGAGCAACAGTTGTCCTGCTTCGCTGATTTCTTTCTTATTTACAGAAAACTCCTATCAGAGGGTTATCTATATATCTGCCAGCGGCGACCAAGCCGGGACACACCTCTCAAACTGATAATCAGGAATGTTCAGGAATGTTTAGAACAATAGCTGTAAAAGCTCTCATAAGATTTGTCATCTTTCAGATCATCATTTGACCTGTGTGGAAAATACAGCTTAAGCAGTCTCTCAAAAAATGAAAAGCAAGTACATCTAATTACAGCAGTTTTTTGCCAACTGCTCTTTTCCTCACACCTTCGTCGTCAGACTGTATGAATAAAACATTGCGGGAGCACTTTTTCATGGGCAGGCTGCACGTTCGTGCTACAGACTCCTGAGCACTGACCTCTCTGTGTTTGACGTACGCCTGTATTATCTGCTTCATTTTATCTTTGTCATTCACTTTGGTTTTTTTAATTTGACAAATGACTCCATCAGGAAACTCTGTCATCTCATACTCTAGCTTGGACACATAGGACGTCATGCAGGCCAAACAACTGTAGTCGTCCATCACAAATTGGATGTCCATGTTGGCATTCGAGGCTCCCAGCATCTCCTCTTGGTCTCTGAGATTTGGGAAAGTGATCATGGTGTGGTCCACAGGTAGTTTTAGGAACCCAAACCTGCAGATTACATTGCCTCTCTTGCATGATTTAGAGTGGTTTCTGCTGTGGACTCTGCTTTCTACTGATTCTATGGACCTCAGGGTCAGCGTCTAGACCTCTAAAAGTAGTACAGTCTCATGACTAACTGGATTACTTCTGAGGATCTCACATTTTGTATTCCAGTCAAGTTGTGAAAAGTCCACTTCTTTACCTCGTTGGGCCTTTATTGCCTCAATGACCTCAGGCCACCTTATTTCAGTGAAATGTGAGGAAAAGAGTTTGGTTTTCCTAAGTGTCTGACCATGGCATGGCATCTCTAAGTGTTTTTTCCCAATAAGCTGGTGTGCCTTTCAGTGGTCTCATAAAGCGAGTTGTATCTCTGTTGCTGATCAGTTCTTTATCCTACCTGCAGACTTGGATTCGCTCATCGCCCTCGCTGTCCGGACGGACAATCGACTTCAGGAGTTAAAGGTTCACCGGGGAGAACACCAACGATCGCTTGGATATCTTCAACCCTCTCGTCCTTCCCCATGGTCACCCACACGCGGATCTCCATCCAATCATCCTCACACTTTGCTCCTGCAGGAGGAGAGGAACCCATGCAGCTGGGCAGAGCTCAGCCCACTCCGCCGCTTCAGGGAAGGACGGTGTTTTTAACTGTGGGGAAACAGGACATCGTGTCACCTCATGCCCGATCCGACCATCTCAGGTGAAAAGGGATTCTGTTGTTTCAAGCTCCACGCCACGCAAACCGTTTTTTGTCAAGGTAACACACAGAAACACCACCCTCAACCTGGAGATTCTAATTGACTCTGGGGCTGATGAAAGTCTCATGGATTGGGATGTAGCTGAAAAACAGAGACTAAAAACCGAATTGCTCATGCAACCCATAAAAGCTAGTGCCTTGGATGGAAAATCTCTCTTTTCCATTACTCATGTCACAGAACCGGTAACCTTGGTCACAGAAAATCATCATGAAAAGATTCAGTTTTACCTGTTCCATTCACCTTCTCGCACTCTGGTTTTGGGACACCCATGGCTCACCAAACATAACCCACACATTGACTGGCCTTCGGGCAAAATTTTGGGATGGGGAGGAGACTGTGAGGGAAGGTGTCTGTGAACTAAGTCTGGAAGACCGGTTCACGCTGCTGTAAACACTGTTTCTGTTCCTGTCACAGAGTTCCAGCCTCCAGACCTAACCTCGATTGCCACCTGCTACCACCACCTTTAAAGACGTCTTCAACAAGGACAAGGCCACTTCTCTTCCCCCACATCGGCCCTACGATTGTGCCATTGACCTCATCCCTGGAGCTACTATTCCCAAGGGGCGACTGTACTCACTATCAAGACCTGAGCAACAGTCCATGAGGGATTACATCGAGTCATCATTTAAGGCGGGACTCATCCGTCCGTCCTCATCTCCTGCTGGAGCAGGATTTTTCTTTGTAGATAAAAAGGACGGTTCACTAAGACCCTGCATTGATTACAGCCCACTTAATGACATTACCTTAAAAAATCCTTGTGAATACCTCGTCATGCCCTTCGGACTCACCAATGCTCCTGCAGTCTTCCAGGCCATGATTAATGACGTTCTCAGAGACTTCCTTGATCACTTTGTTTATGTATATCTTGACGATATTTTGATTTATTCCCCAGATCTGGTTACTCACAAGCATCATGTCAGCCAAGTACTTAAACGTCTGCTTGATAATCATTTATATGTAAAAGCTGAAAAGAGTGAATTTCATGTTAACACCACCACTTTTTTAGGTTTCATCATATCTCCCGGTAAGGTCCAGATGGATCCTACCAAGATCAGTGCTGTGGCCGAGTGGCCAACCCCAGAAAACCGCAAAAAGGTTCAACAGTTCCTGGGCTTTGCTAATTTCTACAGGCGGTATTGTTGCCCCTTTTCACGCCCTCACCTCACCTCTGGTTCGTTTCCACTGGGGGTCAAAGGAAGAAGAGGCGTTCCAATGCCTTAAGCACCTTTTCACCACCACACCCATCCTCACCTTACCTGATCCACAGCGCCAGTTCATAGTGGAGGTGGACGCTTCCAGTGAGGGCATCGGGGGAGTCCTCTCCCAGAGATCAGAGTCTGACGGCAAGATGCACCCGTGCGCCTTCCTTTCCCGACGGCTGAGCTCGGCGGAGAGAGGAGCCCTGTCATGCATCTACGACCCTGCGCCTGCTGCCAAGGAACCTGAATCCATCCTTCCACTGAACTGTGTGGTTGGAGCGGTTACTTGGCAGATAGAAAAGGAGGTGAAAGAAGAAAACGGTGAGACGCCTCCACCTAGTAGTTGCCCAGATAATTGTTTATTTGTCCCGGTTAATCTGCGCCCACAGGTGATTCATTGGGCCCACACCTCGCTACTCACCTGCCATCCGGGAGTTCGGAGAACTATGTTTGCCATCTCCCAGCGGTTCTGGTGGCCATCAATAGAGCCGGAGGTCCGGGAGTACATCGAGGCTTGTTCGGTCTGCACCCGGGGTACGCAGGACCCTCTACCGATTCCCTCCAGACCGTGGTCGAAAATCTCTTTGGATTTTGTCACGGGGCTCCCGGTCTCAGAAGGTAACACCACGGTTCTGACCGTGGTGGACCGTTTTTCTAAAATGACACACTTTACAGCTTTGCCTAAGTTACCTACTGCCAAAGAAATGGCAAGTATTATGATGCAACATGTTTTTAGAATCCACGGGTTCCCCAAAGACATTGTTTCAGACCGGAGGCCCCAGTTCGTCTCCTGGTTCTGGAGAGAATTCTGCCGGCTCATCGGTGCTTCAGTCAGCCTGACCTCAGGATACCACCCGGAGGCCAACGGCCAGACCGAACGCCTTAACCAGCAGCTGGAAACCGGCCTCCGGTGCTTGGTGTCACAGAACCCGACATCGTGGAGCAGTCACCTGGTCTGGGTGGAGTTCGCCCACAATTCTCTGCCCACCTCCGCCACAGGTTTCTCCCCCTTCAAATGCGTTTATGGGTACCAGCCTCCCGTGTTCCCTGATGCTGAGCGTGAGGTTTCAGTTCCCTCCGCCCACGCTCTGGTTTGCCGTTGCCGACGCATCTGGGCCGCAGCTCGTCAGATTCTCACCCGCCAGGGGGACCGGGTCAAGAAGGCCGCCGACCGCAAGCGTCGCCCTGCACCCGACTATCAACCTGGGCAGAAAATCTGGCTCTCGGCCCGAGACCTCCACCTGAAAGTTCCCAGTAAGAAGCTGGCACCGCGGTTTGTGGGTCCATTCAGCATCACAAAGGTCATTAATCCAGCCGCCATCCGCCTACGTCTGCCCCGATCCCTCAGAGTGCGCCCCACGTTCCACGTCAACCAAGTTAAGCCTGCCAAAGAAAACCCCATGGTTCCGAACACCAAGCCCCCGCCCCTGCTGGAGTTTTTTACAAGGTTTCCCTGGGTGTGACACTTCAGTCTCAGAGCCCGTAAAGTTGTTCTTTTTACGCCTTGATGACATTCTCATGACTCAACACTTCCTGGCACAGGAGAGAGGAAGTGTATCCTTATATGGTATTATTTTGGGTGTGGAGTATGCAAATTTACTATCCTCGTGCACGTGCACTTAAATACGCACGGGTGGCATTCATCATTTACGCAGGTCATTTACACACTTTTTCTGAAGTTAAGAGCGTTTGTTGAATCTGACGTGGCGTGTTCGTACGAGACCTTTAGTAGACCTCGTACCTTTAGTACGAGAGAAATTTAGAATAAGAATACGAAAATGTTCTTGCATGAGGCCCATTGTTTTCTATTTCACACCAAATGCAGTTATTGGCTGGGCTGTCAATGTAAGCAGGGTGTCAGGGTTTTTTCCCTGTTTTCCTTCTTTTTTCTTCTTGGAATGTCCTGCTTAGAGGTTTTTTAAGATGGATTGTGTTATCATTGGAATTTGAGTGTAGATGTCATTATAGCAGTTTATAAATAATACATTAAGCCATGCTTGGAAAGAAAGAGGAATCAGAAAAATTATTATCTAATTGATGCAGAGAAAAGTGGCTTTTCGAGGACAAAGAAGTCTTTTCAATCCCATTGAAACTAATACATCATTCATTTCTACTACAAGAGCTTCATTTGATGTAATTACAATATTTCTGTCAGCACCAATTATCTATCTCTGAGAGTAACAGAGGAAGGGGTGATTTGAATTAATCAATTCAAATTGTATCATGATAAATTTGATTGTCAGTGGTTATTGTAATTAAACATTCCGTGTGTCGATACTGTCCTGAGCTCAAATTGTGTATGTCATTTAGAGGCTTTTGGAATTATTACTGAATCCAAATTAATCTTGTGAGACTCATGTGGATGGCTCAGGTTTTGCATCATGTTCTTTCAAAGCATTTAATCTTGTTTTGAGTAAAGCACTATTCGGATGGGACTAGTTCAATGGGGGGACGTATGGTAATGTTGGTTAACCAGACGACGCCAGGGAGAAGAAATGACCAATTCGGACGGGACAAGAA
This sequence comes from Odontesthes bonariensis, assembly GCF_027942865.1. Classification (NCBI taxonomy): domain Eukaryota; kingdom Metazoa; phylum Chordata; class Actinopteri; order Atheriniformes; family Atherinopsidae; genus Odontesthes; species Odontesthes bonariensis. The sequence continues at coordinate 1,051,546 of NC_134510.1, forward strand.
ATCCCTGTACTATTCATCTAACATGGGAGGAGTTGTTGGTTACGCACAACCGTCACATCCTGGATGCTATGCACGTCTTCATTTCACTTCTGTAAACAGACATGGCGCCGACCAGGTCGAAGCAAGCCAAAGTCCGAAATTGGACGAGAGAGGAGACTCTGGTGTTAATATCTGTGTGGGGAGACCGTCACTTTCAGAGAATGTTTGAGGCCATGGTGCACAACCACACGGTTTGGGAGGAAATATATTTGGAAGTACTAAAGCAATGCCCTAGCGTTGAGGATTTCGGCAACTGGGTCAGGTGTAAAGAAAGACTGGAGTACTTGAAGAAGAAGTACCGCAAATGCGTTAAAAACAACAGGCGGACAGGCGCGGCTGCTGTGAAGTCGCCTTATTTCGAAGAATTGGATGCTGTTTTGGGTAAGACAAATGTTGTCATCATGAAATTAAACGGCTTTGGTAGATAGCTCAAGCCATTAGCTCCATTAACGAGCTGTGCTATTGTAGGATGCCGACCGATCACAAACCCCGACGACGACCACGCTGACAACAGGACCACCGAGGAGGAGGACTGTGAAGCGGACGGTAAGTGGACCCGAGGCCATGTAGTGTCTGTTTTGTGGTGATGTTGTTAATGTTGGTTTTATACATCGTGCAGATATGGGCCCGGTGTGCAGTGCATAGCTTGGACGTGTGTTTGTGTATAACGCACACACGTGTAATTTTGCATTGAAATAGGCTACACCCGTGTTATAAACAAATGCACAACAATGCAACTGTTGAGTTTATCAGCAGAGTGGTGCTGCTGACGATGCGTAAGGAGGGAGGCTGACGACTTCTCTCATTTTGTAAATGTATTTAACAGAGAACAAACAAACGTGGTGTAGCAGTCACAGTGTGTGGATTAAGAAGTCTGCAGCCTCTGACGATACCAACATTCCTATCGGGGGATGTTTACGTATGTGGATAAAACCCAGATCTTCATTTTCTTACCACAAAGGAAAGAGAGACAGAAAACTGCCTAATTTACAACAACCTTTGGCCCTTTAAAAGCTTTTGGGAGTGGAAATAAACAACAGACACTTGCCATAAAATTGGAATAAGCTCAAAAGGAACAAAGAATCTTTCTGTTGGAAAAGTGGGACACCGTACTATCTTATCTTGACCATAAATCGAAGTTACACACGAACTAAGAATACTTCACTAAGACTCACTTTTAGTCGAATCTTGAAACTATATTAAATGTGTTTGATAACCGTATACAATTTCTTTCAGGTTTCCAGCTTGATCACAAGACGCATATAGAGACAATTTGTACGATTCTGGCTTAAATATTGACGAAGAAATAAACTTGTTGGGAAATGCCCAACTCGCCGATGGAACCACATTGCCCCCTAGTGGTCTGCAGTGTTGATTAGTTGAACATTTAAATCCCCGAGGACTCAGTAAAATGGACAAGATATATGCAACTATTTAACTTTGAACGATTTCCCTTCGGTATCTATTTGGTATTTGTTTGGTATCCCCATTGTTAACACAGAAAATTAACATTGTGTGGTTCGCTATCCATATGTCACGACTTTATAGATATCCATCTGAACTTTGAAAGTCATAATCATCTGTATTATGTTGTGTGTTATTTTGATGTCTTTATATTGCAAGTCTATGTTATATCTTTAATCTGCATATCTTAACAAGTTGTGGTGTTTTCAGAATCACAGAGACAAATGTTCTATGAGACGGAGTAATGGAGAAATAAGAGTTTCTTTGTTATCCAGAAATCCCCACATAAAAGCTGAGTAGATCGTCTTACACAGAGACACACAGGCAGACGTCCCCACAGTTCAGGCATATCATTGGCTGAAAGAGTAGTGTAAGCTTACGTCACGCCCCGCCTCCGAGAGTCAAAACCCGGAGCCCGCGAAACCAGACTCAGATTTGGGCAGACAAAGAGCAGAGCTGAGAACAGGACGCAGATCACAGTTGCTCAGAGAGATTTGGAGATGACTTGAGAAGAAAAGAAGAGCTCACCAGAGTTTGGGAGTTTCCCGAGTCTCAGGAGAGAGCGGAAAGACGAGAGGATGAAGCCCTCCATAACCAAGGGAGGCCCCGGAGACGAGAAAGAAAGACCCGAACAAAGATAAGAACAGAATGAAGTTTTCCTACCAAGAAGCCAACTCAAGCAACCTTTTATTAATCTTCTGTGAACTTAAGTTCACTTCATCACAGAAGCAACGGACCAACTCTGACACTCGAACGAGTTTAATCATGCACAGTGAAGTCTTTGGCACCAGCGTTCCCGTTTCCTGGTGAAGATAAGCGACCATCCAGGCAGCTGCTGAGAAGTCCGCTAGAGTCAGCCACCACAACCAGGAAGGCCCAGAGAGCGGAACCGAGAGAAATCCCCTCGGACCCCGCGTGGCCACCACCTGCCTTTTTCCGAGCTGACTCAACAGAACTTCAGCACAGTAAGACCGACCCGTTTTCACCTTAAAGTGGGTTTGATGGATGTCTCGAGGCTTTCACAGAATGATAAATTAATCCGAAATGTCAGTATTTAGCGTTAAATAGTCAGCCAACCTGAACTATTTGAATACATCCAGTATCTCTCCATTCCCCATATTTTATTTTCCATTCACTAAGTGTCTTATATAATCACCCATATTCCATGCATCTCCTGTTTGTTTAAAGGTTCATGTCTAAGATCATATCATTTTAATAAATAGTTCATATATCTATATATATGTTATAATCACAGATTGTGTCGTATGCTTTCTTTACGTAATGTCTGTCCAACCAAACAAGAACTTTCACGAAAGTAGCGAGATATGAGACTGATTATTAATTGATTATTAATTTAACATACCAGGATCGTAAGATTTTAACAGTTTCCCTCTCTGGACTGTAACTTAAAACAAGTTAAAACAACAGAAGGTGGTGCCCTAAATTCGAGGTTTAAGGTTTATTGAGACAGTGAGAACATCTTATAAATCCTTATATTTAATATATATATAAATGCCCAATAACGCTACAGTGGCCATTTGCCAGTTGGGCTGAGAAATTATATCGGTATAAAAGGCGACATGCATACAACTGGTGCAAGTAGGAGCTGGATGAGCGCAATAGAGGGGAGGGATGAGTTGTTATGATGAGGTAATGAATAGGTAAGTCTAACAACTTCGTTTGCCGCCATGATGATGGGACAGAAGAAGGCAATATCAGCAATGGGGCATTAAATTTTCAATTTCTTTATTAAGGGATAACCCCTTGAGATGAGGCATCTCGTTTTCGAGGGGGTCCCAAAAAACACCAAACATATACATTACACACACTCACACCAGAGCTCTTCATCACTACAGGTTGCAAAGCAGTCCAATCTCTCTACCCTAATAGATTTATGTAGGTAAAAAAAAACAGAAATTAGATTTGTAATACATTAAAAAAAGAGATAGTAAATAAAGGACACAGGAGAAAACCACAGTTGAAAATAAATTAAAGAAAAATAAAAAGTAAATAAGAGAAATAAGCATGTGTGTCATTGCATGGAATGTCCTAAATTTACATGGCTACATGTAAAAATGTACTAAAATGTATTCATGCCCACAGCACCCAACAGTCAGGACAACACCCTTGAGCAGACAACAGATCCAAACGATAGTTCCGGTACTTCAAGTGCAGCTGCTGATCCATCACCACAATCCATCCATAGTAAGTACGTTTATAGTAGCTGATAACCCACTCCCAACCATCCCAGAAATGCACACAGTCACACAGAGAAACAGCAAGCACAATGTTTGGAAATAGTCATCAGGGTATTATGCCGTGACATTAACCTGGCAGTCTGTGACATGTCTGTGAATATCATGCAGGTGAAATGTAATCTAGATTCACTGTCCTTTTAAACTTCGGATATGAATGATGTGTAACATTTCTGTGTATTTCATTCCTTTTTCACAGACACTCGTAAACGGAAGGGTAAAAAGACTCAAGTCATGGAGGCGGTGGAGAAGGGTCTGGACCGCATCCTCAGCCATGACTCATCAGCAGATTCAGAGCACTTGCGTTTGGAAAAGGAAAGACTGGAATGGGAGAAAGAGGTGGAAAGGAACCGATGGACATGGAAAGGCGTCGGCTGGAATTTGAAATGAGGCGGTTGGAGGCTGACGAGCGCCGTGCAAGGGAGATGCGAGAGTTCATGAGCAGATGATGCAGTATCGGCCAATGCCTGCCAGTCAAAGTGCGCAATTATATGGTCCCCCCTTTCCTAGCTACCTTGAGCATCTTCAGGGCCCCTCTGCCTTACGTGATCCCACATTCCCCTATTAAAATATTAGTAACAAGCATGTTCCATGTTATGACGTACCTGCACTTTGCTAAATGTTTGTAGTGTTGGAAAAGTAACATGTAACTACACAGAAGAGTACTTGGTGTACATTTGTTGTTTTAATTCATTTCAGTGATTGATAATTCAGTGATACATTTTTGGTTACAGTATTCTTCTTAACACAACACATTGAAAAGCCAAACTGAAGGAAATGTTTTTGTTGTTTTTTTTCTTGAATGTAAAGCATTCTGCTCCAAAATTATTGTATACAAACGCAGAAGACTTTTTTTGTTTGTTTACCTGAATGATAAGTATTACCAAAACGTATTGTACAGTATAAAAGAACAGAAGATTTATTCATTTTTGACCTTAATGTAAAGTACTGTTCACCAAAAGTTTTGCTCAGGATACTTATTTTACCTGAATGTAAAGTATAGTTTAAAAAAAGGATTGCACAACGAAACTTAAGCGTCATTTTCTATTTTATCACATTGTTTACCACTTACAGAAGACCAGTAAAAGAAGCTATATTTTTTGTTATTCAACAAACAATGACAGACAATTTCTGTGTGAGAGCCCTATTGGGTTGGATGTTTTTGTATTTGTATCATTACTTTATGGCAGCTGGTTGATAAAGGTTTCTAACACCCGCCGGATGTCTCCTCCATTGTTTCCGATGTTCCTGGGATTGGGTTGTCCTTGTGGCTGTTGAAGCATTTCTGTGTATGGTGGTGGGTTAAGTAGGTTGTGCCTCTCACAGAAGTTGTGTAGGGCAATGCATGCTGTGACTATGTACTTGAGGTTGCTGGTTTTGGAGTCATTCCTCTTCATTATACACCTCCATCTCCCCTTCAGACGACCAAATGTATGTTCGACATGTATGCGTGCCCAACTCAGATGCTCATTGAAGCACCACTGAGATCCTGTTGCTGTGCCCTCTGGGTAGGGTTTCATCACGGTGCCGGACAGGCTATAAGCAGAGTCGGCCACAATTACCACAGGGATCTCAACATCATTCACCACTGTCTTCACATTGGGGAAAAATGTGCCATTTTCCAGCTTGTTGTAGAGGTGGGACAATTCAAATACAAAAGAGTCGTGGCATTTGCCTGGCCAGCCATCATCATAGTCCAGGAACTTGTAGTCAGAGTCCACAAGGCCTTGGAGGACCACACTATACTAACCCTTGCGGTTATGGTAGTCTGTGCGGTAGGCGGATGGTGCAATCACGGGTATGTGTGTGCCATCTAGGGCGCCTCCACACATAGGGAACCCTGACTTTCTTTCAAAGCCGTCAATGATGGCCTGCATTTCTCCCTCATTTCTTGGCCTGGTGATGTATTTTTTTTTTAATTTTGCACAGTGCCTTGCACACCTCCCAAAATATATCACACGCTGTGCTAGTACCCACTCCAAGTAAGTTGGCCACATCATGGAATTCCACATTGCTTGCCAACTTGTACAGTGTGAGACCAACTCTTTTATCTAGGGGAACAGGCCTTTTCATTGTAGTGATGTGAGGCTGGATGATGGGGGACAGGTGAGCACAGAGTTGTTGAAATGAATTTCTAGGCATCCTGAAATGCAGGTACCAGCCATCATCATTGAAATGCTGCACTGTTGTGTCCCAGAAACAAGTGTCTCTGGGAATTACAGCAGCCGTCGGAGAGGCAGGGCATAAAGCTTCAGCTGAAGTAAAAAAAAATAAAAAAAAATAGAAAAGGTTATTATTATCCTTTGGGAAATAGCCGGTTATATTGTCCATCATCAGGACCGTCATAATAGTTACTGGGCACATAGGCTACATCACCTAAAACAAGTAGAAGCTTCATGCCTCTGGTGGTTGATCTCTTGCGCCTCTTCATTTTTCGACGTATGGGTTTGGAATACGTCATCGGTAGGCCTACATGCGTGCTTGCAAGCAGCGCTTCATCCAGAACCTCCATGTTTGCAAACAGACACACCTAATTGTTTCTCTCTTTAAAAGGATGTGACAACATATTCCGTACTTATTGCCGAAGGTCGCATTCGCACGGGATTAGTATTACCTATGGTAGATACTCCGGACCGTTTCACAGGAGGTAGAATTCTCGGCAAAGTTTACCGACATACTCCGCTATCTTTACTGACATGGAGCGTTCGGACGGGACTAGATTTCCCGGTTATTATTACTTTACCCCAGGTCCCCCCATTAAACTAGTCCCGTCCGAATAGGGCTTTAGTCTCCATGTGAGAGTGTGTCAAAAAGAAACAAATATTATTACGCACAGCATTGAAATAATTCCTATTCTTATACATGTTCCAGCCACCTTACATATATATATATATATATATATATATATATATATATATATATATATATATATATATATATATATATATATATATATATATATATATATATATATATATATATATATATATATATATATATATATATATATATATCCAGTGTTTAAATTGGCTTTTGTAAAGTGGGGGAGCCCTTCACTCGCAGTGGTCAATGTCACGAAACATTTCTACTATGTGAATACACTGCTACTAACACGCCGTTAATTCACATTATGTGTTCTTTATTAGTTACTTATCTCATATGCACATATCACAACAATAACATAACTTTAAAGGTGCACCGTGTAATAATTTTAGCAGTTTCATTCCAGAATTCATGCTGCCCTTTCACAATTTTTACCTTTTTCACAAATACTTACCACCACCACCATCAGATTCTAAGTATTTATTATGACTGGGAAAATTGCACTTTTCATACATGAAAAAAATTAATCTTCTCCATGTCTACCATTTTGAATTTCTAGTAATAGACATTTTAGCAGCTGGGCCTGCACTTACTCCTTTGCTGCTCCTGACAGTGGTACTGTTAAATGCATACAATATGATGGTTACCAATTCTAAACACAGGTTTTAGGAATTTATAATCCAATGTATTAAATATGGCTGTTTTTTTTTTTGTTGTTGCCAAAATGACCTCAACATACCCACTGAAAAAGTCCCTCAGTGTCCGCTTCATTGTCAGAGTTACAGTGTCTGAACAGAAAAATCAAGTTAAATACCAATGTATGTGGGGGTGATCCACTATGCACTGGCTCACAAACTTGAATGTAGTTAAAATCAACATGAGCTACAGTACAGAATGAAAAAGAATTGAGTTACCTAAACACATTGTGGCACTGAATCCATCTGATGTTATTAACAAGCGAAGCAAAAAAAAGTCTTTCAAAAGCCTACCCTACCAACACTGCCATTTACCCCTTTACCATGTGTGCTGAAGTAGGCTACCACTCATCCTTTCCAGTAGAATAACTCATTTGTAACGAATAACAAAGTTTAGCGACCTCATAACTTTGGCCAAACTCATAGGATTGGGAGTCGAGCACGCTATCCAGGCTGCAAGAGACAAGTTTGCTAGTTTCCATACGCAAAGCTACGTTGCAGCAGGCATTCGTTCAATCAGTCAGCCAACTCTTTTTTTTAAACATTCTGATGTGATATTTAACTAGCACGAAGATACAGCACAGACAGCTACCAACTGCAAACTCGTTTCACTCAGAATGAAATCTCGGACGAGCATGTTGCACTGCCTGCCTGGCTGGATTGAATAATGCTAACTCTGATGTCATGGCTCTGCGCATGTGCACAGTGCTGTAATTCACCTAAACTTGCTTTTATTTTCAGCATAATTATTGACAAACCTGCCTGACAATTGTAATATTTTTTAGAAGACTTGAAAAATGAATTTAATCACATTAAAAAAAATATATTATTTTTTTAAATATGAACACTGGAGCAGGTGGAGCGGAGCTCCGTTTGCCGGTCCGTCCGAAGTGAGGAGACGGAGCTGTGCTCCGCCCCAATTTAAACCCTGACCATATCTGTATATATATGTGTGTGTATAGGCTTCTGATCCACTCAGTATAATCACTGAGGCTGCTTGCACCCCTCTCTATTCCTGCCAGACCCCCAAGGACAGAGGTTCCACTGCTACTTCTCCTGCATTAGGGGGAACAAAAAACCTTTGCTAACCTCTGCTTAATTTGCTGTCACAACAAGTGGTCTGATCCTTCATGTTTCTCTCTTGCAGCACACAAATTCTGCAAGGACCCCCTTCTCAGCTGACCAAGCCAAGATGAGTGTAAAGATGAAAATCCAAGGAGAGATGACCCAGAGTTATCTTGAGCGCTCAGTCACACAACACCAAAAGATGTGACCAGAATCCTTCTTTTAGAGAGCACAAGGGATTTACATCAAAGTCTGGACCTTGAGTGGATACAGGATCATTTCCAGATCTTTTCTTCTGAACTGGACTGAACATTTCCAAGGACTGTGGCAAATATGAACACTAGGAATTAGTATTAGCATTAGTGCCACATGGCTAAGCATAGGGCATCCTTTGTTCTGAAAGTGCATTGTATTGACCTGTGTTTTCTACGGTTTTATGGTGATAATGTTTAGAAAGTAAGGTTAATTTGAGTTGAGTTGATGTTCACATGGTGGCAAACATGCTTGCACAGACAAAGACACCAGAGATCTCCAGGTAACACATGGGCTACACATCCCCATTGTTGTATGTTCTCTGGTAAACACATGACTTTTCACTTCCATGAGCACATGGAAACAGCCACCAACTTGTGCCCTCACCACCACAGCTGTCATTTTGTCTCTTCTCCAATACACACGTCCACAAACACAAGGTCATGCACACACATGAACAATTCCAGTCTAGTTTTCGTCCCCACCACAGCATAGAAAGTGCTCTCTTAAAAATAACCAACGACCTCCTCGTTGCTGCTGACTCCGGTTTACTGAGTATCCTCCTTGATCTGACTGCTGCCTTTGACACAGTTTCTCACAATTCTCCTCAATAGACTGTCTTCCGTTGGCATTACCCACACCCCACTTGAGTAGTTTAGCTCTAATATCTCAGGCCGCAATGAGTTAATCCAATTCAAGTCCTTCAGATCTTAACCCTCTCCTGTTACATCAGGTGTATATAAATGTGTGTGTTTGTCACAGAGACTACAGCTGCAAAGAGCTGCTTGGCCATCCAAGATGGCTACAAGATAAACAACACAAGGAGCAGAAAGGGGCTGTACTCGCCAACACTAACAGTAGGTTGGAGGCCAAGATCAAGGCAACACAGGAAGGGGGACGTTAGCCAGCTATCACCGCCTCGGAAAGGTACAATGAAGAGGCATATCTCTAAAAAATAAAACTATACATACCTGAGGCACTAGAGACAGCCAAACAACAGCTCTGGTTACCCGCCTGAGAGGGCACACTGGAGAAACTGAAGCCAGTAGAGTGAATAGGATGATCTCCACTGAACCATCCAAAGTGTACGCTCACTGGCAGGGTAATAAGATGAGTATAGACCCACCCGTGGCTGAGACTAAACTATGGAGGAGCTAGTGGATCTGAGAGCTGATCGCAGTAATCTGGACTGGATAGTGTAGTGGTAAGATTGCCACCTTTCATGTAGGTGACCTGGGTTCAAAGCCCCTGCATGAAAGGTACCACTTCCAGTAGGGGTCCTTAGGCAAGACCCCCTTACCCTACCTGCCTACCTGGAAGTCGCTTTGGATAAAAGCGTCTGCCAAATGCATAAACATAAACATCTCCCAGAACAGGAACCAGTGACCATCACAGTGGCAGACATCCAAGAAAGAGTTTCAAGTATGAAGTTAGACTGGACCAGGCCCTGACATGACACACTTACTGGCTAAAGAGACTAACAGGACTCACTGAATGCCTAGCAGCACAAATGAACAAGCTGCTAATAGATGGGTCCCACCCAGACTGGTTAACCCAGTGGTTCTCAAACTTTTTTGGTCATTCCCCACTTTGAACAAGTGGGGATTTCCAAGCCCCACCTGCCCCTGTCGCCCCAACAAAAATATTGACAAATTACATTTCAACTTTATTGAATATAACATCATATATAACAATATAACATCAAATAACACAAAGTTCAAAAAGAGAAAATAAAAGTGTTTCATTTGCAATCTGTGCAAAAAACAAAAACAACTAAAATGTATCCCTGCATTAGTGGCTGCAATGAGCCTGTTTTGCACAACTTCTCAAAATGTGGTTGCAGGTTTGAAACTGCCACTCTAAAGTCATGCTCAATGTTGAGCTGAGATCTGTGTTTTGTTTTCAGAGATGCCACAGCTGAAAAGCATGTGGTTGCATTGCGGGATTCTGTATGTAACTTTGTATGAGGCCGTTTGTGCTTGACTGTTAACCGACGCAGCCTTTACCAGGCGGTGCTCCTGCTGTCGATTTTCTTTTAAAGAAATCCAGCGGCTTGTTAACGTGACAGGGGTGTGTTATAGTGATGGGATACTCGAGTTTGTATGAGTCACTCACTAAAATGAATCGGGTTTTCGAGTCACTTGAATCAATCACCCAGAGTGTGCGCCACGGAATGTACAAACAAGTTCCAAACCACGTCCCAAATCATTGTGAATAAGGCTAAAAATCAAGAAGTCTCCAAGGCGAAACATTTATTTTTCTTTCTTTCACTCTAAATAAATTCAAATAACCCAAACAGCCAATAAATTAACATTCAGTGCGAAACAGTGCAAAATTATGATAAAATGTATGAAACTGTGCACAAATAGAACATTTAAATACCGTATTTTCCGCACTATAGAGCGCACTGGATTATAAAGCGCACTGTCAATGAATGGTCTATTTTCGATCTTTTTTCATATATAAAGCGCACCGGGCTATAAGGCGCATTAAGCGAAACAAAACAGTGCCGTTGCTGTTACCTGGCAGTTCAGTGATGATTCGAAAACGAAACTTATAAAATCGGCTCGGCGCATGCGCAAAACCACAAAGTAGCAATTCTCGACAAGTAGCACAAATCGGCTGAACAACGGCCTTCGTGAAAGCTCGGACCACAGTTGAGACTGATACCTTAGCCCAGGCATCCACTATCCATTGGCAGATAGTAGCGAAAGTCGCCCGGCGCTGTCTCCCCCCCTTGGTGAATGTGTGTTCGCCTTCTGTCATCCACTGCTCCCACGCAGCTCGCAGTTTAACTTTGAACGCCCTGTTGACACTGATATTCATGTCCCGTGCTAACGCTGTTGCCTTCAGTCAAATAGAGACTGTAGAGACGCTTCTACCCGCTGCTCTCTGTTCAATAACCCACTGTTCAATTTTGTTATTATTATGGTGAATCACAATATATATTACTCCGCTACGCTCATGACTACTGTAGCCGTAATGCTGCGGTGCGGCTTTGTAGTTTACCAAAGTCTTACTAAAACATTTTGACAGAGTGCCGTGTACCACACAAAATCGCTTCGGGGTCCGTAAGCTAACAAGAATAAATCCATATATAAAGCGCTCCGGGTTATAAGGCGCACTTTTGTTTTTTGAGAAAATTATAGGCTTTTAAGTGCGCCTTATAGTGCGGAAAATACGATAACCTAAACAATAGTGCAAAAATAATAATATTTTAACATTCAACAGTGCACCATTAGAATAAAATAATTATGTATAGAATGAATGAACTCCCGCTTTCTTCAAAATAAAGCCGGGAGGGAGAGGGAGCGAGTGAGCTGTGAGCTGCCTGTGAACTGTGAGTCGGGTATAAATCTCTTTTTTTCAATAACTCCCAAGCCTTGTGACCTAGTGACTCCAAACCAATGCAGAATAGTTCTCCTATGTAGTAGCCGACCAACCGCACACACCTTTTTTAAAGCCAATTGTATACACATTCTATTTTATAGAGACCATTCCCTATAGGAAATAATGGCTTTTCCTAAAAAAAAAAACCCATATAAAATAGAATGTGCATACAATTGGCTTTAAAAAAGGTGTGTGTGGTTGGTACTACATAGGAGAACTATTCTGCATTGGTTTGGAGTCACTGGGTCGCATGGCTTGGGAGGTATTGAAAAAAAAAGACACCTTATTTCCTGATTGTGAATATCTGTCGAATATCCAATATCAAACCAACTTCACCACGGTGTGTGCAGCGACCACTTCGTCAGAGGTATGTTAGCTAACTGCTAACTTTGTTTTTGTGGCTGTGTTTATATCGCATTGGGGTGTTGTTAAATACTCACTTACTTAGTAATGATTATTAAGTTTCCGGTAGTCTAATATGGGCTTCATTGTGACTTTTTAGGCGTCCCTAGCGCTTTGGTAATTGGGTGACGTTGAGTCGGTAGACTGGGCTCCGACGGTCAAGCTCGGTTACGAAACCACTAAGCCGAAATCCGAGGCATCTCTTCAACGAGACCAAAGGATGAAGCTCAAGGAGGACCAACAAACACGGTCGGCATGTGCAGTGGCTATGTTGGATGTCATACAGACAGCTGAGAGCCCGGGTATGAGCCCAGATCTGATGCAGACAGCCGAGCATCCAGCTCGGCTGTCTGCATCCAGGTCGGCAAATCCTTATATTCTCCAGAAAATTCACTCATCTTCATGAGGTATGGGTCCCGCCCAACATATTTACTCACTAATTGTTTGTATCGTATTCTAGAAACTGGCTCTAAATCTCTACAATACGGACTCTCTGGAACGGTTTCCTCCATAGACGTAGTCGCCATATTTACTTCCTGACAACCATCTGAAAACCGCGCCCCCTTACGACCACGTGACTGAAACCTAGCTATTGCAGTTAGAATAACAGTTGTGTGGCATGTCTCCTCTTTACAGTTAGCTAACAGTAGCAGCGGTGAGTCAGTGAACGAGTTAATGGAGACAATGACTCGTAACTCCCGAGTCAGTAAAAAGAATCTCGAGTTTTGAACGATTGACTTACGAATTGCACATGCCTTATTTTGGATATTTTATTTTATTTATTTAGCTTAGATGTCATTAGTGTTTGTATAAATGTTTCTTTATGTATGTATAAATGTCTCTTTTTAGCTGCAGCCTTGGTAGGAGAGTAACGTAATTTCAATCCTTGTATGTCCGGTACATATGCAGAATTGACAATAAACTTGAATTGAATTGAATCACTAGTGTGTTATCTCCAGGTGTCTCCTTAATTTGTTCGGCCTCATGCTGTCTGCTGCTAACGGCTTCAGACACAGAGCACACATCGGTCTCTCCTCTGCACCGACCATTGCAACCGTGAATCCTCGACCAAGATAGCTTTCATCATATTTTCTTTTCGGTTGGGTTTTTTGGCTGACTTGGCCCCTCTGGCTTGTGTGTTTGTGATGGTGCTGGCTCCTTTTTGGTCCGAGTCACAAATTGATCCATGTTGCTTACGGTTACGCTACCTGCTACCTTGTTGTCCAGCTGCAATTAACAACCCAACGTCAATCATTGTTTTTGCACTTTAGTTCCAGGTTACGTTTTTCTCCCGGTCTCCCAATGCTCTCTCATAATTTTAGCTATTCATTATTACTTTGTTTGTGTGTGGGTGTTTTGTTTAGTGAATTATCTTTGTCAATAAAGAAAAGCATTTAAGATAGGCATAAAGGGGCGGTCGGTGGCGTAGTGGGTTGAGCAGCCGCCCCATTAACAGAGGCTACAGTCCTCACTGCAGCTGGCCCCGGTTCGAGTCCCGCACCGGACAGCCCCTTGCTGCATGTCTTCCCTCTCTCCCTGCCCCCTGCTTCCTGTCTCTCTCCAACTGTCCTATCCATTAATGGCATAAAAAGCCCAAATATATATATATATAAAAAAAAGATAGGCATAAAATTCAAAATTTCCTCCCGTTTGTCGCGCCTCACTTGCCATGTCTCCGTTCCCCACCAGTGGGGCGCACCCCACACTTTGAGAAGCACTGGGTTAAACTAAGGTTGGGAAGTCCTGATCAGGAAAGATCCCCAGAAGGGGATACAAATAAATATGTGCACCATCTGGATTCACAACAAGAAAGTCTACGACTCCCCTCAACCATATGACAAAGAGTGGCTAGGGATACCTGTTGGGGTTTCTTGTTGAAACATCTCTTGTACAGGATGAAAGCTCAGCCAAGTCAAAGGTTACAGCATTACAAAGCTAAAGAGAAGATCCACAAGCAGTTTTTTCAGTAACAACTTAAAAAAAAACCTTTTCATTTTACTTTAAATCATCGTTCAAAAGAACGTCTAAACCCAGAAAAGTTAAACTAAACAAAATGCCAATACAATCCCACCCCTCTCTACTCTACCCTAATGGTTGCCCCAAACAGGTGATCAATCAGGCTATTCCCTTCAGCTTGAGAGTGTAGCTGTCCACATGTGTGCACTCCATGAAAACATGCCTCCCTGAAATAAACCTCAAAGAGAGATGTGAGTGTACTTCCAAAACAATATAACAAAACTCAAAATTCCTACATGAATGACATATCCCAATGTATGGCTTTTCACCTCAGTGAGGGGGATGCAGCACAAGACCCTCACAACACCAGTTCTTAATCAGCCACCTCCTCTACATGGACCACATCAAGCTACATGCCAGGACTGAGCGAGACATGAGCCGCTTTCAGACAGAGCAGTTCTAAGAACACGCAGCAGTTCTAAGAACGGTCCTCCTCGAATTCCGCTCTGATAACTGTCCTTCCCCAGATGAACTGTTTCAGTCTGCATTCCCACATGAGTCGGACCTGATAGGGACTGATGCGGCGCAGCCGTCTGTGACAGCGACGTGTTACTTTAGCGCCACATTCAACAACAAAACAGAACAAAACAAAACCCGGTAAAAGTAAGGAGAGAAGAAAAACACCACCAAGAAGCTAACATGGAGAGCGGGGAGGCCACCGTGTTCATGGTCTGCATGATGGTGATATTAATCATGGACGATCACATGGGGCGTCTAACATGGAGGCTGGAAGAGCTCACAGAGAGAGTCAGGAGACGAAGGATGGAGCGCAGGCCATACTTCTTGGTTTCATGAAGGAAGGAGAGCAGAGCGCCGCAGACAACGGAGACCACGTGGAGGTTTAACTTATTAAACACGCCAAGGTTGTGTCCGTGTCATATGAGGAAACATTTCAGCCTGACAACATGACAAGGGGCGGAGCTACCAACCACCAAACACCTCCGTCAGATGTGTTATATAGAACCCAGAACAGACCCAGCTGAGGAGAAGGAGCTGAAATGGTTCCAGGAACTGAGGGAGATGGTCCCGAGTTCCTGTATGTGCGAATGATGGCGAAAACGGCCCCGTTCCTGAAAGGTTACAGGAACTGCAAAAGGTTCCTACAGTCCGAATGCACCTATTGACTCACTGATAAACCTGTTATGTTATCACTGAGGTAGATAAGATCCACAAAGAACTGGGGTGAACTGCAAGGTAAAGGTCAGGGATTTTATCTCCAAGTGAATGAGCATGGAAGTTGTGGTTGGTGGAAAAGGGACATGGTTCGTGAGGCAGGTTGAGACCTACTCTTAAACATGAACATCATTTTCTCTCTGTAATTAATACCAGCTCATGTTTACAGGCCTATTCTGTGTTTCTTTTCTCTAGTGCTGTAAAATGAGATGTATTGATGACAGATTGGTGTCAAGCTCAACCTGCTTCACAGTAGAAGGTTTTTGGTGTGACTCATGGCCCTTGCACCAGTTTGCCACCTATATTTCTTTACATTTTACACTTCTGTGTTCTTGCAATTCATTTGTTGCATTTACAATGCATGTGAAAGCTCACTGGCCACTTCAATTTTGTGTTGGAACAAGTGATCTTTCCAACACCACCGTTAAAGTCATCTTCAGCCAAGAAAAAGGCAAAGGAATCCTCTCAAATTGTATTTTCTGTTCTAAAAATGTTGCTCTAACCTGGACAGTGTTCTCATTTCAAACTAAATTTTAGAATTGTTAATGTCACTGCAAAAACTTCAAGCATTTTCCTCCTATTTCACTTTGATATTAGTAAGTCTTAGGGGCTAAGTCATCATTCTCAGGAATACACATCGGTCTGGTCCAGTCTGTTGTTGTGGGGACCACAGTAGCTCCAGATATTTTTAACCATTAAAGATGGTGTTGAGCTACACACATTTGTCTGGTTGCATAGCAGTGGCGGGCAGTGCTTTGGGTCACTGGGCCTTCAGTGCGGGTTTACCATCCATTCAGAGTTGCTATTTAAATCTGTCTTGAGTGCCCACATGGATCCGGATCTCACAAACTGTGCTGTATGCAAACAAACACAGAGAGACAGCTGTTAGAAGACTTTCTTCTGGAGGTTTCCTTCAGATTAATTTTTTTAAAGGCAAACTTTCACTAAAAAACGGTTTTACTCGCTCCTTCTGAAAAAGGGAGGGTCACCCCTATTTACATACACATACTACGCTTCCAAGTGGTGCGTCACCTCCACAGGCTGTGTTCTCGAATTTACATAAACAATGCAGAGCCAGGAGCGAATCAGAAAGAGCCCTATACAATTTACGTCACTCTGAAAAAAGGCGTTGCCAACTTGGGATTATGCCCGCCCATGGGAAACCCGCCCCCCTCGGACGGAATGGATAATTAGAAGTAGTAGTGAAGACACACACGACTTTCTTTCCATGCAGAGTTGAGAAGCTAATCAGCTAACTGTTTATTAGCATGGCGGAACATACTCGTTCGTGTGCGATCTGTGGCAATAAAGCATCGTCGATGCATATGTTGCCCAAGAATGAGGATGATAGGAAGAGATGGCTGGAGTTCATCAACGGAACATCACAACTAGCGAAGTATAACAAGACGCTAGTGTTGTGTTCCACACATTTCCTGGACAGCGACTTCACAAACTTGGGCGAGTACAGCAGCGGTTTTGCTACAAAGCTGTTTCTACGACCTGGGTCTATACTATCACGAAGAACAAGCACCAGCCCACAGGCGGTAAGTCGTTGATTGTTAACTTTTGTATCCAAGTTTTTGTTACAAACACAGCATGTTATTTCATTCCGTGGCAGCCTGTGTTATGGGTACAGATGGCTATTACAGCCACAGTGACTGGTGTGTATGTTTACACCAGTCTGCTAGTTGTTTTACAAAGCTAGGTTAAGAAAAACAAAAAAAACGAGAATGTTTTGTGCAACTGAGCCTTTTTTGAGCAACTGCACCCCGATAACTCCATGCACTAGTCTATTAGGCTAATGGCCTATTCAAATACAACAATTAGGTTTATTTTTCGTCTTATTGTTATTCGCTTTGTCTTTGCAAGTGTTGCTTGCTCTCTCTAACATGTCTTACTAACTTACTTCGAATGTTTACCCCCTCCTTTCGTTTATGGTTTGATTTAACAAAATAGTGGCAAAGCTTTGGTTAGTGTGGGCATTTGGGCTACTCGGGTGATTGGCTTTAGTCTGCTGTACACCGACAGAACATTAACTGATGCACTTTAGAAGGCCAATGCTTTCAACATGGCCGCATAGCACTACCGCCTCAGAGACTGACGTGGTGGTTTTCATCTCAAGGATGGTCATTTCCAAATAACCCACGTGTACCCTTTCTAAACCTGTGTTTGAACTGTTCCAAAACGACCACTACAGCTCATCTAGGTGTTGTTATTGCCGTTTACACTCTACATTGTTATTCCTATTCATGTGTAGGCCCTACTTGTTTTCTTTCTGTCTTCCAGAGCACATCCCAGGCGCTATTGACACCACCCATGAGCCATGTTGCCACTCAGACAGACCCACCTCGACGTTCAACTCGAACCACACAGGTTTCCATGGGTACATTAGGTCCTCACATGAGAAGCAAAGGCACTGCATGAAAAGTGTTTTTTTCGTCCCTGTAAACGCCCGAAAATCTCCCTAATTTTCGGCAGTTAACGACAATTTACAACCTGCGAACGTGGCGTTTGTCGGTGCCACAAATTGTCGGAAACGTACCATGACGTACGAGCTCACGGCTCTAATTAGCATATGAATGCAGAAACCGCGCACCTGGCCTGGCCTGGCTTGAATGTCCTTACTCAGGATTGGATGAAACCACTACTTTTCAAACAAGTAAAATCACTCTTGATTGGTTGGCAGAGCTACCAGTAGGCAGGCTCAAATGTAAACCCCAATAATAAATTATATTTATTATTATAATATATATATTTATTATATTATTATTATATATTTATTATTTAATTTATATGCTATTATGCTGTATATCATTGTTCTCTTATGTAGGCTACTACACTGGTATTACCATCAAGGACATGATTGAATTTATTGAGGCAAGGAACATTTACCAGAAACACGTTTATGCAAAGAAAGAGCTTTATTTAAAAAAAAAAAACACACACACACACACACACACACACACAGGAGATCTGCCCACACAACATGTATGGGTAGCTGACAGAGTCAAAAAAGAGTACCCAAAATCCTGGCTACAACTGTGTGAACTGCCGCTCTGCAGCCTCGGAGCAGTAGGCGGCGTTCTGTGCGAGGGCTGGCCGTGTTGCAGACGCCTATGGTGGGTCGCTCTGTACTTCGGAGTCCCTTCCAATCGCGACTGCAACGTAGTACAGAATTCGGAGAGGTCCTGGCTACGGAAGGAGGGAGAACGAACTATCCATCCAGACACCCCGCCAACAGTGCCGTCTTCCTCGTCGGACATCAGGTCTACTGTAGCGGACTTCCAGAGTTCCTCCTCTGCTGCTACCACACTCTGTCTCGCTTCCAACAGCTGTAAAAAAACAAATCAATAAAGGCAATCAGCACTGTGCTATGCACTGCGTATGGACACAACACATCTATCAATGCATCTGAAAAATAGTCAACAAAAAAGTCTTACCCTCTTTCTTCTCGACCTACTCCGAGCTGAAATCTTCGCAGCTTCCGCCTGCTCTGCAAGTCCTGGCTGGTTATATCGGAAACTCCGGCGTATGCTTTCATAGTACGTCTTACAGGCCGCTGGAAAACAATTAAATGAGAGTGGAATTAATAAAAATCAAACGTAAGTCACAGTAACATCAAGCAAGGAAGGAGAACCAGTAAAAAAAAAAAAAAAGTTACTTACAGACAATTTCGTCATTATCAGCATCGCGTAAATCTGGACAAAAAAGAGGTGACGGCCTCGTTTTGAGGAGAGTTTAGCCTGTGAAAACAAATTATACAGGTAAGATCGGTATCTATTAACGTGTCCATTTCCTTATACAGAAGAATGAAAGCATATTATTTAAATCTTACCCTTGCTCAGCGCCTAGTATTGGTCTCCGAGTTGTGAAGTCGGCGTACGGCTTCCTGTAAAAGACAAAAAATACACTTTAATAAAGAAACTTACACTGCTTCTGTTGTTCTTTTACAAGGCTACTAAGCTACTTTTAGCTTGGGCTACCAACAAAGGCGTGTTTTTATAGTACGTTTAGCTTAGCTAGCAGTCATCAAACATATTCTTACCGCAATCTTAGGATTGTGCACCCGTCTTCTTTTCTTGGAGTTAGCCTCTGGACAGCAACCTGAAGTTAACGGCACTGAACTGCTCGTTCATGCCAGTAGCAACCCGACTCAACCGACGAGACAGTCCGCTGATGGCAACCAACAGTTTCTTGTGGTCGGTCTGTGGACTGGCTGGAAGTTGGTCGCGTTCAACCAGAGGAGTTGAGGCGAGAGAGCTAAATGCGAGACGCCGTCCAGCCATTGTAGCAAAAATCCTTACTAGCGTGTAGACAAGGCAGAAAAACCACAGGAACTGGGGATCAAGGTCTGAGAGCTAGCTAGGTACGATAATGTTTGTGTATATGCTAGTCGTGCAAGTAGCCGTGGCCATGACCTCTCACGTGATGAGGAGTAGAAAACTCGTCGGGCTCCTCCAATCACATGCGAGGTTATTGTTATACGGAAGGACTCGCGAGACAAGCTCGCCCTGGCTCGCGTCTATGATATAAAAAAGGTGTGCCTGTGAAACTCTTGTTTGTTGAAAGATGGAAGTCCCAAGACGGAAGGAAAGACCTCGGCGCTTCTGTGAACATTGCAACTATGAACTCTCTCATTCACAGTATTATGACCACAGAAGGCGCTATTTCAAAAATCCAAAAGCATTCATTAATATTGTGGATGTTAATACATCCACTGTGCATTTAAGTAAGACCAAAGAAAAGGTCACTGTAGTCATGCCACTATGCACAGTGGTTGAGCTCTAGGATATTGCATCTTGCTTGTGCCTGTGAGGTGTCCACGACCATGGCAACCTGACAGGGACAACAAGAAAGCAGACATTCCCAGCTGCACTCCCCCTCCAGGCAATTGCATTCCCACCCATAGCGTCTTATTCTTATGTCTAGCCTTAATTCTATTCTTACTGTTCTGTATTTTTCATTCTTTTTTATGTTATTGTTGAGTGTTGTACTTTGAGAGCAAAGATTAACCAGAGTCAAATTCCTTGTTTGTTTACGCCAACCTGGCCAAAAAAGCTAATTCTGATTCTGATTTTGTATATCTTTTTTTACATAACATTTGCCATTGCTAATGACATACACAGTAGTTAATCTAGCATACTTTCATTAAATAAATCAATTCAAGCTAAAATGTGAGAGTCTATAATTAGGCTATACTTAGCCTGATCTATTTGTACCAGAGATTTTACCTTTTAGAAAAATCTCACCTGGGTTAAAACTCCCCCTGCAACCCTGATTTGCATTTGTATAGCCTCCCGTAGAATTAGGAGCAGGGGGGTCATAGGGGGATGACTGCCAAGCCAGGCCCACGTCAATTTCCGGCAAATTCACGGCAGTTTTCTGCATTGCCTGCAAATTGCCGTAAACAGCCGTAAACCTGAAATTTCACGACAATCTACAGTGCCGCATACTGACGAAAATCCCACTTTTTATGCAGTGAGGTTTGTAGTTTATACATTACATTTCTTTTGTGCCAGTTACTGGATATTTCATTTCTTGTGAGACAGATCATTATGTAGTGAAGCAAAATGCTATTCCAGAATTTGTGGCCACTTGTACTTGCTATGCTTACTGCCTCTCCTTTCTGTATGTTATGTCATTGCATTATGTGAAATTGTGTAGTGTCTACTGACAGTAACACACATTTTATTGACTTTAGGTTTCCAATTTGATTGTGTCAGAGACACAAAAATGTATGAAAGTAGAAGAGTAGGCACTTCTGATGCACCATGGGGCCCTCAGTCCTCCACACCCATCAGGCCCATTCACCATCGGCCATCTAAAAGACCTCGGTTGGAGAAGGAGGAGGAGGCTACCGCCGACCCATCCACATCCGTCGCCAACATCACTGACACCCTCTCAATACCTGATCCTCTTGACTCCACATATGACCCTGCACAGTCGAGGACCACGCTAACAGAATCATCACAGCTTTCGTATGTGCTTCGGCATGTTATCTCATCAGATATTAATACTCACATTTGTTTTGATCGATTTATTGTCAAACTAATCTTGTCTCTCTCTCTCTCTCTCTCTCTCTCTCTCTCTCTCTCTCTCTCTATATATATATATATATATATATATGTATATATCTTTTGATTTGTCATTTTATCTGTAATAGTGACAACTCATCATCTCCAACTGGACACACGGATAAAAAATACATTGTTTTTGAGAAGAACCTCATGGAACTCTTCCAGCACTGTCCAGGCTGTACTAGGTCGCCAGCCATTCATTAAGAGCTCACCAGTAGGCAACATCCAACTGTCAGCAGCCATATATTACAGCGGATCATCATTTTATCAAGTACCAAAGATAAAGCATACTATTCATTTCAACACCATGTCTTATAGAATATTTGTAACGGTTCTGGTCTAGTTGTTGCTGAATAGCTTATTCTTAATTAACTGATTGCTTTTGAAGTGCAACAATGGTTATTCAATACATCTTGTGATGCAAGATCTTGGACACATCATCAGTGATAGTACCTGGGGTCACAGGGGGTTTCGGGTCTTTCAACTTCAGACCCCCTCACCCAGGCGACCCGACCGGGAGTGATCAGTTCCCGGCCTGTGTCCAAGAAGCGCTCTTCCACGCCTTGTCCCTCTGAATCCACAGCCATCGTGACGCTTTCTCAGCGGCCTCTAAATAAACCTTCTAAATGATTGACAAAACTTCTACAACCTCTACTGATAAAGACATGTTTCTGTGGTAGGGGTAATAGCAGTCTACACCAGTAAAATGGGCAACAGGAGCATAGATGGCAACCAACACTAGCTGCTACAGTCTTGTATTACTTTTTCATGTACATTTTTGTTTGTAGATGTTTC
Source organism: Odontesthes bonariensis (assembly GCF_027942865.1). Classification (NCBI taxonomy): domain Eukaryota; kingdom Metazoa; phylum Chordata; class Actinopteri; order Atheriniformes; family Atherinopsidae; genus Odontesthes; species Odontesthes bonariensis. The sequence goes on from NC_134510.1 coordinate 1,073,992, forward strand.
AAGCCATGCGCCTCCAAAACATCAGTTACTCAGCATTCCGGAGGCATGCAAATCGTTTCCTTGAGCCGGCAGTGATTCACTCATGGCACCAGCTTCAAGACACTGAAATGGAGTCTCTGAGGCACAAAAGTCAAGCTTGGTGGGGACATGAGAGCAGATTCACCTGGTTAGAGTTCTATCCATCTGTCTATCTACTTGTATCTGCACACATGTTGTATAACTGTTGCAAAACGAACAACAGATGCTAAGTTAGACCGAAATGTGTGATATAATTCTAATACCAACACTGTTGTATTTGTATTTGAAGGACACTCGGCCAAGTATGGAACTTACAGTCTGATGAATCTGGAGAACAACACCATCATCGACCTTCAACTAGTACAGGTTAGTGGGCACACGTATATAGAATGACTGCCATTTTTACTCAATGCACTGCTCATCCTCTCCTTTACTTTCACTCTCACTAACAATTGTTTCTCTACAGCTCAACACAAAGGTTATATTTCTTGCCCTGGAAGTAGTTTAAAGTCAATATATACTTCCTTTCTATGTTTTCACAGAGCAATGAAGTCGGTGGGAGCCACAATATGGAGAAAGAGGGACTCACGAGAAGCCTGCAGCTGTTGGAGTCGAAGGATGTGACTGTGGACTACATTGTCACCGACCGTCACCCCCAGATCCAGAAGTTCCTCAGAGACCGCAAGATAACACACTATTATGATGTGTGGCATTTGGAGAAAGATTACAAAGTGCATTCCAATTCCGCATAGCATTCCCATATGCATGATCATGACCAATGTGAAATCAGCTAATCCCTTTTGTGACTCTCAGGTCTGTCCAAGAAGGTGGGAAAAGTGGCTAAAGAGAAGGACTGCGAGGTGGTGAAAAAGTGGCAGCGAGGGATCGGCAACCACGTGTGCAACATCCTCCTCCTCTGGGCCAGAGAAGGTTGCAAAGTGGAAATCTGTGATGAACCACATGCAAAACAAGCACGTCCACGACAACCCTATCTTCCCAAAATGCCTACACCCTGACCGCACCATCAGAGACCGCAAGAAGTGGTTTATTTACATACACTATCTGGCAGTGCTTCACTATAATGAAAATTTAGGGCGCACCCAGGCAAGAACTACCGAAGGAACCCTGAGGTACAGCATCCACTACCCCAAGGCCAAAAAGGGAGGATATACTGTGAAGCCAGTGAAGACAAAACCAACATACCGTAAGAAATTTCACAATTATTTTAATCGTTTTACTGAAAACAGTTAAATTTGTTACAAAATAAGTTTTAAAAAGGATATACATATTTACACTGAACAATATTTCCCAGGTTACGTGAACAAGATGATGAGTCTGGTGTTCGAGGAGGTCATCCCAAACCCCAAGCCGTACTTGGAGGAGCTGGAAAAGATTCCTGTTCCGGATTCCCTGTCCTCAGCATTCCACCACCCTCCACTGGCCGAAGCTGTCGGATCCTACCGAACTCGCTTCAGTCAAGGGCAGCCCTGAAGCCAACATACTGGCCCTCTGTGTCTGGAAACTCCTGTCTGATGCGCCGGACCACACATGACGGGATGACGACTCTGACTTTTCTCCCCAACCAGCCCCAGCAACAACTGACGAAGCATCTGTTGGCCAGATGCCTGCATCGCCTGGGAGAGAAAGTTTATATTGTATATAGTATGTATGTCAATGTGTCCATTTTCATTATTTTATTCTATGTAACATGTGTAAATAAATTGGTCTTTATCTTACAGGAGACACCAGTGTTGTAATTTTCTTTCATAAAACACTGTGCACAGACGAACACTATTTTCTGTTTGGAACAATGGATAACGATACAAAAAATAGTCAACAATGTGTGGTGTGTGATGATTTGTGTATTTGGGAATAGAAAGGAAAGCTTTTATTGCCACTTAAACAGTACAGTGAGTATAGTACAACTACAGCAGGCCGTGCACAGAGACACTTTTTTTTTTAACTTTGAAAGTTTATAATACCTTTGGTATCCTCTGACTCGCAGGCTTCCATGGTGTGTTCGGTAGACATTATGGGCAGTCTGGAGTGCATATATGTTCAGGCACACTGGTTCGAGTCCCGGGTGTTGGCTCATGCAGACAACTGGGGTGCTGGTGTCCGTCAGTCTTGTCATTACCAGAATAGTTGGACATGAATGTGTAAACATCATTAACAACAACAAAGGCTACCTCGCAGCACACATAAGCGTCAGTCTATCATGCATATTGTAAACATGTAACCCCTGTCAGCAAGCTTTGAGCCACAGATGCGATAGTCTACATACCTGGGGAATCTCCCGGCAGCAAACATTCTCTTCTTCCGTGGACATTTTTTCACAGTTCCTGCAAGTGCACCTAACAAACATTACTCGTATTAGACCATTTATATCTCATATTGGATATACTATTACCGAATGATCATTCTGTGTTGGTAAGTGAACTGTTATCTGATATTCAATGTGTAGATTGGCATGCTAGTTTAGCTGAGGAATTTAGCAGGAAGATGAGCCTTTCTGGCAAAGTAGGCTAATAAAATCAACAAACTGAAAGATTGCAAAGACTAACAGCATAAAGTTAGCCTGGGCGAAAGCCGACTGTTGACTCTGTCAAATAGTCTGGGAAAACCCAAGAGGAATCCGTTTCCATGGAGGGCGGGACCTTACCCAGCAACTTAAATTCATTGGAGTAACAGAGTTCCCTTAACCAATCATAATGTTTAGAAATGACGTTGGTTATGCGCCGAGGTTCATGCTTACTCTCGCGAGGCTCTAGCTCGCGAATCACGCTTCCCACATCCGCTTTCATTATACCGGTACCATTTGATAAATCAAACTTTTCCCAAAGCCAGTTGGAAGGAGAGCTACGACATCCTTGCCACTAACAAAATTGACGAGGCATTCTCCTCTTGCTCTCGTTTTAATTGTGTAATGCTCTCCAGAGTTGAGACAACTTCATGGATAGCTTCTAGCGTTCTTCCGTCGCCATGTTTATTTCCGCTGCGGTTGAACTACAATTATATGGACTACAATGGACTCCGCGCGTGAGTTCTGCGTCACCACTCGCAACTGTTTGCTGATTGGCAAAACACTGAGCGAACCGAGGTAGGGGGATTTGGCCAGACTATGTGCGGAGCCAAAATCTTTGGGCGGAAGTATGTAGGATGGCGTTGCCAGGCTAGCATAAAGTATCAGCCCTCAGTCAAAACATTTGTCTATTATTATTTAAAAAGCAGCAATTGTTAAAACGCTAAGCATAACGATAGACAAGAAACTTTTGAGGTGCAAATATTACCAGTCAGAAACGCTCATTGATAAACGAAGAGCAATCGGTTGTTCCTCCTCGACTTCCCCTTCGTCCTCTGATTCAGGGTCATAGATGTACGGCTGTATTTCTGAAGACATGTTGAAAGGTTTTTTTTCCTCCAAAAGTTTTCAAAACAAGCGGCGAAACTCGAGTAGCGTAGTTTTAGCTAGCTATCAGCTGATTGCTGCTCTGGGATACCACAGAGCGGGGAGGAGGGGGGTTCATTCATTCATGGGAGGGAGCCAATCAGAGACGCCTCATTATCGCGTCACGGATATGCATGAGAAGGACCGGAAAACCCTGTCGTTTCTCATCAAGCCATTCTTCCTGCCCACAAAAACAGCTTGAAACAAAGCAACCATTACGTTTTTTTAAACAGAACCGACGCCTAATGCATTCAATAACAATGGTGAACACAGCAGTATTAATGAAATGACGATGGAAGTTGGCCTTTAACACATTCAGTGGCAGGATGTTTATTCATCAATTAGCCTACTAATAATGAATTATGAGAGGCATTTCACGTATTGAGAGCGACTACCATTGTTATTGTTATTATTATCACATATGTCAGTAGTTCAGAATATTTAATCATTTATATTTATAATTTAATATTTATTTATGTAAATGAAACACATCATTCTCACAAGAGTTCCTGATTATTTATTTCTAGACAAAATCCATCCTCCTTTCTTTACACAGGAAGACTTCAGTAACTGTCATACAACTGATCTCTGTGTTTTAGTTCCATCAGCAAGTCCTTTTCTGTGGCCATGGAGGCCAAGGCTGAGACTCGCCTCTGTCCTGTCCTATTCCTGGCATACGTTTTTATTCGCATGAGGGCAGAGAATGTCCACTGGACAGTGCGGTAGATACTCACGGCTAGACACGCCAATCTGTACAGCTGTGGCATGCTCTCACTCAGCTGTTTGCTGTGTAGGAGATCATTGGGACATTTCCCTTCAGAGTCTGTCATGGCATACATCCACAGTCAGTTCAGATGATCAAATAGAGCTCCATGGCTCTGTGTCAAGCTGGAAAAGACTGTTTGCAGGAATTTTTTCCAATATGTCTGAAACTACTGGTGGTTGAGGAGGGAGAGGAACATTAATTGTTCGTAATCTTTAAATCGATTCTGTATCTGGCACAGAAGGTTGTCCAGAACACCGTTGTGGAGTGGCTTGTAGTGTGTGCGCATGTCTCCGTGCGCTCGGAGGACCCGAGATGCGCTCAGTGGACAGGCAGATGTCATCATACCGGACCCTCTCTCGCTCAGTGGTGTCACAAAATTCCTTCACTCTTGACTCCAAACACCAAGTCGATCACTTGCAAATAGCAGGCATTCCCAGCAATATAATTAGCAATGCTCCTCAGAGGCGGTAAACCAGTGGTACCGCTCATAGACACTGGTTTGAAACCCTTTTCCCGACTGAGACAAGCTGGCTAGCGATGGGTTTGGCCGACCTCTCTGCACAATGTCCAGCTTTTCTTGAAAAGTTTGCATTGAAAAAGGAATTTTGATAAGTTTTGATACCAAATCAGTTTCTCCTTCTCCTTCATCCATTGTGGGCAAAAATGTATTAATGTTACTCAGATGCTTAGGAGGTGCTTTGCTAGCAAAACTTGTCTGTGATAGCTTTGCTCTGACCATCCAATCAGAGGACGGTAAACTTCTGACGTCATTGTGGTCCAGCTCCATTGCTATATAGTTTAACTGCGTTTGGCCAGCACTGATGATTCTCACGGAAGCCGGAAACAGCCATGGATCTTCTTTTTTATGCACTGTTATCTCTTAATAGCGACTTATCATTTCAAAGTTCAAAGTGAAAAAAAAAAAAAAAACCCGACTTATTATTTCATTATCTCGATATAACAAAGATCGTTTTTTCGTGATAATTAATTTCAACCTACATGAGCTTCCACGAATGGATTCCATAGCCACTGGCTGTAGCTGTAGCCTGCTGGTAAGTTACACTTTACGCTAGTTTGTTTACTTGACTTTACGCTAGTTTGTTTACTTTGCTTAGGGGCTACCGGCAGCGCTCGAAATTAACGGTGTCCCGACGTCCCGGGGACCATAAAAAATGACACAGGGACACAACATTATCATATCTGGGACAATCGCGGGACAATGGGAAAAAAACTTAAAAAAACAAACAAAAAAAACCCAAAAACCTTGAGTTATTATTATTAGTTACTTATTATAAGCCCCCTCTGTCCATTTTAATTGTTTAAAAAGCTGTAATCAGTACAGAGCAGCGCATTCTGTTCTAGAATCTTTGGCCCAAGTCTGCCCTCACTTGCTAGAGCTAGAACTAACGCTAGTACTAGGTCTACTACGTGCAAGACACAGTTTACAGAATCAAATCGTTCTCACACGCGTGACAAGAGCTGAAGACTGACAATGTTAAGGTGGTTAAAATGGGCCGTGCCCGAAGACGATAACCCCGACGGAACGTCCTTTGACACGGACAACGGACCTGAAGGTCCATCGTCTGTCAATGTGGTAAGTTATTTTCGATTATTACCTGCTAATTATTGTTCGTTTCTAAGTGCTAATGGTTGTGTACTACTGTGGGAAGGGCTGGGCTACTGGCAAGGCTAGCAACTAAACAAAGGTAATGAACCTGGTTAGACGCCTTATAAAATACAATCAGAACGATGTCAATGATATTGACAGAAGATGCCGTTCAAAGGTGTATTCCTTGGTGTCAGTGGGGACAAAGTACGAATACGCACTTTAAAAAACCATCTCCACACAGCAGCCCACATTGAGTGCGAACAAGCTCTTTTCGCCCAGACCCATCCTGAAAAGGCACCCTTGACAAGTTGTCTGAACAAAATGGACAAAGATGTGAAAGCAAAATTGATAAAACTGTTCAACATAGCGTATTATGTGGCCAAAGAAGAAGAACCCTTTGCTAAATTTTCCAAATTGGTAGACTTACAAATGAAGAACGGACTAAACCTTGGAAACACCTACAAAAATGATCATGCATGCCACACTTTCATCGACAGCATCGCAAACACACTTATCTTGTCTTTGAAGGAGAAGATAAGGAACGCAAGGTTTTTTTCACTCCTGACGGACGCCTCCACTGACCGGTCTGTGCAGGAGCAGGAGATCATCTACCTTACGTTTTTGGAAAATGGGCTGCCAGTCACCACCATGGTCAACATGGTGACACTGGCCCATGCCAACTGCCAGGGCATCCTCATTCTTGCGGGCCTTCAAGAGTTTGGGGTTTCAGAAGAGGATTTAAAAGAAAAGCTGATTGGGTTTGGATGTGACGGGGCCTCTGTGATGATAGGGCATAAAAATGGAGTGGCAGCCAAGCTGAAAGAGAAGTTTCCTGCGCTTGTGACCGTCTGGTGTGTGGCTCACCGTCTTGAGCTGGCTGCACTAGACAGCATGAAAATTCCAATCATCACAGAATTGAAGCAGATCATCAATGGTATATACAAACATTACCACACATCACCAAAAGCAAGCCGTGAACTGAATGCTGTGGCAGAAGCCCTGAATGTACAATTGGTCAAACCAGGGTCCATCGATGGCACCCGGTGGCTACCACACACACTTCATGCAATGTCAGCCCTCGTCAGAAACTACCCGGCCATCCTAGTCCATATGGAGAGTCACGCAAGTGACATGCATGACAGAGAAGCAAGTGACACTATGAAGGGACGGGCCAGCCACACCGTGAAGGCACTGAAGCAATACAAAAGCATCATTTTTCTTCACTTTCTGCTTGATATCCTGAAAGAACTTAAACACCTGAGCCTTCTCTTTCAAACTGAGGGACTGACGTTACAAATGGTGTCGGATGGATTGCAGAAGACCACCCTGGCTCTTGTAGCCATGCAGGTAAGAATACTAGGAGTTTTATGTGTCACATGCATAGAAATACTAACAGTACAATGTTTGATTACAAAGATACAATAGTTTATATACTCTGCAGACAGGATTTTGTATTCTACAATGTATTTGCATTAAATTTATTTCACAATTGGTTTAACATCTTTTTCTATGTTTTTCTTTGTTCTCTGTGATTTTCAGACAGTCCCAGGCCAACATTTACAGCAATTCCTGGATGAAGTGGGACCGTTTCCGGGAAACCTGTTCTCTGGTGTTCAGCTGACAAGGAAGCAAGAGGATGACAACGACTTCCTCAAAGTCAAAGGTCAGTTGATTCACAACGTCTGTGACTATGTCACGAAGAGATTCGGCTGCCTTGATGAAGGTGTCTTCAAAGCCGCTGCCACCATGTTTGACCTCAGCAATTGGCCAGAAGACATCACTGATTTGGTCACTTTTGGCCTGGCTGATCTTGAGATGGTAGTCAGTCACTTTCAGGAAATTCTTCAAGGATGTGAAGATTTTAGATCAATTGCAGAAGCCAAACAGGAGTGGCTTGACCTGAAAGTTCTCCTGCATCGCCACTTCAGACATCTGCAGCCTACGCTGGTCTGGCAGAGATTTCTACAAGGTGACATAGGAAGGCCTGACCAGTTTACCCACAGATCCTGTGGCAGAGATAGTGCTTGTGTTCCCTATGTCAACTTCCTGCTGTGAGGCTTCTCGTGCATGAAAAGAATAAAGTCTGATTGGAGGGGTTCACTCTGCAATTCAACACTCAAGTCTCTTCTCCATATATCCTTACATGGCCCAGAGGTAGTGGAGTATGATGCAGAGCCGGCAGTCCAAAAGTGGTGGCTGAGTGGCCTCAGGGCACGGCAACCCATGTTTAATGACTGACATTAAAAACTACACACACACACACACACACACACACACACACACACACACACGCGCGTCCTCACAGGTGCACACACATGAATGAAGTACTGTAAATAATATGAATGATATCTGTGTGACTAAAGGTTTCAATACTAATAATAATAAAAAAAATGTACATTACATTGTTTTGTTGCACTTTTATCCAAACTGACTTAACAGTTATTTACAGTTTCTGAAGCAGTGTTGGGTTAGGTGCCTTGCTGAAGGACATTTCATCCATGGATGGCATGACTGCTGGCTTTCTAAACATCTCTAAATGGGGTAACAACAGGTACATTTTCATAAAAAGGGATAACAGTAATGGTGAAAAATGATAAGTTGGCTTATACATGCCATCAAATATTGAAGGTACAAGTAGATGAAATGAACATGAAAGCAGCGTGTGCACAAGCTGTGATTGACAGGTAGGATTCCTCCACCCTAACGTGATTGGTTAAAAACAGCCGGGAGCGCTCGGTTTTTGCAAGCATGATTACAGGCTTCAGAGGGAGCTACAGATTTCGTTATTTTTCCTAAACAGCCTATTTAATATTCTACTTCCAGAATCCCATGACAGTTCAAGCTAATATGACTAAAAAAAAGTTGCCGACCGCAGCTTTAAACAGCACGCAATCATCAGACTTGAAAATTATCCCACGAAAAAAAAAGTCAGGTCATTTTTTTGTTTGTTTTTGTTCTTTTCATGAGATAACAGTGCATAATAAAAAAAATAATAATTCCATGGGCGTTCTACAATTTTGCAGCATTGATTGACTCTTTGTGAGACCTCAGACCTCATCTGTTCAGCTCAGTGTTATGGTTCAGACCTACTTTTAAACATTAACATAATCTTCTCTCCGTAATTAATACCAGCTCATGTTTACAGGCCTATTCTGTTTCTTTTCTCCCACACATTGCTAACAATCACGGTAGTACTGTGAGATGAGATGTATTGATGACAGATTACTATCAAGCTCAACCTGCTTCATCGTAGAAGGTTTTTAGTTTGATACTTTTGGATTTATGTTTCATGTCAAAGCTAATTGATCCACTTTTTGTATCAGAATGACAAGATGTATCAAGATGATGTTTATTCTGCTGTCAAATCTGGTGAGTGTACCATGGAGAATGGTCAGCACCTGTCCAACAGGCTTGGATATGATTCTGAAAAACATGAATACATTCATCAAAAAATGAGAGAGCTGGGACAGCTGTTAAAATGTTCAAGAAAAACAATCTCCTTGAAGACCATTGAAGATCACATCTTGCCTCAAAATTACATGTATGTTGTACAAGCAGTGAAAAACCTGGCAGACAATGACAATGAAAAAAAGATAACTTAGATATGCCACAGTTTGACAAAGATATCACAGCTTGTTAAAAGTCCTGCAACAATGCAGAACAACTACGTGCTTGTGCATTCTGAAAGGTATGAGTCCAGGGGGAATGAGCTCATGTCAGCTGCATCACTCAGAACAATTCAGGAGTCAAGGTAGCCTGGGAATTCCCATGCTGCTTTGTGCGCGATTTCATTCACACTGCAAAGGCAGCCTGGAAACCAACCGCCCTGATTTTTGCCTGAGTTAGGGAACCAATCATAGAATGGGGGGGCAGCAAGACAATGACGACGTCTATGCGCGACACTGAAGCTTGTAGTGTTAATCCAACATGGCAGCGGACACAACGTTACCGTTCGATGCAGCCTTAGAAAGTGTTTTAAGTAGCTTAGAACGCAAGTTTACTTTTAAAAAAGTATTTAAAGTATTAAAAAGAATTTCTGTCGCTCTACATACGTCATCTGGTATAAGTGATACAATTGGCTATGAATCGCGCGCAAAGCAGCATGGGAAGAACCAGACGCCATTTGATAAACATTCGTAGCGCCCAATAAACGGCTCTAGGCATTCGTAAACCATGCCTCAAATACGAGAAAATGCACAACTAGTTCCCAGACCACCATCTCATCGAGATGTGGACGCATCAGCCAGACTAGAGTCAAGGTGGAATAGGAGGGTTTCACTTGACGTCACTTCCGTATTTTCTAAGCGTGCGAACCTAAGTGGTGGGCAACTGGAGCTGGGTCCCATTGAAAACACTGTGTTTTGTCTGCCACTTTTTGCCCTAAATGCCTCAGTTTTGTGCCGTTTTTGGATGTAGCAATCGGTCTAACCGAGAGAAGGGAAAGGGTTACTATCGAGTACCTAAGGTAATCGCCCATAGAGGTGAGAAATGGAAAAAAAACTCACAGAACAACGACGCAAAAAGTGGATAGCTAACCTACGTTTACAGACTGGAGGGGCTGAATCTGCAAATGCTCGTGTCTGCGGTGACCACTTCGTCAAAGGTATGTGCGAAATCTAACTGTTTAGTAGTAGTGCAGTAAAGTATTATGTTGTTAAATGCCAATCAACAGTAATGTAATACGGGCTACGTTTGGGCTTTGTTTTGAAGGCTGCCCCAGCGCGTTGTTGGCTACTGAGTCAGTGGACTGGGCTCCTACGGTCAAGCTGGGTTACCAAAACACAGAGCTAAGACACCGCCATCGGTGTTTCATGCGATCTCTGAGAGTGGTTGATCTAAACAAAACAAATTTGTCACGTCGTCACAATCTTCACGTTTCAGTAGTATCCACGAAGTGCTTAAAGTGGAATTCACCCTTTAAACAACATCGTGCCCAATCACTATATTTGACCATAATATAATAGTGAATTGTGCTGCCACTGGGTATTATGTCTTCATATTAAATATAAAACCTTTTCATTTTTTAGAAATGGTGATTTGACGCGTCATGAAATCACCGGAAGAAAAAATAACAAACTACAACAATTCTAATTAGTTATAGTTCTACTTCATGCACGTAGTTCTAGCTGCTATAACAACCAAGTAATATCCTGGAACTTGGCGCCGCGTCATCAACTCGCCTCTCCTTTATTGACAGTACAGCTGAACAGCACCACACATCGACAAGTCGCCTATGCCTAATAATAGCAATAGTAATAGTAGGCCTATAGTAATAGTATAGTAACAGCAATGGACCACCACGTTGAAATGGAGGGGTACCTTTTTGAGCCCGAGTACACGGCTGAAGAGGTGAGGCAGAGGAGGGCTGAACGCGAAGCAGAAGCTACTAGCAGCACCTCACAGAGCGGTGCTAACATCGAGTCCTCGAGTAGTTCTACCCTTCCTCGAGTTGACAGCAACTGGTGGTGTTCGTGTCATCATTGCCAACCACAGCAAACCGAAGTGGAGTCACTATGTTGTCAGGAATAGGACCTTGCTGGGTTTCTGTTTGGAGGGGCTGAGATGGAAGCCAAGTCTGCGCTGTCCTGCCTGACCCAGCACAGGAGCTTTCATGCGCATGTAGACAGAGGGGTCCTGCAAACATTTTTCATAATGGATCGGATAAATTGGAGGAGGACGAGAGCAGCACAAGGTCCAAGAGGACAGCTGTCAAACCGTCAAGTAAGTCAATCGCTGTTTGTTGTGATAGTATTTTCCTTGCTGTTTGCTGTTAATATGTTTATGCTAACTATTGATGTTAGCCCCACTGAGATTCCCATTATGTATCTTAGTAGTAGAGAAACGTACATGTTGTGATACAGATCTGAGACAGGATTAGTGAATATAACGTGTTAAATTTGACGTGAAATATAGAACTGCTGGTAAATGTGATGGGACATATATTTTAATATAGTTGTTTTCTTCTGTTTAGCTTCGCCTTGTTGCCTACAGGGTAATCCTCGAATGGGTGCTGAGGGGCGAGCGGTTGGGGAGGCACAACCGGGCAGCACTACCCGCCTGCATCGTTGCGGCTGTGAGGCAGCTCTACCCTTCCCCTGATGGCCAGTACACTGGCTTCCTTGAGGTGAGGGAAGTTGCAGAAGGACTGGAGTAGCAAGCAGGATCCCTATGTTTACATGCGCCACTGTGCTGGGGCAGGCCCTCAACCCCTCACAGAAACCCAGCACAGTCCCATTCCTGACAACATAGTGACTGTACTTGTTTGTTGTTTGGCTATGATGACACAAGCACCACCAGTTGCTGTCAACCTAAGGATGTCTATGTTAGCTCTGCTCTGTGAGGTGCTGCTAGTAGCTTCTGTTTACAATAAATACATAAGTATACATACATACATTTAATTGGACTCTTGTTTTTGAACTCTTACCTGGTCAGACAAGCAGATAATTAACAAAACTATTTGCTGAAAACCTCAATCAACTGTTCTGTAGCCTAATTAATCTGTCTGCATACATTCAATGGATTAGTCAAAGTGTATTCAAAGTGTACTAGTCTATTCACCAACAAAGCATTGCAAATGATTGCATTTGTGTCTTACCCCATAGCACAATTAATATTATTAAAATCAAACACAAGCACACACCACACTCATATAGCCATAACAGAGTTCCATCCATCCATCCATAATCTTCCACTGGTCCGGGGATCGGGTCGCGGGGGCAGCAGCTTGAGCAAAGAGACCCAGACGTCCCTGTCCCCGGCCACTTCCTCCAGCTCTTCCGGGGGGACCCCGAGGCGTTCCCAGGCCAGCCGAGAAACATAGTCTCTCCAACGTGTCCTGGGTCTTCCCTGGGGTCTCCTCCCAGTGGGACGGGCCCGGAACACCTCACCGGGGAGGCGTCCAGGAGGCATTCTCACTAGATGCCCGAGCCACCTCATCTGACTCCTCTGGATGCGGAGGAGCAGCGGTTCTACTCCGAGCCCCTCCCGGATGACCGAGCTTCTCACCCTATCTCTAAGGGAGAGCCCAGACACCCTGCGGAGGAAACTCATTTCGGCCGCTTGTATTCGCAATCTCGTTCTTTCGGTCACTACCCACAGCTCGTGACCATAGGTGAGGGTAGGACCATAGATTGACCGCTAAATCGAGAGCTTTTCCTTCTGCTCAGCTCCTTCTTCACCACGACGGGCCGGTGCAGAGCCCGCATCACTGCAGACACCGCACCGATCCGCCTGTCAATCTCCTGCTCCATTCGCCCCTCACTCGTGAACAAGAACCCGAGATACTTGAACTCCTTGAGCACCAACAAGCCAAATCAAGATGCCTTCCAACTTGGAGCTGAAACAATCACTTGATAAGTTGATTTTGGAAGTAGCAGCTGTCAAAGAACAACAGACGATGATTTTGGAACTTGTGAAAAAAATGGAAGAGATGCAGGAGCAAATCAAAAGAAAGGATGAGAAAATTGCGTCTTTGGAAAGACGGACCGTGACTCTGGAAAACAGAGTCACGAACCTAGAATACTTGGAGCAATACAGTCGAATGAATGATGTTATCATAACTGGACTGAACATCAAACCAAGATCATACGCGAGGGCAGTGGAACCTAAGGCAATGGTGACGTGGCCTCCGAGGAGAAAAACGCCAGCTCCACGGAGCGACAGGTCGCTGCTTTCATGGAATCAAATGGAATTATATTGGATACTAACAAAATCGAGGCATGCCATATTTTGCCCAAGAAGAGAGTCGGCACCGACACACGGAGAGGAATAAGGCCTAAGGAAACAAGTGTGATCCTGAGATTTGTGAACAGGAAGCACAAGTTGGAGTTGTTGAAACAAGGAAAGAAATTAAAAGGAACAAACGTATACATGAATGACCATCTGACAAAACGGAATGCGGATATAGCCAAAAAGGCACGGGATTTAAGGAAGGAGAAGAAACTTCAGCAGACATGGACATGGAACTGTAAGGTGTTCATCAAACTTAACGGATCTCCGGAGGAGGCCGAGGTATTGGTGATCAAAAACATCGAGGAGTTGAGCGAGTACCTGTGATGAACTAAGGTAAACGCGACCACATTTCCTAACCATGACACTCACAGTTTCACGAGACTTAACAGACAAAACTCTTGACACAATTCAGCTGATTACAGAATATGACCGTGTACAAATGGAAATATCAAAATACACTGAACACCATTCATATGACTTGGAACATAATATAGACCCGGACAATAATTTTCTTCTCGAGGTTAATGAAAACTGTTCTTACTACACTAACGAACAATTTAATCATAACATTACCAACGAGGGCAACATATCAATAATTCATTTCAACAGCAGAAGCCTAAATAAAAACTTTAAGGACATAAAGGATTATTTGCATACATTTTCGCAACCTTTCAACATCATTGCAATATCTGAAACCTGGATGAATAGTGGGGATGTGGAGGACTTTGAAATGGATGGTTATGAACTTGTATATGTAAACAGGAAAAACAAGGCTGGTGGAGGAGTAGCAATCTATGTGGACAATGGCCTGAAATTTAAAGTCTTAGATGATATGACAACTGTGGTTGACAATTTATTTGAATGTTTGACTATTGAAGTTTGTATGGAAAGAGGTAGAAATATTATCATAAGTTGTATATATAGAGCACCAGGAATAAGGATTGATGTGTTTACAGAATATGTTGAAAGCATGCTTGTAAGCAAGAGTAATAAGACTATTTTCATTTGCGGGGACTTTAATATTGATTTGTTAAATCCTAACAAAGTTAAAGCTATAGATGATTTCATTGATACAATGTACAGCATGAGCCTATTCCCAAAGATTACTAGGCCCAGCCGAGTTACAACACACTCAGCTACTCTAATGGATAATATTTTTACTAATGATATGGAAAATCAAACTGTGAGTGGGCTATTGATAAGTGACATTACAGACCATCTGCCAGTTTTTCTGTTAATAAAAGGAAGATACAAGAAGAACATTTTAAATAGACCAAAACAATATAGAAGAATGCGATCTGAGAAATCCATTAATTTATTTAAAGAGGATTTGTTAAAACAGACCTGGGAAGTAATATATGAAAATGATGATGTTAACAGTGCTTATGAAATCTTCATTAAGATATTTGGTAATGTATATGATAAATATTGTCCAGTTAAAGAATGGAAAAGTGTAAGAAAGCATGAAAACAATGATCCTTGGATTACAAAGGGAATTGTAAATGCGTGTAAAAAGAAAAACAGTCTTTACAAAGAATTTCTTAGAGTAAGAACAAAAGAAGCAGAAAATAAATATAAGAAATATAAGAATAAACTAACTCATATTATAAGGGCAAATAAAAAGGACTACTACAAGAAAGTACTTAATGAGAATAAAAATAATGTGAAAGGAATATGGAATACGCTAAATAATATCTTAAGAAAAGGAAGCTCATCAAGAAATTATCCCCAGCATTTTATTTATGATGGCAAGGAGAATTACAATACACAAGATTTTGTCAATGGTTTTAATGACTTTTTTGTTAATGTGGGCCCTGATCTTGCAAGAGAAGTCCCAGATCCAGGGGAAAGGGGGAAAAATATGGAAGGACTACTGAAGAGTAATCCTAATTCAATGTTTATAAGTGATGTACAAGAAAGTGAAATATTGGATATAGTTAACAACTGCAAGAGGAAGTTATCCACTGATTTCAATGATATTGATATGACATTGGTGAAAAAGGTTATTTCAGCCATATCTAAACCACTAACCTACATCTGTAACTTATCATTTCAGACAGGTGTTTTTCCAGATGAAATGAAAATCGCTAAAGTTATACCTTTGTTTAAGACTGGGAGCAAACATTACTTCACAAATTACAGGGCTGTTTCTTTATTGCCACAATTCTCAAAAATACTAGAAAAGGTTTTTAATAAAAGGCTGGATGCATTCCTCGACAAATATCAGTTACTTTCTGAAAGTCAATATGGGTTTCGATCAAACAGATCAACAACAATGGCACTGACAGAAACAATTGAAGAAATCACTAAATCTATCGACAATAAGCAATTTGCAATAGGAATATTCATTGATTTAAAAAAAGCATTTGATACAATAAATCACCAATTACTAATCAGTAAATTGGAAAAGTATGGTATCAGGGGAGTGGTTCTAGATTGGGTTAAAAGCTGGAGGCGTCAATTTGTCAAACTGGGGGACTGTTGTTCATCGTACTTAGATATTGTGTGTGGGGTCCCACAAGGTTCGGTGTTGGGGCCGAAATTGTTTATTTTGTACATTAATGATATATGCAAAGTGTCTAAGTTATTGAAATTGGTTCTTTTTGCTGATGATACAAACATTTTTAGTTCAGGAGATAATTTAAAGAAGTTACAGGATGATGTTATGACTGAAATTAGTAAATTGAAAGTTTGGTTTGATTATAATAAATTATCCTTAAACTTAGCAAAAACAAAATTGATGTTGTTTGGAAACTGTAAACGGGACACAGAGGCATGTATTTCAATTGAAGGGGTGAACATTGAGAGAGTTTTTGAAATAAAATTTCTTGGAGTCATAATTGATGATAAAATAAGTTGGAAACCACAAATCAAATACCTACAAAGCAAGATATCAAGGAGTATTTCAGTAATAAATAAAGCCAAAATGTTTTTAGATTTTGATTCACTCTATATTCTGTACTGTTCTTTAGTTCTGCCTTATTTAATGTACTGTGTGGAAGTATGGGGCAATAATTACAAAAGTTCATTTAATTCTATAGTTGTTCTTCAAAAATGAGCAATTCATGTTATTGATAAGGTAAGATATGTGGACCATACTCATTCACTTTTTTTGTAGTCAAAGATCTTAAAATTTGTTGATATGGTAAAATATCAAACAATGCAATTTATGTACAAGGCAAAAAATAATAAGCTACCTGGTAACATTCAACAATTGTTTAGTCTGGAAGATGTACATTATAATTTAAGAAGGACATTTAATTTCAAAAGAACCAGGAATAGAACGACAATGAGAGGTTTCAGTTTATCAATATGTGGAGTAAGGATGTGGAATGCTCTGAAGGTGGAGTTAAAAAAATGTCAAAGTATGTATCAATTCAAGAAAATGTATAAACAGACCATTTTTCAGAGATACATGAGTGAAAACATGCTGTGATTTTATTTTTGTTTTTCCCTCTATCTCTCTTTCTTTTTGTATTATTTGGATATGCATGTATAACATTTATGGTATAGTTTTGATTTTACATGGAGGTGCGTACAAGTAATATGTGTTATATTTTGAATGTGTAGGGGTGGGATTCAATAAGCTATGCTTCTTCCCACTCCTTTTCAGGTGTGTTAAGTGGGATTTTGCTTATATGATTTTGTTCTGTTGACTTGGAGGTTGTTGATCTCCCTAGAACATCTGAAATAAAAAAATCAAATCAAAAATCAAAAACTCCTCCCCGTGAGCTGTCACCCTCCCCGTGAGCTGTCACCCTCCCCGTGAGCTGTCACCTTACCGTGGTGGGGGGGTTTGCGTGCCCCAATGAGTCTGGGAGCTATGTTGTCTGGGGCTTTAAGCCCCTGGTAGGGTCACCCATGGCAAACAGATCCTAGATGAGGGACCAGACAAAGAACAGCTCACAAAACCCCTATGATGAACACTATGTTTGGACACCGTGTTCCCTTGCCCGGACGCGGGTCACCGGGGCCCCCCCCTGGAGCCAGGCCCAGGGGTGGGGCCCGCCGGCGAGCGCCTGGTGGCCGGGTCTGTGCCCGTGGGGCTCGGTCGGGCACAGCCCGAAGAAAGGACACGGATCCCCCTTCCGACAGGCTCACCACCCGTGGGAGGGGCCATGGGGGTCAGGTGCAGTGCGAGCTGGGCGGCAGCCGAAGGCGGGGACCTTGGCGGTCTGATCCTCGGCTACTGAAGCTGACTCTTGGGACGTGGAACGTCACCTCTCTGCTGGGGAAGGAGCCTGAGCTGGTGCGCGAGGCTGAGCGGTTCCGGCTAGATATAGTCGGACTCACCTCCTGACTGTTGTTTGTGCTTATGCACCGAACGGCAGTTCAGAGTACCCACCCTTTTTGGAGTCCTTGGAGGAGGCACTGGAGAGTGCTCCTCCGGGAGACTCCCTCGTCCTGCTGGGAGACTTCAATGCTCACGTGGGCAATGACAGTGAGACCTGGAGGGGCGTGATTGGGAGGAACGGCCCCCCCGATCTGAATCAGAGTGGTGTTTTGTCGTTGGACTTCTGTGCTCGTCACGGACTGTCCATAACGAACACCATGTTCAGGCATAAGGGTGTCCATATGTGCACTTGGCACCAGGACACTCTAGGCCGCAGCTCGATGATCGACTTTGTGGTCGTATCATCGGACTTGCGGCCGTATGTCCTGGACACTCGGGTGAAGAGAGGGGCGGAGCTGTCAACTGATCACCACCTGGTGGTGAGTTGGCTCCGCTGGTGGGGGAGGAAGCCGGTCAGACCTGGCAGGCCCAAACGTATTGTGAGGGTCTGTTGGGAACGGCTGGCGGAATCCCCTGTAAGGAGGAGTTTCAACTCCCACCTCCGGCAGAGCTTCAACCATGTCCCGGGGGAGGTGGGGGACATTGAGCCCGAATGGGCCATGTTCCGTGCCTCCATTGTTGAGGCGGCAGACCGGAGCTGTGGCCGTAAGGTGGTCGGTGCCTGTCGTGGCGGCAATCCCCGAACCCGCTGGTGGACACCAGTGGTGAGGGAAGCCGTCAAGCTGAAGAAGGAGTCCTATCGGGCCTTTTTGGCCAGTGGGACTCTGGAAGCAGCTGATGGATACCGACAGGCCAAGCGGAACGCGGCCTCGGCGGTTGCTGAGGCAAAAACTCGGGCTTGGGAGGAGTTCGGGGAGACCATGGAGAACGACTTCCAGACGGCCTCGAGGAGATTCTGGTCCGCCATCCGGCGGCTCGGGGGGGGAAGCGGTGCACCGTCAACACCGTGTATGGTGAGGGCGGGGCTCTGCTGACTTCTACTAGGGACGTCGTGAGTCGGTGGGGGGAATACTTCGAGGGCCTCCTCAATCCTACCGACACGCCTTCCGATGAGGAGGCAGAGTTGGGGAGCTCGGACGTGGGACCTCCCATTTCTGGGGCTGAGGTCGCCGAGGTGGTCAAAAAACTCCTCGGTGGCAAGGCCCCGGGGGTGGATGAGGTCCGTCCTGAGTTCCTCAAGGCTCTGGATGTTGTGGGGCTGTCTTGGTTGACACGCCTCTGCAGCATCGCGTGGACATCGGGGGCAGTGCCTCTGGACTGGCAGATTGGGGTGGTGGTCCCCCTCTTTAAAAAGGGGGACCGGAGGGTGTGTTCCAACTATAGGGGGATCACACTCCTCAGCCTCCCTGGTAAGGTCTTTTCGGGGGTACTGGAGAGGAGGATCCGACGGATAGTCGAATCTCGGATTCAGGAGGTGCAGTGTGGTTTTCGTCCTGGCCGTGGAACAGTGGACCAGCTCTATACCCTCCGCAGGATCCTGGAGGGTGCATGGGAGTTCGCCCAACCGGTCTACATGTGTTTTGTGGACTTGGAGAAGGCGTTCGACCGTGTCCCTCGGGGACTCTTGTGGGGGGTGCTCCGGGAGTATGGAGTGCCGGACTCCTTGATACAGGCTGTTCGGTCCCTGTATGACCGGTGTCAGAGTTTGGTCCGCATTGCCGGCAGTAAGTCGGACATGTTTCCTGTGAGGGTTGGACTCCGTCAGGGCTGCCCTTTGTCACCGATTCTGTTCATAATTTTTATGGACAGAATTTCTAGGCGCAGCCAGGGCGTTGAGGGGGTCCGGTTTGGCGACCTCAGAATCGGGTCTCTGCTTTTTGCGGACGATTTGGTTCTGCTGGCGTCCTCAGGCCGTGACCTTCAGCTCTCACTGGAGCGGTTTGCAGCCGAGTGTGAAGCGGCTGGGATGAGAATCAGCACCTCCAAATCCGAGACCATGGTCCTCGGCCGGAAAAGGGTGGAATGCCCTCTCCGGGTCGGGAATGAGATCCTTCCCCAAGTGGAGGAGTTCATAACAGAGTTTATTTTCCAAAACGACTCTTGTGTTTCCGGACAGCATCGTCTTTGGCTGGTCTGGGAAGTCTTCCGATATTGCTTGGCAGGTCAGGGTTGATGAGAGAAGAAGACTGGTCATTGTAGATAATAGATTGATCACTTCGCCTCTCCAACACCAGCTGGATCAGCCTCAACCTGAAATTTGCTGTGTGGTTGTACCTCTGTCTTGTTACCCACTCTTTTGAGCGCTTACTCCACTCCTGTATGATTACAGGATTTCCTGTAACATACGAAGGAATCTTTTATCAGTTACAGTCATTTTAACATAATTATGCAATGTCTTACACAAACACTAAAAGGTATAACTGACCCTCTGAGTCAAGCTTTGGTTTTTTGTTCAGGTTCTCGTTATGGTGGAAGATTGCCAAGTTGGTCCGTTGCGTCATACTTTGGTAGCCAAAGCACTGCCTCTTTGGAGCATATTTCAAGAGGGCACTGTGGAACACTTCCAAGGCACCTGGTTTAAGATAATGCAATTAATAAGATATATCGCCATGTCCAGGATTTTTTTTAAAGGGTATAGGTTTTCAGTCATCTTTCGGTAAGCCACTGACCTGTGTGTTTGAAGCGTCCCATGTGGTCCAGATCCTTCTGAAAGGTCTTATGATGGACAACTGCAGCAAGCTCTTTGAACGCTTCGCTGTCCTTGTTAATCCACATTTTCTTCTCCCGGGCTTCCTCAGTGAGAGGTGGATGAAGACAGCTGTGTGGTGTCCCTCCCTCAGTCCATGTGTGCTGATCGGATACGTGCCTCAGAATGGAATTCCATGTTGACCTCAGTTTCTTATAAGAATAAATGTAATGCAACATAACGTTTTAAATACCAAACACCACATTAAGTTTACTCTTGGCTCAGTATAATGAGTACAGACAACATGAAGGTGGTTTACATACCGTCACATTTCCTTCTGCCTTGCCACTTACGAACCATAGATGGTTCCGGACTGAGCGAATCCACGGTTTTAGTGCTCCACATCCTCTCTTCTTTGATTTTACAATTAATTTGTTTTGGATATCTGGATGAAAAACAATGTCACACAAGCCCCATTAATTAAGGTGAAAACAAACGGCCACTGTGTACTTGTTTAAAAGGTTAAGTACCCACACATACACTCTGTAATTAAATTGTTGTTTCCTGTACTGAACATGTCTAATGTGTGTTGAAGAATGTTGACACTGACAGCTATGTTGACATACAGTGCATATCAGAGTTGTATAAAATAGAAGTACTCTTACAGATGTAATTATAACACCAGTGGTATGCCATTACATGGTTTCAATTTTTTAATATCACACTACTAGGGTTGTAATTACATTCGTAAAAGTACTTTTACTTCTACTTTATATGACTCTGGTACATATCAAGGGCTTCCTGGCAGTTTATACTCACTTTTTGCAGCATGCCAAATGTCAAATTGATGTTCAACCTCTTGATACTCCTCACGCATTATTTTTTTTACGCTTGTTGAGCGATCAGTTGTTAACACCTCCACTTGCAGTCCACTGTCCAGCAGATGGTCGAGTCCCCGCCTGAGGGCAACCGTCTCCATAGCCCCCGAACTTGTTGTCTCTGTCACCTAAATAAGGGCAGAGTAACAGGAAAAAATTACAAAGGTTGAAAGTGTTCCTTGCAGTTTGCAGTGTACTTATTATTATTGTTACAATATTGTTATTATTAGTGACATATTATGCGTTTGTGCCATACCTGGACCAACTCAGAGTGGATTATTTCTCTGCCAGGGTCAGCCATGAAGGTGTACGTTGTAAATTTCGCATTGAAACCAGGGCTGTCTGAGCGGCCATCAGAACAAAGATGAACCGGTATCCCATCCTCTTGATCCATGTACATCTTTGCCATCAGTGCAGTTTGTTGCTGCTGATATTCAGCCTCTATGGCTGGATGTAGATATGAATTTTGGATGGCATAAAATGTTTTGCTGCTGAAGATTTGTAAATTAATCAATTTGGCCCACTCTTCTAAATTGGTGTACGTGCTTCCTGTAAATAGCACTGCCGCAGCCATTAGCAGGTTATACTGCGGCATCCCACGTTCTGATGGGCAAGATGCCCAGGTTCCACCACAACCCTTGGCACACTCCCACTTAACCCTCATCTGGGACCCAAGATAGGACACTGCCCTTTCCTCTATGGGGGAACCACATGTTTGGCAGAATCTGAAAAGCTCTAGTATCCTTGACTCTGCCACGACTGCTTTTTTTTCCTGCCAGCTCATCTGTTCAGTCTCATCTTCATCTTCACTGGTGGTGGAGGAACTACAGTCTGTATCTGTGTCAGGCCTGTAGGTGGACTGTGTCTGTTCCAATGTCTCAATGCTGGAAAAGCTGGTGTCCAATGTGGTGTCTTCAAGGAGGAGTGCTGGGTTCCTCTGCTGTAGCAAAAAAGACAAAAGCAATCACTATACTGAATCTACAGCACACATATTGTTGTAGTTCATTTTCCAACTTGAGAAAGTATATATGTGCCCTCAGTTAATGATTTGTTTATTTCAAAAAGGGTTGGTGTTAAAATCTATGAAAATGTGTCCTGAAGTACTATGGATGATTTATATAACGGTTATGTCACTTTGATGACACAAGAGGGCGCAAGAACACATACAAATGATGGCAGTATGGATGTACATAATGTATTTTGACACACTGGACTATCCGTAGTCGGATATTTGTGTGTGCAATTCGCATTGATGCGTGTATAGTCCAACTGTTGTGGTTGTGGAGGATGACAATGGTTCATTTTTGCCTCAAATAAATAAGCCAAAAATGGCTACAAGATCGCGTGGGAGCATAATGAATTCACATTTTGACTTGCCGTAGGCTACTCGTCCATCGAACACAGGCAATATCATCTCGCCATCAAAATGACCAAAGTTTCATCCCCATCTTTCTCCTAAGTGCACCGTGATGACTGTGCGCAACTCTACGGTAAAACTCAACTTTAATAATGTATTCTTGAATTTACTTTGTTGTAATCCTACTTTGCTACACGGTGCGGTGTGCTGGTTTGGTTAGCACTACATGGGAAGTGTATACGCCAGCCGCTCTGCTCACCCTATTCTCCATTCATAGAAGTTGAGAGGGGCCGGCGTATAGTCAGGCTAGGGAGGCGTTGCTCCTTCAAAATGTGTTTATAGTCAAAGCAAAACATACAACAACAAGCGATGCGTTTTAGATAATATACCTGAGTACGCGGTGCTTTCGGGGTGGAGGTGATTGGCTCCTGGCGTTCCTCCATAGCCATGGCAATACTGGGTAACGCACCTGGTTTCAGTTTCCTGGACTGCGAACCGGCACTACCCAACAGCTGAGCTGAAAAGCAGTCATCGTAGTCTTCCTGGCTGAAGTGTTCACTGAATATACGGATCTTGGCGTGGTCCGTGTTAGCTGGCAGATTTATAGCTGTAAGCCACTGGGTGCAGAGTTGAGGGTCCCGGGGTAAACAGTGGAAGCGTACTCCCGGTGGTCTGGACTTATTGTCCTTACACCCACAAATCACACAGGATCTCGTCATCTCTCTCTCTGTCACACACACACACACACACACACTATCTGTCTCACGCTATCACTGTCTAGCCTACCTCTCTCTCTCTCTCTCTCTCTCTCTCACACACACACACACACACACACAGGCCTATCTGTCTCACGCTATCACTATATCTATCTATCTATCTAGCCTATCTATCACTATATCTATCTATCTATCTATCTATCTATCTATCTATCTATCTATCTATCTACCTATCTATCTATCTATCTCGCTGTCTATCTATCTATCTATCTCGTTGTCTCTATCGCTGTCTCTATCTCTCTATCGCTGTCTCTATCTCTCTATCGCTGTCTCTCCGCTCTGCAAGTTGCTTCGGCTTGTCGCGTTGGTATGGCAACGGCCTAGTTACACGCAATGCATTCTGGTTAGTTGAGCCAATCAATACAGTAGTGAAAATTACGGCTCAAGACGCAATTGTATACAATTTTACAAAATAACGCAAAATCTTTTTTTTTTTTTAAAGTAAAATACCAAGTAAGAGTACATTATCCATGTTAATAGTGCACGATGGCTAAAGGTGAATTCCACTTTAAGTGCTAACAGGGCACATTAGCTCCCAAGTACATGACAACAGAATCGCTCTCTCTCTGCCTTGTGCATTAGGCTAACAAAGACACAATGTCAGCATTTGGATATTTGGATATCGGCATTTTATCAAAACATGAATGCCAACATTCACAGCTCGGCATTCAACATGTTAAGTTCTGCTTTACTGCCCAGCCCTGCACTACACACTGCACTTTCCATTGGGATAATGCACCATAAACAAACTTACCCTAGCGAACACCAAAACACAATCATTCTGTAGACGTTTTACTCCGAGTTTGCTGATCCATCCGCTGTGGTAATAGTTGTATGCTTCCAAACTTGTGTGGGCCTTCATCTGTTGCTTGGTGTAGTAAGACGTCTGGAGAACCAGGTAGCTCGTCATGTCCACAGCCTCTATTTTCGGCAAATCGTTCCGGTCTTGCAAAAATTCGGACATTTTCATTAAGTATGTGTCACGCCCAATGTATTTCTCAACTAACGCCAAATACCTTTCCCTATTTGCCGGCTCCAAACCACTACAATATTCACTCATCTCCATGTTGTTGCTATGCTGTAGTCAAGCTTCCTGCCCACCAACTTAAATTCGCGCGCTCCCGTGATGACGTAACTGAAACCCTCCTATAGACCTCAATTGCTTCCATTTAAAAAAGATGCTCAATCTCTCCATTCTTATTGAGATGAACAACAACAGCACTTTTACAGGGAACTGGCAAAGGAGGCATCCCCACAGAACTGGGGAAATCTGGCAAGGGTCATTCTGAGGCAGGAGATTCTGTTCAACCGACGGAGAACTGGAGAGGTGTCCAAAATGCCCCTTTCAGAATATTTGTCTTCAAATCCCCAGACAATCAGGTTGATATAAATGAGGAACTGTCTGACCTTGAAAATAACTGTGGACATTTCAATAGGATAGAGATTAGAGGAAAGAGAGGAAGAAAAGTTCCTGTCCGTCTAAGCTCAGGAGTGCAGCAGTCGTTGGATATGCTTGTTCACAAACGTCAGAAATGTGAGTCCCTCAAGCAAACGTTTCTGTTTCTGCATTTAGCAGACGCTTTTATCCAAAGCGACTTACAACTGTAAAATATAAAACATTACAGCTAATATCTGTCACGGCCAGAGATTCTCATTTTTAGTTTTCATGTTTAGGTTATGCTTTTGTTTTCAGTCCAGGTTTAGTTTTTTGTCATGCCTTAGTTTCCCTGCACTCTGTTTATTAGTTCACTCACTTCACCTGTGTTTTTTCCCTCAACTGCACTCACTCCCCAATCACTCTCACTCCCTATTTAGTTTCCTGCCTCCCCTGTCAGTTTGCCGGATCTTTGTTTAATGTCAAGTTTGTAAATCCATGCTAAGGTTCCTGCGTCCCATGATTTCCACGTTTTTTGAAAGATAAGTATTTATTCCATGCCATGTTCTTTTGTTTTGTTTATAGCTCCGTTTTTCTCCGGCTCCGTCGAGTTTTATGTTGTTACTTTGTTTTTTGTTAATAAATCTACCTTGTTTTTGGAAAGTCCGCATCCGTGTCCTCCATCCACCCCACCCTGACAATATCAAAGCTAACAATAAGCTACATCGAAGAATAAGACTCTGTCAGACGTGACGGTGTAGAGATAGAGAGCAGTATAGGGGGGAGGGAGGTACAGGGTCAGTGTTAGGGTAGGAGATGCTCTCTGAGGAACTGGGTCTTCAAGAGTTTCTTGAAGATATTCAGGGATGCCCCTGTTCTGGTAGCACTTGGTAGGTCATTCCACCATCGTGGAACGACACATGAACAGAGTCTGGATTGTCTTCAGCATGGTGTAGGCACTGCTGGAAGACAATCCTGTGACGACTGGAGTGACCGAGTTGGGACTTAAGCCTTTGTGAGAGCATCCAGGTAGATGGGAGCCGTTCCATTAAGGACTCTGTAGGCTAACATCAGGGACTTGAATTTGATGACCTTTATGCAAGACCATTTGTACTGTCCTGCTATGGTGGGTCTGATTGCCTCTGACACTTTGCCAGCATCTGTGGAACCAAAAATCTGGAAAGCCTCACCTCCACTAAACTGCCCAAGCAAGTTCTGAATCTCAGTAATACAGATTTTCTTGGCCGTGATATTAACGTGCATAGACAGTTGTGCAGGCTTCCTGAAGGTACCCTTCAGCTTGCATTAGTACAATCCTCAATGCACTGGAGCAGGGACGGCTGGCAGAATTTAAGGGGAAGAACTTGGATGATGTCAGCATCGATCCTGAAGGTATTTCTTTCTTCATGTATCTTTAGAAAGTGGAGTAGATGTTCATGTATTGTGTATTTATGGGCATTATTGGAGCATTTCATGGTATAAAATGATTTTTGCTCGTTGACTTATTTCCTTCCTATCATCAACTCCTATCATCCAAAATTTAGAGAATGATGCAGAGGAGAAGTGTGACTCAGAATACACAGTAAATATTTTCAAATAGTTCCAAGTTACAGTCATCCTTGAATACATGAATTCCTCATGTAATGAACACCTGATTGTTTACAGGTAAATATTAAATAAAAATAAAAAATGTTCTTGTTTTTTTTGTTTGTAGAGGAAGATGTTTGTTTGTGCGAGGCTAATGTGACCCACAGCGATGCCGGGCTGTCTGAAACACAGCAGAACACTCCAAAAGCGCCACAAACTAGCTCACCAAAGAAGGGAAAAGGTGGAATGAAATGATCTGTGATAAGCACCAGGTATGCTATTACTTTGCTTGTTCGACTTTAAATTCTTCTTAAATGTACAGATGTCTAGTTGATATATCCACATTTTTAATAAACATTTTTTAATCATTTTAAAGGCTGTCAAACATTCAAAAGGATAGTGCGGGAGTAGGGAGAAATCCTTGCATTTGAGAAGCACATGATGTCGTTCATCATCACTTTTCGTGTTCCTGGAAAAAGTGACCGTGAGAAGTGCCTCGCTCAGGAAAAAGTTACACTCAGAAACAGAAATTGCTTGGCCTTAAAGTTTTATGTGAAGAATCGTATATCAGCCCTTAAAAAAAATTTAAAAAGAGTAATAATGTTGTTCATCTTGCGTTTACTCATTGTAGATTAGTAATAGATTGATCATTAAAAAGATGTTCAGTGATAACAGAGCATATGAACATTAGATAGATTTAAAGCCCATCAAGAATCCTGTCAAATAAATCTTATAATACTGCAGTCTATTAGTTCTTAAATAAAAACAGCCATCATTGCAAGGCAATAGGAGGATAGTAAATGTCATTTTAATGGTAATGTAGAATTGGATGTGTAAAGTCTTTAAAAGTTTAGGTTGTTGTCAGTGTGCAAATGTTAGTTGATATTCTTAAATATTCTTTAAGAATTATTATTGTGGCTCTCCAAGAATGTTAAACCTAAAATTGTGTAAAAATGACAGAAAAGGTCAGAGAAACCTGATTTGTGTGTATGCATCGACCCCACTCATTACTAAATACCTGACAAGTCCCCAAGAAGTAGATTCTAGTAAGGTTGGAAACTCCTACTTTGTCTGATCAATATAAAGTGACAGCTCTGTTTACGGTGCACTCATGGCACTCTCCCTGATTTTTTTTTTCTAGTGCAAAAAAATAGTAGAACCTTCAGAAAATGTGGTCCCCTCAATACATGTTCTAATTTTGGGTCTTAGAAACAAGGATGTGTGTGTGGATCTTCAGTGTGTGTGCGTGCATGCATGCTGTATTGTATCTGTCTATAAAATCCATTCAAGATAAGACTTTGATGGCTTAGTCATTTTGTGATATTTGAATATCAATATTGGTGGTGAGGGGTTTAAAACTGAAAAGTGCTTAAAGGAAAACTCCGGGGCATTTGAAGCGCATTTCCATTGCTAGAGGTTGTCAAATACTGATAGTAGGACACAGACAGGTGCAAATCTGCGCTCCCTGTGTGGAGATAGCGCTGTTCGCTCAGCCTGTCATGCTAGCCAAATACATGGTGGCCAAGGGGCAAATTCTAACCCTTCCATGTAAAACAACAACTTGCACACTGCAGAAACGTCACACCACTTTATAAACCATCCGACAATAAAGTCACAAGCCTTACCATCAAAACCATATGCATGGTTCTCACATTACTGGCATGGGGACGTTACAAAACAACTTTATAAACAGCATGTCACTCACCGGTTAGTTGTACGCTCGCGCATGTGAAAGCCCAAAAGAGTCAATGGACGATAATCACATATACAAAACAATTATCTTCTCTAGAAAAACTGTGTTCAAGTATTTAAAACATTACAACAATACATGCCCAGTAATATTGTTGTAATGTTTTAAATACTTGAACGCAGTTTTTCTAGAGAAGATAATTGTTTTGTATATGGGATTATCGTCCATTGACTCTTTTGGGCTTTCACATGCGCGAGCGTACAACTACCCGGTGAGTTACATGCTGTTTATAAAGTTGTTTTGTAACGTCCCCATGCCAGTAATGTGAGAACCATGCATATGGTTTTGATGGTAAGGCTTGTGACTTTATTGTCGGATGGTTTATAAAGTGGTGTGACGTTTCTGCAGTGTGCAAGTTGTTGTTTTACGTGGAAGGTTTAGCGCTTGCCCATTGGCCACCACGTATTAGCCTCGCATGACAGGCTGCGCAAACAGCGCAATCTCCGCACAGGGAGCGCAGATTTGCACCAGTCTGTGTCCTACTATCAGTATTTGACAACCTCTAGCAATGGGATTGTGCTTCAAATGCCCCGGAGTTCCCCTTTAACACTGGGTGGAGAATGGAATACCAGGGCCACAAACAGTGTGGGGGTGTGTCTTTCAAATTCAAGCACCCAACATTAAAAAGTAATTTTTTTAATGGTGTTTTTTAAAGTTATTAACAACTTTTAATGAGACAGGTTGATATACAGTATCAAAAGCTGTAGGAGGAGTTCAATAAATTACGAGGCCTAAAAAAATGCCAAAATTGCACCTAAATTCAGGTTTCAAATCAAAATGGCTGACTTCCTGTTTGATTTAGCCGATGGGTCCAGGAAGCTTTTTTATTCACCTTGGCATGTTCGATGTATGTAAAAACGTTCATACCTGTGGGTTAAAGTAAATATTTGTAATATTGTAGAGGGCACTCTTGAGCTATTTTGGCACATTCCCAAAACATTTGCATGGGCATATATTCAGGGCATAATCTTCCTAAAATACGCAATGTTTGGTGAAGCTTGGAGGTCGTATGCTTGAGATAAAAGGACTTCCTGTTTCATGGTGATTGATCAAAATTAATAAATTAAATTTAATACATTTTGCAAAAACTCTCAATTTTAATGAGGTTACATCATGAAAAGCTTAAACCTCGTCTCACACACTTTTAAGTGCGAGGGGTAAATCATTGTGAAGTTGTAAGTGATGAACTTCAAACTGTTGTCAGTTGGGGGGCAATGGCATTGGCAGGGTATATGCATACAGATCTTTTCAGGGTGCCAAAAAGATTACACTGTAAATTTGGTGCTGCTCGGATTAGATATGAGCCATTTATAATGACTTTTGTTGTTATGACGTGATGTCGAAATTTGTCTCACCGCCCTCCAGTGAAAACTCAGTTTTGTAAGGGAAGTGTTATCCCTTTGTTACCTGTCTTCTGCACACATTTGAAGTACATCTCGTGAATAATGACAGTGATAAATCCGAGAGAAAAACTTCTTGTAGCCAGTGACATTAATGCATCACAAAAATGTTTTTCTTTTTTATTATCTTTGAAGTGTGATCTTATGGGATGTGTCAACCTACCAACCGTTTGATTGTGTATCACAAACAGATTGAATCTTCTCGATTGAAAGGGACGCCATGACATGATGCCAAACAATCATGGTGCTGTGCACATTTGCGTGTGTAAGTGTGTCCGGCAGGTCAGACATGGACCTACAGATATGAATCACAGAGAGAATTCGAATTAGAATGCATTTGTCACTCCATGTTGACATTGTACGAAATGTAACTGTCCAACACTCATTCACACATTAAAATGCAAAACAGTCGAGTAAAAAAAAAAGTTAAAAAAAAGGCAGATTGTGAGTAGATTAAAGTGCTTATGTAGTTGTTGCACTTGGGGTGAAACTATTGTAGCAGGAGGGGATGGTGGTTCACAGCCAGTTTACAGGAAGAGGATCGTCTTCCAGCAGATGACGATGGCCCAAGCAGGTGTTGAAAGTAATAAATATTGTCCTTGACAATGCTGTAGGCTCTGCTGAGGCAGCAAGATAATTACATATCTTCCAAACGGGTCAAAGGGAGGCCGATGATCTTTTAAGCCATGGTAATAACTCTCTGGAGTTTCCATACCAGGTTATTCTGCAGTATATCACTATGTTCTCTACTGAGTTGCAGGGGAGAGACTCGAGCACCTTTGCAGAAAGGTCAGTTTTCCTGAGACTTCAGAAGGAGAATAGTCTCTGACGAGCACCCCTGACCACAGTTGTGCTATCCATACAGTTAACGTGGGCAGAGTTATAAAGTTATGAATAGAGTAAATAGAGGAGCGAACTGAGCACACAATCATGTGTTGCTCTCATGCTGAGGGTCAGTTTCAAGGAAATGTGAGGACCTGATTGCTGGTGGTTATAGAGAAAGTCTTTAATCCATAGACATATGAATGCCTAAACCCACGTCCAACAGTTTCTGTACCAGCTTACTTTGAAATACACAGACAGTAGAACAGATAGAAAAGAAATGTATAAGGTGGCAATTGTGTTTTTATAAGGCTCTCTCCCACATACACAAAGAGAAAAAGTGGGTTAAAGGCAAGATCTTCCCATAGAAACACATTGCCACACTCACCCGTGAGAAAGGGATTACTTTTTGTTTCTTTTTCAAACAATCCAGTTTAATATGCTGATCATTAGTGTGTCTTATTAGGTCACAAGATCAGGTACTTGTCACACCGTAGTGAGGTTAAGTTGGGTTTTTGTCTCGTTTCATGTATTGTTTCGTCATTTCCTGTTTTATTTTGAAAGATTAACTTCCCTCTCGTTTCAGGTCACTTGCCCTTCCTCTCGTGCTCCAGTCTGATTGTGGTATGAATGATTCCACCTGTTTCCCATTACTCCTGTGTGCTTAAGAGTCTGCGTCTCCCCCTGTCTTGTGCCAGTGTGTTGTATCTGTCTCCGTATAGTGCATCATCCTAGCGTTTTTTGCCAAGCCCGTTTCCGAGTTCCCAGTGGTACTTTTCCTCGTAAGAGTGATTTTGTTTTTTCCTAGAGTAAGTTTTTGATAATATAGAACCTGTAAAAGTTACAGAGTTAATTTTTCTTATAGCCTTTTGTTTTCCCTCCTGAGTGGAGTGGACTCTTTTGTTTCTAAAATTTTCATAGCATATTTCCTCCAATTTCTAGGAGAGGCTCTTTTGTTTTCCTCCTCAGTAGGAGGTACATTTAGTTTAAAAATAAAGTTTCATGGTCTTTTGTTTTCTCCTCCGCTAGTGGAGTGATTTTGAGTTTTGATAATTTTTATAGAGATATACTTCTCCCCTTTTTGGAAAGTATATTCGTAGAGTAATATTTCATAGCCCATTTAGCTTCTCTCACGAGGAACTGGTCGATCTGCTGCCTCAAATAAAAGTCTTGGAATAAAACCTCCTGCATCTGCGTCCTCCATTCTCTGGTCTTGACAGTACACACTGGCCAGAATGGACGCAGCAGGATCCGAGCTTTTGACCGAGGCTCTCTCTTCCCAGAGCGATCGCCTTACTCGGCAGGAGGACCAGATGGCTACACTTGGCCAGGGGCTCGACAACCTCGCCCAGAGTCAGCTGGCCTTCCAAACCACTGTCTCCGGCCAAATGGGTCAGCTTGCCAGCCAGCTGCAGCAAGTCCTGGGGCGCCTCGACAGAGATGCACCTGCAGCGGTCCCAGCCGCACCCGCGCCTCAGCCCTCTCCCCCCAGCTACGGTGCCAGTATTCGGCTGGCTTCCCCGGAGCGATTCTCCGGAGAGGTCGGCTTGAGCAGAGCATTCATCAGTGACTGTGAGTTGCATTTTGCTCTCAACCCGCTCCAATATCCCACCGATCTCCACAAGGTCGGCTACATGATCTCGCACCTGACCGGGAGGGCTAAGGCATGGGCCAGGGCAGAGTGGGACCGAAAATCCCCACTTTGTAGCTCCCACCAGGCGTTTAAAGAAGCCCTGCGCAAGGTATTCGACCCTGTTACCGCGGAGCGACAGAAGGCGAGGGAGCTAAGCGGTCTCAAACAAGGTCGGGAGACTGTTTGCGACTACGCTATCCGCTTCCGAACCCTGGCCATGGAGAGCGGCTGGAACGATCGGGCCCTGTATGACGTCTTCCTGAAGGGACTGGCGGTCCCCATCCAAGAGCTCCTTCTCCCGTTGGACCTCCCTGCGGATGTGGATTCACTAATCACCCTCGCGGTTCGGACGGATAACCGGCTGCGGGAGTTAAAAGCCCATCGGGGAGAACACCAACGCGCCCGCCTTTCTCCAACCTTCTCGTCTTTTCCCACGGTCACCCGTACACGGATCTCCACCCGCTCATCCCCTCACTCCGTCTCCTGCCGGAGGAGAGGAACCCATGGAGCTGGGCAGAGCTCGGCTCACACAGGCGGAAAGAGAACGCCGAATCCGAGAGGGGAGATGCCTTTACTGCGGGGAGATCGGACACCTCATCTCCACATGCCCAATCCGACCACCCCAGGTAAAGAGAGACTCTGTGGTTACAAGCTCCACGCCACGAAAACCTTTTCACATCAAGGTAACGCACAGAAACACCACTCTCAACCTTGACATTTTAATTGATTCCGGGGCAGATGAAAGTCTCATGGATTGGGGTGTAGCTAAAAGACTGGGCCTTAAGACGGAACGACTTACACAACCCATAAGCGCCAATGCTTTGAATGGGCAGCCCCTGTTTTCCATAACCCACATTACGGAACACGTCGCCATGACAACAGACCATCATCATGAGAAAATTAAATTTTTTCTGTTCCACTCTCCTTCTCATGCTCTGGTTTTGGGTCACTCTTGGCTCACCAGACATAATCCGCACATTGACTGGCCTTCGGGCAAAATACTGGGATGGGGAAGAGCCTGCGAGGGAACGTGTCTGCCCACCAAGTCTGGTAAACCGGCTCACGCCGCTGTTAAAAATATTTCTGTCCCTGTCACAGAGTTCCAGCCGCCCGACTTGACTTCGATCCCTGCCTGCTACCACCATCTCAGAGAAGTCTTCAGCAAAGACAGAGCCACATCTCTTCCCCCACGTCGGCCTTACGACTGCGCCGTGGATCTCATCCCAGGATCCACTGTTCCCAAGGGGCGCCTCTACTCCCTATCACGGCCAGAGCAACAGTCCATGAAGGACTACATCGAGACATCTCTCAAAGCGGGGCTCATCCGCCCCTCTTCCTCCCCGGCTGGGTCGGGATTTTTCTTCGTGGCCAAGAAGGACGGCTCCCTACGGCCCTGTATCGATTACAGTCCACTAAACGACATCACCATAAAGAACCGTTATCCACTTCCTCGTATGTCGTCTGTATTTGACCAACTCCAACAGGCCGCAGTCTTCACCAAACTGGACCTGCGCAACGCTTACCACCTCGTCCGTATTAAAGAAGGGGACGAGTGGAAGACTGGTTTTAACACCCCTAGTGGCCACTACGAATATCTGGTGAGCCCTTCGGCCTCACCAACGCTCCTGCTGTCTTCCAGGCCATGATAAACGACGTCCTCAGAGACTTTTTGGATCATTTTGTTTATGTCTATTTGGATGACATTCTGATTTATTCACCTGATCTGGACACACACAAGTCCCATGTTAACAGAGTTTTAAAAAGACTGCTTGAAAATCATTTGTATGTGAAAGCTGAAAAAAGTGAATTCCATGTAACCACTACTACTTTCCTAGGTTTTATTATTTCCCCCGGCAAAGTTCAGATGGACCCCGCCAAGATCAGTGCTGTGGCTGAGTGGCCAACCCCAGATAACCGCAAAAAGGTTCAACAGTTTCTGGGGTTCGCCAACTTCTACAGGCGGTTCATCAGGGGTTTCAGCGCCATTGCCTCCCCACTCCATGCCCTCACCTCTCCTCAGGTTCGTTTTCACTGGGGGCCGAAACAAGAAGAGGCGTTCCTCCGCCTCAAACAACTCTTCACCACCGCACCCATCCTCACCTTACCTGACCCACAGCGCCAGTTCGTGGTCGAGGTGGACGCTTCCAGCGAGGGCATCGGGGGCGTTCTCTCCCAGAGGGCAGAGTCTGACGGCAAGATGCACCCGTGCGCTTTCCTCTCCCGGTGCCTGAGCTCGGCGGAGAGGAACTACGACGTGGGGAACCGGGAGCTGCTGGCTGTTAAGATCGCCTTGGAGGAGTGGAGACACTGGTTGGAGGGGGCAGCTCATCCTTTTATTGTCTGGACCGACCATAAAAATTTAGAATACATTAGGAAAGCCAAGAGGCTTAATTCTCGCCAGGCCAGGTGGACTCTGTTTTTTAACCGTTTTCGTTTCACGTTGTCTTACAGGCCAGGATCCCGAAACATCAAGCCCGATGCCCTGTCCCGTATTTATGATCCTGCGCCTGTTGCCAAGGAACCTGAGCCCATCCTTCCACTGAACTGTGTGGTTGGAGCGGTAAATTGGCAAATAGAAAAGGAGGTGAAGGAAGCCAACGGTGAGACCCCTCCACCTAGTGGATGCCCGGAGCAATGTTTATTTGTCCCGGCTAATCTGCGTCCACAGGTGATTCATTGGGCCCACACCTCGCTGCTCACCTGCCATCCGGGGGTCCGGAGAACCATGTTCGCCATCTCCCAGCGGTTCTGGTGGCCTTCCATGAAGCTGGAGGTCCGGGAGTACATCGAGGCTTGCTCGGTCTGCGCCCGTAATAAGACTTCCTCCGGAGCACGCAGGGGACTGCTGCACCCACTGCCGATCCCCTCCAGACCGTGGTCGGACATCTCTTTGGATTTTGTCACGGGGCTCCCGGTCTCAGAAGGTAACACCACGGTACTGACCGTGGTGGATCGTTTCTCTAAAATGACAAAAAAGCCGCCGATCGGAAGCGTCGCCCTGCACCCGATTACCAGCCTGGGCAGAAGGTCTGGCTCTCGGCCCGAGACCTCCACCTAAAAGTCCCCAGCAGGAAGCTGGCTCCGCGCTTCGTGGGTCCCTTCAGCATCTCCAAAATCGTCAATCCAGCCGCCATCCGTCTCCGCTTACCCCGATCCCTCAGAGTACATCCCACCTTCCACGTCAGCCAAGTCAAGCCCGCCAAGGAAAGCCCCATGGTCCCGACCTCCAAGCCCCCGCCGCCACTGGAGTCGGCCGACGGGGGAGTTTTATACAAAGTAAAGAAACTTTTAGCCGTACGTAATCGAGGGAGGGGTAAGCAGTACTTGGTGGACTGGGAGGGTTACGGCCCAGAAGAGAGACAATGGGTTCCTAGAAGTTATATAGCCGACCCCTCCCTCATCTCTGACTTTCATAAAGCCCACCCTGAACTCCCGGGACCGTCCGGAGTCCGGACCTAGAAGGAGGGGCTCTGTCACACCGTGGTGAGGTTAAGTTGGGTTTTTGTCTCGTTTCATGTATTGTTTCGTCATTTCCTGTTTTATTTTGAAAGATTAACTTCCCTCTCGTTTCAGGTCACTTGCCCTTCCTCTCGTGCTCCAGTCTGATTGTGGTATGAATGATTCCACCTGTTTCCCATTACCCCGGTGTGCTTAAGAGTCTGCGTCTCCCCCTGTCTTGTGCCAGTGTATTGTATCTGTCTCCGTATAGTGCATCATCCTAGCGTTTTTTGCCAAGCCCGTTTTCCCAAGCCCGTTTCCGAGTTCCCAGTGGTACTTTTCCTCGTAAGAGTGATTTTGTTTTTTCCTAGAGTAAGTTTTTGATAATATAGAACCTGTAAAAGTTACAGAGTTAATTTTTCTTATAGCCTTTTGTTTTCCCTCCTGAGTGGAGTGGACTCTTTTGTTTCTAAAATTTTCATAGCATATTTCCTCCGATTTCTAGGAGAGGCTCTTTTGTTTTCCTCCTCAGTAGGAGTGACATTTAGTTTAAAAATAAAGTTTCATGGTCTTTTGTTTTCTCCTCCGCTAGTGGAGTGATTTTGAGTTTTGATAATTTTTATAGAGATATACTTCTCCACTTTTTGGAAAGTATATTCGTAGAGTAATATTTCATAGCCCATTTAGCTTCTCTCACGAGGAACTGGTCGATCTGCTGCCTCAAATAAAAGTCTTGGAATAAAACCTCCTGCATCTGCGTCCTCCATTCTCTGGTCTTGACAGTACTTTTATGTACAACATAAATTAAATTCACTAAAAGCGGCAGTCGGCAACTTTTTTTTAGTCATATTAGCTTGAACTGTCATGGGATTCTGGAAGTAGAACATTAAATAGGCTGTTTAGGAAAAATAACGAATTCTGTAGCTCCCTCTAAAGCCTGTAATCATGCTTGCAAAAACCGAGTGCTCCCGGCTGTTTTTAACCAATCAAGTTAGGGTGGAGGAATCCTACCTGTCAATCACAGCTTGTGCACACGCTGCTGAGCGTGAGTCTGCCCCACCTTGTGTGCGCTCACACTGGTGTGAACTCACGTGCACGACCTCGTCCACAGAGGGGGAGGGGTTTGGGGGGCGATTCGGAGCTTGTTAGAGGTTGGGGGAGGGACCTGAAAGTTGTATCAGTTCGAATTTTCCGACTTTACACTCGCAATTTTGAAAACCTGCCGACTGCAGCTTTAAATTTAAATTAATAATCCCTAAAGGGAAATAATAACAATAATAATGATGATATTCATAATAGAAAAGTCGAAACTGTCTAAGTAATTGCTTGAGGACTGCCAAAAGAATAAAATAAATGTTTCAATCATTATTAGGAGAAGTATCAAGTGCAGAGGGGTATTCCACGAAGCTGGATTAGCGGAAAGCCTGGTTTTTCTCGCTACTTCTGGCTAATCTAAGAGAGAGCTCTGTTCCGCCAACGTGGCTTATTTGAATGCCCGCTGAGTAACCATGGTAACTTATGCTGCTGAACTAGCCTGGTCCCGGGCAGGCTAAAGGTGAAGCTTAGCTTAGCTGCATCTCAAAAAATGTCCGACCGGCTGAAACAGACTCCCGAAAGAAATGTTCACCTAGAATTCTACGCTCCCGCAACTCATGTATTGTCTAAAAAACAAAGTAGCGTTATTGGGCATTTATATATGCATCAAATATAAGGATTTATAAGACGTTCTCACTGTCTCAAATAAACCTTAAACCTCGAATTTAGGGCACCACCTTCCTTTATTTTAACTTGTTTTAAGTTACAGTCAGGGAGGAAAACTGTTAAAATCTTACGATCCTGGTATGTTAAATTAATAATCAATTTAATAATCAATTAATAATCAGTCTCATATCTCGCTACTTTCGTGAAAGTTCTCGTTTGGTTGGACAAACATTACGTAAAGAAAGCATACGACACAATCTGTGATTATAACATATATATATATATATATATATATATATATATATATATATATATATATATGAACTGTTTATTACAATGATATGATCTTAGACATGAACCTTTAAACAAACAGGAGATGCATTGAATATGGGTGATTATATAAAACACTTAGTGAATGGAAAAAATAAAATATGGGGAATGGAGAGATACTGGATGTATTCAAATAGTTTAGGTTGGCTGACTATTTAACGCTAAATACTGACATTTCGGATTAATTTATCATTCTGTGAAAGCCTCGAGACATCCATCAAACCCACTTTAAGGTGAAAACGGGTCGGTCTTACTGTGCTGAAGTTCTGCTTAGTCAGCTCGGAACATGGCAGCGGCCACGCGGGGTCCGAGGGGATTTCTCTTCCGCTCTCTGGGCCTTCCTGGTTGTGGTGGCTGACTTTAGCGGACTTCTCAGTTGCTTCTTTTCACCGGTAAACAGGAACGATGGTGCCGAGGGCTGTGGTTAGATGATCAAATCCTCCGAGTGTCAGAGTTGGTCCATTGCTTCTCTGATGAAGTGAACTTAAGTTCACAGAAGATTAATAAAAGGTTGCTTGGAGTTGGCTTCTTGGTAGGAAAAGGTGATGATGGCGTGAAACCGCGGAGGTTAGGACGTGCGACGTAAAAGGACATGGATGGCGATGGATGAACAAAAACACGTAAAACGTGTATCTTCAGAGTATTTCAATCTGTTTCTTTGTTAGGGTCTTTCTTTCTTTCTCGTCTTTTCTTTGGTCATGGAGGGCTTCATCCTCTCGTCTTGTGCATCGCTCATCCTCTCGTCTTTCCTTGGCTCCTTCTTAAGTCATCTCCAAATCTCTCTGAGCAACTGTGTTCTCTGTTCTGTTCTGAAACTCTGGGTTGAAACTCTTCTGGAACAAGAGAGTGTGTTTTTCGCGGGCTCTGGGTTTTGATTCTCGGAGGCGGGGCATGACGTAAGCTTACACTACTCTTTCAGCCAATGATATGCCTGAACTGTGGGGACGTCTGCCTGTGTGTCTCTGTGTAAGACGATCTACTCAGCTTTTATGTGGGGATTTCTGGATAACAAAGAAACTCTTATTTCTCCATTACTCTGTCTCATAGAACATTTGTCTCTGTGATTCTGAAAACACCACAACTTGTTAAGATATGCAGATTAAAGATATAACATAGACTTGTGATATAAAGAAATCAAAATAACACACAACGTAATAGAGACGATTTTGAGTTTCAAAATTCAGATGGATATCTATGAAATCGTGACATATGAATAGTGAACCACACAATGTTAATTTTCTGTGTTAACAATGGGGATACCAAACAAATACCAAATAGATACCGAAGGGAAATCATTAAAAGTTAATAGTTGCATATATCTTGTCCATTTTATTGAGTCCTCGGGGATTTAAATGTTCAACTAATCAACACTGCAGACCACTAGGGGGCAATGTGGTTCCATCAGGCAGGTTGGGCATTTTCCACCAAAATCAGTTCTTTGTCAATATTTAAGCCAGAATCGTACAAATTGTCTCTATATGCGTCTTGTGATCAAGCTGGAAACCTGAAAGAAATTATATATGGTTATCAAACACATTTAATATAGTTTTAAGGTTCGACTAAAAGTGAGTCTTAGTGAAGTATTCTCAGTTCGTGTGTAGCCATCTGGTCTCTTTCTCTGGTGGGAAAGGGTGTTAAAATGTCAACTTCGATTTATGGTGAAGATAAGATATTGAGGTCTCCCACTTTTCCAACAGAAAGATCCTTTGTACATTTTAGTTTATCCCAATTTTTATGGCAAGCGTCTGTTGAAAAACTTTCAAAAGGGCAGAAGGTTTTTGTAAATTAGGCAGTTTCTGTCTCTTTTTCCTTCGTGGAAAGAAAATGGAGATCTGTTTTTTTATCCACATACGTAAACATCCCCCACAGGAATGTTGGTTTTGGTCAAAGTATGAAAAACTCTTAATCCACACGGCACTGTGACTGCTACACAAAACAAAAACTGTGGTTATCATATCACCACCTTCACTGTCTCGAAAAATCAATCAGTCTGTGCCAGTGCAACTAAAGAAACGCAACTATACACACGTATTGAACATGAAATTAAATGAGAGAGAACATGGTATTCATTAAAACTAAGCAATCAAGACTGTGGATGGCATGTGTACAGAAGAATTTTATCCTCTGTCCTTTCAGGCTGCTGCTCCACATTTACAGTAGCCGATAATGTAAAACAACCTACTGGCTGAAGTATTTGCATTAAGTTCATCATCTCCCTCAGGCTTCCCCATGTTATCGGTGCACTACACTGTACCCATGTACGCATCCAGGCCCCTGCTGGACCCGTGGAGACTGACTATGTAAACCGAACATTTTTCCATATCCTAAATGTACAGGTACACTTGGGGATAATTGTCCATAGACTCTGAACTGGATTTCTCATTTTGAAAAATACCACATCAACCCCTTTGAGTAATGCTGAGTCATGTTACATTAATGCCCTGTGAAACCTCATCATTGACTCCTATCCTCCGTGCATACCGATGATCTGTGATGGAGGTCATTTCATTTCCAACATTGAGGCTAAATGGCCGGGATCAGTTCATGATTCTAGGATCTTCCGAGCATCCTCACTGGCACAGAGGTTTGCACAAGGCGCAAGAATTTTACTAACCTGAAGGAGTGTACTTTTGAAGTAAGGTGTAGCATAGGCAGAATTTTGGTAATCTAATGAGAGGTCAGGTGTAGAGGTCATCTTAAGGAATTTAAAGTGCTCATCATACTTTATTATAGATAGCCATATAAGGCACATATTGCATCAAATTGCCTAAAGTCTTAACACATGTATATCCATCCAACATTTCTCTTATTCTGCAGGAGAGTTCAATGGTGTCCTGCTTGGGGACAGAGGCTATGCATGCTGGCCGTACCTCCTCACACCATATCCTGATCCAGGAACAAGGGCAGAGGCATGCACATGCTACAACAAGGGCACGGATGGAAATGACCTTTGGCCAAATTAAATACAGGTTCATTGCTTAAAGTTCTCAGGCACCATGGCTGACTTCTGACAGAGCCATCTTAAATTAATAGTATACTTCATATTTTATACATTTTGTCTTGTAGACAACTTTTCAGGCTGAAGTCTGAGTCCCTGGAGCTTCCAGTGCCTGAAAGGACTCAGTTTCTCCTGACACAGTGAGGGACCTGTACAGGGACACATATTTCCTTTGATCCTTATTGTTGTGACCTTTGAGTTAGAACTCCTTTTCATAATTTAGCATTGACACAGTAGCAGTTTAAGTCAGAGCAAGTGTAAGAAGGCTAAAAGGACAGAGATGATTTATAACTTTCCACACGTTTAGGTCATGGCACCCCACTGTGAATATAAATGTAAAAAACACATTTCTAACACGTTGCATGAACCGTACAATAATGACAGGTTTGAGTTCAAGTTGTGTTGAATTGTTTAATTATTATTACATGTTTCTCAAGCTGTGGAGAGAAAACAGAATTAAATACAGTTCACAACACGAAATTCTCCTTTATCTGAATTTATACTAACATCCCTCTCCAGTTTCATAATCTCTAGCTTGATCTTTTTTATTTTCAGTTTCTTGTATTCCATATCTAGTTTGGTGCTCTCTTTATTGGA
Source organism: Odontesthes bonariensis (assembly GCF_027942865.1). NCBI lineage: Eukaryota > Metazoa > Chordata > Actinopteri > Atheriniformes > Atherinopsidae > Odontesthes > Odontesthes bonariensis. The sequence continues at coordinate 1,115,126 of NC_134510.1, forward strand.
CAAACACATTTCTTCAAAGGCTACTTACCACTCTGAAACATGTTCCTGTACTTTACCTTCACCTGCTGCCAGGTACGCTTTTGGCTGTCAAGATTGCTCCTGTTGAGATGTAACAGTGAAAAATTAATATGTGGGTCACACACACAGGATAATATAGTCACAAAGTATGATGATGCGTGTCGATTATTGGGTTATTAATAAACTGAGCAGGGCCAGTATATGTGTGCTGTACATCTCATACAGAGACAATTCAGCATGCTTTATGTAAACACATTATAACACAAAGAGGAGAGCATAAATACATGAGGACAGTAAAATAAATGTCAATGGTATGAAACTTTCATAACTTACGCATTTAGTCTGTCAGCAGTTGTTTGCCATGCCGTTTCTTCGCTTTATTGATCACAGCTGTATTACCATTTCTGGTGATGACACTTTTAAAATCCTCAAACAGCTCCATCAGCATTATTTGTTCAGCTGCTGAAAAAATAACAGCGCTTGTCTCGCTCTCCTTTTCACACAGATCTCTGTTTTTCCACCATCCACTCGTCAGGGCTTCTTTACGTTCCTCATGCACTCGCACATAGCCAACTCCAGCGCCAAATACAACAAATGTCATCTCAAGGCACTTAGATAATAAAGTCCAATTCAAGCCAATTGGAATTCAATTAATTGTAATCATAATTATTCATAAAATAATCCAATTCGTTCATATAGAGCCAATTTAAAAACAATTTCCTAGCTAAGGAAACCAACAGATTGCACTGAAAACTTTTTCTTTTTCAGTCCAATCTCCCGTCCTGAGCGTGCCTGAGGCGACTGTGGAGAGAAACGACTCCCTTTTAACAGGAAGAAACCTCTGGCAGAACCAGACTCAGGAAGGGTGGCCATCCGCCTCCACCAGCTGGGGTTTGAGAAGACAGAAAAGAGAGGACAACAAACACTGTAACGCCATTCAAAGGATATCTGTTGGAACAGGGAAACACGAGTTAATGACCACAATAATGTCACATATACATAAAGAGAGTAAAGTGAGGAAAGGTGTGTCAGATGAGGCCCCCCAGCAGTCTGGGCCTATAGCAGCTTAACTATGGGATGTTTCAGGATCACCTGAGCCATCCCTAACTATAAGCTTTATCAGAAAGGAAAGTTTTAAGCCTGGTCTTGAAAGTAGAGAGGGTGTCTGCTTCCCGGACATTTACTGGCAGCTTATTCCACAGAGAGGGGCCTGATAACTGAAGGCTCTGCCTCCCATTCTACTTTTAGAAACTCTGGGAACCTCAAGTAAACCTGCAGTTTGGGAACGAAGTGCTCTGTTAGGAAAATATCTTACAATGAGATCTTTAAGATATGATGGAGCTCGGTCATTAAGAGCTTTATATGTGAGGAGAAGAATCTTAAATTCTATTCTGAATTTAACAGGGAGCCAATGAAGAGAAGCTAAAACTGGAGAAATATGATCTATCCTGTTAGTTCTCATCAGAACTCTGGCTGCAGCACTTTGGATCAACTGAAGGCTTTTCAGAGAATATGTGGGACAGCCCAATAATAAAGAATTACAGTAGTCCAATCCTGAAGTAACAAATGCATGAATTAGTTTTTCTGCATCACTCTGAGACAAGATGTTCCTGATTTTAACAATATTACGAAGGTGAAAGAAGGCAGTCCTAGAAACCTGTTTTATATGAGAGTCAAAGGATAAGTTCTGGTCAAAAATAACTCCAAGGTTCCTCACTGTAGAACTAGAAGCCAAGGAAATACCATCTAGAGTAACTATATAGCTAGACAATTTCTCCCTGAAACGCTCAGGTCCAAAGATAACGACTTCAGTTTTGTCTGAATTTAGAAGCAAACAGTTCTGAGTCATCCAGGTCTTTATGTCTTTAAGACATGCTTGTAGTCTGACCAACCTATTGGGTTCATCTGGTTTTATAGATAAGTACAGCTGAATATCATCAGCATAGCAATGGAAATTTATGCCATGCTGTCTAATAATGTTACCTAATGGAAGCATGTATAAAGTGAAAAGAATCGGTCCAAGCACAGAACCCTGGGGAACTCCATGACTTACTCTGGTGTGTGAGGAAGATTCTTCATTTACAAGAACAAACTGAAATCTATCAGATAAATATGATTTAAACCAGCCTAATGCAGTTCCTTTAATCCCAATAACATGTTCAAGTCTCTGTAATAAGATACTGTGATCGACCGTATCAAATGCAGCACTGAGATCCAACAGGACAAGCACAGACACAAGTCCGCTATCAGAGGCTAAGAGTTATGCAGACGATACATAACTTTATGTGTCTCTGTCACCGGACGACTGCAGCCCAGCAGACGTTCTGTGTCAGTGTCTGGAGGAAGTAAACACCTGGATGAGAGAGAATTTTCTACAATTAAATGAAGACCAAACTGAGATCATTCTGTTTGGGAGCAAAGAGAAGAGGGTCAGCGTTGGTAAATATCTTGAGACTCGGAACCTTACAATCACTGACCAGGTTCGTAACCTCGGAGTGTTGATAGACTCAGATCTGACTTTCAGCAGCCACATCAAAGCTGTCACCAAGGCAGCTTTTTACCATCTCAGAAACATCAACAGAATTAAAGGTTTCCTCTCCCAAAAAGACCAGGAGAAACTCATCCATGCATTCATCTCCAGTAGACTCCATCACTGTAATGCTCTTTTAACTGGACTTCCCAAAAAGAGCATTAAACATCTGCAGCTCATCCAGAACGCTGCTGCTGGAGTTTTAACCCGGACTAAGAGAACTGAACACATCACAGCAGCTTTAAAATCTTTACTCTGGCTTCCAGTCAGTCACAGAATAGATTTTAAAAGCCTGCTGATGGTTTACAAATCCCAGAACGGTTTAGGCCCAAAATACATCTGTGATATGTTCAGAGAATATAAACCCAGCAGAGCTCTTAGATCCAAGGACTCAGGTCAGCTGGTCCAGTCCTGAGTCCAGACTAAACATGGAGAAGCAGCATTTAGCTGTTATGCTGCAAACAAGTGGAACAAACTGCCAGTGGAGATTAAACTTTCACCAAATGGAGACATTTTTAAATCCAGGTTAAAGACATTTCTGTTCTCATGTGTCTATGCATGAAATCTGCACGATATCTTTTAATTTATCAAGACTGTTGCTTGTTTTTAAATTAATTTGTTTCTCTTTATATTCTTTTATGTATTTTTAATGCTTCTTCCACTCCCTGCTGCAATGCTTTTATTTAATGTGAAGCACTTTGAATTGTTTTGTACATGAAATGTGCTACAAATAATTTTGATTTGATTTGATTCCTGAAAAAAAATAAAAGAAGAATTTGATTGTATCTTTGAAGTGCCTTGAGATGGCATTTGTTGTGATTTGGCGCCATGTAAAATTGAATTCAATTGAAACAATGATTATATTTCATGTTATAACCATGAACATAATAAAGGATGTTTTCTGACATTGCCTTACTCGTTATTCATCTCTGGTCAACGTGTAATTGAAACTTTACTGTAATATCAGTCCATTAAACTATTTATTTTCTTTATTTCTCTGGTTATTGTGCAGCTGTGTCTCCTGCCTTCACACCATGCCATTACACGGGCTGTATCGGAGATGACTACTGTAATTTTCCCTGTGCCTCTGTCTGTGTGCACTCTCCAGTGCTCAGTGCATGAAAATTGCAGTTGGAACACATTGATGTGATGTGACTACTGATGCTTCAGTTTCCCTCAAACTGGATTACCTGCTTTTAGTCTAAGATGGTCTGAGGCAGACAACATTCCTGTCTCCTACAGGCTGCAAAAAACTGCACTCATGTTAATGCGTAGCTTACATGGATGTTTTACTTGTTGATTCCTACGTGTAATCAAGAGGTTTTTGCAGAAAATTAACTCAGCCCAATATGATATGCGAGTACTGCTCTTCCACTGGAAATTGTGTTGAAATTTCCTGTGTTTATTACAGAAACAGAGACTGATTATGCCAAAAAGAACCAAAATGTTTACCTCTTTCGAAACAGACACCATCAGGACCAGCAATGAGTTATTTCTATATGAAGAATCTATGTTAACTCTACAGTCAAATACTTATATTTTTTGGTGCTTTATCTAATTTTCCTAATGGTTTAAAAATGAGATATAGTAGACAGCTTAGTTTGAGAAAATCACAGAGAATGTTTATGCTACAGTGATATGAAGAAATAAAAATATATAATGTTAACTTATAAGAAATGTGTAGAAAGTATTTTAATGTTATATAGATTTTTCTATTTTTATTTTTCATGTCTTAAATGTCTATTAATATATATATATTTATGCCATCCATTGGACAATGTGTCTATCCATTTATTCATTCATTCACTGCTCATATAACAACTTATAACATGTCACATTCTTCTTTTAATCCATGGAGTGAGGACCTTTCGATGCAGCCACAAATTTAAACCAAGAGCTTAACCTCTATGTTAAAGGGATAGTTCGCCTCTTTTGACATGAAGCTGTACGACATCCCATACTAGTAATATTATTTATGAACATCTTCTTACCCCCCGCTGCGTCCTGTGAGCTGAGTTACTGCCTTGTTTTGGGGGTGAAGTAAGTAGTCCGGCTAGTTGGCTGGGGTTTCACAAATAAAGCGTTTTGCTTCTGAAAAGAATATGCATTCAAAAGAGTAATACATTTGCATTACAAAATCGTATCTTCCGAAAAAGTTACACCTCACAATCCCTTGGCGCTAGGTTGCAGTATCATTGCGCGCTGCCGCCTGCCGACAGTTTGCGCCTGTTTCTCGGTGTTTACTGCTGGGAAAGTTAACGTAATCATGTCTGACTACGACACCGATGATGAAGACATCACTTTCACCACAGAGCTAAAGGGATATCTTTATGAACCAGAATATACAGATGCCGAACTTCACCAGATGGAGTTAGAACGGGCAGAGAGAGAGAGGAGGGACAGAGAAGTGGTCCCAGCTGAAGCTGGAGCCACAGCTGCAGCTGTGAGACACAGGGTGACCGACAAATGGTGGTGCACTGGTTCGAAGTGCCCAGTAATGCCAATGGAGGTGGAGAACTACTGCTGCCACGAATGGGAACTCATCATGCCACAGATGCAAGACCTTTCAATTGATGAAGAGGCCAGTGTACCAGCTTCTGTCTGCATCACAAATCATAAAGACTTCCCCGCAATCCTGAATGCTGGACCTTTTTCCACATTCCCAAAATTAACTGGAAGAAGCGACCCAGGCCAGCTCTCCACCTCCGTTGGCATTACTGGGCGCTTCGAACAAGTGCACCACCATTTGTCGGTTACCCTGTGTCTCACAGCTGAAGCTGCATGCTATGCAGTGCCTCCATGCAAATGCATGGCAAGGCACCTATTACTATTCCGTTGGCAAAAGTCTCTGGGATTTAACATTGAAAATGTGTCTCTTTATTTATTTATTTATTTATTCTTCCGTCCACATTAATGCGGGCCCTATGGGCCCGCACATCCCAACAATATATATATCAAAACGAGCGGCTCGATGAGTTTTCGCGGCTAATACTTTTATTGAAGATTGGAGTTACCATGGAGACGTAATAAGCAAAAAACAGCCCCCCAAAGCCCCCCTAGGAATAAACAGGGGGATGACCTGGAAAAATCATAAAAAACCCAAACTTTTGAGCAGTTACTGTGTCATCATGCATTAACCTAGAAACGCCATTCAAATGTCAGTTTGTAGATACGTCCGTGCTGTGTTCAGAAGTGAAGACGCCATGTCGATACCTGCTACGGATTTCCCACAGCATGCCTCCAAGCGACACAAAGTTTTGACCAAAATCTGAAAAATTTGAATTTTTAGAGCACAACTGCCATTTCATTAGAGTGTGGGAAGAGCAAGAGTTCTGAGCTCAGATTCATTTTCGAATCGCCCTCACGCCTACAAATATCGCTCCACTGCCATTATGTACTGTCATAATATAGGCACGCATGTTGGGATTCATAAAATGTTTTCATATTTCATCTAGGGCTGACCGTTTGCTCTCAGAGCCCCTCAGAGCAAAGTGATGTCGGGGCTCAAAGACCTCAAATCCCCATTTTAATTCATCCAATTCTCAGAATCTCAGCAGCTCCTGCAGCCCTTCTTTCTCTCATCCGTGCTTTCACTGTGAATGTGCTACAGATCTGAAACGCGGGAATATTGAAGTCCAAAGGCGTCCCTCGCTCATTCTGCGAGAATTTTTTCCGTAGCTCTTACGGTTTCCGAATGGAAAGCATCTGTTCGTAGAGGTTTTTTGGCTCTGAGAAGCCTGAATCTCATATAATTAGTGTAGCAGCAGCTTAACTGTCAGAAACTACTGGTTTAACCGCTTTAAAGGGACAGTTCGCCTCTTTAAAGGGACAGTTCACCTCTTTAAAGGGACAGTTCGCCACTTTAAAGGGACAGTTCGCCACTTTAAAGGGACAGTTGGCCTCTTTAAAGGGACAGTTCGCCTCTTTAAAGGGACAGTTCGCCACTTTAAATTTTTTAATTTAAACGGCTTTGATGCCGTTTAGGCTTGAATGCTTCTTCTTTAGGCCTTGCGAACCATTCCTGAGCAGCCGTGATTGGTTGAGCGATACGCACACTTTGGCAGGACCCTTCTAAATTTCTTAAGAAATGTTCTAGTATTTAACTTACTATTATTACCTTCACTCCTGAGGTCCGTTTCACGAAGCAGGTTTAGTGAAAACTCTGAGTTGATTAACCCTGAAATGAGGGAAACTCTGAGTTTTCCGTTTCACAAAGGGAGGTAACTCAACCCCGAGAAAGAGGGGTAACTCTAGCCTGTTTCACAAAGAGAGGTAACTTAACCTCTCGGTCAGTTACCGGAGTAACAGACTCTCTGAACCTTTTTGATGCAATGGAGGTAATTTAAAAATGCTTCCCTGACTAGTTGTGTCATAGATAATGTGTAAAAGTAATGCTCGACTTCATTAGGATGTGTTTCCAAATATTCCATAGCAGAGCCCAGATGATTAACCATGTACAGTGCACACCATGATAGGGCGGCCAGGTGTAGTTCCGATGTGAGAAATGTCTTCAAAAATCTGTGGGGTGTGCCGTTATTTAAAAATAATTTCATGTTGTTTCAGATCAATGCGGAGTTTAAGCGAATAACAACCATGCCGCTACAATCAAGGTTCCTCTCGCAGCTTGACCTTCTCTGTGAAAGTCTGCTTGGAGTCTTTAAAAGGCGATCGGGGGAGCAGGGCAAAAAGCTTAAAGATATAGTTGCCATGATGACGGTTAGAACTTTTAAATAGTTTAACCATAAAGTGTATATGCATTGCATTAGGTCTGTAAAAGGTGTATATGCATCCCTTGCAAAGCTCAATTTCCTTTACCTGTGAGTACTGATTTCACTGAAAGGACACAGTCATTTTTATCATGCATTCACTGCCTCACTGGAGTTTCTCCTCAGTCGATGTGAGGATCTAAGGGTAGAGGATGTTGTTATGATGCTATGTAAAGCCCTTTGAGACAGTTTTTGTAAAAAATGGGCTATACAAAAAAAAATGTCTTGCCTTACCTTGCCACTGTGAGAAATGTATCTTTTTTATATCATCTCTGGAGATAATATAAAGTCCAGGCCATACAGGTCAGGTCCAAACAGGTAGTTTTAATGTTGTTTTTTAGATGCTGGTCTCACATGCTGACTGTTAAAAAAAGTTTTTGTCTTTGATCACTTTCTTCCGTTCTACTGAAAATTTGAGTTAAAATATCTCTTTTTTTTCTATTTTCTTTGTTATAATTCTTAAGGATGATGCTGATGCCGCAAGGGAGACCCTCATTAAAGGAGTCTGCATCTACATGAATGAAAATCCCGATGTCTTGGTGCAAGAGTACATGGTGAGTGTTTTGGGAGTAGATTGTGGCTTTGCTACATTTCAAAACATATTCAGTCAACCCTTTGATCCTGCTTGGACTGTTTAGGTCCATTTGCCCTCTTTATCACCATGGCAAAGTGATTCCCGTGCATATTGTTTGCTCTCAGATATTGACCATGAATGGCAGCATGGCAGGACATTCTTTGAATGCAGTAATCAACTATGCTGTTTACATGGGTTTAAATAGACTATAGCGTTAGAATTGCTGCATTCAAAAGCAATCAAGTTTTTTTTTTTTTTATGCTTAAGAAATGTTTTATCTTTAACCAGGACATGACTGAGGCCACTGCGCTGAGTGCCATCGAGAAAACAACAGTGGGAATCTACGGCACCAGAGAGACGCCAGACAATTACTTTTCTGATGTTGGCATCATCATCGAGGGTGTGGTGGTTCTTCAAGATCTGGATAATGTGGCCCTTGCAACAGCCATGCTGTTTGGACTTTTCTACTCCTTGAACACGAGGTATCCGCCACAGCTCCGCTACACGTTCGAAGTGATTCAAAAGGTGGTAATGGAGTTGGATGTTACTCAACTCTCGAGGAAAGCCCAAAGTAGAGCCCTGCACTCCCGCGGGACCCATCGCAAAGCAGTGCGGCGCGGGACACATTTTGAAAGCTCATTGCGGGCGCGGGCGGGAGCGGTGATAAGCTGCAGTCCCATTAACTAAAAACGTGAGAGGAAACTGAGAAACTGAGAAGAAATAAAGCCTAACTAAAAGAAGTTCAAAAGCGCAATCTATCTCTCCTTTTATTCAGGAGATGCGCATTGCACAACGACGAGGGACAGGGCATGGTTAACCTACTTAAATAATATCTGGATTACATGTTACATTTTCAACATTCTGGGTTTAGAAAAGGTAGGGTAATTAATAACACATTGTTTTCATTCCACTTGTTTGCATTTAAATCAATGTAACGTGAGCTGTAGGCTTAGATATTTATGCTCAAATCCACTCAAAGTAGGGGGCGGGGCTCCATCACGCTGTGTTTAAAATCATATTAACTAAATATATACTTTTACTTCCAAGAATGGAAATGTGAGGAGTGGCATATAACATATGTACAATGTATTATTCTTAATATTCGCGGTAGATTTTGGTAGGTATGTTGGGTAGGCTTATTGCTGTAAAGCCTCAGCTGCTTGTGCCATCTGATGCGCTCCTGCACTATGTGCCCCACGTGAAGGATCGGACAGTGTGTGCAGCTAAGATCATGTTTCTTTCCTCAAGCCAATGACAAGAACTTCCGTGAGAAGTAACGCGAACGTCTGAATCATGCGGGAATTGCGGGCGGGAGCGGGACTAAAAATCCTATCTTTTTGCGGGAGCGGGAGTGCACAATGCGGGAGCGGGCGGGCGCGGGACTGTAAATTCTGTCCCGCGCAGGCCTCGAGCCCAAAGCTTAAAGACAAAACTGCTCCAGTAAGGGGAGCTCACTGTTGTTGTGCACGTGGGGCGTTTAGCTCCCGGTAAGAGGACATATAAAGCTCCCACTTGCTCTCCTGCATTTTGGAGGTTGCATTTCCAGGTGAACAATCAGCAACCCACAACAAATCACAGCGTTCATTAAGTCCACCAACAAAGAAGAAAGTGTCAGTCGGTTTATACTTCTCCTTAACCAAGTGTTTATTCCTTAACTGCCATGTGGACGGGGTCAGTTTTTTTCCCTCTTCCTCTCCGCTACAAGTTCTCTGATTAGCAGCATTCTTCAATTTTAGTTTCTTTTTTTTTTTTTTTTTACAGGTGAAGGGATGAAGAACTGTACAGTCTAAATAGCGCCAATAGGGCCGTGTGAAATGGGATGTTTAGTTTATTCAGTTGGAGTAAAGAATTCTTAATACTTCTAATTCTAAGAATACCACTCAGACATGGCTCTTGTAGGGATCGTTTTTCTTCGTGTACAGGCCCTTGATATGGGACCATTGATGTGTTTAGGTTAGATGGTTTTAGGGTAGTGTGTAATTAAACCTTGTGTTTAACTGCTGATCCAATTCCTACAACAGTATTATATTAGATATTAACACAGTTCCATATTCTTATGTACAGGGTGAATTCATGGCCCGACTGAAGGCAGTGTAACAGTTTTGAAATATTTACTTGTTACTTGTGTAAGTGACACATCAGATTCTTTCTTTTTTTCCACATGGCATCTTTCAGATTATTGGAGACAAAACATGGGTATTTATTTAATTGCACTTTTTGTATTTGGGTCTGTAGATTTCAGTTACATTTTATTCATAAAACCTTGACTGTCATGTGGACGGGGCCATTGTTTTCCCCCTATTCCTCTTTGCTATAAGTTCTCTGATTAGCAGCATTCTTCAATTTTAGTTTCTATTTCTCTTTACAAGTGAAGAGATGGATGTCCCATCGGGGCTGTGTGAAACGGGATGTTCAGTTTATTTCAGTTGGAGTAAAGAATTTTGAATATACTGTTTTGAACCAAGATGTCACAATAAGGTCAATGTTGGAATTTTTGACACTCAGTGTGTTGCTGTTTATCCTATGGCTCTTGAATAAAGGTTTTGCCATGCAACTGTTCGTTTTTATTATTAATTGGTGTTAAATTGATAATGTTAATGATTAAGAGAGTTAATAGAAAGGTATTAGACATTAAAATGGCAATCGTAACTAACATTTTTGCATTTCAAAACAGTTCTATAGTTGCATCGAATTGTTTAGTTACAATTGTTATTTAATTTAATCTTGACAATAGAGGCCTTGAACATAATGTTTGTATGTTCTCTTCCAAGATGGTTGTCTGTAACCTTTTTCAAAAGAAAATGTCTAATTTCTATGCAGAGATTGAGATAAAACACTGTAAACCTGACATTATCTATTCACTGTTGATTTATATTACAGTAGAACAGTAATGTCAGTTCAATTTTTTACCTACTGTCACTGCAGTGAAATTAGACATTTTGTTTTGAAAGGTTACTAGTGGTTACAGGCCTCCATTGTAAAATTGTGTAATTGACACTAGAATATAATACTTACATGTAATATGAAAATAACATGTCATATTTAAGTGACCAAATAGTATTGGAGTAAAAGTTATTGAATAGTGTTGAAATAAAGTGATAAAATTGTGAAGGATTAAAATGTTTCAAGAGCTCAAATTACTTTATCAAAACAAGTTTCAATCACTTTGTATTAACACAAAATACACAGGTTTATTGAACATGAATAACTTGTGTTAATTTAACTCAATTTTTTAAGTTGCTGCCAAAGCAAAACATCTGTGTGCAACCAATGTCCACTATTGAATTAAGTAAATCCAACATGTTCCTTTTTTCAGTCTTACACAGCGGTGGAATGAGTCTGTTGCTGAAGGTGCTTCTGCGCGAGGTTAGCACCTGGTGGAGAGGGTGAGTGTTGTTGTCCAGGATGCTATGCAGTTTACACAGCATCCTCCTCAGACACCACCAGCAAAGAGTCAAGCTGGACCCCCAGGACGGAGCCAGCCAGCCTTCCTGATGATCTTGTTTATCTTGTTGGCGTCTGCTACCCTCAGCCTGCTGCCTCAACACACCAAACCAAAGAAGATGGCACTGACTGGTAGAACATCCTCAGCATGATGTTACATACATCGAAGGACCGGAGCCTCCTCAGGAAACAGATCCGGCTCTGATCCTTCTTGTACACAGTTCCCTGTGGGGCCCTGACACACAGTCCTGCAGTCTGACAGTCTGAGGACGACCCGTCAGATAGTCTGTGATCCAGGAAACCAATGAGGGGTCCACCTGCATCACCGTCAGCTTACTCCCCAGCAGGGCAGGTCGGATGGTGTTGAACGCCTGGAGAAATCAAAAAACAGGATTCTCACAGTGCTTCCCGGTTTGTCCAGGTGGGTACTGGCACGGTGGAGCAGGAAGATGATGGCGTCCTCCACTCCCAAGTCTCGGCTGGTAGGCAAACTGAGGAGGATCCAGTGATGAGCTGACCTGGGGCCGAAGAAGTGACAGGACCAGCCTCTCCAGGGACTTCATCAGGTGGGACGTCAGCGCCACCGGACTGTAGTCACTGGAGGTGCTGGGACGCGCCTTCTTTGGTGCTGGAACCAGGCAGGACGTCTTCCACAGCACAGGGACCTTCTCCAGACTCAGGCTCAGGTTGAAGATGTGCTGCAGGACTCCACTCAGCTGGGCAGCACATGTTTTGAGGACCCTCCGGCTGACACCATCGGGGCCTGCACAGCTCCCGGCTCACCTGCTCTGCTGTGAAGGTCTGTGTGTCGTGTGTGTTGATGGGGGAGGGGGGAGGTGATGATGGTGGGAGAGAAAGAACAGGTAGGGCGTAGCCAGGAAGGAAAGATGGGGGAGGGGGGACAGCAGGGCTGGAGGTTTGAAGGTGGATGGTTGTGGAGGAGTTGGGGGAGGGTAGTCCGCAGCCCTCTCATCAAATCTATTGAAAAACAGATTAAGTTTGTTGGCTCGTTCACCGTGCGAATCAGAGAGCAACTCCCAGTCTGTTAGCTCGAAGCAGCCCTGCAAAGCCGTATCTGTCTCCTGTGACCATCTCCTCTCAGTCCTAGTGGTCACCGGGAGCCGCTGAATGAGAGGCTTATACAGGGGCCGCAGGTGGATGAGGTTGTGGTCTGATCTTCCAAGTGAAGGCAGTGGTGCTGTAAGCCTCCTTAACATTGGCATACAGCAGGTCCAGTGTCTTATTTTCCCTGGTGGGACAGTCCACACACTGCTTGAAGCGAGTTGCATAATTGAAATGGCGTCAGTTGCGAGCTCAGCGTTCGCGGACGGAGGAATGTAAACAACCAGAATGTGTGAGAACTCACGCGGCAGATAATATGGCGGCAGACTCAAGCAGTTCAATGTCCGAGCTGCACACACGCTCCGTCACAGTTACATGTCCAGGATGACACCACTTGTTGTTAATAAGAATAGCAAGTCCCCCACCTTTCCTCTTGCCACTCTCACGGGGACTCCTGTCTGCCCGAACAGTCTGAAAGCCGTCCACAGTTATATTTGAGTCCGGGATGTCCTCGTGGAGCCACGTCTCACGCGAAACACCCGCTGAGTCCTCACCAGGCCCGCCAGCTCCTCCATCTTGTTAGCGAACGACTTTGTGTTTCCCATGGTGAAGGAAGGGAGATAAGGTTTCTATCTCCGCTTCTTCTCCCGGTGTTTTCGTCCAGCCTTACATCCCCGGTACTTCCTCGTCAGCTCTCTGGGTATTTCAGGCTCTTCAGTATTAGCGGGGATGGTTGTAGCGACACCAGCTGATCCCGAGTGTAAACAATAGCCCCGCCAAATGTTTTGAGCCCGGACGGAGACGAGGTCGGGAAAAATTGACCAAAGAATGAGGGCCACGGACAAAAAACATGAAAGAAAATTCCCAAACATAGTTGGCTAGTGTAACCCCTCTTTGCCTGATGAAGCTACTGGTATATTTTTTTAGGTTTCAGTTTCACAATTTGGAACGGTCATCAGAAGACTAAGATACCGCTCATGGAGCCCAGGGGGAAACATCAACACTACTCACACTCACATAGGACTTAGCTTTCAAAAAAATTGTATTGTCAAACATCAACAGAACAATATGAAAACAATTATAATGCTCAATATGAAAAATAACAAACTGCGCGCTTAAATAAAAGAAAATAAAAAATAGGGGAAAAAATGTCCTTTGTTGTGTGTGGTCTGTATGTGTTTTTCTTTCTTTAGTATGAGCTCAATGTTTTTATTTCGTTGGGGCCCTTCGATCTTTCTGTGTCTCACTTGTCCTACCCCACCGCAGATTTGGGAGGTAAGTTCAGTGGTCCTTGATCCTTCTGTTCTGGCTTGCCATCTGATTCCCCTGATCAGTCTCACCAGTGGATATCTGGAAGCCGCCTGGTGGCTATCCAGTGCTGGTGTCTCCTCTCGTGCGTAGACTTCTGGTTTAATTGTCATCTAATCTCATCCATTCAACAAAAACCTGACCTGCAGAACAGGCCACATTCATTCATTTGCCTGACATCGTGACACACGTCTCCCTCTGCTCTGTGCGCTGCAGTTAACCCTGTAAATGCCAGCTCTATTTCACACACATTCATACAAACTTAAAAACGGACTTTTACTCTTTTTCTTTCAGCTTTTTGACAGCTTATGAAGCCTGGGCTACACTAGGTTAGCTCAGCCACTTACTGGAAAAAAAAAACAGCGACAGTAGTAAACAATAAATACAAAAAAAAAACAGCTAAAGTGTGGAAAGGGAGAGAGCAACTGTTGTTGGCTGCCGCTCGACACAGCGCCAGAAGTCTCACAGTATTCTAAGAACAGATACAACTCCAACTCCAACGGTCCTGTTATGTTGTTAAGGGTCCAGTAAAGGAGTACAACTGGTATTTACTGTGCACACAAGTTATTTCTTCCTTGTGAAATTTAACAATTTTGGTGCTGGACATATTTTGATAAGATCTTCCTCTTTACCTCCAATCATTACAATATCAGACATCCCAAGTTCCAAAAACTCATTTCAGGGAGATGCTAATCGAACCCCCCCCGCGCCCCGTACAGACACACTTAAGGCCAGCAACTTTTCACCAACTGTTTATTCACTAACGGTAATTAATATGATATAATAATTAGGCCTATCATTTCTACATATTATCTTTAATTAATTTACGCTTAATTTATTTTGCCTATTTGTCAACATATTAAATTTGGGATTTTTCAAAAGGCTTAGACAGGCTGGATATAGATAGTTAGATACTGTAGCTGGCTAGTTAGATATAGAACTACACAATTTAGTAACTAAATGTGTATTGATACTTCAAATAACTCTTTGATACGTTTTGCTTTATTTTATAACAGCATTTAACCTACAGAAATAAAATGCAGATGATGGCGCGTTCAGCCTACCTCCACATGTTTTACAGTCATTAAGTCCGCTGTGGGCAACACTGAAGTCACTGTTGCATACTGTGCACCTCGCCACGGTGTCATCATTCTTCACCTTCTCTAGACATGGATATATAGTATATTCTGCTGTAAAATGAGTCTTATATTTTCGTTTCTTACTCGAGGATTCACCCTCTGCCATTTGGCAGGATGCACAGTTTTGAGTGGTAACTTAGGTGACTGTCGGAGAGTAAATCGAAGCCCTCCCACACCGAACGTTATTGGCTTATTTTGCTGACTAAACCAATCAGCGCGCCCTCTGACCAGCAGTCGCCCTGAACGCTCGTTGAACAGAGCATCGCTTTGGACAGATACGCACAGGTTTCACACCTCTCTCTCTCTCTCTCTCTCTCTCTCTCTCTCTCTCTCTCTCTCTCTCTCTCTCTCTCTCTCTCTCTCTCTCTCTCTCTCTCTCTCGTGCATGCGCAGTCGAAACGCGCATGGGGCACGAGTTATTGTGTTGCCTGCACGCTCTCACTCGCATTGAAAAAAAAAAAAAACACTCCCTCGCATAGTCTAAAATCCGGGATATTTTATCTGACTCGCGGGCATCCGTGATTAACTATCAGTATCAGGGAGACTCCCGGAACTTCCGAGAGACTTGGGATATCTGCAATATCGTACCTCATCTCTTAAAATTTGGTTGACCAAGTGGCACGATAAAACTCAGCCCTGCTGAACACTGGCATCTTGACATTTATCCATGTAAAAACAAAAAAGAGTGTGTGTGTGTGTTAGGGGTTTCACAACTATTGATTTTTGCTAGTTGACTAGTTTTGCATGACAGTAGTTGAAAGTCGACTAGTCGTTAAATTATGTATTTAGTAAACTGACGCATTAGGCCTAACGCATTGAGCATTGTAAAGGAAGACACAGAGGAAGGAGTTCTGGTGAATCATTGAAAATGTATTCTTGAAATTCAGAAAGAAGATAATAAAGCAATTATCATCAGTTGTTCTTTCCACAAACAATTGTTAATACAAAAACAGTAGACCTAGCATTCATTTAAAACAGCATACACCGCGCATCCACGAACTGCTACGTTGCAGGATGTAAACATTGCCTCATGGCTAGCCTCACACAATAACATGGAACTTGACTTACCCATCAACTAACAGTGTGAAACAATGTGAAACATTGAAAAAATATTATCCATAGCCCTGCATTTCTACTAGTCAATGTCCTGTTCCATGATAAAGTCCACCTTGCCTTCTCTGTTAGCGTTGAGAAACATGAGCGCATCGATGCGGGAGGGATGGAGGCTACTCCTCTGTCGGGTGACTGTGTTCCCCGCTAGGGAAAAAAATTCTCTCGCTTGGGGTGCTGGTGGCTGGAACAGCTAGATAACTTTTCGCCAGTTTGGCTAGACGGGGGAAACTGTCCTCATTGTGTGCCCACCACTTTAGTGGATTATCCATTGTGGGTATGTGGGCTAATTGCTGATAATCACGTAGCTCGCCTGCATTGGTCATCCTGGCCCTTTTGCTCTTCGCACCTTCGTAATGTGGTCCAAACAGCTGTTCGAAGTCGTTCTCCAGCCTTGTTTTCTTGCCAGAGTCAGACTGGTTGTCCCCACCATCAGCTTCACCTTCACCAAGGTCTACAATGAAAAAAATGCACACACGATATCAGGAAAATGTCTCTAAATAGCACATCTGGCTCTATGACGAATAATGGATACATAGTCAACGTTAAACTTACCCATAGCAGGCTGTTCCTTGTCCTCTCCAACCAGCTGACTCAGGTGCGCCAGGGCATCAGCTCTGATATTTTCCGGGAGAAACTTCAGGTGCTTAAACCGTGGATCTAGCATGCATGCCGTTATCGGGATTGAATCTGCCAGGATGTCAGACTCTAGTTTGAAGCGTTTTACGAGTTCTTTCCTCACCATGTCCTTGAAAGAGCGAATAGCCCCCAGGTCAGATGTTGTCACTCTCAACATGTTGTTGCAGACATTGAGCAGGACGGGATAGATGAATGACAACCCGACGTGTAACTCTGCGCACATTATTGTGGTTGCTTTAGCTAGAGGCCCAAGTACCGGGATCAGCTGCTCGATCAATTCCCACTGATGCTCTCTCATGGCCAAGGATTTTCGGACGACCACTTTCGTTATGCTCTCATCCGCGAGTACGGCCTGCGCTGGGATTCTCTGCTCATACAAACGCTCTAGCATAGCGAACGTAGAATTCCACCGGGTGGCACAATTGTTTTGCAGACTGTTCACTTGTACTCCCAGTTGTTTCTGGTAGTTCTGCAAAGCACAATGTGCTACTGAGGAGTGACGAAAATGACTGACTACACGTCCCGCAGCATCAATGGTCTTTGTGATCTCGGGTAAGTTGAGACCTTTTTTAATGGCAAGTTGCAGTGTGTGTCCGGTGCATCCTAGGTGGTGGGGAAATAGCTCGCAGAGTTCCATCGCTAGGTTCATGCTGCTAGCATTGTCATGGATGGTGCAAAAAACTTTGAGGTCCCATTCCTCGATCGTCTCTCTCAGACGTTGGGCAATATTCACAGCGGTGTGTCTCTCGCGCATCACGGTGGTTCGCAACACCCTTGACTTTAGCTCCCAGCTTTCAGTGATGTAGTAAGCTGTAACGGTTATGTAGGGATCCATGCTACATGATGTCCACAGATCGGTAGTGAGGGAGGTCTTTCATCTCCTCCATAATCTTGGCTCTGACAGTGTTGTATTGGTGCGTGATATTGTTCCAAACTGTCCGGTGACAAGGGATTGTGTAGCCTGGCTCAAAATACGTGATAATGTCCTTAAAGCCTTCCCCAGAGAGTGGATATAGGGACATCCTTAACAACGAAGTTGACCAGCAAATCTGTGATTTTTCGCCTTGATTTGATTCATTTATTTGCACAAATATAACAAACAAACAGCTAAAATACAGCAAACCAGATGTGCGGGTGAGATTAAAAAAACCCAGAGAGGTTTATAAGTATATCTCACCACATAGAAACAAAAAATTACAAGCCACAACAATAAACAAGACAAAACAAGCTATCTTAAAAGGCATAAAATCAAGAAAAAAAATACAATATAGAACCGAGCTAAATTTAAAAGTGAGTATATGTTAGTGTGATGCATGCCTATGTGTACGTGTGTGAGTGCATGTGTGTGTGCATATATGCGTGTGCATATGTGCGTGTGCATGAAGGTATCTAGCGAACATAAAAATATGCAACTGTAGGCTACACGCATTCCAAGGCATACTTCAGTTCAGTCAAGTCCTTATAGTGAAGGGAGAATAGACGGTTTTAGTCAGGTAAGAGTTTGGTTCATCAGATAGGACCGAAGCCTTTGTTTGAAATTCTGTAAATAGCTGGACTGGAATGCAATTTGAATATGACTGTTCCAAAGCTGGGCTCCTTTATATTGACTAGACAACTGACAAAGCCTGGTATGAAACATTGGAAGGTGTAAATCTTTGGCCCGTCTAGTATTGTATTTATGAACATCACTATTAATCAAAAAAAAATCTTTACAAGGCATGGAAAATGATACAGGCATATAAATAATTTTATAGATGAAAATACAAGTTTGATATGTATTTATTTTAAAGATTGATAAAACATTGAGCTGATTAAAGAGAGGGGCAGAGGGTTCTGTTTGGTTGCTATTGGTAGCAATTCTACAGAATTTTTTTTGCAAGATATAGAGCTTATGTAGGTGAGGGGGATAGGTAGCTCCCCAGATGACATTACAATATATGAGGTAAGGATAAATTAGGCTATAATAAAGGGTTAGTAGGCACTTCTGATGAACCAAACTTTTAATTTTGCCAATGATACCAATAGATCTGAATATTTTATTACAGACAGACTGGATGTGAGTCTTCCAACTTAAGGTTTCATCGATTAGAACTCCAATGAAATGTGTAGATGAGACCTGAGAGATGGGATTATTTCCAATGGAGAGACAGGAGTTGGATTTGCAGTATTTTTTGTTCTTTGAAGAAAATACAATGAAATTCAATTTTTTGAAGTTTAAAGATAATTTGTTTGATTGAAACCATTTGAAGATTTTTTTCTAAGTCAGACTTTGCTTTGGCCATCAGTACAGAAAAATCAGAATGTGAAACAACTAAACTGGTATCATCAGCAAAAAGTATAGGGAATATAGAGGATAACGCTGCGGTCAGGTCGTTGATGTAAATAAGGAATAAGAGTAGTCCCAAAGATTCCTGAGGGACTCCACATGTTATTGTCACCCTGTCAGATGTCGATCCATTAATATTAACAAATTGTTGTCGATTATGAATATAATTGTAAAACCATTTGTAGGTGCTTCCAGTGAAGCCATAGTGTAACAATTTTGATAATAGAATATTATGATTAACAGTGTCAAAGGCCTTGGATAAATCAAGAAAAACTCCCAAAGCATATTCGTTGTTATTTAACGCAGTGTGGATTTTGTCAACTAGTTGGAGCACAGCCATTTCTGTTGAATAATTTTTCCTGAATCCATACTGATGTTCATAGAGGATGTTAAACCTCTGCAGATGGATCATCATTCTATTGTAAACCAATTTCTCCAGAATCTTTGAAAAGCATGGAAGGACAGAGATTGGGCGATAGTTGTTAAAAGAGCCTTTGTCACCAGATTTAAATACAGGGGTTCCAAAATAACCCCTGTATTTAAATCCGGTGACAAACTATGACTATTTTTAGGTCTCTTGGTAATGTTCCAGACTCTAAAGATTTAGCAGATATATAGGTCAAAGGCTTGATAAATGTGGGAATAAATTTTTTGATCACACATGCTCTAATCTCATCATGACCAGCAGCGGAATCCTTCATATTGACAAGAATGTCCATGATCTCCTTCTCAGTAGGAGGGTCAAAACTCAGGAGGGAAGGGTAGCAACCCTTCAGGTACTCAGAGGGAGACCCGGTTGAATACATCCTCTCTGACAGAACTGAACCCATGTTGACAAAATAGTGGTTAAAGGCATGTGCAATATCGGATGAATCTGTATAAACTCTATTTTCATCAACAAACTGAGAGGGGAAAGTGGCTGATGTCTTTTTTCTATGCAGAAGCTGATTGATGACTCTCCATGTTTCTTTAATATTATCTGAGGCCTCGTTAAATTTGGTGGTGTAATATTTTTTTTTGGCAATTCTAATTAGATGGTTATATTTATTTCTATATATCTTATAATTTGCAGCATTCAAGGGAGATGGATTTGTCATAAATTTCCTGTACATTCTATTCTTTTTTAGTGCAGACTTGTGGAGACCTGGAGTAAACCAGGGTTTGCTAAATGATTTTTCTTTTTTAGTGAGCATTTTAACCAGCCTTCTGTTCTCAGTCACTGGGTGCTGTGAAAAATCAGCGATGCTTGCCTGCCTGCCTGACGATGACGCAGTGCTAGCATGGCTAGCTTCATTGCCACTAACGGTCGTTGTTGGCACTGGATGTTTCTTCTTAAGATGATTATCCATTGCAGACGTATTGCTATTGTATTTTAGCACTGCTTTGCATAACTTACACGTAACGGTGGACGTGTCTTCATTTTCGGTGAAGTACTTCCACACATAGGACTGCCTTGAACGTTTTTTTCCTACCTCAACACCCGATGCATTTTGTTTCCAACTAGTTGATTAGGGCCGACAGCGCCGACTAGTGGTTGTGATAGTCGACTAGTTGACAAGTGTGTGTGTGTGTGTGTGTGTGTGTGTGTGTGTGTGTGTGTGAGGGGGGGGTAGAAAGGGGAGGGAGGTAGATGAAGAATAATCAAAGTTGTTTGCAAAGCAGGCCTTGAAGGAGATGGATGGATCGTTGCCGTGAATGACAGGAAGCTGACTTCTGTCACATCCGATGCCTGGTGGATTGAGGGAGCAGAAAGGACATCATACACTTCAAATAAGGTCTATTTGTTACCCTGAACACTATGTACACACACATAATCAATAATGCACAGCATAGCCATTTACATACTGGACTCCACCAATAAACTCACACACAATGCTCTCAACATTATGCATACAGGTAGTTATTTTCATACCTCATTTACAGATCAACTAGCAAAACCTGGCAAACTAATGTAATGGGTGGTAAATAAATACTCTGAGGACTTAGTTTAGCCATTTCATATTGGGCTGATAGCTCACATTCCCAGGACAATTATTTACACCACACGTGTGTTCTTTCAAGCTCAATCAAGTAATAGTTTTATAAGACGTAAACATAGAATTGAAAATCAACTAACCTTTGTTTGCCGCATCAGATCAGCCAACAATTGCCCTGTGAGTGTCCTCTTTGCCTTAAAGATTTCCATGAGCCTGGGACTATGATGGTTAAGGGCCTCATAGAACTCCTGTCTCAGGCTTTTACCAACCACCCTGCTGAACTTCAGACACACCTGACACATATAAAAACAAAACATGTTCATGTTCAAATTAGTTGACACCATGTTCTAGAATGCGCTGCTGAGGGTGGCAGCACGTTGGAGTAGCTCTGTACCTCACATTGAGATTTTTCTTTTTTCTAAATTTCATTCCTGTTTTTTCTTGGAAGAAATTGCATTTTTTGGACAACTGTTCCTTCCTGCCTTGGATGCTGTGCAGCTGGATTGATTTTTCCCAATACTTTTGTATATTTTACTCTTTTGTTATGATGCATAACCATAGCAACAAGGTGGTTTACAACAGGGAGCAGCTGATTAACATTGGAAAAGCAGAAATAATTCGACAACTGAAGCCAGAAATCCCACTGGAATTGAAAAGGAGGCGTCGTGGATGCAGAGCAGGAGCAAAGAGGAGAGAAAGAAAGAAGAAGTTCAAACCATCTCTGCCATTCTTCACCATGGGCAATGTAAGATCGTTAGCTAACAAGTTGGATGAACTTCTAGCCTTGACAAGGACTCAGCAAGAATATCGGGAATGTAGCATTATGTGTTTTACTGAGACATGGCTGCAGGATCTTATCCCCGACTCCAGCGTCTCTCTGCCGGGCTTCCTGACTGTACGAGCAGATCGAGATTTAAAGAGTAGCAGGAAAAGGAAAGGGGGTGGATTGGCAGATGGTGTCACCCAGGACATGTTACTGTGAAGAGTCGTCTCTGAAGTCCTGACATTGAACTATTGACAGTAAGTTTTCGTCCATATTATTTGCCAAGAGAGTTCACCAGTGCTGTTTTAGTGGCTGTTTACATTCCACCCTCAGCTGTTGCCGACACTGCATGTGATGTCATCAGTTCCGTTGTTGCTAAGATACAGACACAACACCCCAATTCTTTTGTGGCAATATCTGGTGATTTTAATCATGCCTCACTCTCTGCTACACTGCCAACTTTTCAACAGTTTGTCAGCTGCTCTACCAGAGAAAACAAGACATTGGATAACATGTTATTGGGATTAAAGGAACTGCATTAGGCTGGTTTAAATCATATTTATCTGATAGATTTCAGTTTGTTCTTGTAAATGAAGAATCTTCCTCACACACCAGAGTAAGTCATGGAGTTCCCCAGGGTTCTGTGCTTGGACCGATTCTTTTTACTTTATACATGCTTCCATTAGGTAACATTATTAGACAGCATGGCATAAATTTCCATTGCTATGCTGATGATACTCAGCTGTACTTATCTATAAAACCAGATGAACCCAATAGGTTGGTCAGACTACAAGCATGTCTTAAAGACATAAAGACCTGGATGACTCAGAACTGTCTGCTGCTAAATTCAGACAAAACTGAAGTCGTTATCTTTGGACCTGAGCGTTTCAGGGAGAAATTGTCTAGCTATATAGTTACTCTAGATGGTATTTCCTTGGCTTCTAGTTCTACAGTGAGGAACCTTGGAGTTATTTTTGACCAGAACTTATCATTTGACTCGCATATAAAACAGGTTTCTAGGACTGCCTTCTTTCACCTTCGTAATATTGTTAAAATCAGGAACATCTTGTCTCAGAGTGATGCAGAAAAACTAATTCATGCATTTGTTACTTCAAGATTGGACTACCGTAATTCTTTATTATTGGGCTGTCCCACATATTCTCTGAAAAGCCTCCAGCTGATCCAAAATGCTGCAGCCAGAGTTCTGATGAGAACTAACAGGAGAGATCATATTTCTCCAGTTTTAGCTTCTCTTCATTGGCTCCCTGTTAAATTCAGAATAGAATTTAAGATTCTTCTCCTTACATATAAAGCTCTTAATGACCGAGCTCCATCATATCTTAAAGATCTCATTATAAGATATTTTCCTAACAGAGCACTTCGTTCCCAAACTGCAGGTTTACTTGAGGTTCCCAGAGTTTCTAAAAGTAGAATGGGAGGCAGAGCCTTCAGTTATCAGGCCCCTCTCTTGTGGAATAAGCTGCCAGTAAATGTCCGGGAAGCAGACACCCTTTCCACTTTTAAGACCAGGCTTAAAACTTTCCTTTTTGATAAAGCTTATAGTTAGGGATGGCTCAGGTGATCCTGAAACATCCCATAGTTAAGCTGCTATAGGCCTAGACTGCTGGGGGGCCTCATCTGACACACCTTTCCTCACTTTACTCTCTTTATGTATATGTGATATTATTATGGTCATTAACTCGTGTTTCCCTGTTCCAACAGATATCCTTTGAATGGTGTTACAGTGCCAGTGCCGCCGCCGCGGCAGCTCCCCCCCCCCCCCCCCCCCCCCCCCCCTTTCTGTCTTCTCAAACCCCAGCTGGTCGAGGCGGATGGCCACCCTTCCTGAGTCTGGTTCTGCCAGAGGTTTCTTCCTGTTAAAAGGGAGTCGTTTCTCTCCACAGTCGCCTCAGGCACGCTCAGGCCGGGAGATTGGACCGAAAAACAAAAAGTTTTCAGTGCAATCTGTTGGTTTTCTTAGCTAGGAAATTGTTTTTGAATTGGCTCTATATGAACGAATTGGATTATTTTATGAATTATGATTATTATTAATTAATTGAATTCCAATTGGCTTGAATAGGACTTACTATCTAAGTGCCTTGAGATGACATTTGTTGTATTTGGCGCTATATAAATAAAAATGAATTGAATTGAATTTAATTGAATTTGTTTTACACAAATGTCAAGGATTCATACATTTCCAAATCAAGACCTCCCCTGGGTAAATCAGATCACTACCTTGTTTTTCTGTGTTCAGAATATAAACCCCTTGTCCAGAGACTACCTGTCACAAAAAGGACTGTTAGAAAGTGGTCACATGAAGCTGAAGAAGCCTTACAGGGTTGTTTTGATGCAACCGATTGGATTTCTCTTTGTAAGCCACATGGAGAGGACATTAATGCCATGACTGAGTGTGTGACTGACTATATAAACTTCTGTGTGGACAACACCATCCCCACCAGAACAGTGAGATGCTTCCCTAATAACAAACCCTGGATCACCAGTGAGCTAAAGGAACTATTGAACAAGAAAAAAAGAGCCTTTTGGGGAGCGAGACAGGGAGTTACTGAGGAGTATACAGAAGCAGATCAGAGAGAGCAAGGAGGTGTATAGAAAGAAGCTTGAGAGTAAACTGCAGAGGAACAATATCAGAGATGTGTGGTCAGGAATGAAGAAGATCACAGGCCTCAAGCAGAAGGAGGATCGGATGGATGGAAGTCTGGACAGAGCAAATGAGCTGAACACATTCTTCAACAGGTTCAGTTCAGGAACAAGCTCACCATCCTCACCTCCTGTTCCCAGCCAAAGAGACATCCCACCCTCCTCTGACCCACAGCTTTCCTGTAACATCTCCACCTCCACCTCAGTCATGGATTCTTCTGCTTCCACTAGTTTGTCTTCAACCAAATCAGGAGATGCTGCTGTCCCCTTTGCCTCCCCCTCCCACTTTTCTGTTTCTAGAGCTGGTGGACCGCTTTGTGGCATGGTGTGGGAACAATCATCTCATCTTGAATGTTAACAAAACAAAGGAGATGATTGTAGATTTCAGGAGAAACAGGGTCAGATCAAACCCTGTTTCCATCATGGTAGAAGAAGTGGAGGTGGTTGAGGAATATAAATACCTTGGTGTTCATCTGGACAACAGACTGGACTGGAGACACAACAGTGAAGCCATCTACAAGAAAGGACAGAGCAGACTATACTTCTTGAGGAAGCTAAGGTCCTTCAAGGTGTTGCAGATATTCTACAAGTCTATTCTTGAGAGCGTCATTTCCTCTTGCGTCATTTGTTGGGGCAGCAGCATCAGAACCAGGGACCTAAAAAGACTCAACAACCTGATAAGGAAGGCTGGTTCTGTTCTGGGGATGACTGTGGAACCTCTGGAGACAATAATGCAAAGAAGGATTTTGCATAAAATCAAGAGAATTATGGACAACCCTGAACATCCTCTCCATGAGACTGTTATCGGAAAACAGAGTCTCTTCAGTCAAAGGCTTCTTCAGTTTGGATGCAAAACGGACCGCTACAGGAAATCTTTCCTGCCCACAGCCATCAGCATCTATAATAACTCCTTGATTTAATTGAGTTACATCAACATTTAATTTCCCTCTGGGATGAATAAAGTATTTTTGAATTGAATTTGAATTTGAATTTGATGCGATCTTTTTATGCAACAACCCAGACTGCAATATTACTCTTAAACACAATGTTGATGAGTACTACAGAACCCCACTGGTGGCATTGGATTTAAAAAATAACATGTGGCCATAAATTCTTATTGTAGTCATTTCCGTGCAGAGACTGTTGATAGTTGCTTTGTGTTTCACAGCAAGTGTAAGGGCTACATTCCTGTAGCTCTGAGCATCATGGATAACCTTTTTGAAAATTTGTGCTTGTCCTCAACGTGCATAGTCCAGACATCACACAGTGGACCAACCGTCTTCATAAGTTGAGGTTAATGTTCAATGTAGTGGTGTTAGGTTGTAATCTAAACTCTGGGAATGTAGACTGCAGTAGTTCTCTGTGTTCTGCTAACTTATGGCGCTTTTCCACTACCTCTACACGGCTCGGTTTGGTTGTGTTTCCATTACACTTCGTGCCTCCTGGACGTGGGCGGGGTCGTCGTAACACGGCTGCGCGTGTTGCTGCTCACCCTGTGGCTTTTTGTCGCACAGAAGGCAAGAGAAGAGAGCCAGAGAAGACTCCTGGCCGCCAGACAAAACAGTATTGAAAAGTACCGGAGAGTTTTGTTACGAGCTTCAAAAAGACGACGTTTGGAGGTAAGCTAACGGTTGCTAACGCTAGCTTTTATTATCTGTGTTATGACGCTTCCAGTGACGACACTCATCGCCCAATCAGTGGAAGGCAGTCGGCTGACGTCACGTTTTAGTAACGCTTCGGCCCGCTTGGAACCAGGCTGAGGTGGTACGGAAAATCGTGCCGGTTGCAGTTACGGCGTGCTAGTGGAAACACGCAATAGCGCCGAGCCGAAGCGAGCTGGTGGAAAAGCGCCATTAGACTTTAGGAAGTAGGGTGTATCTTCAGTAAACCTGGGGGCAACTACTAACTCCACAATGTCTGTAACAAGCATGAGAACTTCCCATGCCTTTTCCCATGCCAGGAACATACTGACCAACAAGAAATGGAAGGAGCCTAATAGGCTTGTGCGCACTTCCCTGATTGTGCCTTTAGTGGAGAAGCCTTTGTAATAGGCTGTGGCTGGTCAGTTTTATCAGTAAAGGTGTATGTAAAGGACCTGATAGTCTGATTCAGTGTTTCTAGATTCAAATATCCCTTGTAAATCAGATCTGAACAAACACAACTCTATGGGGACTATGAGGTCAGGAGGGTAACATTTAACAACATGAAAGTGCTCCAGTTTTGCAGTCAAAGGGTACTCTTTTTTTCACACTGTATGCTCTACCCAGTTCTGGATCTTCCATCACTTCCTGCACTTGTCTGTCATGCCTGTCTTTGTCTATGAGCTCAAAGGCACCAGATCGCACCTCTTGTTTCTGAGTGTCACTTCTACTTGCCATGCAGTATCTGCAGAACTTATCGACAGAGAAGCTCTTGTAGAATCCTGCCAGTGCATCAGATCAGATTTTGTTTTATTGTCATGCATACACACAAAATTTTTCCTCTGCTTTTAACCCATCCAGGTTGGCACCTGTTGACATGCACATACACAGGGTCACACACAGAAACCAACCTGGAGCGGTGGGCAGCCATTTACAGCGCCTGGGGAGCATGGCGGTTCGGTGCCTTGCTCAAGGGCACCTCGGCTGTAACAAGGAGGTGGACGGACACCCCTCCAGTTGTCAGTTCCACCAATTTTTGAGTGGTGAGAGCGGGAATCGAACCGGCCAACCTTCCGGTTATTGGACGACCGACTCTAACCACTGAGCCACGGCCACACCTAGCTTGTCAGCGGCTACATACAAAACAGTTCCTTTTACATTTGCACCTAAGGCCTCTATGCAAACACCATCTTTTTCTAGTGACATCAGATCATGTATAAATTGGTCCAGCACTTTAGCATAACCACATTCTTTTACAGTGCATTTGTTGCATATAAGAGCAAGTTGGATAGAGCTTAATGATGCTCTATATTTTGCTGGCTTATTGGCAACTACCCAGTACACAGCACATACCTTAATGCCTCTTCTTCAATGTTCCTTCAAAGTCATCGTTGTACAGCCCAATGGCAATTGTGAACTCATCACTAGTAAGAAGGCCATTTTCTCTGAAGTATACACCATCTGCATGAGTTTTGTATTCATTTGGAACATGTTTCACTTCAGACATTGCTTTATCTAACATATCTGTCCTGCTCAGCAACTTCTGCAGCATTTGCTGTATGGGAATATAGCTCATGTTTTTTTTTTAAATTCTGATGTTTCTGAGATGGTAAAAAGCTGCCTTGGTGACAGCTTTGATGTGGCTGCTGAAAGTCAGATCTGAGTCTATCAACACTCCGAGGTTACCAACTTGGTCAGTGATTGTAAGGTCCCGAGTCTCAAGATATTTACCAACGCTGACCCTCTTCTCTTTGCTCCCAAACAGAATGATCTCAGTTTTGTCTTCATTTAATTGTAGAAAATTCTCTCTCATCCAGGTGTTTACTTCCTCCAGACACTGACACAGTACGTCTGCTGGGCTGCAGTCGTCCAGTGACAGAGACACATAAAGTTGTGTATCGTCTGCATAACTGTGATAATTGATGTTAAAGTTCTGCAATATCTGACCCAAAGGGAGCATATACAAGTTAAACAGAAGAGGTCCAAGAATTGACCCCTGGGGGACTCCACAAGTCATGGCCACTCGCTCAGATTCATAGCTGCCAATTGTACCAAAATAACTCCGGCCTTCTAAGTAGGCCCTGAACCAGTTAAGGACCGTTCCAGAAAGTCCAACCCAGTTTTCCAGCCTGTGCAACAGGATTCTGTGATCTACAGTATCAAACGCAGCACTGAGGTCCAACAGAACCAGGACTGAAACATTACCAGAATCAGTAT
Source organism: Odontesthes bonariensis (assembly GCF_027942865.1). NCBI lineage: Eukaryota > Metazoa > Chordata > Actinopteri > Atheriniformes > Atherinopsidae > Odontesthes > Odontesthes bonariensis. The sequence goes on from NC_134510.1 coordinate 1,143,299, forward strand.
TCAACCTGATGTCGTTTAACACTTTGACCAGAGCTGTTTCAGTGCTGTGATGACGTCTGAAGCCTGATTGAAAGTTATCAAGACTTCCACTTTCATTCAGAAAGTCGTTGAGCTGGTTAAATACAACTTTCTCAATAATCTTAGATATAAAAGAGAGATTAGAGACAGGTCTGTAGTTGCTCATCGTAGAGGCGTCTAGAGTTCTCTTCTTTAGGAGTGGCTTAATGGCAGCTGTCTTTAGTGACTTGGGAAAAATGCCTGATGCCAGTGAGCTGTTAACTATTTGTAGGAGATCACTTTCTACTGAGGTAAAAACAGTTTTTAAAAAGTCAGATGGTATTATGTCCAGAGTGCAAGTGGTTGATTTCAGATGCCAACAATATTAAATTGTGACATAACATCAGAGTTATTTCTAGGTTTTAGACACAGATTAGTTTTCTTGTTTGTCTGTGTTGTGTTAATGTTTTGTCTATTTGTTTGGATTTTTTGGGCTAAAACAGTTGGCAAATTTGTTGCATTTCTCAGTGGAGAGGAGGTCTGGGTTTGACTGTTTAGGAGGATTTGTGAGTTTTTCAATCATAGCAAACAGAGTTAACTATTTAAATCTACAGCCTGCATATGGACACTGAACCTTTTGGTTAACGTTTAAGTGTCTGCTTCGGAGGTGGGTGAAAAATTCTGTTTCAGAGCAGGGCTCAATAAATACACACAATTGACAGCAGAATTTGACAGCTTAGTTTTCTCCTGGTTGTTCCTCATTAGTTTTGGAGTGAACATGAGATGTGTGTGCTTTGAAGCTGTTTAAGGACTTGAATGTGCACAAACAGTCCAGGTGCAAACAAGGAAATGGTACTGTGCTTGTGTAACTTCCATGTTTTAGCCAGTAGTGTTTAAATAGCTGTGCTCTCTTTCCTCTAATAAAACCAAAAGGTTTACACTTCCACTCCATCTTCAGCTAGCTAAAGTTACATTAAGTTACATGTATTGTTACCCAAACCCTGATTATTCTGTAACCCTCCCAAAAGAATGTTATTGTCTAAACCCAACGCGGGAGTGACAAAGGTGTCCTGGTAAGGTGTTTTTATGTGAAAGACACTGTCACCATTCTTTCTCCTTTTGAGGATGTTGTGGCTTGTTAAATACTTTTAGAAGAAATTAATACTAAATTGCTAGTATTTCCATCCTGCTGTTTTGTAGGGTGTTTACTTTAAATGTGATCATTTCAGTAGGAGGGCATGTTGCATATCTACCAGTGCAACATTCGAAATAAACATCTCAGGTCACAGTTTAAAAATGAAAACTCAGTATTTGTTGCTATATAAAGTAGGTAGGATGTCTTGGAAGTGACTGTATCTTGTCTTTTAGAGTCACAGATGTTTTGGAGCCAGGGCCTTGCGGCTGTCAGTAGTATGATTGGTTTTGAATTGGTTTCATGTCTGGCTTTAGATGTCCTGTCCATCTTTTATTCATTATTCATATAAAGGTGGTTCTATAATTTTTTTTCTGCTGGAGTGTAGTAAAACAGGACTTGTTTTTGTGGAGGTCTGACCTCAAATCTAAGAATACTATTTTTAACTTCATAAGTAATGCTGAGCAAAAAAAGTACATTGTTCCCAAACGTTTCATATCACCAACAATTTATAAAGGATTTTTTGGGGATTTCACAGTTGCCATCACACGTAAATGATTCTGATGTTTCAGAGCTTTTATATATTTTTTGGCATTGATTTCTGAGGCAGCTGTGAATCATGGCTTAATGTTTTGAGCAAAATAGCAATTCATTTAAAGGGATGATTGATGTCAGAAGGACTAATTTTCCCCCACAGGAAAAAATCTATGACATGTTCAGCAGCAACCTACATTTTCCACTAGCTTATAATCCAATTAGCAGAGCAGCAAACATAGAGGGTCTGAGCACAAAGATAAATCTCTGTTTCACTCACTGTAATTGATAACAGAGCGTTTAAAGCTACTCAAAATTACAATGCCAGTGAAAAACATGCCAGCACCTTTTTCCTGCAATACTTCCATAGCTATGTACCTTTTTAGGTTATTAATTATTAATATCAATGTATGACACACAATGTCAAAGTAGAAACAATTATGTCTTTAAAATTAACATGATTGTTACACAGAGAAAAAAGGGTGTACCAAATATGGTCTTTGCAATGTCAAAGAAAGCACTGAAGTATTGAGAGAACAGTTCCAGTAGCTCTCTGATTATATTTGCTGAAAATAGTCGAAGAGTTAGAACTGAAACTGAATGTTAAATAAGTGCTCCACTGGCCTTTCTGCATTCCAAACATTTGGTGCAAAAATATGAACAAAGGTGGTGAGCATATGAAGTCATATATGAAGCAGAATAGGAAAAGATTTCACCAGCTGCCTTCTGTGATTTTTATGATATTGGACGATTTTGTGTCTGTTGTGGGCATTTGAGCTTTATTCTCGGACATTGAACATAGTTTGAGTACATTTGTTGCTGGATTGACATTTGAAGAAGAGATTTTGTGTGGATTGTGATTTAGGCCTCTGGCCTCATCCTGCCACCTGCAGACAACATGCCTCCTAAAACAAGATCTGAGGAGGAATATGCTTCTCTGGCTCAAGTAAATGAACTTCTGCAGTTTCAGAAAGATGTCTTCACTGCCTTGCTCGAGCAGCAGCAAGACAACTTCCAGAGTTTTGTGAAAGTGATCATGGAATTTACAAACTCTCGCTTTGACTCTCTAAACAAGGAGATGCAAGACATCAAAACAAGTTTACAATTCACACAAAAGGATGTGGATGAATTAAAACATTCTACAACCAAAATGGATAAAGGATGTGAGACATTTGAACTGAAAGTCATGAAACTGAGTGACAGCTTGGCCCTGCTTTCTGCAAAAGTGGATTATTTGGAAGGACAATCCAAGAGGAATAATCTCATCATTGATGGCATTCCTGAATCTCCTGGAGAGACCTGGGCTGACTCTGAAGAGAAGGTGAAGAAACTCTTTGTGGAAAAATTACAGCTACAAAGGGACATTGAAGTGGAAACACTGCACGAAAAGAGGGATTTGTGTCACTGTGGACGGCAGTGAACATCCGCGAATTTGCCTAATTTTCGGACGCACCTGGGCGCTTGCAGGCAGACAAACTTTAAGTTTGTTGAGCGAGAAAATCGTCGGAAACGAACCCGACTCGCTGCGGGCTCTCACAGCGGGGTGCTAATGGCTCAGCGATTAGCACCCCGCTGTGAGAGTGCCTGGACCTCTCACTGGCCTCGCTGGTATTGGACGAAAAAGGCACGTGATTACATAAAAAAGCTCCTGCAAAGCTGACCGCCCATTGGCCAATAAGGTTAATATATACATACTTTATATGGGCATATCACTCCGCAATTATGATTAATAATTGTGATTATGATTACTAATATTCCTGGGATGTTTGTGTACTTCATATATTCACGTCATTCTTATAAGCTGCACTATGACTAGGCTAATGCAGGCATGAATGACGTGAATCTATTGAGAATGAAAAAGGAAACTTTTTTTTTTAAAGCGCTTTTATTGCCACACCACACAATGTACATAGCTTACATTGTAATAAGAACCATGTTGATAATAAAGAATTGAAAACTATATACACACACACTGCTGTAGCCTACAATATACACAATAAGCCTAAACGCCGCCGTTTGGAATCCGCATTCTTCGCATTACTCCGGTCCCTGCAGGGTCTGCGGGAGTTGTCAGACGTCCTCATCCTGGATCAGAAGCTGGCTTCTGGGAGTTGTTGGAATAACCAATAAATAATCAAAACATAGTCTATCCATGCACAGCATATTGACAACTTGTCTATAAAGTAACGAAAGTCATATTGACAGCGTATATGTTCTTACTCTCTTTCACTCTTCTGTGGTGAGACTGGGAGTATTTCGGGTTGGCTTCAAGACGCGCCTGTAGCACAGCACATAGGTCCGTCACGCAGCTGAAAAAACAAACAAGAGGAATGAATAAAATGACCAGTGCTTAAAAGTGTCAGTGCCAGCCGGGGTAAAAGTCAGCGCCGCTCACCCTCGATAGTGTCCCCGTCTGCCTCTCTGAAGTTCGGACTGTTTGACACCGCCTCCTTCAAGCGACTCGTTACATCCATATTGTGAGGTGACAGTAGCCTGTAAAAACAATAGGCCTATGGTTAATAAAAAAAAACTGCATTGACGTAACGTAACATCAGGTCCAACTCAACTAGATATTGGGAGAACATTCACTTATTCTTACCCTTGACCTGGATTATAATGCCACGGTGAGTTATGCAGGCGGCGAACTGCTTCCTATAAATTGAAAACACGAAATTCATTTTTTTAAATAAAGCAACTCACACTGGTTTTCACGTGATGGACACAATTAAGTTGAGTTTAGCCTAAAGCCACAGTCAATAACCTACTCTTACCGCGATTTTCGGATTCTGTATCCGCCTTCTCTTGGGGGTGCGCTCTTCAACTTCTCTGGAATGTAACTCCAGTCCGTTCTCGACGGCCATCTTGCCTCCAACCTAGCGAATCTCTGGTCGATTCCCTCCAGAACCCTCTCCACGACCGTATCCACGGTGCTGGCCACCATACGTGACATCCCGGTCATAGCATTCAACAGGACTTTCATTTTATCTGCCTGTAAGCAAGTGAGTAAGTAAGTTTAATATACAGCACATTTAAAATCAGCGAGAACTGTCCCAAGTGCTGTACAGTGTCAACAAGACTAAAATTAAACAATCAAATGGTCATGTGCAAGTAGAAAAAAACACACAAACCTGTAGACCCGCAGAGAGTTGCTGGGGAGTTGAAAGCAAGTCGTCTTCCAGCCATTGTATTCCGCATACCAGGGCAGTTTTCAGCGATTTCTGTCTGCCTTTCTGCCGCCAGATCTGCTCCTTAAACTTTTTGTTTATACTGCACGACACAATGTTTCTCATACGTGATTGAACGAGAGCTTATGCGAGCCGTTAAGCTCCACCAATCATATGCGTATACGTCATTACACGGAATACTCGCGAGACAACCTCCCGTCCTTTTGCTATTTAATGTTGTCGGACCACAGCTGGCAATTTGCACTGTTTTGACACAAAAATGGACTCTGCAAGGACAAAGAAAAGACCTCGGCGATATTGTGACCATTGTGACACCGAATTAAGCCATACACAATAAAACACTGAGCGCACTACTGCACATTATGTATACAGGCCAGATTTCTATATTTTTATTTCTATATTTCTATTTTATTTAAGAAACCTTTTAGAATATTGCTGTTGCATGCTTATTTTATCTTTATCTTATCTTTATTATTATACATTTGGACATCCAGTGCGGGCAACAAAGAAAAGAATTTCATTGTTCAAGGAAACACGTTTCTAACTGCACATATGACAATAAACCTTTGAATCCTTGAATCCTTGAATTTTGCCCACAAAAAGCGGTTACAAAAGAGCTGTTTGGGAGAAAAAAAAAACAGATATGCATCACCTGTCACCAGCAGACAGCGTGCACCTCTTCTTTTTCAAGACAACACAGCAACAAACTTGGCTGGAGTTGGAGGTGATAGTGATGAACGTGTAGAAACAGGCCTGCCCACCCCCCACCTCACCTCACCCCACCCCACTTGAAAATGACTGTGGCAGCTCCTGACCTGATCACTGGCATTTACATATTAAAGGCTCTCCTAAGTAGGGGAGGGGAGGGGGGCATGGGGGAGCAGTTGCCAGGTCAATTTGCGACAACTTGGGCCAAGTTTTCACTTTTACCACCGCAAATGCAGGGGCTCAACGTATGCGGACATGTAAGGGGCCACATACATCCACAAATCCCTCTTTTCATCCAGTGAAAGAGCTCACCGCACTGGGAGACCTGAGCCTGGGAGAGTGAGCCCAAGACCTGTTGTTGTCAAATTCCATAAATACAAGGACAGACTGGCCGTTTTGGAAAGGGCCAAACATTTAAAGGGAACGAAAATCTTCATAAATGAAGAATATACTGAGGCAGTCAAGCTGAGAAGAAGGGAACTTCTCCCCAAGATGAAAGCAGCTCGTGAAAAGGGGGATATTGCCTTTCTAAGACATGACAAACTGATTATTCATCCCAGACACAATACCTAAATGTTTTGGAGCTGACAAGTTAAAGGTATGATTGTTTCATCACATGTCATTAAATCTAACGCAATTTAATATACTACCAAAAAAAGGTCTGAATGTTGCACATATTAATATTAATAGCCTGAGATATAAATTGTGTGAGATTGGAAATGTACTAGCTAAAAATCTTCATATTCTTGCTATTACTGAAACACATTTGAGGACAGTGAGTTTTGTATACAGGGGTATAATATATACAGAAGAGACCGCAACAAATATGGTGGAGGTGTAGCCTTTTATGTACAAGACATCTTGCCTGTAAAGATCAGAACTGACCTGATGATGTCTGACATCGAGGCTTTATGGCTACAATTACAAATGCCTTATTCAAAACCTCTGTTTGTATGTTGCTATAGACCACCAAGTGCAGACAGTGCTTATCTTGACAAAATTTGTGACATGTTTGATAAAAGCAGTATTTCTGTCAGAACCACTCTAGTCAAAAACGAGACGAAGAACAGAGATAAATTTCAGAAGCTTTATTTCTGAATGCATACAATTGTGTTTGGCGGTATGGCTCTGTTCGGAGGAAGTTCCCGACTTTCCCATGAGCTCCATGGAAGCCAAGACAGGGAACAGCAGCATCCTCAGGTGGAGTGCCTTCCATTTGCTGTAAAGGCAACAAACCCCCTAGAACAGAGCAAGCAACAATGACAACAGTATGACATGGTTTGGCAATGAGAATTCGGTGGAGCAGGGGAGGTGGTGGGTGCAGCAGAAGCAAAAAGAGCAGTGACAGCAAAACAAATTTGGTCGTTTAAATGAAGTGCCTCAAATGCCAGCAGCCAATTGCGAGCTGCCGCTGATTACCATAAGCGCAGTTGATTTGTGGACAGCCATAAGGGTTGGGTCGGTGTCAGCCAATAGCGGGTTGACTACGTGGTCTGCCAGAACTAACGCGTCGCTCCATTTCTGGTTATGAAATTTATTTTCTCTGTGACATGAACATAGACTGGCTTTATGTAAATAGTCCTCTGAGAAAGAAACTTAATGATGCAGCGAGTAACTGTGGGCTGACACAGGTCATGAATAAGCCAACTCGCACTGTTTTAAAAGCAGATGGAAAACTATCCTCTACTTGTATTGATCATATTTTTACAAATGTGCCTGAACTCTGCTCTGTTACACTATCTTTATCTGTTGGATATAGTGATCATAATTTAATTGTGATCAACAGAAAATTGAAAATGAAAAAAGCTAAACCTAAAATAATTCAAAAAAGGTCATATATGTTTTTCAAAACACAGGATTTTATTAATGAAGTTAAGAATTGCAAATGGACTAATGTGTTTTCTAAAACTGACCCAAATGAAGCATTGCATGAATTTAATAATATATTTATAAAATTGGTTGACCAGCACGCACCACTGAAAAAGATTGTTGTCAGAGCAACAAGTACACCATGGCTGGATAAAGAAATTAAAGATCTGATGAAAAAAAGAAACAATGCCAAAGCAACTGCAAATATTACTAATAATCAGTCAGATTGGAAAATCTATAGACAAATAAGAAATTGTGTAACAAAGTTGAACAGAGAAAAAAGAAAATCATACTTTGAAAAGCAAATTGGTAACATGAATGATAATAAAAAAAACATGGAAGACAATAAATGGCCTTTTGGGGAAAAACAGAAAAACTACTCCATCATTTTTAGATGTAGGTAATCATTTTCTAACGAAAACAAAGGATATTGCTGATTATCTAAATAACTATTTTGTTAACAAAGTAGAAAATCCAAGACAATCATTCCAAAATAATATGATACAACTCGAGACATCACATTTAATTATCAAGAATAGAATTATAAAAGATAAAAATTGCACTTTTAAATTTCAAAAAGTAGAGCTAAGTGATATGATAAATATTTTGAATGCACAGAAAGTTAAACCTGCTGAGGTCCGTTTCACGTAGCAGGTTTAGTGAAAACTCTGAGTAGGTTAACCCTGAAATGAGGGAAACTCTGAGTTTTCCGTTTCACAAAGGGAGGTAACTCAACCCCGAGAAAGAGGGGTAACTCTAGCCTGTTTCACAAAGAGAGGTAACTTAACCTCACGGTCAGTTACCGGAGTAACAGACTCTCTGAACCTAACCTGGTCGGGAACAGGTTTTATTCAAGAAACCTCGAGTTTCTTTCTGTCTCCGCCCTCTTTCAGCCACACACGCCATTTGATTTCCTCATTCATTCATTCAGCAGAGCGAGTTCTTCTACTTCTATAAGTCCATTAGGCACAGCAGGAGGCGACTTTTTTCACGAACATGTCCTTTTGACAACGATCCCGTGGATGAAGGTGCAGCATTATTGCGCAGAGAAATAAATATTCGTCGGAGATGGTTATCAGACCGACATAGATTTTTGCATTTCCAGACAATTATCTTTTTGAGCGGCACCATCAGAATGTGTTGGGACAAAAGAAAAAAAAGACAAATAAATATTTGTATGAATAGGCTTAAAAAAGACATATATAGGCCTATTATGTTTTATAAAGGCACTCTTGTCTTGGGGGTGGACTCCCTCAGCCACTGCCCTCCCGTTAGAGGTGGCGGTGCTGGGCAGCACCCGTTTTACGGGCATCTGCCTTCTTTCTGTTGGCTCAGTAGAAGTCTGTGTTAGTTTAAATAGGCTTAATTATTTAACAGAACATGATATAGATGATGACTCTAAATTTTCCTTCGGAGTGAGTGTGCATGGTTGTTTCTCTCGTTTGTCTCTATGTGGCCCTGTGATGGACTGGCGGCCTGTCCAGGGTGTACCCCGCCTCTTGCCCATTGACCGCTGGGATAGGCTCCAGCCCCCCCGCGACCCGACTGACGGATTCAGCGGTATAGATAATGGATGGATGGATGGTATAGATTAGAAGACATAGTTTATGTGTGTGAAAACAGCATTATGTTGGGAATAAAATAACTGCACAGTCAAATAGCCACTTAATATTTATTTTACAGTGTAAACCATGATCAGAATGAGGTACCTCCATGCTGAGGTCTCACCTGTTTGAACAATGTTTTTATATTTCATCTTAAACTGCTGCCAAGAGCGCTTCTCCCCCGTGGGATTGCACCTAAATGAAATAAATGAATGGGCTACCATTCAAGCAGTTTCCCTGTAATATTATTGGGATTGCAAAGGACTACATTTAAACTTACACTTTTGCTGCTGCAACGTTGTTGCACTTATTTCTAAAAACGTATTGAAACTCGCCGTATGAGAATCGTCGAATCGGGGCTCCATTGATGCTGGCTTTTTAAAGTTGTGGTGCACGCGCTAAACTCAAGGTGAACCTACTCAGAGTTGATTAAACTCACTCAAATCAGCGTTTGTGGAACCGAAAACTCAGGGTTTTCTATCTCAGAGTAGATCAACTCAGAGATCAGGAATAGACTCAGAGTTGGTTTAACCTGCTACGTGAAACGGACCCCTGGTGTTGATGGTCTTGATGACAATCTTCTGAAATTGGTAGCCAATGATATTGGACCGGTGATTTATCATATTTTAAATCTAAGTTTATCTTGCTGCACCTTCCCCATTGAATGGAAAAAGCCAAGATTATACCAATTCCTAAGAATAAAGCCTTACAGTTTTCTCCAAATAACAGTCGCCTGATTATTCTTTTACCATTACTTAGTAAAATAATGGAAAAGGTGGTTTCTGATCAAATTAAAAAATATTTTGTCTCAAATGGTCTACTGACTGACTCTCAGCATGCTTACACAGGGTCACTCCACTGCCACAGCACTGACACAGATGACGGATGACTGGCACAGAAAAATAGACCAAAAAGTAATTGTTGGAGCAGTATTGCTGGATTTCTCTGCTGCTTTTGATATAATAAATCATCAAATTTTATTGGATAAACTTAAATATTATGGATTTGAAATGTCATCAAGACAATGGGTGCAGAGTTATTTAACAAACAGAACTCAATCAGTCTTTTTTAATGGTTGTTATTCTGATGTAGCAGAAGTGTGTTGTGGAGTGCCCCAGGGCAGTTGCCTGGGTCCGTTATTGTACAGTATTTTTACTAATGATCTGCTTTTTGTACTTGAAAAATATACAGCTGTTTTATATGCTGATGACACAACTTTGTACACTGCTGCATCATCAGTTGAAGAGCTGAACACTGTGTTGAACAAGGAGCTCAAATCTGTGGTAAACTGGGTGCAACAGAATCAGTTGGTGTTGAATGTGGCAAAGACTAATTGCATTTTAATTGGTTCAAGACATTCTTTAAGTAAAAATCCCGAGTTAAATCTAATGATAAATGATGAGCATATTAAACAGCTGCAGGAGACCAAACTGCTGGGCATCACAATAGATAACAGACTGACATGGAAGCAACATATTAATAAGATCTGCCGCAAAATGGCTGGTGTGTTATCCTATGTAAATAGATGTGCTTATTTTTTTAACCAAAACTCACGTAAAACGATCACTCAAGCACTGCTATTATCTAACTTGGATTACTGTTCCACAGTTTGGTCAAATGCAAATGCAGATCTGATAGAAAAACTTCAGAAAATACGAAATAGAGCAGCACGTTTAGTCCTGAGACGAGGCTACAGAGCAAATGTTAAAGAAATGCATTCAAACTTAAACTGGTTATTTGTGAAGGACCGACTGTTGTGTTCGTTACTAAATTTTATTAGACATGTTTCGGTAACACAGAGTCCACTCATGTTATACAAACATCTAGAATTTAGCAACAGCAAGGACATGTATGACACTAGAGATGCAGCGGGAAAGTATTTTACATTACCTAAAGTGAGGTCAAATGCTTTAAAAAGAACAGTGATTTATTTATAGGGGCATGCAGGAATGGAATCAGCTTCCAAAACCCATTTCACAAATTGATGGTAAATCTTTGTTTAAAAAGACCTTAAAAAAGTACCTTTGTAATGGTAAGGGCCTTGTGGACTGATTTAGTATGTATGGAACTATCATGACTGGATTAGATGGAAGGAAACTGTGTATTTATGTTCTGGATTTCATGTAATTTGTAATGGAATTGTGAATTTTGATTAATGCATTATATAATGTACTCAATGCCATGAAATAATTTTTTGTAAAGTACTTTATTTGTAATGTTTTTTGATGAGGTCCCCAGGAAGAATAGCGGCAGCTTGCTGCAGCTAATGGGGCTCCTAATAAATAAACATAATAAACATAATAAAAGAAATTTGTGTCCTTAGAAACCAAATGCTGATAGTGTTGTGAATAGAGGTGATGTAACGTTATATATTTTTACCTTGTACTATTTTTCATAGCATATAGATTTGAATTGATTTGACACTGAGTCTTGAGTTTTTTTGGATGGAAGTTTCTGGGTTTTAATCTGGCTTAACTTTACACTCAATGGACTTCCGGTTATGGCGTGGTAGTGGTGAGGCGCGTTTTGATGAGGCTCCGAAGCTAACTTATTGAATCGATTATTCACGAGACCGCAAACAGTTTAAACTTCACATATACCTGAAACGATAGAACACCAGACAACCCCATGGTTGGGAAATCTCAGAAAATGGCTCAGCTGAGCTCAGCAACATCGAAAATACCAGCTTCTACTCTGCAAAGGGGACATGGTGGACGCTGCGGCAGCAGATGGGGCCGGCAATGAAGTCCTCAGCGCCATACGCTCGATGAAAAGGGACTTCTCAGAGAAATTCGATAATGTACTGGCAGGAATAAGTGGTCTCAAGAGTGAATTACAAATCCAAGCTAAGAGGATAACGGAAACCGAAGACAGAATTGGGAAGGCTGAGGACGATTTGCATGCTACGCACAGCACTATTAAAAAGCTGAAAGAGAAATGTTCCACGCTGGAAACGAGAGTCGAAGAGCGGGAAAATAGAGGACGTCGCAACAATTTAGTCAAGAGCTTTTTTTTAGAAGAATGGCTACCAAAGGCTCTTGGCATGGATACCTTTCCCACCCCTCCCGTCATCGAGAGAGCGCACAGGATAGGACGACTTAGCGCTGGCCAGGATTCAAAACCAAGAGCGGTTTCTCAACTATAGAGAAAAAGAAAAAGTTATGCGAGCAGTCTGAAGACTGGGAGACGTGCAGTTTGAAAACTACAGTGTCCGATTCTATCCAGACTATTCAGCGGAAACACACCGGCAGCAACGGCTCTTCGACGCAGTGAAAGAAGCTCATGAAATCCTCACTGCTGAGAGTTAAAGGAATACCTGGCTCAGCAGAGCTCGGACTCTTAGTCAGACTGGCTACAGTGCTGAAAAGAAACCTGGGATTGTTCTTATTCTCTTCTATCAATGATGAATAATAAGCAGTTCTAGCTTTACGAAGGGCTTTCTTATACATTGTTAAACTATCTTTCCAGACTAACTGAGACTCTTCTAAATTAGAGGAACGCCGCTGTCTCTCCAGCTTTCTTGCAGTCTGCTTTAAAGCACGCAGCTGTGAATTATACCAAGGAGCCAACCTCTTCTGACTGATTACCTTCCTTTTCAGAGGGGCAACATTGTCCAGTGCTGTACGCATTGAAACTATAGTGCTGTCAACAAGAGAGTCAAGTGCTGCTGGAGTAAAGTTTAGGTAGTCGTCCTCTGTCATATCTGCACATGGCAGTGAAGAAAAGGATGATGGAATTAATTCTTTAAATCTGGTTACAGCATCCTCTGATAAACACCTTCTATACGTAAATTTCTTCTCAGAAACTGTATAGTCAAGTAATGTAAACTCAAAGGTTATCAGAAAATGGTCAGATAAGACAGGGTTATGAGGGAACACTGTTAACTGTTCACTCTCAATGCCATAAGTCAGCACAAGATCAAGGGTGTGATTAAGGCAGTGAGTCGGTCTGTGAACACTCTGAGAAAATCCAATAGAGTCTAATATAGAATTAAAGTTCATATTCAGGCTGTCATTTTCAACATCTACATGAATATTAAAGTCACCCACTACAATGACTTTATCTGTACTCAGCACTAACTGGGATAAAAACTCTGAGAATTCAGACAGAAACTCAGAATAAGGGCCAGGTGGACGATACACAACAACAAACACAAGAGGTTTCTGGGATTTCCACTTTGCGTGGGAAAAACTGAGAATCAGAGATTCAAAAGAGCTCAAACTAATCTTGGGTCTGGGACTGATTAGTAACCCTGATCTGAAGATAGCTGCCACTCCTCCTCTTTTTCCTCCTCTCCTGTTTTTCGCTGTGATTGGCCCAGGAAAGGTGGAGGTGTATCCATTTATATATAAAACAAGTTTCATGCGAATCTCCTCTCCTCTGTATCTATTAGCAAACAGTTGGAATTTTTGGCATTTAAACTTGAATTTCCACAGTCCCTCACAGTCATGGGCTGTAAAAGGCCTCCCTCAGCCTGCACTGAAGCTTTAAGTTCTTTGAATAACTTTGTTGCAGGATTAAACTATGGTGAGTTTGTCTTAGTGGAGGATCTAAACCTTTACTGGTTGTCATCAGCCTCAGACAGCCTAAAATCCATCTGTGACTCACTGATTCTCAGCCAGTTAATAGACAGCCCAACTCGGCCTAACATTAAATATCCTTCTAGGTCATCGCTCCTTGATCTAATAATAACAAATGTCCCCACAAGTATAGTGATGCTGGTGTTTTTGGGAACAATCTGAGTGACCATTGTGCCATTGCAGTGGTCAGAAATGCCAAACTCTCCAAAACTAAACCACAAGTTCTACTCAAAAGAAACATTTTCCTGAGCAGGCTTTCTTGCACGATCTGTCTCATTTTGAGTGGAAACAAATCTCTCTCCTTGTTGATGTTGATCTGGCCTGGAATGATGAATTCTTGAAGCTTATCAATGAAGATTATGAAATAATCACTGGTTTTCCACCGAAATTGTAAACGTCTTTTAAAGGCCCTGTCACACTGTTGCGTATGAGAGAAGCGTATGAGTTGCGTATGAAAATTAATAATATAATTTTCATACGCACGAAAAGTCCTTGAAAATAAAGAATGACTAGCGTATGAGTAGCATATGAACTGCGCATGCCCAGCGTAGGTTTCAACGCGCCTATATCAGCAGCCTTTCCACATTGCTCCATTATTGCAGTAGACGACGCGCTATCAACATCTCTCGAGACATTCACCTCGATCATGCCTCCCAAGAAGCAATCGTCGTTTGCCCGGGCCCTGGGCCGAGGAAAAGGCAAAAAAACACAAGAATAATTCTCACCCAAACCTGCTGAAATGCCTGATGCACCTGCGGCTGATGAGTTACGTGCTTCTGAGCGATCAAGATCCCCAACTCCTCCTCCTGACCGCTCCCGTGAATCGTCGGTTGCCTGCCGCCTCCATCTCCGCCCGTCTGGCGGAGGTGGAGGCGGCAGACGGGCGGAGGCTATAAATACGCTAGCTGTACGGTACACCTTCATGCCAACATATGGCAATTTATGTCCAGCGTTCTCGACCTATCAGTAACGTACCTATATCGTACCTCTAGCGTATTCAGCGTATGCCTATCGTATGCTTAGCGTATTAACCATACGCACAAAAGTTTTGAGCATGTTCAAAAATTTATTTCTGCCTCAGCGTATGCCAACGTGCTTGAAACGTATACAACCTATGCCTAACGTTCTCCTGGCGTATGTCAGCGTATACCAGCGTATGAGCGATAATTTTCATACGCAACTCATATGCTTCTCTCATACGCAACAGTGTGACAGGGCCATAAGAAAGAGATCATGCCTGGGCCAAGGTACGAAAAACCAAATTAGAGGCTGATTGGATCCTTTTTTTCGTCAAAAGCAACAAGTGTACCTCCTTAATTAAGAAAGCGTAATCTGAATTTTATTCATCTGAAAACACCAAAAATCTAAATGATCTGAATGTCATGAGATCTGCTTCTGGTGCTATGTCTTCTAGGAAACTTTGGTCAATTATCTGTAAACTTGACTGATAAATGTGCCATGATAAACTATTTTAATGAACACTTTATCTCAGCAGGGCACTTGTTTGATTCTTTTAACAGTAATTTTAAAAACACTGTTTTAAATAATGAGTCCGCTGTTGTAAACTGTCCCCCTGTTGACTGTTCTTTTCATTTTGAACCTGTGTCTGTTTCTGAGGTCCGTAGTGCTCCAAAAAAAATCAGCTGGTCCGGATAGTTACTTTGGATCCATTTTTTCTAAAGCTGGATGCTGACTTAATTGCTGAGCCTTTAGCTTCTATTTTTTTTATCCAAGCCTCAGCACAAACAAACTTCCCAAAATTTGGAAATCCGCATTTGTCCTTCCACCTCTAAAAGGAGGCGAACCCTGGATAATTACAGGCCTATCTCAAAATGATGTACTCTGGCGAAAGTATTTGAAAATTGGTCTGTTAGCAACTGAAGGAGTTTTTAGAAGCAAACGACATTGTAGACCCCTTTGAGTCAGGTTTTAGGCAGGCAAGGCAAGGCATCTTTATTTATATAGCACATTTCATACCACAGGCAACTCAATGTGCTTTACATAAAGACAAGGCATTTAAAAGAACAGCATAAAGCAGCAATTAAAAGAGAAAAAAAATAGAATATAAATTAAAAACACAGTTAAAATCAATCAAAGAAGAGGGGGAAAAGAAAGATATAAATCAACCATGAGCACACCGAAAGAGAAATTAGGCCCTCCAGAAAAACGCAATTTTGCGATCGCTGATTTTATTGCAATATCAGCAAAATACCGCTGATTTATGCGGGGGTCAATATTTTTCAAAAAAGCCGCATATTCACCGCAATAATCACATTTTCTGCGCAAAATATACGAAATACGCAGGACTCGCTTGATTTCACAATCTCCGCACTTTTCTGCATAAAGTTGGGGAGAGAAAAAAATGTCGAAAATTAACGAGAGACAAAATGAAAAAAGCTAATCGATCTCACCTACCGACGCACATTACTGCCAAAGACCAGGCAAACCAGTACCCCGATGTCTTGCACGAAAGCGGAGGGAAACTATTCTGCACCCCGTGCAACTGTGTGTTGGAGCATAAAAGAAAATCGTCGGTGACGTGCCACTTCAACAGCGCGAAACATTTGAAAATGCTTTCTGCAGCTGCGGAAAGGAAAGCCAAAGCCAGACAGCTGACGTTCACCGAGGCATCAACCTCCAAAAGCCTTGCAAGGGCTACCAGAAACGAGGTGAGTAGTGTACAAGCTTGAAATTGGCCAAATAAAGAATAAAACCATTGTTTCCATTGCTATGCTGATGATACTCAGCTGTACTTATCTATAAAACCAGATGAACCCAATAGGTTGGTCAGACTACAAGCATGTCTTAAAGACATAAAGACCTGGATGACTCAGAACTGTCTGCTTCTAAATTCAGACAAACTGAAGTCGTTATCTTTGGACCTGAGCGCTTCAGGGAGAGATTGTCTAGCTATATAGTTACTCTAGATGGTATTTCTTTGGCTTCTAGTCCTACAGTGAGGAACCTTGGAGTTATTTTTGACCAGAATTTATCATTTGACTCGCATATAAAACAGGTTTCTAGGACTGCCTTCTTTCACCTTCGTAATATTGTTAAAATCAGGAACATCTTGTCTCAGAGTGATGCAGAAAAACTAATTCATGCATTTGTTACTTCAAGATTGGACTACTGTAATTCTTTATTATTGGGCTGTCCCACATATTCTCTGAAAAGCCTTCAGAGAATATTATTGAGAAAGTTGTATTTAATCAGCTCAACGACTTTCTGAATGAAAGTGGAAGTCTTGATAACTTTCAATCAGGCTTCAGACGTCATCACAGCACTGAAACAGCTCTGGTCAAAGTGTTAAACGACATCAGGTTGAATACTGATTCTGGTAATGTTTCAGTCCTGGTTCTGTTGGACCTCAGTGCTGCGTTTGATACTGTAGATCACAGAATCCTGTTGCACAGGCTGGAAAACTGGGTTGGACTTTCTGGAACGGTCCTTAACTGGTTCAGGTCCTACTTAGAAGGCCGGAGTTATTTTGGTACAATTGGCAGCTATGAATCTGAGCGAGTGGCCATGACTTGTGGAGTCCCCCAGGGGTCAATTCTTGGACCTCTTCTGTTTAACTTGTATATGCTCCCTTTGGGTCAGATATTGCAGAATTTTAACATCAATTATCACAGTTATGCAGACGATACACAACTTTATGTGTCTCTGTCACCGGACGACTGCAGCCCAGCAGACGTACTGTGTCAGTGTCTGGAGGAAGTAAACACCTGGATGAGAGAGAATTTTCTACAATTAAATGAAGACCAAACTGAGATCATTCTGTTTGGTAGCAAAGAGAAGAGGGTCAGCGTTGGTAAATATCTTGAGACTCGGGACCTTATAATCACTGACCAAGTTGGTAACCTCGGAGTGTTGATAGACTCAGATCTGACTTTCAGCAGCCACATCAAAGCTGTCACCAAGGCAGCTTTTTACCACCTCAGAAATATCAACAGAATTAAAGGTTTCCTCTCCCAAAAAGACCAGGAGAAACTCATCCATGCATTCATCTCCAGTAGACTCGATTACTGTAACGCTCTTTTAACTGGACTTCCCAAAAAGAGCATTAAACATCTGCAGCTCATCCAGAATGCTGCTGCTGGAGTTTTAACCCGGACTAAGAGATCTGAACACATCACAGCAGTTTTAAAATCTTTACTCTGGCTTCCAGTCAGTCACAGAATAGATTTTAAAAGCCTGCTGATGGTTTACAAATCCCAGAATGGTTTAGGCCCAAAATACATCTGTGATATGTTCAGAGAATATAAACCCAGCAGAGCTCTTAGATCCAAGGACTCAGGTCAGCTGGTCCAGTCCTGAGTCCAGACTAAACATGGAAAAGCAGCATTTAGCTGTTATGCTGCAAACAAGTGGAACAAACTGCCACTGGAGATTAAACTTTCACCAAATGTAGACATTTTTAAATCCAGGTTAAAAACATTTCTTTTCTCATGTGTCTATGCATGAAATATCTTTTAACTTATCTAGACTGTTGCCTGATTTTAATTCATTTAAATGATTTTATTTGTTTCTCTTTATATTATTTTATGTATTTTTAATGCTTCTTGCACTCCCTGCTGCAATGCTTTTATTTTATGTAAAGCACTTTGAACTGTTTGTACATGAAATGTGCTATACAAATAAATTTGATTTGATTTGATTTGATTCAGTTGATCCAAAATGCTGCAGCCAGAGTTTTGATGAGAACTAACAGGAGAGATCATATTTCTCCAGTTTTAGCTTCTCTTCATTGGCTCCCTGTTAAATTCAGAATAGAATTTAAGATTCTTCTCCTTACATATAAAGCTCTTAATGACCGAGCTCCATCATATCTTAAAGATCTCATTGTAAGATATTTTCCTAACAGAGCACTTCGTTCCCAAACTGCAGGTTTACTTGAGGTTCCCAGAGTTTCTAAAAGTAGAATGGGAGGCAGAGCCTTCAGTTATCAGGCCCCTCTCTTGTGGAATGCCAGTAAATGTCCGGGAAGCAGACACCCTTTCCACTTTTAAGACCAGGCTTAAAACTTTCCTTTCTGATAAAGCTTATAGTTAGGGATGGCTCAGGTAATCCTGAAACATCCCATAGTTAAAGGATAAGACCGGTTTTTTGACATTGGGCCCTTGATTTCACATTATAACATGATGTTCTACTCACCCCTGCTTGTTGTTGAACATTTGGAGCTGTTCCGAAGATATTCGCGAGGCGTCTGGCTGCTCTCTTGAGATATTCGGCCATGAAACGGTTTCCTATGGGCAAGCTTATACAGGCACAAACTATGCTGTTTATAATTTATTAATTACTGTACACTAGCACTGATAACGTGGAGGTGCGTCGCTTACTTAAAAAAATCCGGGTTATTGTAATTTTGATTTTTTCGTCGTAAAGTGGGTGGCCCACAGACCTGCTGCCTATTTATTCATTCGGCTAAAATTCAAAATTAGTAACCCGGATTTTTTTAAGTAAGCGACGCACCTCCACGTTATCAGTGCTAGTGTAGAGTAATTAATAAATTATAAACAGCATAGTTTGTGCCTGTATAAGCTTGCCCATAGGAAACCGTTTCATGGCCGAATATCTCAAGAGAGCAGCCGGACGCCTCTCGAATATCTTCGGAACAGCTCCAAATGTTCAACAACAAGCAGGGGTGAGTAGAACATCATGTTATAATGTGAAATCAAGGCCCCAATGTCAAAAAACCGGTCTTATCCTTTAAGCTGCTATAGGCCTAGACTGCTGGGGGGCCTC
This sequence comes from Odontesthes bonariensis, assembly GCF_027942865.1. Lineage (NCBI taxonomy): Eukaryota > Metazoa > Chordata > Actinopteri > Atheriniformes > Atherinopsidae > Odontesthes > Odontesthes bonariensis. The sequence continues at coordinate 1,162,653 of NC_134510.1, forward strand.
ATCTGACACACCTTTCCTCACTTTACTCTCTTTTTGTATATGTGATATTATTGTGGTCATTAACTCGTGTTTCCCTGTTCCAACAGATATCCTTTGAATGGTGTTACAGTGCCGCCCCCTCCCCCCCCCCCCCTTTCTGTCTTCTCAAACCCCAGCTGGTGGAGGCGGATGGCCACCCTTCCTGGTTCTGGTTCTGCCAGAGGTTTCTTCCTGTTCAAAGGGAGTCGTTTCTCTCCACAGTCGCCTCAGGCACGCTCAGGACGGGAGATTGGACCGAAAAAGAAAAAGTTTCAGTGTAATCTGTTGGTTTCCTTAGCTAGGAAATTGTTTTTGAATTGGCTCTATATGAACGAATTGGATTATTTTATGAATAATTATGATTACAATGAATTGAATTCCAATTGGCTTGAATTGGACTTTATTATCTAAGTGCCTTGAGATGACATTTGTTGTATTTGGCGCTATATAAATAAAAATGAATTGAATTAAATTGAATTATGTCCAGAGTGCAAGTGGTTGATTTCAGATGCCAATAATATTAAATTGTGACATAACAGCAGAGTCGTTGCATTTCTCTGTGGAGAGGAGGTCTGGGTTTGACTGTTTAGGAGGATTTGTGAGTTTTTCAACCATAGCAAACAGAGTTGGAGAATTGTTGACATTCTTATTAATCATTTCAGATAAATGCAGCTGTCTGGCCTTGCACAGCTCATTGTTATAACTACGCAGGCTTTCTTTGTACAGCTCATAGTGAATCTGAAGCTTTGTTTTCCTCCATTTACGTTCAGCTTTCCTGCATTCTCTTTTCAGGTTTTTGACCGTAGTGGTGTTTCTCCATGGAGTTTTCTGTTTAATCAAGGTGCTCTTGATTCTTATCGGTGCAACAGCTTCCATTACATTCAAAATTTTCAAGTTAAAATGATCCAGCAGTCCTTCAACCGACTCTGCGCTCATTGTTGGTAACATAGCTATGGCCTCCCTAAACTGAGCACTTGTTTTCTCATTGATGTGTTGTGTGATTCAAAGAAACACAAGACGACTGGAGTACGTTTCGTACGTTTACTCTAACTCCGTGTGCCTCCCACTGTATTCAACCCATACAACTCATACAGTGCAGTGCCTTACATATCTGGGGACTTGAGTTCCCCCTAGTGGCATACATCGGTATAGCCCATGGCAGGTCTAACACATAAACACATTGGTTTACACCACATCCCCTTACTGGAAGTTGAAGAGAAAATGATTACTCTTTTAAGTTTACTGTCAACATGAAATCATTATAACCAACATATCCCTGAAACTCGTAGATTTTTCTTTCCTTTAACATTACAAGATAAAAGTTTCATTTCATTTCAAACATTTCATAACAAACATTTAACATTCAGCCACATAACTGATATAACATAAACAGTGCGTTTTACCTCAAACACATTCATCTTTTTTTTTTTTTTTTTTCAGTATTCTTTTCACAGATCAAGTCTATCCGGTTTCTTTATTTCTCTGCCAGACCTGCTTCTTGTGATGTGAGGTGAGCTCACAGTTGGTGTGACTGTTGAAGGAGTCTCTTCACCTCTGTCTGCCTTGAGTGGCTGCTGCTCACACTCTCACCCCAGCTCTGGCATAGGAATCAGGTGAGAACGGTTCCGCCGCAGTGTCCCCTGTGGTCCAGTGACCAGTAAAAGATCGTGGGGCGCTGTGTGTGGATGTCACAGTACCTGGCTCAGCCGTATCGGAGATCCAGACGTCGTCTCCTGGTGACAGCTTACCCAGGTCTCGTGCTCGGTGTCTGCTGTTGTAGTGTTGTGCGTCTGCCCGCCTCTTCTCCCTCTCCTTCTGCCGAAGATCGCGAAGGTCTGGAAGTGCCGGCTGTAACCTCTCTGGCAAGATGGACAGAGTGGTGCGCAGGTGCCGTCCCATGAGCAGCTCGGCAGGGCTGTAGCCGTTGCTCAGGGGTGTCGTTCTGTAGGCCAACAGAGCGCGGTAGGGATCACCGGCTTTCTTAAGCAGGTTCTTCACTGTTTGAACGGCACGTTCGGCCTCGCCGTTGCTCTGGGGGTATTTTCGGCTGCTGGTTACATGTTCAAAACAATAGTCACTGGCAAAGGCTTTCATTTCATCCCCAGAGAATTGTGGCCCATTGTCACTAATAAATGTCTCTGGAATGCCGTGACGTGCAAACATTGATTTGAGATGAACAATGACGTTTGCAGATCTTGTGGGGCTGAGTTGGGCAATCTCAACATAACGAGAGAAATAATCAACAACTAAAAGGTAAGTTTTGTCCTTCAGCATGAAAAGGTCTGCACCTACTTTTTGCCATGGCCTATCAGGTAGTTTGGTTGGTATCAGGGGCTCCTTTGGGTTGGCCCTCTACTTGATGCATTCTCTGCAGTTGAGTACCAGTTCCCTAATCTGGTTGCTCAGTCCAGGCCACCATACAGCTTGGGTAGCCCTCTCCCTACACTTCACTAAGCCTTGGTGCCCCTCGTGTATTTTCTCTAACACAGTGTCTCTCATTGTAGCAGGAATGACTAACCTTGAACCTCGCAGGAGTAGTCCATTTTGCACATTTAAGCCCCATACACACACGTCGCTGCTATTTACTCGCTACTCGCTCACTCGCCTACTCGCCACTCGCTTGGGTGCTTTTGCTGACTTGGTGTGTAGAAGTTGGGTGGCCACTGTTTGGAGAAAACTGGGGGAACGTCACCTGTCAATAATCTGTATTCTGCATTTTAATTGGCTACTCGCTTTTACTCGCTTTACTCGCGTCGCTCGAAGTTGAAATATGTTCATCTCGGAATCCGCCCACATCGCATCGCTTGTACTCGCTTGTACTCTCCTCGCCTCGCGTGAACACATAGACATTCTGTTGACTTCACTCGCTGAGTGAGTAAATAGCAGCGACGTGTGTGTATGGGGCTTTAGGACCGCTCTCTCATGCCAGTAGTGCTTGGCGGGCCCCTGTAGCTGGTTCCTGTCTGGCCACCCCTCCATGCAGTACTTCATGACCTGTGAGCAGATGCTGTCGTCCTGCAGCTGTTCGCGAAACTCCGTCAGGTATCTGTCGCCGGTCGGGAGGTTCTCCCTCACCGATTCGATGTAGATGTTGGTGTCCTCCATCAGGTTGTTGTCGCTGCTTGTCACTGCATTTGTCAGTGGGGCGCGTGAGAGTGTATCAGCTGAGGTGAGGCTTTTCCCAGGTGTGTGGAAGATTGTGTAGGAGTACCTCATTAGACGCATTCTGAATCTCTGCACTCGTGGTGGCAATGCATCCAGAGCCTGGCCTCCCAGCAGGCTCACTAGAGGTTTGTGGTCTGTTTCGAGTTCAAAGTGTACTCCAAGAATGAAGTCACTGAACCTCTCACAGGCCCATGTCAGTGGCAGTGCTTCTTTCCCCAGCTGGGCACATGAGGAGAGCTCATGCTTGAGATTGCGGAAAGCACGTTGCTGGTCGTGCTCACAGCACCACATGTTCTTCTTTGAGAGCAGGGCTCTCAGTGGCTTGTCCTTCTCAGACAGGTTGGGGATGAACTTCCCGAGCTGGTTCACCATTCCCAGAAAGCTGCGAAGCTCGCTGATGTTCGCCGGGTCCCTCATGTCTTGGACTGCTTTTGTTTTGTCTGGGTCTGGTTTCACCCCCTCTGCTGAGATGATGTGCCCCAGGAACTTTACCTCTTGTCTCCCGAACTCGCACTTGGCCATGTACAGCTTCACGCCTGCCTTCTCTGCCCGCTCCAGGACTGCATGCACTCTGCTTTCATGCTGCTCCTTCGTGTCCCCCCAGATGAGGATGTCGTTGACACGACCTGGCTCAAAAGCCGTATCAAAAAGGAGGAAGCACACGGTTTGTAAGTTATAAAGAAATCCAATTTATTTAACCAATTAGAACTTAAGCTGAGAATTCAACAAAAGTAAAACAATGGGATGTGGCAATCAGTCATCAGGAGTGTAGTGGTGTTGTGGAGCATGAATGTGCGGCAAAGGTGTTGTATGGTGCGAAACATAACCAAAGGATAAACCAAACAAACCCAAAACACACTGCTGTTCTCACAAACCCAGCCAGGAACCAAAAGGGAAGAATTAACAAAGTAAGGGGGCTTAAATCCACTCCCACAGACGGCCAGGTGTATGAGCTGCTGTAATCACTGCTGCACACTCCAATCAGCTTCCTGGTCTGAGGGAGGAGACAAAGAGAGAGGGAGGAGAGAGATATGCCCGGCACAAGCCCCAGGGGCTGTGACACCCTCCCCCTAAAAAGAGGTTCCATATAGGGAACCGAAATATGTTTGAAACCTAGTAGGTACAACACAACCAGCACTATTAAATGCTCAATGAAAAATTATCAAAAAAACAAATCAGAACAAAAAACACTTGCCCCATTAGGAGTTTCCAGTCCAACCACTGCCATCTGCCCCCAGCACACCAAACTCTTGCTCCTCAGCAACAGAGATTTGCCTAGGATTTCTGTGAGCATTTAAGAGGAGGAAGACAGGAGGCAGGAACAGACACCGCAAGCGGAACTGGAAGGGGACATCAACTGATCAAAGTTGTCCTAACACACCAGGTCCCTCGCCAACCCATACTTCTAATGGGCCCGAGACAGGGCATCCGCCACCACATTCTCTGATCCTTTTATGTATCGGATGTCCAACCCATAAGACTGCAACATCAAAGACCATCGTATCAGTCTCTGGTTTGGACACTGCAAAGAGTTCAAAAAGATTAGTGGATTGTGATCCGTGTAGACCACCACGGGTGTAGTGCCTGAAACTACATACACATCAAAATGTTTCAAAGCCCATATCAAAGCTAGTGCCTCCTTTTCGATGGTTGAATAATTTAGTTGGTAGGAGTTAAACTTTTTGGAAAAAAAACTCACTGGCTTATCAACACCCAGATCATCAGCTTGCAATAGAACAGCACCTGCACCCACGTGACTTGCATCTACCTGCAGTGAAAAAGGGCGGTCAAAACGTGGTGCCTCAAGAACAGGAGCTGTACATAACAAGGCTTTAATGTTCTCAAAAGCCTGTTGACATTCAGGGGTCCATATATACACTGCCTTTGCCTTCAAAAGGTTAGTGAGTGGCGATGCAACAGTGGAAAAATTGCGACAAAAACACCTGTAGTAACCCACTAAACCAAGAAACCGCAACAGTTCCTTTTTCGTGGTTGGTACCGGATAATTTTCAACCGCGCTCACTTTAGCAGCCACAGGACGGACGGACCCCTGACCCACAACTCGGCCAAGATAAGTCACTGTCGCTTTGGCAAACTCACATTTTGAGAGGTTCACGGTGAGACAGGCCTCAGCCAAGCGACCGAACAGCGCCCTGATGCGCTCGACATGCTGAGGCCAAGAGTCAGAAAACAAATAATTTAAATCAGAAAGCTTCCTTAAAACTGTGTGTGGACCAGTAAATTTGGCTTGAAATGGCGAGCCTATGATGGGCAACAGCGCCAGTACTCGATCACCAGGACTAAAAACCAGCGTTCCGTACATCTATCATAGAGCTTTTTCATTTTTCCCTGCACACGCTCCATTTTCTCCCTGGCCAGTTCGCCAGCTGCATAAAGTCTACGCCGAAAACCATTCACATAGTCTAACAGGTTCCGGGGAGGGTCCTCCCCCCTCCACTGGTCCCTCAAAATGGCTAACGGACCTCGTACAGTATGGCCAAACACCAAGTCATTTGGGCTAAACCCTGTACTCTCTTGAACTACTTCCCTAGCCGCAAGCATTAACCAGGGCAAACCCTCCTCCCAGTCACCTTCCATTTGAATGCAATAAGAACGTAGCAACGACTTCAACGTTTGATGGAAGCGTTAATGCTCCCTGACTTTGTGCATGATACGCAGATGCCTTGTTATGCTTGATGTTAAGCTGCTTCAACACTTGAGAGAAAAGGTGTGAGGAGAAATTCGAACCCTGGTCACTTTGAATGATTTTTGGAATGCCAAATATAGAGATGAATTGTGACAACGCTCTCACCACCGACCTAGCAGTGATGGTACGCAACGGGTACGCTGCTGGATAGCGAGTGGCTTGGCACATTACAGTGAGAAGATAGATAGTACCGGATTTCGAGCGAGGGAGGGGGCCCACACAGTCCACGATCAAGTGCTCAAAAGGTTGATTGACTGCTGGAATTGGTAATAGAGGAGCAGGTTTTTAGAGTCTGATTGGGCTTACTTGTTAGTTGGCATGTGTGGCAAGTTTTTATGTGTACCGACACGTCATGTTTCAACCGAGGGCAGAAAAAATGCCTCAGAATCCGGTCGTATGTCTTCCGAACACCAAGATGCCCCGACCCCTCATGAGCTAGTTTTAAAACAGGTTCACGAAACCTCTCAGGCAACACGATTTGGATAATCGGATCACCCACAAAACTCTGACCATGCGGGACCCATTTCCTTACCAACAGGTAGTCTTTAAGGAAATAGCCCCAAGCACTGCTCTCTATCTGGGCGCCGGATACCACCTGCTCAAACAAACCTTGCAGGGAACAATCAGCCTCTTGCTCCGCCTTCAACTCTTCCTGCGAAACTGACAAGGGATAGTCAGACAAAGAAAACATAGATAACGACCCCACATTTTTATTTGATTCACACAGGCTGGAATTAAACTTATCCCCTGTCATAGCACGCGTTACAGCACATGCTGTGAACACTTCAGGGAATGCTGATTGACTATCATCAGGCTGTTGTCTTACCACTGGCACCGTGTCCTCCTCTAACTGTGGCGGCACATCAACCCACACACGGGCACCAGCCAGGCCATTACCCAAAAGCACATTGACACCCTCCACTGGTAAAGCAGGACGCACCCCCACAACTGCTTGTCCCTGGAAAAGATCGGAGTACAACATGATGTTATGCATGGGAACTTGAAGTACATTTAAACCCATACCCAACACAGGAATACAAGATCCAGTATCACTCTCCCTAGTGAATGGCAAAACTGACGCTTCGATAAAAGTATCATAAGCAGCAGTGTCACGCAATATCTTTACTGGTACTTTTTTGTCACTCCCCACCAAAGACACAAAACCATCACTAACAAAATGTCTGTAACTTTCCAGTTCTGGACTTTGATGAGTCCCAACCTGAAACCCCCCCTTCACCACCAAAGGCAGCGAAGGTGGCACTGAGACAGCCATAGACACCCCTCTAGCCCTAGGTTGAGAGACAGACTGGAGGTTAGAGTTTGACTTAGCCTTAAGAGCATAACAGTCAGCTTGTAAATGGCCATTTTTATGACAGTAATTACAGGTTCTTTCCTCACGGCTACGAACACCATGATCCTCTGTAGCAACAACTTTAACTGAGCTACCCACTGCAAATGAATCGGAACGTGCCCCGTTTCCATGGCCATTACCACCATAGACAGGTGGGTGCCGGCTAAACAGACGCCGCTCACCAAACCCACGTCTGTGCCTGAGCACATATTCATCTGCTGATGCCGCAGCATTCGCAACTGTTTTCACTTTCTGGTCACTGATGTAATTAGCAATATGTTCAGGTAACGTGTTCTTAAATTGCTCGAGAACTATAAGTTCACGCAACCCCTCATAATTACTGACTTCCAGCGCAGCAACCCAATGGTCAAAATGCCTCGCCAAATCACCCGCCAATTCCAAGTGGGTTTGCTTCTCGTTTTTCCGCCACGTACGAAAACGTTTGCGGTACGCCTCAGGCACCAACTCAAAAGCTCGTAACACTGCCTTTTTAACTAATGCGTACTGCTTACTATCCTCATAATTTAAACTTGCATAGGCCTCTTGAGCTCTTCCAGTAAATACGCACTGCAACATCAATGTGCGCACAGACTCCGGCTAATTCCGGACCTCAGCACTGCGTTCAAAAAGAGAAAAGAATGTTTCTGAATCTTTTTCATTGAACTTTGGTACCAGGTGCAGATTGCGAAAAATGTCAAAGTCCTGATCATTAGACCCTGAAACCCCTGACCGACCACCAGTTACCCCAGCCTCCCCAGCTGCAAGTTTTCCCTGTTTTATCAGTTCCAGTTTAGTTTTCTCAATGTCAAGTCTGGACTGCTCAATCCGCAACCTCTCCACCTCAATCCTCTCTTGGGACTTAAAAAAAAACAGCTCCCTCTGCTGCTCAAATGTTAAATTACCAGTTCCTGTACTAAAATGCTGGCCCAAACCATCACCAGATTCACCAGGCCACTTCTCCTCTGGAACTGGATGAGGCTCCTCCTCAGTCAGGGTCAGGATCCCTAAATCACTCAAGAAGGCTTTAATCTCAGACTTCAGTACCTCCTTATTTGACTTTTTATCACTAATCCCTATCTTGTAGTGGTCTGCTACTCTGAGTTACTGGTCTTTGGTGAATCTATTCAACAACTCTAAACTCGGAGCTTCCACAAACTCAGCAATGCTAGCCATCTCTAAGCTAGAAAAGTTCCCAACATACAAGCCAGGTCAATACTAATTAAGAAAAGAGCAGTGAAAGGAAAAACACCCAGGCGCTCCAACCAGACCTGTGCTGCGTCACAAAGCAAGTGTAGCCAGTGTGCCAAAGGTCATCACTGACCCCCACTCAGTGTGTGTCCCCCCACTAACTAAACTGCCTAATCAAAACTAACCTAAACCAACTCAACCCTAGTCTTCAGGGGATCTGGCAGTGGGTACTTATGCACTGAAACCCACTGGTGTGGTGACGCGACCAGTCATCTGGCAACACCACCAAAACCATGGACATGCCCCCGAGACAACTGCTCTAACCGCCGTCACCCCACACTACGGACAGATGAACAGATTCCAAAGGGAAAATGCCCTGAGCCTAATAGAGGGAACACACGGTCCAATGTGACACACCAACAAACATTTACCCTGACAACCAGCCCAAAACAATAACAGACAGCGCGCATAAACTAAATTACCACAACACAAACTACCTTCAAACTAGAACCAAATCAACTTCAATACCAAACCATGCACCTCCTCAAAACAACCAGGTCAGAGTTTCAACCTACCCACAACAATAGTACCACCAGGAGAAACTCCTCACCTAACCACTGAAGCCATGCAAACTTCCAACAACCCCTCCCCCAGCAGGGCAGCGGGTAATCAGCACTCAGGTGCGCAGCAATCAAGCCACCACCAACAACCCCAAGCTCAGAAACTACCCACTAAACTTTAGCAAATAGAACAACGACGAGCCCCCAGTTTCACACGACCTGGCTCAAAAGCCGTATCAAAAAGGAGGAAGCACACGGTTTGTAAGTTATAAAGAAATCCAATTTATTTAACCAATTAGAACTTCAGCTGAGAATTCAACAAAAGTAAAACAATGGGATGTGGCAATCAGTCATCAGGAGTGTAGTGGTGTTGTGGAGCATGAATATGCGGCAAAGGTGTTGTATGGTGCGAAACATAACCAAAGGATAAACCAAACAAACCCAAAACATACTGCTGTTCTCACAAACCCAGCCAGGAACCAAAAGGGAAGAATTAACAAAGTAAGGGGGCTTAAATCCACTCCCACAGACGGCCAGGTGTATGAGCTGCTGTAATCACTGCTGCACACTCCAATCAGCTTCCTGGTCTGAGGGAGGAGACAAAGAGAGAGGGAGGAGAGAGATATGCCCGGCACAAGCCCCAGGGGCTGTGACAGTCGTCGACATGGCAGACAACACCTTCCAGGCCTGCCGTGATCTCGGATATCATCCTGTTCTGGAAGTGCTCCAAGGCAGAGCTGATTCCGAAGGGAAGCCTGTTGAAGTGGTACCGCCTGAATGGCGTGATGATGGTGGTGTACAGAGCTGAGTCTTTTGAAAGTTGCCAAAAGCCCATGTTCGCGTTGAGCTTGGAGAAGTACTTGGCCCCTGTCAGCATGCCTAGGGTGTGTTCAACAGATGGCAAGATGAACTTTTCCCTGCACACTGACTCATTCAGGGTTGACATGTCCACACATATTCTCACCTCATCGTTTTTCTTAGGAGCCACCACCATGCCGCAACACCACTCGGTTGGCACCTCGATGCGGCTGATGACGCCCAGGCTCTCCATCCTCTCCAACTCCCGCTTCACCTTGTCCATGAGTGGCAGTGGCACTCGCCGTGGGACTTTCAGAGAGAAGGGTTTGGCATCCGGCTTGAGTTTGATGGTGTAGGGCTTCTGGACCAGCCCCAGTCCCTCGCAGAGTTTTGGGTAAGTCGTCCTCACTGTCTCTTGGTCTATCATGTCCATTCTAGCAACCAGTTTAAGTCTCACTGAAGCTGGCCTGCTCAATAGACCGACGTGTAGGTCTTTGACGATGTAGATTTTCTCCGTGATGCTCCTGTCTTTGTAGGTGAGTGTTTCGGTGACTGACCCTAGCACGTTCAGTTTTATACCACCAGGACCATACAGCTGTTTCAGGGCTGCTTTAATCTCTTTGTCACCATGCATGACACTTTTGTACACCTGCTCGGGTATGGCTGTTACATCGGCGCCCGTGTCTATTTTAAAAGTCACTTTGCCTTTTAAAGCAATACAATGTAACTTCTCAAAAAGCCCACTATGGAGCTCCCCCTACAGGCTTGGAGGTAATGTACAGTTACACTGTCGTAAATACAACACCCTTTCGCTTTCACGTTTCACGTTTGTTGACGAACCGGCGAGGAGTCAGAAGGTGCAAGCTATGTCGACCGAGAAGGTAAGAGTAATCAAATGTACCTGGGAGCGTGAGAGGGGTCTATTTGTTTTTGCGGTAGGTGTGCCAGAAAGCAAGTCGAAGTACTTCCGCTCAGCTCCCGGGCCGGTCCAGCAAAGTTACATAGCGCAGTTATTCCAACTCAGACCCCCGAAGGGCATAGGAGACAGGCCAATCGTAATATTAAAACTCATTCTAGCCGCACAATTTTTTTCAAGCTGTTATTTTAAGGTAGAAATGTTACATAATATCTCAGCCATCCATGGATCTTCACCAGAGGACACCTCACCTAAAAACAGTCCATCTGTGTCCTCGGCAAGCTCATTCACAGTGCTGGCGAGTCTAAATACTTTTCCGTAGTGTCCTCTTTTGCCGCAGCTGTGGCATTCAGCATTCCGTGCAGGGCACTGCACCGCAGGATGAGGTGGTGATTTTCCACATTTGTGGCATGCTTTCTGTCCCGTCGCAGTGTGTGTCGTATTCTTTGTTTTTGCATGTCCCTGTGTATGTCCTTTTGCTTTGAATTGCGTTGCATTTCGCGATTTTCCTTTGTATTTGTGCAGTGCATCCACAGCTACTTTGCTAGCAGCGCTCATCTCCCCCCTCAAGTCAGTCTGTTGGCGCCGAACTTCCTCCGACTGCCTAGCCATGGTGATCGCTTTGGCGAGAGTGAGTTGGCTATCGAGCTGCATTTTCTGAGACAGTCCTGTATCTCTAATGCCCACTACCAATCGGTCTCGTAAAAGTTCATCATGCAATGGACCGTAAGCACAGCTCTCCGCTAAAGCATAAAGTGCCGTGAGGAATGAGTCCACTGATTCGGTAGGTTGCTGCACTCTTTGATTAAATTTGGCCCATTCGTAAATCCCATTTTTCTTTGGGACGAAGTAGCAATCAAATCCCTTCTTTACTGCATCGTACTGCAGGCGCTGCTGCTGGGTTGGCTCTAGCCCTCTTAGCACGTCGTCCGCCTCGTCACCCATGCAGTAAACTAAGGTATTGACTTGGTTTGCCTTGGAAGAATTGTTAAGGTTACTTGCCAGTCTAAATCGCTCGAAGCGGCGAATACAGTGAGGAACCTTGGAGTTATTTTTGACCAGAATTTATCATTTGACTCGCATATAAAACAGGTTTCTAGGACTGCCTTTCATCTTCGTAATATTGTTAAAATCAGGAACATCTTGTCTCAGAGTGATGCAGAAAAACTGCTCCATGCATTTGTTACTTCAAGATTGGACTACTGTAATTCTTTATTTATGGGCTGTCCCACATATTCTCTGAAAAGCCTTCAGTTGATCCAAAATGCTGCAGCCAGAGTTCTGATGAGAACTAACAGCAGAGATCATATTTCTTCAGTTTTAGCTTCTCTTCATTGGCTCCCTGTTAAATTCAGAATATAATTTAAGATTCTTCTCCTTACATATAAAGCTCTTAATGACCGAGCTCCCCATGAGCTGTCACCTTACCGTGGTTGGGGGGTTTGCGTGCCCCAATGAGTCTGGGAGCTATGTTGTCTGGGGCTTTAAGCCCCTGGTAGGGTCACCCATGGCAAACAGATCCTAGATGAGGGACCAGACAAAGAACAGCTCATAAAAACCCCTATGATGATGAAGAAAATTGGACACCGTGTTCCTTCGCCCGGATGCGGGTCACCGGGGCCTCCCCCTGGAGCCAGGCCCAGGGGTGGGGCCCGCCGGTGAGAGGCGTAAAGCAGGTGTGGGCATACTTATTGCCCCCCGGCTGTGTGCCTGTACATTGCGGTTCATCCCGGTAGACGAGAGGGTAGCCTCCCTGACTGTTGTTTGTGCTTATGCACCGAACGGCAGTTCAGAGTACCCACCCTTTTTGGAGTCCCTGGAGGAGGCACTAGAGAGTGCTCCTCCGGGAAACTCCCTCGTCCTGCTGGGGGACTTCAATGCTCACGTGGGCAATGACAGTGAGACCTGGAGGGGCGTGATTGGGAGGAACGGCCCCCCCGATCTGAATCAGAGTGGTGTTTTGTCGTTGGACTTCTGTGCTCGTCACGGACTGTCCATAACGAACACCATGTTCAGGCATAAGGGTGTCCATATGTGCACTTGGCACCAGGACACCCTAGGCCGCAGCTCGATGATCGACTTTGTGGTTGTATCGTCGGACTTGCGGCCGTATGTCCTGGACACTCGGGTGAAGAGAGGGGCGGAGCTGTCAACTGATCACCACCTGGTGGTGAGTTGGCTCCGCTGGTGGGGGAGACCTGGCAGGCCCAAACGTATTGTGAGGGTCTGTTGGGAACGGCTGGCGGAATCCCCTGTAAGGAGGAGTTTCAACTCCCACCTCCAGCAGAGCTTCAACCATGTCGTCCCGGGGGAGGTGGGGGACATTGAGCCCGAATGGGCCATGTTCCGTGCCTCCATTGTTGAGGCGGCCGACCAGAGCTGTGGCCGTAAGGTGGTCGGTCCCTGTCGTGGCGGCAACCCCCGAACCCGCTGGTGAACCCCAGTGGTGAGGGAAGCCGTCAAGCTGAAGAAGGAGTCCTATCGGGCCTTTTTGGCCAGTGGGACTCTGGAAGCAGCTGATGGGTTCCGACGGGCCAAGCGGAACGCAGCCTCGGCGGTTGCTGAGGCAAAAACTCGGGCTTGGGAGGAGTTCGGGGAGGCCATGGAGAACGACTTCCGGTTGGCCTCGAGGAGATTCTGGTCCACCATCCGGCGGCTCAGGGGGGGAAAGCGGTGCACCGTCAACACCGTGTATGGTGAGGGCGGGGCTCTGCTGACTTCTACTAGGGACGTCGTGAGTCGGTGGGGGGAATACTTCGAGGGCCTCCTCAATCCTACCGACACGCCTTCCGATGAGGAAGCAGAGTTGGGGAGCTCGGACGTGGGGCCTCCCATTTCTGGGGCTGAGGTTGCCGAGGTGGTCAAAAAACTCCTCGGTGGCAAGGCCCCGGGGGTGGATGAGGTCCGTCCTGAGTTCCTCAAGGCTCTGGGTGTTGTAGGGCTATCTTGGTGGCACGCCTCTGCAGCATTGCATGGACATCGGGGGCAGTGCCTCTGGACTGGCAGATCGGGGTGGTGGTCCCCCTCTTTAAAAAGGGGGACCGGAGGGTGTGTTCCAACTATAGGGGGATCACACTCCTCAGCCTCCCTGGTAAGGTCTTTTCGGGGGTACTGGAGAGGAGGATCCGCCGGATAGTCGAATCTTGGATTCACGAGGTGCAGTGTGGTTTTCCTCCTGGCCGTGGAACAGTGGACCAGCTCTATACCCTCGGCAGGATCCTGGAGGGTGCATGGGAGTTCGCCCAACCGGTCTACATGTGTTTTGTGGACTTGGAGAAGGCGTTCGACCGTGTCCCTCGGGGACTCTTGTGGGGGGTGCTCCGGGAGTATGGAGTGCCGGACTCCTTGATATGGGCTGTTCGGTCTCTGTATGACCGGTGTCAGAGTTTGGTCCGCATTGCCAGCAGTAAGTCGGACATGTTTCCTGTGAGGGTTGGACTCCGTCAGGGCTGCCCTTTGTCACCGATTCTGTTCATAATTTTTATGGACAGAATTTCTAGGCGCAGCCAGGGCGTTGAGGGGGTCCGGTTTGGCGACCTCAGAATCGGGTCTCTGCTTTTTGCGGACATAAACACATTGGTTTACACCACAGATGTACCTCTTCTTAACTGAGAAGCTGGTTGTTTGAACATTCTGAGTGATCAATAAATCGAATAAAATACAAAAATGGTCAGACAAGGCCAAATCAATAACCACAACAGAAGAAATATCAACACCTTTAGAAATGAGCAGGTCCAGAATGTGACCTCGAAGGTGGGTTGGTTCTGTTACATGTTGCCACAAACCAAACATGTCCAGCACAGAAGAAAATTCTTTGGCATTACCATCCGTCATATTATCTATGTGAATGTTAAAATCCCCGGTCAAGATAAAATAGTTAAAATCAGTTGAAATAACAGACAATAATTCAGAAAATCCATCAATAAAACTTGCGCAGTATCCTGGAGATCTGTAAATGATTAAGAACAGGATTTTAGGAACACCCTTTAAAATAAAACTAAGATATTCAAAAGAAGTGAATTCACCAAATGAGATCTCTTTATACTGGAATGTATCTTTAAATAAGGCAGGAATCCTATTGGGCCCCAGCTTGTTCTCAGAACAGCTGTCAGTAGACCCTGAACTAGGGGTGGGCGATATGTATCGTTTGCGAAATTATCGTGAATGTTGTTTTGACGATGAGTAATTTTGCAATATCGAGATCTATATATATATATATATTTTTTTTCAATCGCCAAAAATCAATAAAGTGCGGCACCAGTGGTCCTCTGCCCTTACCACGGCGCCACGCCACGCCACGCCACGCCACGCCACGCCACGCCACGCCACGCCACGCCACGCCACGCCACGCCCTGCTTTGAACGCTCTAATTTTTTCAAAGTAAACGCTTCTGACCCCGCGGGACACTCAGCTAAGAGCATCGAGGGGGCGCCAAGAGAAAGGGGCTGGGACAGACGGTAGCTCTCCTCGCGGCGGACCGTCAGCTCGATCCCGAGATCCAACTACGAGCTTTTTCCAATTGAACCTCGTTAAAGGATTTAAAGTGTACTCATTCCAATTACAGGGCCTCGAAAGAGTCCTGTATTGTTATTTTTTCGTCACTACCTCCCCGAGTCGGGAGTGGGTAATTTGCGCGCCTGCTGCCTTCCTTGGATGTGGTAGCCGTTTCTCAGGCTCCCTCTCCGGAATCAAACCCTGATTACCCGTTACCTGTGGTCACCATGGTAGGCACAGAAAGTACCATCGAAAGTTGATAGGGCAGACATTCGAATGAGACGTCGCCGCCACGGAGGACCAGCGATCAGCTCGAGGTTATCTAGAGTCACCAAAGCGGCCGGGGCACCCCGAGAGGCACCCCACATGGGTTTTGGGTCTGATAAATGCACGCATCCCCGAAGGTCAGCGCTCGTTTGCATGTATTAGCTCTAGAATTGCCACAGTTATCCAAGTAACGGTAGAGCGATCAAAGGAACCATAACTGATTTAATGAGCCATTCGCACTGTACCGGCCGTGTGTACTTAGACTTGCATGCTTGTGTTCATTTTATTGTGATCTTAACGCAAGTTTTAATTTTTTTTTTTTTTTAAATATCGTCAAAATATCGTTATCGTGTAAATCCTAAAAAATATCGAGATATTTTTTTTGTCCATATCGCCCACCCCTACCTGAACGCATCATGGCATGCTATCTTTGTTCTGAACTCTGGATGTTGTGCTGCTCCTTGAACACCCTGCACATCCCCCTGTGTCCTGCTCTGCCAGGACAGATGATGTAAGAGGAGGAGGAGGGGGTCCCCTGCGTTTCTCGGTTGATGGTGGTCGCTGGAGTCCTGGCTGGGATAGAGACATCCTTTGGAGACCTTGGGTGATGTGGAGTAAAGGGTCTGGTGAGGGGGGAGGGCTGGGGGCTGTTTGCCTCGCTGCTGTGTCCTTCAGTCTAATCTGTACAGTCATGTTTGGGTTTGCCGTCCCAACAGCATGACGTAAGTGTGCACCAAGTAATCTGCATCCAGTTCGATTGGGATGCACGCGATCAGGTCTGAAACGCTCTTTACAGTTCCAAAAGATATTAAAGTTATCAATGAACTTAATCCCATGGGCGATGCATGCATTTGACAACCATGTGTTCAGGCCAAGAAGTCTGCTGAAAAGTTAAATTCCTTTACCCACAGTAGGAATGGGGCCAGAAATGGATAGCGGGTGTGCTCCATAGTGACACAGTCTCTCCAACAGCAGAGAAAAATCCTTCTTCAGGATCTCAGAGCCAGTCTTCCTTCTCAGAATATCAGAAGACCCTGTGTGGACAATGATCCTCGTGCCATCTGGATGAGTAGACAGAATGGTCGGCAAAATATCTCTCAGTTCCCTGACTGATGTATCAGAAAAAGTTATATTTTCCATCTTTGCCATTCTGACATGCTGTGTTATAGAGTCCCCGATCAGAATGGTGTCTATTCCTTTTTGTGTGGAGGTGTGGATCGCTTCTGTAGTCCTCACCTTGGTTGTGGGATTTGGGCTTCTCCTGATGATCTGGTTAGCCCTTGGCTGAGGTTTGGGGCCATTTCTCTTGTTTGTCTTCATGTTTGGGTTACATTCATCATCACACACTCTATTTTGAGTCAGATATTCCAGTGTCATTTGGACACATCCAGGGAAGTGTGTCAGCCAGGGCTGCAGTGTGAGATTCCACATCAGCTGTGATCCCGTGTAGAAAGATCTGAGTTAGTCCTTTGACACATGAAGGCTCCACAGCCTGCGCAGGAGCTATAATAGAGTCAATAAATTCCTCGTTGTTACGAATGTCTTGCAGCGTTTCAATCCTCTTCTCGAGCTGTGTTATCCTCACAGAGAGTCGCTCACACTGTGTGCAGCTCGCTGATACTGCAGGGTTAGGAGACATTGTTCTGTCCGATTCTCTTTGCAAACAAGGCAAGGCAATTTTATTTATAGAGCACAATTCATACACAGGGCAATTCAAAGTGCTTTACAGCTACATAAAATCACAAGAAGGCAATAAAACCATTAAAAAGGAATAAAAAAAATAAAAGAAAGAAATTAAAAAAGAAAGAAATTTAAAACCCATTAAAATAATCATTAATTAATTAAAAAGTGAAGAGTGCAGATAAAATACTTTCAGGTGTCATATGCACAGCTAAATAGAACTGTTTTCAGCCTGGATTTAAACATTGTCAGAGTTGAGGCCTGTCTCACATCTTCTGGAAGACTGTGTCAAATGTAGGTACAACCTCTGAGATAAGGGTGAACATAAATATGAAATGTTTCCAGATCTCGGGACTTGGTCGGACGGATTTCATGCGAGAACTCTGTCTCTCCAAGTCCAGCGCTGATACTTGACCTGTGACCTCCAATAAATACTTTGTTTAACTTAAGACTGCTTCAACTGGTTCTTGGGCTTCCAATATAAAGAATCGGGCTAACATTTGTATGCTTGTTATTATACTTTGAGTATACCTTATAAAAAGTGATGTAATCCCACTGCATGCTGATGGCACAACGTCACTAAAGTGGTAGCTGATACAAATAGGCAAGGCCAGTTTATTTGTAGAGCACAGTTCGTACACAAGGCAATTCAAAGTGCTTTACAGTTACATAAAATCACAAGAAAGCAAATAAAATCATTCCAAAAAACATAAGAAATAATCATTGATTAATTCATTTAAAAGTGAAGACTGCAGATAAAATACTTTCAGGTGTCATATGCACAGCGAAATAGAACTGTTTCCAGCCTGGATTTAAACATTGTCAGAGTTGAGGCCTGTCTCACATCTTCTGGAAGGCTGTTCCAGATGTTAGGGGCATCAAACTGAAACGCAGCCTCACCTTGTTTAGTCCTGACTCTGGGCACCAGCAGGAGACCCCTCCCTGAGGCAGGAGACCCCTCCCTGAGGTTCTCAGAGCCCGAGTTGGTTCATATGGCTTTAACATGTCAGAGATGTACTTTGGCGCTTGACCATGAAGAGACTTGTACACAAGCAGAGCTGTTTAAAGTCTATTCTCTGAGCGACAGGAAGCCAGTGCAGAGACCTGAGCACTGGACTAATATGGTCGTATTTCCTGGTTCTAGTCAGGACTCGAGCAGCAGCGTTCTGGATGTACTGCAGCTGTCTTACAGCCCGTTTAGAGCCCAGAGAGCAGGCCGTTACAGCAGTCTAACCTGCTGGAGGCAAACGCATGGATCAGTCTCTCTAAGTCTGGTTTAGACACTATTCCTTTGATTCTGGAAATGTTTTTTAGATGGTAAAAAGCTGCTGATGTAACTGATTTAATGTGGCTGTTAAAGTTCAGGTCTGAGTCCAATATTACCCCGAGATTTCTAACTTGATAGTTAGGTTTTAGAGAGAGAGTCTCAAGGTGACTGATAACACTTTCTCTGTGTTTCTGTGGGCCACAGACAATGATTTCAGTTTTGTCTGAGTTTAGCTGGAGGAAATTGTTTTGCATCCACACACTGATCTGTTCGATGCAGCGACACAGTGTATCTACAGGCCCGTGTTCTCCTGCCGTCAGTGACACGTAGATCTGAGTGTCATCTGCATAGTTGTGGTAGGACACATTATAGCTGCGTATTAGCTGGCCTAGTGGAAGCATGTACAGATTGAACAATACGGGTCCCAGGATTGACCCCTGGGGAACCCCACAGGTCATAGCCATTTGGTCTGAGACACAGTTACCAATTTCAACAAAATATTTCCTGTCCTCCAGATAGGACTTGAACCAGTTTAAAGCACGACCAGAGATTCCCACCCAGTCTTCTAACCTCTGTAATAAGATCGCATGGTCAACTGTGTCAAAGGCAGCACTCAGGTCCAGCAGAACTAAGACTGAGACTTTTCCTGCGTCTGTGTTCAGGCGGATGTCGTTTGTCACCTTGATCAGAGCTGTCTCAGTGCTGTGGTGGGGCCTAAAGCCTGATTGGAAAGTATCAAAAGCATTGTTAGACAGGAGAAAGTCACTAAGCTGTTGGTATACAACTTTTTCTAGGACTTTGCCTAAGAATGGCAGGTTTGATATGGGCCGGTACAGGAGGGCTAATACCGTTTACAAATATACAATTAAAAGAAAAAGAATAAAATTATACCCAAGACTTGTGGAAAGAAGTAGAATGATTTAAAAGTAAATAAAGCAGTAAGCAGCAGGAGGAAGCAGAGACACGTCTGCACTCTTCAGAAGCAGGAAGTATATTCACGATCTACATTAATGATCTGTGCACAAACTTATCAAATGCCTCCTACCATTTTTATGCAGATGATTCTGTAACTTAGTGCTGTGCACACTCAATCGCACAGGTATTTGAATTTCTGCAGTCCGCCTTTGATGCAGTGCAGATTCGTCTGGAGTAATTGAAAATTGGTTTCTGAGAACATCCCCTCGATCAGAACTGCCCAAGGTAAAATTCTTGAACTGGTAAACAGTTACAAGTACCTAGGATTAATTGATGGGAAGCTTTCTTTCAAAGTTCATGTAAAATGTGATAAGCTTGGTTTCTATTACAGAAAAAAGTCATGTTTCTCCCTCAGAGCTCAGAAGCTTCTGATATCCGCTACGTTTTTTCCTGTACTTGATTGTGGTGATGTTGTGTATCTGTGCTTCAACCAGCAGCCTACAGTCCTTGATTCTGGTCTGCCACAGTGCTCTGAGATTTCTCACTGGTTGTAGCCGCCCCACCCACCACTGGGAACTGTATGTGAAAGCTGGCATGCCTTTCTTGAATCTAAGGCAATTTACACACTGGATGACTCTTGTTTACAAGGCTCTTATCCGCTTGGTTCCTTCCTATTTATGCACTTTTCTTCGGAGAACTGAAAGCCGTATGTGCCTTACGGTCAAATGACATTTTGAATTTCTCTGCTCCTCGTGTTTGAGCTGAAACAGGAAAGAAAGCTCTCCCTTTCTCTGCCTCCTCTGCATGGAATGATCTCCAATCTGATTTGAAACTGTCACAACTTGTTCCATTGAGAGCTTTCCGCTCTATTTTAAAAAAAACAACAATGGAAATCCCTGGAACAGTGCCTGTGTTTTAAATTTTGAACTTTTAATTTGTTACCGGAAGAATAACTTCTGTACTTTATCTGTCAACCAGCTTTCACTTTATATTTTTGATGTTTGTGTATGTAATTGTTGTCTATCTGTCTGGTCCACCATGACGTGTGCTGCTGCCTTTCTTGGCCAGGTCGCCCTCGTGAAAGAGGTCTTGATCTCAATGGGTCTTTTATCTGGTTAAATAAAAGTTTAATAAAATTTTAGTGATTCATGTGATCCAGATTAATAGAAAACTTCTAAAATATTTTACAATTTATTCCAAAACAGGTTTAGTTTTAACTGACTTGAAATGTTGAAATGTTACATTTTTGCACCTGAGGCTTTGACTGTAACCCAATCTGATTCTTAATGAAAAGTTCCCAGCTCCTTTTGCAGGATCTCCAGGCCTGAGTAATCCTGAATTACTGGCTTAGGCTACTCTGTAACCATCTTCAGATGTGGCTGATTCTTTTCCCCGCAAGAGGAGTTTTATTATGCTGCTGAGTGTTTCATCCTAATGGAAAAACCATTAGGGTAAGTATATGCAAATAAAGTGCTCCATTCTTTCAACTCTGTTTGTGGCCCAAGGGTTAGATAAAGACCTTTAATGTTTTCATGGAATAGCAATTACTTTGCAGAATTTCCGTCCACTGTCTTCACAAATGTGCTTCCAGCAAACGCAGAATTTAACGTCACTTTCATCTAGATTCTTAATGAGGTTATCTGAGGTCTTCTGTTTCAGCAAAATCAGTTCTTTTACATCACATTCCTTACGTTGGTGACATATTTTATAATTTTATCTATTTATTTATAGAATTCAGCACAGACTTCCCTGTTTCTAATGGTAAGACTAACACTAAATGTTAGTGTTCTCAACATGAATATGTACTATACCTTTTTCAATGAGACATGTCTTTTAATAAATAAATTACTTTGTACAACTAATTTAAGTAACATGTAGACCTATAATCTCTGTAATATAGTTACGATAGAGAATTCTTGTCTAACACATTTCCTTGGAGTTCTAATCGATGAAACCTTAAGTTGGAAGACTCACATCCAGTCTGTCTGTAATAAAATATCCAGATCTATTGGTATCATTGGCAAAATTAAAAGTTTGGTTCATCAGAAGTGCCTACTAACCCTTTATTATAGCCTAATTTATCCTTACCTCATATATTATAATGTCATCTGGGGAGCTACCTATCCCCCTCACCTACATAAGCTCTATATCTTGCAAAAAAAATTCTGTAGAATTGCTACCAATAGCAACCAAACAGAACCCTCTGCCCCTCTCTTTAATCAGCTCAATGTTTTATCAATCTTTAAAATAAATATATATCAAACTTGTATTTTCATCTATAAAATTATTTATATGCCTGTATCATTTTCCATGCCTTGTAAAGATTTTTTTTTGATTAATAGTGATGTTCATAAATACAATACTAGACGGGCCAAAGATTTACACCTTCCAATGTTTCATACCAGGCTTTGTCAGTTGTCTAGTCAATATAAAGGAGCCCAGCTTTGGAACAGTCATATTCAAATTGCATTCCAGTCCAGCTATTTACAGAATTTCAAACAAAGGCTTCGGTCCTATCTGATGAACCAAACTCTTACCTGACTAAAACCGTCTATTCTCCCTTCACTATAAGGACTTGACTGAACTGAAGTATGCCTTGGAATGCGTGTAGCCTACAGTTGCATATTTTTATGTTCGCTAGATACCTTCATGCACACGCACATATGCACACGCATATATGCACACACACATGCACACACACACATGCACACACACACATGCACACACATATATGCACACACACACGTACACGTAAGCATGCATCACACTAACATATACTCACTTTTAAATTTAGCTCTGTTCTATATTGTATTTTTTTTCTTGATTTATGCCTTTTAAGATAGCTTGTTTTGTCTTGTTTATTGTTGTGGCTTGTAATTTTTTGTTTCTATGTGGTGAGATATACTTATAAACCTCTCTGGGTTTTTTTAATCTCACCTGCACATCTGGTTTGCTGTATTTTAGCTGTTTGTTTGTTATATTTGTGCAAATAAATAAATAAATACAAAAAAAATACAAAAAAATGTTGATTGGTTAAAAACCCATAACCAAAAAAATACATTGATATTGCAAAAATATTTCAGTGAATGTTTTTTTAATATCACTAATTGGTATGTTAAAACAAACAAACACATAAACCTCAGTTTTGAGTTTTATGTTTCTTAGCTTCTTGATGTTTTCAAACAATGTCGAGATTTTAAAAAGCGTTTTCCTAAACGTGAACCTCATGAGTTAAGTATTTCCCATCAAGTGTCATTTTACCTATTTGGGTTTGCTTCCTGCTTCTGAAGAGTGCAGACGTGCTTCCTCCTGCTGCTTATCGCTTTTTTCGCTTTTAAATCATTTTACTTCTTTCCACAAGTCTTGTATATAATTTATTCTTTTTCTTTTAAGTGAACCAAGACTTTTTAAATAATTTTTATTCTTTTTACAACCTATCTGACGAGCCAGCGACTACAATCCTTTCAACATGCCCTGTGAAAGCTGTCGGATATATCAACAAGAAATTTGGGCGCTACAAGTAAGGATTTTTGCCTTAGAAACTGAAATGGGACTTCATGAAACGCTCCCAATGGAATCCAGTGGTAAGAAGTCCACATTTACTTCCAAAGGAAAGGGTGAAAAAACTGCTACCTCCAACAGATTTTTACCACTCAGAGCCAAATGTGACTGAGTGTAACAGACAGAGAGACGGTACAAAGCAGCAGATGGACAGAGAAACTGTCCAGGTCAAAGATACTCTTGTGCTTGGAGACGGAGCCATATCTAATATAAACATAACAGAATGGTTACATGCGGCTAAGTGCCACTGTCTCTGACATCACAAGATTACTACCAGAGGTACTGGCAAAACACCAAGGGGTGAAACAGCTGATTGTGCACGTGGGTGCAGTGGACATCAGAGAGAATCAGTCTGAAATCTTAAAAAAAGACTTTGAGAAACTATTTGAGAGTCTTGATAAAGTGACGATACCAACATTCATAAGTGGACCTCTCCCAAACATCGACAGGAGGATCAACAAATTCAGCCGGCTGCTTCAGTTGAACACATGGCTGTCCAAAGTCTGTGAGTCCAGAGGACTGCATTTCATTGAGAACTTTAATCTTTTCTGGCAAAGAGATGATCTGTTTCAAAGAAAAGGCCCACACCTGAACAGAGGTGGAGTGAGACGACTGACGGATAATCTCCTCCACCCTCTGAGGCATCAGAAGGGGCCAGGGCCAGGGCCAGGGCCAGGGCCAGGGCCAGGGCCAGGGCCAGGGCCAGGGCCAGGACCAGGGCCAGGGCCAGGGCCAGGACCAGGGCCAGGGCCAGGGCCAGGACCAGGGCCAGGGCCAGGGCCAGGACCGGGTCCTGTGCTGCCGCCGAGAGAGAAGAGGAGCCAGAGAAGAGCTCCTTCCTCGCCACCCAAGGACCCAGCAAAGGATTCAGTCACAGCAGCCACAGCAGCACCTCCAGCATCCCGAACACAGGATTCAGCAGCTCCACCATCGCCTTTACCACGGTCCTCACCACAGGCCTGGGACCCACCTGCTGCATCTACACCCTCCAGAGATGTTTCACCATCGTTCTCTTCTCCACCGTCACCCAGGAGATTTCCTGGTCACCTTGAAAGCTTGGTGAAATCGGGGATTAAAATGGTTCCTCTCACGCCAAACATGGCAAGATCAAGAATTCTATCCTAAAAGAAGCATCGAGCTCCTCTCCCTCCCCAGCCTACTCCACTGACCAAAGCCCCCCCAGCTTGGCCCCCACCACCGGTGCCCACAGCTGTCATTTCCAACAGCGTCAATGCTGTTGTCTAGGACACTAAGGGCCTCTGTGTTGGTAAACACCATCTCAGCCAGAGGTCCAAGGATGGAGTGAAGAGAGGGACAATCAGACTGTCCAATCAGAGAACTCTTATCCATATCCCTTGCAAGAACACAGCATCCAGTTCAACTCAAACCAAACGCGCTGTACTCAATGTCAGATCTTTAAGTAACAAATCATTCTTAATTAATAGTTTTATTTCCTCTCACAATCTTGATTTTATGTTTTTAACTGAGACATGGCTCCACAAAAACACAGCAAATGCAGTCCTGATTGAGTCTAGTCCACCTCACTTCAATTTTGTGTCTGAAACACGAGAAAACCAGAGGCGTGGGGGTGTTTGTGCCATGTTCAGGGACAATATACCCACCCACAAGTTGTCATTTGGTTTTTTTTCATCATTTGAGTATGTGTCATTCAAAATGGAGATAAAACAATCTTCCATACTTTATATCACCATTTATAAACCACCACAGAATTGTTTTATTGATGATTTTACTGAACTGCTTTCAATTGTGTGCACTGCTTTTGACTATTTAGTCATAACAGGGGACTTGAATGTGCATGTGGATGTAGCCCATAACAAGCAAGCTAAAGAGCTCACTGCTGTCGTTGAAATGTTTGGTCTAACTCAGCATGTGACTGAGCCCACCCGCAACAGAGGCCACACTCTAGATGTGCTCATTTCAAGGGGTGTTGTTATTTCAAACGTGGATGTGGTCGATGTTGCTTTATCTGATCATTTCTGTGTTTTCTTTGACCTGTCTGTTATACCCAAATCAGCAGCTGGGACTGCAGTTGTTCGGGGAAGACTCATAAATGACAGAACAGGGACACAGTTTATGGAAATGATTAGGTTTGAGAACACCCCGTGTTCTGATGTTGATGATCTGATGAACTCTTACACATCAAGTCTCTTAAATGTTTTGGATACCATTGCTCCTGTCAAGGTCAGAATGGTTAAAAGTAGGCAAAGAAAAGGGAGTGCCGGAGAGCCGAGTCAGAGCTCCAGGTTCATTATGAGACTTACAAAGAAAAGCTATGTGTGTTCAACCAGACTTTGCGTAGAACAAGGGAGAGTTATTTTTCAGAAATCATCAAAAACTGCAGTAATAACTCTCGTGTCCTGTTTGCTACAGTAAACAGATTAACAAACCCTCCAGTTTCACTGCCTTTAGAACTCATTTCTACATCCAAGTGTAATGAGTTTGCAACATTCTTTAATGACAAAGTTCAAGGCATTAAAAATGCAATAATTTCCACGACACAAATAACTACTCTGCAGCCAGCTGGACACCTAGAGCTGATACATTTCACACCTGTTACTGACAAAACAGTCGAAGAGACCATCTGCAGTCTGAGTTCATCAACGTGCTGCCTTGATGAGTTGCCCACTAGATTCCTAAAGTCTGTGCTGAGCAGTTTGTTACCACAACTCGCTCATATAGTCAACATCTCACTCCAGACTGGAACATTTCCAAAGGCCTTAAAAACCGCTGTCATTAAGCCTCTTCTAAAGAAGAGTAGTCTTGATGCCACAATACTGAACAACTACCGGCCGATATCAAACCTGCCATTCTTAGGCAAAGTCCTAGAAAAAGTTGTATACCAACAGCTTAGTGACTTTCTCCTGTCTAACAATGCTTTTGATACTTTCCAATCAGGCTTTAGGCCCCACCACAGCACTGAGACAGCTCTGATCAAGGTGACAAATGACATCCGCCTGAACACAGACGCAGGAAAAGTCTCAGTCTTAGTTCTGCTGGACCTGAGTGCTGCCTTTGACACAGTTGACCATGCGATCTTATTACAGAGGTTAGAAGACTGGGTGGGAATCTCTGGTCGTGCTTTAAACTGGTTCAAGTCCTATCTGGAGGACAGGAAATATTTTGTTGAAATTGGTAACTGTGTCTCAGACCAAATGGCTATGACCTGTGGGGTTCCCCAGGGGTCAAACCTGGGACCCGTGCTGTTCAATCTGTACATGCTTCCACTAGGCCAGCTAATACGCAGCTATAATGTGTCCTACCACAACTATGCAGATGACACTCAGATCTACGTGTCACTGACGGCAGGAGAACACGGGCCTGTAGATACATTGTGTAACTGCATCGAACAGATCAGTGTGTGGATGCAAAACAATTTCCTCCAGCTAAACTCAGACAAAACTGAAATCATTGTCTGTGGCCCACAGAAACAAAGAGAAAGTGTTATCAGTCACCTTGAGACTCTCTCTCTAAAACCTAATAATCAGGTTAGAAATCTCGGGGTAATATTGGACTCAGACCTGGACTTTAACAGCCACATTAAATCAGTAACATCAGCAGCTTTTTACCATCTAAAAAACATTTCCAGAATCAAAGGAATAGTGTCTAAACCAGACTTAGAGAGACTGATCCATGCGTTTGCCTCCAGCAGGTTAGACTGCTGTAACGGCCTGCTCACTGGGCTCTAAACGGGCTATAAGACAGCTACAGTACATCCAGAACGCTGCTGCTCGAGTCCTGACTAGAACCAGGAAATACGACCATATTAGTTCAGTGCTCAGGTCTCTGCACTGGCTTCCTGTCGCTCAGAGAATAGACTTTAAAACACCTCTGCTTGTGTACAAGTCTCTTCATGGTCAAGCGCCAAAGTACATCTCTGACATGTTAAAGCCATATGAACCAACTCGGGCTCTGAGAACCTCAGGGAGGGGTCTCCTGCCTCAGGGAGGGGTCTCCTGCTGGGGCCCAGAGTCAGGACTAAACAAGGTGAGGCTGCGTTTCAGTTTGATGCTCCTAACATCTGGAACAGCCTTCCAGAAGATGTGAGACAGGGCTCAACTCTGACAATGTTTAAATCCAGGCTGGAAACAGTTCTATTTCGCTGTGCATATGACACCTGAAAGTATTTTATCTGCACTCTTCACTTTTAAATGAATTAATCAATGATTATTTCTTATGTTTTTTGGAATGATTTTATTTGCTTTCTTGTGATTTTATGTAACTGTAAAGCACTTTGAATTGCCTTGTGTACGAACTGTGCTCTACAAATAAACTGGCCTTGCCTATTTGTATCAGCTACCACTTTAGTGACGTTGTGCCATCAGCATGCAGTGGGATTACATCACTTTTTATAAGGTATACTCAAAGTATAATAACAAGCATACAAATGTTAGCCCGATTCTTTATATTGGAAGCCCAAGAACCAGTTGAAGCAGTCTTAAGTTAAACAAAGTATTTATTGGAGGTCACAGGTCAAGTATCAGCGCTGGACTTGGAGAGACAGAGTTCTCGCATGAAATCCGTCCGACCAAGTCCCGAGATCTGGAAACATTTCATATTTATGTTCACCCTTATCTCAGAGGTTGTACCTACATTTGATGACGCATCATTGAACACTTACTCATGCTGTGAGCAGGCCATCCACCGTCTTCGTCATGTTGTTTGGATGTGATAAGCGATGTGTGTGTGTGTGAGTGTTGTTTCAGGCGTGCATCTACTGCACCAGACCTATCTGTCCTAAGAGACGCTTTATCTGACCCAGTTATTTTATCCCGCTATGTCATCTTAAAGTGTTGGACATACATTGCGTTGTATGAGCAGAGTGTAACGTACAAACTAGCAACATAGATTATCTAGAAAACTACAGAATATGAATACATAAAGTCTAAGAATGAAGCCAATTTATAACACAAATAATAATTGCACCAATGAGCGACATTAATGAATTTCTGAATTTGAATATGTGGGACTCAAAAATTCTTTTGGTTTGCTCTAAAGTAAACAAAAGACCAACAGTGCTTTTAAATGAACAGTAAGCATGTGGATTGAGCAGAAATGGTCCCAGCCTGTGATCAAAGACTCAGGCCAGAGTGAGGTGATGTAACTGAGTGAATGGGTTTGACCAATGCTGCACTTAGCCACCATGTATTCAGATGCAAAAGAAGGCTGACTGTGTGTAAATGTAGCTATAATAAATGGGTGTGCTCTTTGTTTTACATGCTGACAATGCTTACATGAATGACTGATGGAGACTATATGGCAGCTTATAAATGTGGCGCTTTGGAGGAATCAATTGCTCTGAAAAATTAGAATACTACACTGTTTCCATCGTAGAAAAAAACAAACATGTAAACCATAGTGGTGGAAGCCGACAGACACAGTAATAACACAGTCATTTTAGAATCATTTGGGCAGTGTTAGATTCTGTTCTTTTAGTTGGAAGCTCAAGAACGGACCGGAGTAATTCAAGTGAAAATGAAGTGTTTATTTGTAGTCACATGTCAAAGCATATCAGCGCTGGGCTCATTGGAACAGAGCTCCCGCAGGAAGTCCGTCAGACTGAGCCTCGATTTCCGGGTATCATGTTTATTTATAGCCTCATAGGTTGGACTCACACTCGACCGAGTATGATTGGACATGAGTAGATTCAACATGCTTCGTCATATTCTCTGGATCAGCCCAAAACAATGTGTGTGTGTGAATCTGCCCTTGCTTTCCCAGGCTTTCCTAATTGTTTTGTCTCCCTACTCCTGGATCACTTTAGGTCATATGGAAAAGTACTGAGACTTATTTCATTCATAATGTCTAAGAACAAAGCCAATTTTTACAATCCCCCTTTTGAAGTGATTTTATCATTTCAGCTAATTCAGTCAAATAACTGCGTTAGGAATGTAATCTTCTATATTGTGTCACATCTGTATTAGCAGTAGCAAATTTTTAGCAGCCCCCCCAAACTGCAAGAGCCACTTACCTTTTGAGATGTAGCACAATCTTCTGCCATCTCCATTTTGAAGTGACTTCATGTGTTATTATGTAAACTTATGTGTAAGCTGTTCTTCTTTGCAATTAAAGCAGCAAGCAAGTCTTCATTGCACAGGCATGTGGAAATAGTAATAATAATTCTGATGCTTTAGCTACACTTTCTATATCAGGATTATTCCATCATTTTACTCGGAACAGAAACTCTTTCCGAGAGGGTTAAGACCTTCATAAGTCACTGATTATAACTCTGCAAATGAGCACATTTAGAAAATAATTCTGATGCTTTAGCAAAACCTTCTATATCAGGAGTATTAATCAAGATTCTAGAAATAGAGACTCTTTTCTAGTAAGTTTAAAACTTTCCTCACCCAACTGATAATAGCACATTTCTTAATAGATTATATGTAGAAAATAATATTTTGCTATATGTATTGTGTGTATGTGGCCCCGAACCCATCCTCTGTGTGGACTCTTTCTTCATAATGGCCTAAAACCTTATGTGGTTTGCAAGGCCTTGCTCCCCCATAAGTACCATACCACACAACACTGATTAATCAAAAATTTTCACATCATTTCTAAACTACTGACACTCAAACAGTGCTTAAGGCGATTAACATTACCAGCAGGCTCGTCCACCGTTCGCAGCGAATAGGAGCGAAAACCCGATGGCTGAACCGGGAAAAATCCTCCTATGGCCCCAGTTCCACTTGGCGACCAACCGAATCAATGTCTAAGGTCCCACTCCGATCAGCCGAGTCGCACCACTGGTAATTGACATTCTAAAAATGATTCATTATCAGCCTTTAAGAGGAATCAGCTAAACACTTTAAAATGAAACACAACAAATATAAATTTAACCAAGGCTCGACTATATGAGTATATTAGCCTCTTGAGCAATTATGATTAACTTTTCTTTTAAATGATATATCTTTCTTAGATGACCACATGACGAGTCGTGTGGTCTCTTGTGGTCCAATCCTGTCGGTGCTTGGCTCTCCTCTTGGCTGAACGTCTGTTCAGCGTTCTGATCCGGAACTAATCTTGGAAGGAGAGGTCACCAGTACATCACTTCCCTGAAGGATCTTCAGCATCCCCTCCCTAACTAATCTTCTTTTGGGATAATTTTGTTGTGTAGTTCTCCACCATCATCTTGGCATGATGGGCAAAGCCTCCCAGAACTCAAGCTTATGAGTGCTCCGGCCGTACGTTCTGTAGTGGTTCTGAATCTGTGGAATAATATTAACAAATCTCGCAGCGCAGTAGTGCAAAATGTCATTTGCACTGTATTTCTATACTTAGGGCATCTCTGTTTGAAAGGTTCAATCCTAATGCCCAATTCATCATTTATTTATTTTTCATATGGACCCCAAACCAAAACAAAACCAAAATAAAGAAAATCAAATCAAAGAAATCATAAAATAAACATAAACCAAAACAAAACAACTGGCCAGTTGGTATAACCCTTGCTTTTAGGAACCAGAATAGTCATCAAACTGCTGTGCAGCCTTAATGAGAAATCCAGTACCATCTCCTTATTTTGCTGTGAAAAAACTTCAAATCATTTAGGGAACACATCACCACGATCAAATATCACCATCAACACAGTTGGTATAATCCTTGTTTTTACGATAATTCTGCTGTGGAAAAATCATCAGACAGTTTTGGGATCATGACAACACAGAAACAAAAAACAAACAACACTCAACAGCAGACACCACAGGTTAGGACAACAAATGACAACAGATGTAAAACATATATCGCATTTCTGGGTTTGCTCAAGCAAACCTCCTGTTTCCATTGGGGCCTAAGTATACAAACAGTGGTCTTCATATTATGAGTTTGATCCATGTCTTCCTCTTCCAGGTCCGGGAAGTCTTAATGCAAAAGAAGACACAAACACACACAGAATTTTTGGGAAAACTTGAGAATTTTTAGTAAACCATGATTAATTGTTAATTAATTGCCGAACTGCTCCACTGCAGTTTCTCCTCCTGTGTTGTTGTTTGCTGCAGGACAGAAATGTTTGTGGTTAGATCTCATCTTGGGAGCAGCACAGCATCAAGAAAGCACACATTTCTTTTCAAGGACTAACTGATTAACTTGTTTAGGATAAATATTGTCTGTCCTCTCTTAATTCAGGTCAGAGCGTTAAAAATAAAATTTCAGCATAATCTGCTTTATTCTCACTTGTTAGTTAGTAATAATGTTGTTTAATTCTTACCAGTGGCTGTTTGGTGATGCTGAGCCGTCCACAGACAGTTCAGGATCAGCATTAAGTTTTTAAGTTCTAACTGAATCAGAAACACCTCATGTGGTACCAACGGTGTGACATCAGAGCTGTTCCTAACATCACATGATACCATAACAGGTTTCCATACAGATATTAAAAACATAGTTTAATTTCATTTCTTTATTTATCCTAATTCATCCTTTATTTTTCTTTGAGGATCACGTTGTGAACCTCTGCTCCTGATTTTCCTTCCAGTGTGGCGTGTGTGTGTGTGCGTGGCTTTATATGTGGGTGTGCTGAAAGCTCTTTGTTCCACATTTTCTTGGATGAGAAGTGCTATATAAATAACGTCCGATTGATTGATCGATTTAGTGCACTAGATTAAAAACTTTCTGGTCATCTCTAATGGAACGTCTTCCGATGACCCAAAACACCTGATTACAGAACATTTCATTCATCCCATTCATATCCTTTTTCTTTCAACCATCACGCCACCTACTGGCGTCCTTCTCCTTCTCCCTCAGGTAGCCCTTGTCCCCCAAGCCGTTAGTGCCCCTTTGGGAACACCCCCTTTGGGATCTCCCCAGCCCCCACTCACCATGGCCATCGCTTGGCAACCGAACCTTGTTTCCCACATTCACACAAGTCCTCATAGTGTCCCAAAAAAAGCTATGGACAGGGTATTTTCTCCCCGTCCAGGCCTCATGTGGGACAACCTGAAAACATTCATATATAGGGCATATATTATACATCATATAAAATATTACGTTAAATAATGCATAATATAATGCATAATAGGGAATTGCTTTAGCCAAAGTTAGTCTGTGTCTGCATAGATTTTTATTTTGACTCTCTAAGCTGCCCTGTGCTCACTGATTTTAAATGCGCCATAAAAACAAACCTTGACTTGTCTTGTTATGGCTCACTCTTTGCTGCAGCTGTCCCTCTGTTCCTCTCCTAATGGATTTAAATCTATTTGCTTTTTTTTTTGTTAAGACAGCATATTAATTGTTTCATAGATTTGCTTGATTCTTAGTCTCTCGTTTGATTTGAAAACATTTTGAACACACACACTCAGCCACAGTGGAGCAAACTCGCACACTCTTTTTCTGCATTTCTCCAGTCCAATTTATCTGTCCCCCGTTTTTCTTCTCACCCCGGGACCATTTTCTTCCATCTTTCATTCAATTTTTGTGACATATTCACACCATAAAAATACTGTTTTCTCCCCCTTTTTATCTATACCAAACCCCAATATTTTGAAACAGAACCACTTGAGATCTGCATGATATGTGCAGTAAAATATCAATCAAGCAGGAACCCCACCCCACAGTTGCATGAAAATTAAAAAAAAATCTTTCCCTGTGTTTATAGCCTCATAGGTTGGACTTGCTCTCGACCGAGTATGATTGGACATGAGTAGGTTCAACATGCTTTGTCATATTCTCTGGATCAGCCCAAAACAATGTGTGTGTGTGTGTGAATCTGCCCTTGCTTTCCCAGTTGTTTTGTCTCCCTACTCCTGGATCACTTCAGGTCATATGGAAAAGTACTGAGACTTATTTTATTTATAATGTCTAAGAACAAAGCCAATTTTTACAGGCAGTATTGTGTGTTCTACTACTTTTTACAACATTCTGTTGTCTTTAAGAATCTCTTCTAAGGAATTTCACACTTGGTTGCAGTGTGTTGAGAAGTCATCTCCTATGCAAAGGTTTATAGGGAAAAAAAATCTAATGAACTCTTATCTTTAATGAATGAGTAGTGTGTTTCAGGGGTTTCAGTCTGGCTCATCATCAAGCTGCAGCCATTCTCTTAATTTCAGTGATGAATGATGCACTGTCATCAGCCAGTCCTTGAAATCCATCTTTACCTATCTTCTTAGATCTTAAGTCTGCATTTTATGCACTGAATTGTCCTATTTAACTTGAAAGATAATGGTGGTTGAGGAAGTTCTGAAAAAAACTTGAAACATCGTTGGCTGGATCAGCTTTTTTTAGATTTAAATACCTTTAAATTACTTGGGAGGCCACTGTTGTAATGTTTAAAGTTCAACGGGAAATACTTGATAGTCTGCAACATTACCTTGACTTCACGTGAGGACCTGATTGTAATAGCTTGGTACATGTCCTATATGCATATATAAGTGAATGGAGAGCTGATTACATTTTCGAATATGATACTCTGTATTATATTTGGGTTAGCTAAATCAAATGCAAACTGTGTCACCATGAATGGAGACGTGTACAGACAATGAATGTTAACATCATCATGACGCGAAATGTGTTTCTGGAAATTGATGTTATTGATCAGCAGAACTTTTCCACATTCTGTTACAAGACTGGATGGATATGGTTTGGACGAATGCTGTCATTTTTCTGCTTGGCTTCATGATTTGTACGGTGGTTACCATCAACACTGATGAACATTACCATCCACAGCCTCGATCAGTTGTGTAATTATACATTTACTTGAATTAATAGCAGTCTTGAAAATCCTTAAAATTGAAGTTCATCTGTGTTTTTATTATGTAAGCTTTGAGAGAACCATATGAATTATAATGTGTTTTTTCTGTATGTTGAAAATACACAACACACACATCTGGTATATAGAGCAAATGATAAAAATAAATCATGATCAGTTGTTTGATTATACTGCAGCTAAAGCATGAGTTTGGAGTAGATTATCTTCTACTGAGTGAGAGACATGTTTAGCTCTCTGTCATCTGTCACAGGCAAACAGATGCATTGTGCATGAGCTCAGGCTGCTGTCCTGACAGCTGATTAATGTGAAAGCTGCTCAACGGAATGATAAATCTACACATTAGAGGCCTGGCTGTGGTGGACACGATGCTTCAAGTGGCTCCCGCTGCATCACAGATGAGTTTCATAGCTGGTTAGATTCTCCAAGGATGGGGCCAATATTAAGGTGATGATAGGCATGTGACTGCAGTGGGTGTATGTTTAGTACAGTGTGAATGTATATACACTGGGAGCATTATCATGCAATAATGAAAAAGAGTGTTTAGAATGTGCAGTGGTCATCATGAATGAGACTAAGCCATGATGGCAATCACACGTAGCTGCCTCTCTGAAGACCTGCCAGTCTGTGCACTGAAAACAGTCCTGGAGCACAGAGGCTGCCTCCCTGGGCCACACAGTTCTTTGTTGGCCTGATCCATCTCAGCAGGGGGCAGTATGCTGGCACCAGCAGGGTGGAAATGTAGTCGGAGAGGCCAAGATGGGGGCGAGGAAGTGTACACACAGTCCAGAGTGTTGTCTCCCCGTGGTGACATGCTGGTAAAAACTGGGCAGAGTGTCCGTCAGTTTCACGTGGTTAAAGTCCCCCGCAACCACGTAAAACGCCTCCAGGTGCTTTGTCTGCAGCGAGCTAATGGTGTCATGTAGTTCCTTTAATGCTTCGTTAGCATTAGCACCTGGCGGGATGTAAACAATGGTGACGAACACCGCGGTAAACTCCCGTGGCAGATAGTATGGCCGGCATTTCACCGTCATAAGTTCTATCGGCTCAGAGCAGTAGCTTTTAACCAGTCCACAGTTTGTACACCAATCCTCCTCCCCGTGTCTTCCCCAACTGGTGGTCGCGGTCCGCTCAGAAAAGCTGTAGGCCGTCGATCTGGAGGCATGTAGTTGTTGGGCCAGGTTTCCGTGAGACAAAGAACAGCACAGTTCCTCATCTCTGTAGAAACATTCAGCCTCAGACGTAACAAGTCCACTTTGTTGTCCAGTGAGCGGACGTTGGCCAGGAAGAGTTGGCTAGCCTTTATTTGGGCCAGCGCATCCGCCCGCTTCCCACTCTTCTGTTTTCGGGCACATCGTTTCCTCTTGCCCGCTGCTCCTCATACTCTGCTACACCACTCCGTTGTCTTCAGGAGCCGCTGTCTTCCGAGAACGGATTTCAGCTTTGGTTATATGGTAATAACCAAACTATCTCTGATGACCCTCAGTTCGATTGAGCTGTACTTCTCACGTGAATTCAGGACTAAACTACTGCTAAAAGTGGCCTGAAAGGTCTTTAAATAAGGCTTAGTCCCGGGAGCTCGAGAAGCTGCTGCACCACTGTGTGCCGCCATTTTCATTTGATGACCAAGGGGAGCGCACGACTCACAGAGGACTGGGACACCCCCGATCTGTCTCCCATCTCCCTCTGAAAGGTTTCCGTGATTTTTTTTAGGTGACTCCTACAACAGGTCTGGATCACTCGTAAATTCTGTTCGTACCTGAAAGAAAACTTAAAATACGGAAAAATTGGTGAATGCGCAAATTCTCTGAAATCACTCATGGTTACATGTTGCCATTCCGACACGGGCCTGCAATTGTCGGAATGGCGGCACTTTTGACTTTTCTATCAAACATCCCGCCATTCCGACAATCCCTTTAATAGCCTATTGAAGCCTTTTTTTTTTTTTTTAGAGGAACTCCACAACCTCGCAAACCAACTATAATAAATTCTTATCAAAATCCCCTGAAATTTCAAATATCTAAATGCAGGTATTAATGTAAATGGAGCGAGTCTGAAACATGTTAGATGAAGCAGAAACACAGCGTCAGTGACCTGTCACAGCAGCCAGCTGAAGGAGCTCTCCACAGAGCACGCTGGCATCATATGCAACATTAATAACTGCAATAACATCAAGGACAGCTCACCTGTTTCCCTGTGCTGCAAATTAAACCAATTTCATATATTAGGCTACCCAAAAGGTATTATTCTTATTTTTATTAGTTTAAAATTAACAAGTGAACAGTGTTACCAGAGAAAACAAGACATTGGATTTGTTTTACACAAATGTCAAGGATTCATACATTTTCAAATCAAGACCTCCCCTGGGTAAATCAGATCACAACCTTGTTTTTCTCTGTTCAGCATATAAACCCCTTGTCCAGAGACTACCTGTCACAAAAAGGACTGTTAGAAAGTGGTCACAGGAAGCTGAAGAAGCCTTACAGGGTTGTTTTGATGCAACCGATTGGATTTCTCTTTGTAAGCCACATGGAGAGGACATTAATGCCATGACTGAGTGTGTGACTGACTATATAAACTTCTGTGTGGACAACACCATCCCCACCAGAACAGTGAGATGCTTCCCTAATAACAAACCCTGGATCACCAGTGAGCTAAAGGAACTATTGAACAAGAAAAAAAGAGCCTTTAGGGAGCGAGACAGGGAGTTACTGAGGAGTATACAGAAGCAGCTCAAAGTCAAGATCAGAGAGAGCAAGGAGGTGAATAGAAAGAAGCTTGAGAGTAAACTGCAGAGGAACAATATCAGAGATGTGTGGTCAGGAATGAAGAAGATCACAGGCCTCAAGCAGAGGGAGGATCGGATGGATGGAAGTCTGGACAGAGCAAATGAGCTGAACACATTCTTCAACAGGTTCAGTTCAGGAACAAGCTCACCATCCTCCCCTCCTGTTCCCAGCCAAAGAGACATCCCACCCTCCTCTGACCCACAGCTTTCCTGTAACATCTCCACCTCCACCTCAGTCATGGATTCTTCTGCTTCCACTAGTTTGTCTTCAACCAAATCAGGAGATGCTGCTGTCCCCTTTGCCTCCCCCTCCCACTTTTCTGTTTCTAGAAGTCAGGTGAAGAGGCAGTTGGAGAGACTGAACCGGAACAAGGCTGCAGGTCCAGATGGTGTCAGCCCCCGAGTCCTGAAGGCCTGTGCAGAGCAGCTCTGTGGGATTCTGCAACACCTTTTCAACCTTAGCTTGACCCAAGAGAAGGTACCACTGTTGTGGAAGACATCCTGTTTGGTTCCAGTACCAAAGAAAACTCACCCTTCAGTCATCAATGACTACAGACCTGTTGCCCTGACATCCCACATCATGAAGGTCCTGGAGAGACTCCTGTTGACCCATCTGTGTAAGCAAACCAGCACATATTTTCAAACAGATTTTCCCCACTCAGCGACACACCCGCTGAGGACAAAACCCTGGTAACTGGCAGCTCTATAGTCAGAAACGTGGCATTAGAGACACCAGCGGCCATAGTCAAATGCATTCCAGGGGCCAGAGCGGGCGACATAGAATCCTATTTAAAACTGCTGGCTAAGGATAAACGTAAATATGGTAAAATAGTTATTCACGTCGGCGTTAGTGACACCCGGTTACGCCAATCAGAGGTCACTAAAATTAATGTTGCATCGGTGCATATTGATATATTTTGTCTTACAGAAACCTGGCTGCAGCAGGAGGATCATGTTAGCATCATGTTAGCATCATGTTAGCATTAATGAATCAACTCCCTCTGACTGTTTAAATGTTCACGTTCCTGGAACCACAGGCAGACGAGGAGGAGTGGCAGCTATTTTCAGATCAGGGTTACTCATCACTCCCAGACCCAAGATTAGTTTGAGCTCTTTTGAATCTCTGATTCTCAGTTTTTCCCACGCAAAGTGGAAATCCCAGAAACCTCTTGTGTTTGTTGTTGTGTATCGTCCACCTGGCCCTTATTCTGAGTTTCTGTCTGAATTCTCAGAGTTTTTATCCCAGTTAGTGCTGAGTACAGATAAAGTCATTGTTGTGGGTGACTTTAATATTCATGTAGATGTTGAAAATGACAGCCTGAATATGAACTTTAATTCTATATTGGACTCTATTGGATTTTCTCAGAGTGTTCACAGACCGACTCACTGCCTTAATCACACCCTTGATCTTGTGCTGACTTATGGCATTGAGAGTGAACAGTTAACAGTGTTCCCTCATAACCCTGTCTTATCTGACCATTTTCTGATAACCTTTGAGTTTACATTACTTGACTATACAGTTTCTGAGAAGAAATTTACATATAGAAGGTGTCTATCAGAGGATGCTGTAACCAGATTTAAAGAATTAATTCCATCATCCTTTTCTTCACTGCCATGTGCAGATATGACAGAGGACGACTACCTAAACTTTACTCCAGCAACACTTGACTCTCTTGTTGACAGCACTATAGTTTCAATGCGTACAGCACTGGACAATGTTGCCCCTCTGAAAAGGAAGGTAATCAGTCAGAAGAGGCTGGCTCCTTGGTATAATTCACAGCTGCGTGCTTTAAAGCAGACTGCAAGAAAGCTGGAGAGACAGTGGCGTTCCTCTAATTTAGAAGAGTCTCAGTTAGTCTGGAAAGATAGTTTAACAATGTATAAGAAAGCCCTTCGTAAAGCTAGAACTGCTTATTATTCATCATTGATAGATGAGAATAAGAATAATCCCAAGTTTCTTTTCAGCACTGTAGCCAGTCTGACTAAGAGTCCGAGCTCTGCTGAGCCAGGTATTCCTTTAACTCTCAGCAGTGATGATTTCATGAGCTTCTTTATTAATAAAATTGTTTCTATCAGAGAGAAGATTGATGGAGTCCTTCCCACTATTATCAGTGATGTATTATCAAGTACAGCAGCTTTAGAAGTATCTTTAGAACCTGATTTGTATTTAGACGGCTTCTGTCCAGTTGATCTCTCTGAACTAACAACAGCAATAGTCTCTTCTAAACCATCAACTTGTGTTTTAGACCCAATCCCAACCAGACTGTTCAAGGAGGTTTACCCATTAATTGACACTTCCATATTGGATTTGATCAATCTGTCTTTGTTGACAGGATATGTACCTCAGCCTTTTAAGGTTGCTGTAATTAAACCTTTACTTAAAAAACCTTCTCTTGATTCAGAAGTGTTGGCTCATTATAGACCTATATCCAATCTCCCTTTTATGTCTAAAGTTCTTGAAAAAATAGTTGCAGCTCAGCTTTGTGATCACTTACACAGAAATAATCTGTTTGAAGAGTTTCAGTCAG
Source organism: Odontesthes bonariensis (assembly GCF_027942865.1). Taxonomy (NCBI): domain Eukaryota; kingdom Metazoa; phylum Chordata; class Actinopteri; order Atheriniformes; family Atherinopsidae; genus Odontesthes; species Odontesthes bonariensis. The sequence continues at coordinate 1,201,567 of NC_134510.1, forward strand.
GATTCAGAGTGCATCATAGCACAGAAACTGCACTGCTGAAAGTTACCAATGATCTCCTCTTAGCCTCTGATAGCGGACTTGTGTCTGTGCTTGTCCTGTTGGATCTCAGTGCTGCATTTGATACGGTCAATCACAGTATCTTATTACAGAGACTTGAACATGTTATTGGGATTAAAGGAACTGCATTAGGCTGGTTTAAGTCATATTTATCTGATAGATTTCAGTTTGTTCTTGTAAATGAAGAATCTTCCTCACACACCAGAGTAAGTCATGGAGTTCCCCAGGGTTCTGTGCTTGGACCGATTCTTTTCACTTTATACATGCTTCCATTAGGTAACATTATTAGACAGCATGGCATAAATTTCCATTGCTATGCTGATGATACTCAGCTGTACTTATCTATAAAACCAGATGAACCCAATAGGTTGGTCAGACTACAAGCATGTCTTAAAGACATAAAGACCTGGATGACTCAGAACTGTCTGCTTCTAAATTCAGACAAACTGAAGTCGTTATCTTTGGACCTGAGCGTTTCAGGGAGAAATTGTCTAGCTATATAGTTACTCTAGATGGTATTTCATTGGCTTTTAGTTCTACAGTGAGGAACCTTGGAGTTATTTTTGACCAGAACTTATCATTTGACTCGCATATAAAACAGGTTTCTAGGACTGCCTTCTTTCACCTTCGTAATATTGTTAAAATCAGGAACATCTTGTCTCAGAGTGATACAGAAAAACTAATTCATGCATTTGTTACTTCAAGATTGGACTACTGTAATTCTTTATTATTGGGCTGTCCCACATATTCTCTGAAAAGCCTTCAGCTGATCCAAAATGCTGCAGCCAGAGTTTTGATGAGAACTAACAGGAGAGATCATATTTCTCCAGTTTTAGCTTCTCTTCATTGGCTCCCTGTTAAATTCAGAATAGAATTTAAGATTCTTCTCCTTACATATAAAGCTCTTAATGACCGAGCTCCATCATATCTTAAAGATCTCATTGTAAGATATTTTCCTAACAGAGCACTTCGTTCCCAAACTGCAGGTTTACTTGAGGTTCCCAGAGTTTCTAAAAGTAGAATGGGAGGCAGAGCCTTCAGTTATCAGGCCCCTCTATTGTGGAATAAGCTGCCAGTAAATGTCCGGGAAGCAGACACCCTTTCCACAAGACCAGGCTTAAAACTTTCCTTTTTTATAAAGCTTATAGTTAGGTCTGTTGAATCTGATAGTGTGTCTGCTAGTGTGTCTTGTTCTGCCTCCACCTCTGGCACCCTCTATACTTTCATTACCCCCTACCCGAACCAGGGTTTGAATCCCATTCCCGCTTATCTTACCTCTTTTATTTCTCCCCCTACCCGAACCAGGGTTTGCATTCCCACCCCGCTGTGACTGGTGTGCAGTTGGTGAGAGGCTGAGGTAGCTTGTGGCTGTAAAAAGATGGTTGTTGTGGTGTGAGGAGCAGATCTATATAGGGAGTATAGGGAATTACTCACTGAGTCTGGTCCTTTATTTTATTATTTATTTTTTCGTTAGCACAAGTTTCTTGTGTTTACCTTGAATAGGGATGGCTCAGGTAATCCTGAAACATCCCATAGTTAAGCTGCTATAGGCCCAGACTGCTGGGGGGCCTCATCTGTCACACCTTTCCTCACTTTACTCTCTTTATGTATATGTGATATTATTGTGGTCATTAACTCGTGTTTCCCTGTTCCAACAGATATCCTTTGAATGGTGTTACAGTGCCGCCGCCGCTGCGGCCCTCCCCCCCTCCCCCCCTTTCTGTCTTCTCAAACCCCAGCTGGTCGAGGCGGATGGCCACCCTTCCTGAGTCTGGTTCTGCCAGAGGTTTCTTCCTGTTAAAAGGGAGTCGTTTCTCTCCACAGTCGCCTCAGGCACGCTCAGGCCGGGAGATTGGACCGAAAAACAAAAAGTTTTCAGTGCAATCTGTTGGTTTCCTTCGCTAGGAAATTGTTTTTGAATTGGCTCTATATGAACGAATTGGATTATTTTATGAATTATGATTATTATTAATTAATTGAATTCCAATTGGCTTGAATTGGACTTACTATCTAAGTGCCTTGAGATGACATTTGTTGTATTTGGCGCTATATAAATAAAAATGAATTGAATTGAATTGAATATCAGGACCCCCTGCAGTTTGCTTATCGCCATGGAGTTGAAGTTGAAGACGCTATCATACACCTGCTTCAACAAACCCACTTTCATCTGGACAAAGCAGGCAGCACTGTGAGGATCATGTTCTTTGATTTCTCCAGTGCATTTAACACAATCCAGCCTGATCTGCTTAGTCTGAAACTCCAGAAGACTCAGGTGGAGACCTCAACAATCACCTGGATTAATGACTACCTGACAAACAGACCACAGTTTGTCAGACTAAAGAATTGTGTGTCTAACCAGGTGATCAGCAGCACAGGAGCACCACAGGGGACTGTACTCTCACCATTCCTTTTCACTCTGTACACTTCAGACTTCCAGTACAAGTCAGACTCCTGTCATCTACAGAAATATTCAGATGACTCTGCAGTTGTTGGGTGTATCGAGATGGACAAGAAGCTGAGTACAGAGAGCTGGTGGACCGCTTTGTGGCATGGTGTGGGAACAATCATCTCATCTTGAATGTTAACAAAACAAAGGAGATGATTGTAGATTTCAGGAGAAACAGGGTCAGATCAAACCCTGTTTCCATCATGGGAGAAGAAGTGGAGGTGGTTGAGGAATATAAATACCTTGGTGTTCATCTGGACAACAGACTGGACTGGAGACACAACAGTGAAGCCATCTACAAGAAAGGACAGAGCAGACTGTACTTCTTGAGGAAGCTAAGGTCCTTCAAGGTTTGCAACAAGATGTTGCAGATCTTCTACAAGTCTGTTGTTGGCATCATCTGTTGGGGCAGCAGCATCAGAACCAGGGACCTAAAAAGACTCAACAACCTGATAAGGAAGGCTGGCTCTGTTCTGGGGACGACTGTGGAACCTCTGGAGACAATAATGCAAAGAAGGATTTTGCATAAAATCAAGAGAATTATGGACAACCCTGAACATCCTCTCCATGAGACTGTTATCGGAAAACAGAGTCTCTTCAGTCAAAGGCTTCTTCAGTTTGGATGCAAAGCGGACCGCTACAGGAAATCTTTCCTGCCCACAGCCATCAGCATCTATAATAACTCCTTGATTTAATTGAGTTACATCAACATTTAATTTCCCTCTGGGATAAATAAAGTATTTTTGAATTTGAATTTGGAATTGAATTTAATTGTGTTTGTGGCTCCTTTTTGTATTATAAACTATTTGAATATCATTAATTTGCTTTTGGAGTGCGTTCTGAAAATGACCACAGACTCATGACATTGTCAGGATCTGACGGTATCCGACACACCTACATGAGGGCCATCATCTTTTATTTTTATTTTTAAAATCCGAAATAAGCCCACATCCACCTGATCCTTCCCTCTGACTGTAGATATCACCCTTAAATCATCAATCAGTATCAATTTAATATCATTCAAACATCACAAGCTTTGAAGAATAACAGGCAGAGAGAGAGGAGAGGCTTTAATTATGTTTTTAAAGACTGTATCACATATGTACATGTCTTAAAACGGGTAAAATGCATGAACAGAAAGAAAGGACTCACCTGTTGAGTGACGCACATTTCCTTATATGGAAAGCCTTGTCGGAATGGTGGGATGTCGGAATGGTGGAATGTCGGGATGAGTGGTGCAACTCCTTGTACACACCACTTACGAGCAAATCTGTTGGTACGAGTGGTTCTTGCATGATGCCCAATGTGTCACAGCTTGTGCTGAGCAGACTCCTAAGCAGACACTAATGGAGGCAGGTATAAGTATAAAAGATTTATTGAATAAGTTAGTATGATCTGGGTAATCAGTCCAGACACGACGCTTGAGTCACTGAGGGAGAGGAGAGGTAAGTTAATTCCAGTGTTGTTGGTAGATATGTTTCCAGAGAAAGTTAACTTTATCAAATGTCTTGTACTACTTTTTGGTGTTTTCAGAGGGATTTCGAGGAGAGTCAGTGGTTGTCTTTGGTGGGTGGTGGAGCCGTAGGAGGCAAGGCAAGGCAAGGCAAGGCAAGGCAAGCCAAGCCAAGGCAAGGCAAGGCAAGGCAAGGCAAGGCAAGGCAAGGCAAGGCAAGGCAAGGCAAGGCAAGGCAAGGCAAGGCAAGGCAAGGCAAGGCAAGGCAAGGCAAGGCAAGGCAAGGCAAGGCAAGGCAAGGCAAGGCATCTTTATTTATATAACGCGTTTCATACCACAGGCAACTCAATGTGCTTTACAGAAAGACAAGGCATTTAAAAGAACAGCATAAAGCAGCATAACAACAAGCAATTTAAAGAGAATAAAAAAATAGAATAAAAATGAAAAAACAGTGCAACACAGGAAGTTAGGTAGTTGAGGTAAGTTATCCAGAGAAAGGCTTTCGCAGGAACTGATTTGCATGAAGGAGATTGGTACAAAGCACAAGAGAAGAACCCACTTCCAGACCACAAGGAACACACATGCTTTAGAAGCTGACAATCTGGCAGAACCCGGGTGCACACGCTGGTCCTTATAAGCAGCTCCAGTAACAAGGCTGGTGAGCAGGTGCGGTAGCAGGAGAGCAGAAGCCCGGACTCCATTCATGAACCCACAATCCTGCCCAAGCCAACCTAAGGCTCAAGGGAAAGAAAATCAACAAAAACAGACAACCAATGGATAACCATGTAGGGTGCCATGGTCCACTATACTGAATGCATCACTAAGATGTAAAGTCACTAAAAGTGCAAGATACCAGAGTATGGATATAATAAGAGATCGCTAAAAAAAAGTGCTGAATCTGTGCTATTATACTTTAAAGCCAGACTGAAATATTTTACCATTGGTATCCAGAAAGGTCTGGGGTAGGTGAAACAACTTTCTGGATTGCTGATCGACTGGGAGGTACAAGCCAGTGGACAGGGATTTTGGAGATGCCTTAAAGCCTAATGAGAAATAAACTGGGAGATAAGACTTTTGATGAGCTCGTAAACCTGTTGAAGTGAGATTGTACGATGCTCTAAATTCAACTCCAGAGGGAGGATACCAGGAAGGTGAATGATGACATATGTTGTAGTGGTGAAAAAATTTGCAGAAGACTGCGTGTGCTGTGTGACAGACTTGTTTGTGGGATCGAAGACAACTCATGCAGATTGTGGTTGGAGCTGGGTTTTACAAGGCACTTAAGTTGACCCAGTCCATTGAAACAGCCATCAAGGGTGAAAAAGATTTAGTCTTTGGAGTCTGTACACCTGGAGCTGAAGGTTCAGCAGGCAGGTGGAGCCCCAGCAAACACAAATGTAAGGCTAGCTACAGGAGTGGGATGGTGATGGTAAAACTGTTCACAACGAGGACAGAGAATTGCAAAAAAGTAAAAGAATGGTGAAAAACGTTCAGAAGATCCATTGACAGCCAAGGTCAGTTTGAGTACCTTCAAATTGCACGTGTCAGCGTCTTGAGTTTCTTGAGAGCTCGGATAAACATTTTGGGATTTTATACTGTTTTAACTGTTTTTAAGTCTTCTCATGCCCTGCTTTTAGCCTCGATCTGATTTAACTTTAAGCTTTTAACATTTATTTGTTGGAACGTCTCAAAGATTTGGCCTTTTTAAAGACTTGTTGTTGTTGGCGATAAACTGGATTAGTCACCGGTCAGCCATTAGCCAAAACAAGCTAGCTAATGGCTACACCCATGACCCCAAGCTTGTCCCCCGGAGATGATACAAAGTTCAGGAAAGCTAGCAAGAAAATTGCTGGCCTGTTGGAAGATATCTGGAGGCTCCCCAGTGAGTTACAAAGCAACCCCGATCAGGATACATGGAAGTGGCTCATGAACAGTCACAGCAGATGACTCACTCACCTCAGCTCTCCATAACACTGGGCCTTGGGATCCCTCCACAGAAGCCCGATCATCTTCCTTCTCCACATCAGACCACCAACTGTCCTCGACTAAGGTGGTGGTTTGTGGGCGAGAGAAGATCTCTATCCGGGCAGCTTCATCTCTCTTAAGCCTCAAATTGTTTTGAGGTGCTGTCGCAGATAGACAAGGGTTTGGCTGTTGGTCTGGGCTTCTGCTTGCTGGTGACGGGCAGCGATCTACCAGGTTACCGCTCTGGGGGCTCTGTGTCCGGAGGGGCTGTGGCTGCTGCACCTACTTCGTCAATGGAATATGTCAAGCCTGCAGGTCTTCACCAAGATGGGTTGGCGTTGACCTCGGCATCATTTAGTTAGTGCTGTGCGATATTACAACATATGTCGTAGTGCGATGTAAAAATGTCTACCGTACGATATAGCCCTCTATTGTTTGTATTGTTGAAAAAAAAAATAAAATGACATGTTGTTTGAACAATGAATGAAGGCTGAATGTAACTGCAGCAACGCTACTACTTTGTGGTAGCATTTTTACGTCACCCATGAAGACTCATTTACGGCAGTGCAAGGGGAGCATGCAGCATGGCAGAGATGGAGAGTTTGGCAGAGAGTACGATGGAAAACACAATGGAAACAGAACCCAGAGAGGAATTAGTGCCTAAAAGAGGGAACCGGAATTCCATAGTGTGGTTTTAGTTTGGATTTAAAAAGTCAGACACCGACCATCCATCCATCCATTATCTTCCGCTGGTCCGGGGATCGGGTCGCGGGGGCAGCAGCCTGAACAGAGAAACCCAGACGTCCATGTCCCCGGCCACTTCCTCCAGCTCTTCTGGGGGGACCCCGAGGTGTTCCCAGGCCAGCCGAGAAACATAGTCTCTCCAACGTGTCCTGGGTCTTCCCCGGGGCCTCCTCCCAGTGGGACGGGCCCGGAACACCTCACCAGGGAGGCGTCCAGGAGGCATCCTAACCAGATGCTCGAGCCACCTCATCTGACTCCTCTGGATGCGGAGGAGCAGCGGTTCTACTCCGAGCCCCTCCCGGATGACCGAGCTTCTCACCCTATCTCTAAGGGAGAGCCCAGACACCCTGCGGAGGAAACTCATTTCGGCCGCTTGTATTCGCGATCTCGTTCTTTCGGTCACTACCCACAGCTCGTGACCATAGGTGAGGGTAGGAACATAGATTGACCGGTAAATCGAGAGCTTCGCCTTCTGGCTCAGCTCCTTCTTCACCACGACGGGCCGGTGCAGAGCCCGCATTACTGTAGACGCCGCACCGATCCGCCTGTCAATCTCCTGCTCCATTCGTCCCTCACTTGTGAACAAGACCCCGAGATACTTGAATTCCTCCACTTGGGGAAGGATCTCATTCCCGACCCGGAGAGAGCATTCCACCCTTTTCTGGCTGAGGACCATGGTCTCAGATTTGGAGGTGCTGATTCTCATCCCAGCCACTTCACACTCGGCTGTGAACCGCTCCAGTGAGAGCTGAAGGTCATGGCCCGACGACGCCAACAGAACCACATCATCCGCAAAGAGCAGAGACCCGGTTCTGAGGTCGCCAAAACGGACCCCCTCAACGTCCTGGCTGCGCCTAGAAATTCTGTCCATAAAAATTATGAACAGAATCGGTGACAAAGGGCAGCCCTGACGGAGTCCAACCCTAACAGGAAACATGTCTGACTTACTGCCGGCAATGCGGACCAAACTCTGACACCGGTCATACAGAGACCGAACAGCCCATATCAAGGAGTCCGGCACTCCATACTCCCGGACCGTGTCCCCGAGGGACACGGTCGAACGCCTTCTCCAAGTCCACAAAACACATGTAGACCGGTTGGGCGAACTCCCATGCACCCTCCAGGATCCTGCGGAGGGTATAGAGCTGGTCCACTGTTCCACGGCCAGGACGAAAACCACACTGCACGTCCTGAATCCGAGATTCGACTATCCGGCGGATCTGGCGGATCCAGTGGACCAGAATCTCTTCGAGGCCGTCTGGAAGTCGTTCTCCATAGCCTCCCCCAACTCCTCCCAAGCCCGAGTTTTTGCCTCAGCAACCGCTGAGGCCGTTTTCCGCTTGGCCTGTCGGTACCCATCAGCTGCTTCCAGAGTCCCACTGGCCAAAAAGGCCCGATAGGACTCCTTCTTCAGCTTGACGGCTTCCCTCACCACTGGGGTCCACCAGCGGGTTCGGGGGTTGCCGCCACGACAGGCACCGACCACCTTACGGCCGCAGCTCTGGTTGGCCGCCTCAACAATGGAGGCACGGAACATGGCCCATTCGGGCTCAATGTCTCCCACCTCCCCCGGGACATGGTTGAAGCTCTGCCGGAGGTGGGAGTTGAAACTCCTCCTTACAGGGGATTCCGCCAGCCGTTCCCAACAGACCCTCACAATACGTTTGGGCCTGCCAGGTCTGACCGGCTTCCTCCCCGACCACACCGACCAGACAACGGTCATTTACAAAACATGCCGCCAACAAGTCGTTACTAGCGACTCGAACACGTCTAATCTGTTCTATCACTTAAAGACACGACATGAAGAACAGTACAGAGACAGCGTGAAGATCCGACAAACTACCTCAAGACCACAAACGAAGATAAAAACACACCAAATGAGCCTGAATGAATCATTCACCAAAGGCATCCCCCCATGACAAGCAGTCCCGCAGACACCGCCAAATCAAAGCCATTGCCATGCAAAAATTCAGAAATCGCCATTCATTTCATAGATATATAATTTTAAGAAAAAATTCTATATTGGTATATATATCGTTATCGGGATATAAAATGACCTATTTCGGGATATAAAATTTTGTCCATATCGCACAGCACTACATCCAGTGGTGCCCGGGGCCTGCCCACGGCTGAGCCTGCCCACGGCTGAGCCTACATCTTCAGCTTCATGTCGGCTGCTCAGGTAGGCTGCTCACAGACGCCTTGCCCCAGCCCAGTGCTTCAGCCTACTACTACCCTGGCCTCAGCAGTCCAGCCACAGGCACGGCCGCTGGTGGTGGCATGGATGTCCTGGACCACAGGGAGTTTCCACCTCCAGGTGGTGGTGCCAATTCCTCCTCTCTGATCTCTCCTCATCAGTGGAGGCTCTCTTCAACTTTAACATCATTAAAAAAAACATTAAAAAACAACAACTGTTGACCAAAGTGCTTTACAGGCTCAGCCATTGATAAAATACAATAAATATATGGACAAGCCAAATTGTCTGGGCTCAAAAAAAGTCAAAGAGAAGAGCTGGGTCTTGAGCAAAGACTCGAAAAAGTAACAATGTCCTGGGCAGTTCTTCTATTGTTCGGGAGGCTGTTCCACAACATGGGGGGGCAACGAGAAAGGCTCGGTCATCAAGTCTGAATACAATGAGTTTTTACACTACTTCCAAAGCGATTGCATTCATATGATAAGGTTGCAAAATAAGGTCAAATATTTCTCCAGCTTTTCTCTCAATATCATGCTTGGAATTTTCTTTCCTCGGAGAACTGGTCCTCTTTTGCTCCTGTTACCTCACAGGACATCAGTATGAAAACCCACTTCAAGCCCCCTCCAACTTCTTTTCTCAATGAAGTTTTTGACTCTATTGGTCCCTGTAATGTGGAAATGATTAATACTTCTCTTCATACTGGCCCAGTTCCCACCTTCTTTAAACAAGCTGTTGTTGAGACCACATTTGGACACATCTCTTCCAAACAGTTACAGGCCAATATCAAATGAGCTTTTATGTGAAAGATTTTAGAAAAAATAGTATAGTATAATAGTATAATTAATAGTATAATTACAATAATATTTCTATTCTCTATGCTGATGATAGTTAAACTGTTCTTTTAGAGACTCAGAGTTTTATGAATTGCCTAGTTTAAGTAATTGCCTAACGGAAATCAAACAATGACAAAGTGACAACTACTTTCAGATAAATACTGATAAAACAGAAACTTTAATTATTACTCCTGATCACATGAGTCCAGAAATTAGGCGGCATATCAGTTTCTTCGGCTCTTCCGTCATCTTTGACAGTTTAGTGTCCCTTGAGCATCACTCAAAATGGCTGGTTCAAAACTGTTTTGATCATTTAAGGAATATTTCAAAAGTCAGACTACTGGTGTTTAAGGCTAAAGGCAGAGGATGCTTTGCTGATGCTGTGACGCTTTGCAGTAAGACGTGTTGCATCACTTCCTGTTACCTTGCTTGTGCACTGTGGAATTTCTTGCTCCGCTTGAACTACTGATAATCACTTTATTTCTATCAATAACTTACACAATTTTGCATAGTTAACTCTATAGCTTACCGTTCTGTTCTAACACACTCCTACAGATCTTTATTGTCACTTTTTAGCGGTGTGTCTGGTTCTCTAGCGTAGCATGGCTACCGGTTCTCTTCCTCCTTCTCCTGCTTTCACCTGCTCCGTGTGTCAGATGTTTAGTTACTCCTCTGCTTCCTTTAGCGATAATGGTACATGTAACAAATGTAGTCTTTTTGTAGTTTTGGAGGCGAGGTTATCTGAATTGGAAGCTCGGCTCTGCACTGTTGAAAATCAACCGATAGCGAGCCAGGTCCCTTTAGCCAGTGTGGAGCCACCTAGCGTAGCTAGCTCAATTAGCCTCCCCCTTGCAGAACCTGAGCAGCCAGGATTACAACGTGGCTGGGTGACTGTCAGGAAGAGGCATAGCTCTAAAGTCAAGCCCGTTGTTCACCATCAACCTGTCCACGCTTCTAACAGATTTTCCCCACTCAGCGACACACCCGCTGAGGACAAAACCCTGGTAACTGGCAGCTCTATAGTCAGAAACGTGGCATTAGAGACACCAGCGGCCATAGTCAAATGCATTCCAGGGGCCAGAGCAGGCGACATAGAATCCTATTTAAAACTGCTGGCTAAGGATAAACGTAAATATGGTAAAATAGTTATTCACGTCGGCGTTAATGACACCCGGTTACACCAATCAGAGGTCACTAAAATTAATGTTGCATCGGTGTGTAATTTTGCCAAAACAATGTCGGACTCCGTAGTTTTCTCTGGACCCCTGCCAAATCTGACCAGTGATGACATGTTTAGCCGCATGTCGTCCTACAATCGCTGGTTGTCTAGATGGTGTCCAGCAAACAACGTGGGCTACATAGATAATTGGCAATCTTTCTGGAGAAAACCTGGTCTGATGAGGAGAGACGGCATCCATCCCACTTTGGAAGGAGCAGCTCTCATTTCTAGAAATATGGATGAATTTACCCTAAAACATGACAACCCAGGGACTTCCGTTTCCGCCCCCTGGCTGATGGCTGCACCGTGATCAGGCTGCCAACCGCATGGACCCCTAAACTTATAATAACGAACTAATTTGACTGATATTTTACCAATTTAGTCTTATATATATGTAATACCAAGGGCGTGATCAATATGAGTGGAACAGGACGCAAAACAGAGACTTCAAACAAAGCTTCAGCGAACTCAAAAGTTAGCACCCAAGCTAAAGCAACAGGTGACTCTGGTGATTTACTGGCTGAAGTGCTAGCTGAAGTGAAACAAATGAGAAGGGACATTTCTGAAAGATTGGACAAATTTGGAGAAACGATCGGGGACGTAAGGGAACAACTAAAGGCATGTGGACAGAGAATGGACGAGGCAGAGCAAAGAGTGAGTGACTTGGAAGACCGAGGCATTCAATCCGACAAGCTCTTAGCATACACGTTGCGCAAACAACACCGCCTAGAAGCACACTGTGAAGATATCGAAAACCGCGCAAGGAGGTCGAATTTGCGGATATATGGTGTGAAAGAGGAGCCGGAGGGCAGCGCGAATATGTGCGAGTTCACAGAGAAATTACTGAAGACTGCTCTCGGTCTCCCTGCAGAGGAAGACTTGGGCATAGAGCGTGCTCACAGATCCCTCTCAAAGTCTCAAAGTCTAAGTCAAAGGCCCCGAGATCGATCATAGTGAAGTTCCTTCACTTCCAAACTAAGCAGCGAATCCTGTTTAAATGTTGGAATATGAAGAACGTGGAGTACGAGGGCTCTCAGATCAGGATGGACAACGATTACTCGGCGACAGTTCAAAGACGGCGTGTGGAGTATGCTGTGATCAAACGGCAGTTAAAAGAACGCAGCATTAAGTTGAGATCTGGATATCCAGCGACGTTACGTGTCTATCTGGAGGAGGGAGAGAAGACGTTCAACTCAGCATGGGAGGCCGCGGACCAATTGAAACACTTGGGGATCAACGCGACACTGTCTGAAGCAGAATTGATGGACAGAGAGCTGCATCAGCTTGGGGTGGTCTACTCGACACAACCAAGATAAAGAGACTATTTCGCGGGCCTCGGTGAGAGATATTCGATCACTCTCCGACTGAAAGTGAGTATGGCAAGTTATTGCATTCTGCCAATCTTTGGAAAACTTTGGACTGAATTATCTGACTGTGGGAGTCTATGGGGAAAAATAAGGACACTTTTTTTTTAAATTTTGATCTGGATGGACAATATTCTTCCCCCATTATTCTCTATATATTTTTTTTTTCTATCTTAAATTACTTTTTGGTCTTAAATGGTTTCAAACAGATAAGTGAGATGCTGCATAAGCAACTGGTCAATAGCTTTTGTTTGTTTTGTATGGCCCTGATAAGTTCTAAACAGATAGCCAGTTATACCCATTACCAATAGGTTTGAGGGTCATGGTATCTCTATTTTATTCAAACCTTTTTTGTTCTTTTACTGTAAAAATACAAGTGGAATATGTTTCAAACTCTCTGTTATTGTGTCCATGCTGCTCATGGTATATGACCATAATTTCTAAATAATTAGAACATAAGGGGTGGGGGTTCTGGGGGGTGCAGGGGGAAATAGGCGCAGGGAATTCGTGTCATCGATATGCCTGCGTTGCTGTCTCAACATCGGACAGCTCTGGCCCAGACTAGGATGGTCTGGACACTCCTTTTTTACTCTGCCATTGCTCCTAATTGTTATGGGGCTGGCAGGGTAGGCTCATTAGAATGTGGGCCACTGAGTGGAAGTTTCTGTTCTTTGTTTCTAATCATTGTATATAGTTCTTTTAATTGTTTATTATTTTTTGTCTTACACACACCATGGGGTCTTAAGTCCATAATATATGTTATCAAGGTATGGATTCAACTACTGTACATTATCACCACTATGTGTAGCTGTAAAGTAGTCTCATATAACGTTAAGGGGCTGCATAATCCCATCAAAAAAAAAAAATCTTAAACCAACTTAAACAAATGAAGTGTGACATCGCCTTCCTTCAGGAGACCCACTTATCCAAAGCAGAACATGAAAAATTAAATAAATCATGGGCATCACAAGTATATCATTCATCAAACCCATCAGGGCGAAAAAAAGGTGTTGCGGTTCTGATAAACAGATCCTTTAATTTCTGTATAGATTCCTATTACAGGGATAAAGAAGGGCGCTATGTCCTAGTAAATGGATCGGTTGATGGGGTTGCCTTGTCTTGGTTAAATGTGTATGCGCCAAACGAAAACTGTCCACAGTTTACTGAGAACATATTTGACTTGGTCTTGGATAAAGCGAACGGTGTTCTGTTGGTTGGGGGAGATTTTAATCTGGTTTTAAATCCCCTACTAGATAAAAGTTCTACCCAACCCCTACCACATTCATCAACAAGGAGTAGAGCACTTCAAAATAGATGTGAAGAGCTTGGTCTTATTGATGTATGGAGGCATTTGAACCCTAAAACTAGAGATTACACATTCTATTCTCATCCTCACCTATCATATTCTAGAATAGACTACTTTTTTCCACCAAAGACTGAACTATATAGAATAACAGATTGTCAAATTCACAACATAACTCTGTCAGATCACGCACCAATTTCTTTGACCTGGAATATAGGAAGGGTGAAAATGTCCAGCAGATGGAGGCTTAATACCTCTTTGATAGGCATATCAGCATTTCAGGATTATGTGAGACAAGAATTTGCAACATATCTGCAATTTAATGATCGAGATGATACCTCGCCGGTCATGCTGTGGGAAGCTGCAAAAGCGGTGCTCAGAGGGAAGATAATACAGTAGGCATCACGCTTAAAGAGGGAAAGAATATCTAAGCAAAAAGATCTGGAAAAACAAATAAAGGAACTTGAAAGACAACACAAGATAACCACATCCATTGATAATCTTAATATGCTCAAGCGAGTAAAACAAGAGTTGGAAAATCTATTGACAGGAAAAGTTGAAAGAAATTTAAGGTATTTAAAGCAGAAATACTATGAGCATGGCAACAGAGCAAGCCGTCTATTGGCATCACAGTTGAGGAAGAAATGTAGCAGCACCACTGTCCAAAAAAATAAAAATAATACTCCAGATAACACGTTTGTTCATACACCAAATGAAATCGCAGATGCTTTTGCTGAATTCTACAAAGACCTATACTCAGATAAAGATACAGATAGTAATCCAGATTTAATAAATGCATATTTAAATATACAACAACCAAAATTAGACGAAAATACATCTGAAAATATATATAAACCCATAACAAAACAAGAAATAGAGGAGGCAATTCGTAATTTGAAAAACAACAAAAGCCCAGGTACAGATGGGTATAGTAATGAATTTTACAAGACGTTTGTAGATCTTATCAGTCCTATTCTAGAAAGGGTATTCTCTTATGCCCTTAAGAAGAGGGAGCTACCCTCAACTTGGAAGGAAGCAATAATTTGAGTGATGCTTAAGGAGCGTAAGGACCCTACCCTCTGCACTTCATACAGACCAATTGCATTATTGAACACAGACTGCAAAATTTTGACCTCTATTCTCGCTAAAAGAGTTGGAACGGCCATTACTGACCTAATCAACCCCGATCAGACAGGATTCATTAGTGGTCGTTACCTACCAGATAACATCAGGAGACTTCTAAATGTTATGGAACAAACTAAGAGAAGTAAACATCCTTGCATGGCATTAGCAGTAGACGCACAGAAAGCATTTGACCTTGTCTCATGGCCTTTCCTATTCAAAACTTTGGAAAAGTTTGGTTTCGGACCAAAATTCATTGGGTGGATAAAGCTCCTGTATGCTGCCCCTCAGAGCTTAGTAAGGGTCAATGGACACATGTCTAATACATTTACTTTACATAGAGGGACGCGCCAGGGCTGCCCACTCTCGCCGTTACTCTTTGCATTATTAATTGAACCTTTAGCACAGACAATAAGGGAAGACATACTTATTGAGGGGATTGAAATAGGAGAGGAGGTACATAAAATTTCCTTGTACGCCGACGACGTGCTTGTATATATCTCAGAACCATTGTCCTCTGTCCCCAGACTGATGCAGAACTTCACCACCTTTGGGAAAATATCTGGTTACAAGGTTAATGTAAATAAAACCGAAGCTCTGGCTATGAATACACTTATTACACAACAGATAAGGGATGCGTTTTCATTTAAATGGCCCAAGAATGGAATTACATATTTAGGGACCACAATTCCTCAAAATATAGATAAATTATTCAACGCCAACTTTAGTAAATTGATAAATAAGACTTCCGGTTATGGCCGCGAGCTAGAGAGTCACGTTCAACTCCGCTCCGCTACGAACTTGAATAAATCCTGATGTAAATTGCAAAATAGACATTGAAAGAAATATTGAAAACGAGCAGGGACAGAGGGAAAACATCAACGCAGGCGAAGTTAACTGGCTTCGGGACGCAAAGCATGGAGCGCAGCGCTAGCAAAGAAGCTAACTCTGACGCAGCAGCTGCACCTGCAGAGCAATGTGGAAGTGAGCTCGGTGGGGCTAAAGAAGAAATACTGATGGCAATTAACAGCCTAAGGTCCGACTTTTCGACCAGATTGGATGGCATTCTGACCGCAGTTGAAGAAACTAAGAAAGAACTGGTTGATTGTTCGGAAAGAGTGATGGAGGCGGAGATACGGCTGTCCACAGTGGAAGACGAGCAAGCTAAGTTAAAAGAGACGGTTCAGACGCTGGAAAAATGGAACAAAATCCTGGAAGATAAAGTTATCGACATGGAAACGAGATCACGGCTGAACAATCTGAGGTTAGTAAACCTGCCCGAGGGAGCGGAGGCCCCGGATACCTGCTCATTTCTGGAGAGCTGGCTGCCGGAGGTGCTAGATTTGGCTCCTCTACGAAGCCCGATAGTGTTGGAAAGAGCGCACCGAGTCGGACCGAGACGGGACACTGAAGACCCACCGAGAACTTTAATAATGAAGTTTCAGAACTACAAACAGAAAATACTTGTGATGAAAGCAGCCAGGTCGAAGAAAGATGTCCTTTACAAGAACAAGCACGTCCGATTCTACAACGACCTGGCGACTGAAGTGCACAGACAACGGAAAAAGTATGACACAGTGCGACAGCAGCTGCGGAGCCTGGGACTTCGTCACGGCATAACACACCCAGCTAAGTTGGTGGTGACTTACAGAGAGCAAACGCACACCTTCAACACACCGACGGAGGCGCAGGAGTTTGTAAACAAGATCAAAGAAGAAGCTGGAGGAATGATGAAGAGAACTGAGTGACAGTTGCTGAGCGCACAATGTAGGTTAAATAACGGCAGGTATAGGATCATATGCATGGTAAGAGGGACTGTACAGTAAGATCATTTTTGATCTCTTCTTGACCGAGAGTTGCCCTCAATTTTATTTTCATTTATGGTGAGACTCTATTGAGTACAGCTCCCGGGCTTATTTTCTTATTCATCTATGTTTTTTAATTCTGAATAACGTTAATTCACATGTTAAGGCTAAAGGAGGTGTCAGTGTACTAAATCCTGGTAATTTACTAAGCTTGTACATACACTTTATGCCCAGTTGTGTTTATTTTTGCAGGCCTGTAGCAAGGAGCACAGAGAGTTGACTGTTTTATGTTTTATTTTATTTTTTATTTTTCTCTTTTATATAATTCATAACAAGAAGGCCAATAGGATTGATCCAGGGATCTATCCATAAATAGCTGGTGTTGTGTTATCTCTTACATTGGCTGATAACAATGACGAGACGGAGAGCGGAGTTCAGTTAACTCATGTTTACTTCTCAACTCAAGTGTGCATCACATAAACAGGTCCGTGTAGCAACCTCAACCTAGCATAGCTAGATCCCGTACACAACACCTCCCCCTTTAAGTAAGAACCCCCATTTCTTTAACCTTTTTACGTAGTACTGACTCCTACAGTAAACTCGGTTATTTCCAAATCTGAACACAATATTTATGAACACTTATAAACATCCATAAAACACTTTTCCCTTCTTCTTTTCTTTGACACAGTCACTTATAAATCCAGGCGTACTGGAGGGCGTGAGACTCTGCCTGAGAAAGTGACATATGGTGTATTAGAGCCATCAGTAATCATGTGTCTGATAGTCTCTCTGACGACAGGAGTGAGTGTATCTGTGTTACCCGGCTCTGGATTTTTTTCGGGTGTATCCGGTGTTGTCTGACAGGGTTGAGGGTGTTGTATGGTGCGCATGTGTGTGCGATTTCTTCTGACCTGTCCCTCATTAGTGTGTATGATGTATGACCTGGGTGTTGTTGCATGTTGTATGACAGTCCCTTTTTTGTTCTCTCTTGGGAGCCACACATTTTGACCAGGTTGGAGCAGGTGCAGAGGACGTGCTCTGTGGCGTAAGTTGTAACGCTGTTGTTGTTTCTTCTTTGCCTGTTCCTCTGATTTCCTGTAACTTTTTATGTTGGGCCAACGAGGCCGTAGAGATGTTGGGAGCTGTGGTATGGTAGAGCGTATCTGTCTTCCCATGAGAAGTTGTGCCGGTGAGTAGCCGCTTTCCAGAGGTGTGGCCCGGTACGACAACAAAGCCTTTGCCTTCTCACCTCCTCCTTTCCACAGTCCTTTGACCGTAGCCACAGCACGCTCGGCCTCCCCATTCGCTTGAGGATAATGCGGGCTACTGGTGATGTGGGTGAACCCATACTCTGTAGCAAAGGCCTTGAAGGGAGCCCCACTGTACTGCGGCCCGTTATCAGACATGACTGTTTCCGGCACTCCATGACGCCCAAACACATCCTTCAGAGCCGCCACAACAGTCTCAGAAGAGGCCACGTTGAGATGGGCCACCTCTATGTAGCGTGAAAAATAGTCCACTATCAAAAGATAAGTCTTTTTCTCCCAGAAAAACAAGTCCGTGCCAACTCTCTGCCAGGGCCTGTCCTGCACTGGTGTAGTCAGCAAGGGCTCTCTGTGTTCTGCTCTGTGCTGTGAACATGTACTGCAGTTTTCCACCATCTGACTGATGTGCACAGACAGACCAGGCCACCACACTGACTGGCGGGCCCTAGCTCTGCACTTGACAATCCCTTGATGTCCACTGTGAAGATTATGGAGAATTTCCTGTCTCATGCAGTGGGGAACCACAATCCTTTGGCCCCTGAGTAGCAACTCTCCAGCCACAGTGAGACTTTCTCTTTCAGGCCAGTATGGCCCCAGGTCTGGTGGGAGGGCATGTTTTTCAGGCCACTCAGTTTTGCAGTAACTGATGAGCTTAGCACAGACAGGGTCAGCTTTTTGTTTCACCTGTATAGCTGTTAACCTCGCTTCTGTTGCAGGGAGGCTTTGAATGACTGTATCCACGAACACTTTGACTTCTGCCTCATCGTCTTTCTCTTTTTGTGTCCATGTGTGTTTCGCAGGAGCTCTTGATAATGTGTCTGCAGTTATCAGATTTTTACCAGGAACATGCACAATGTCAAACCTGAATCTGAGCAGCCTCAGTCGGAACCTCATCACTCTTGGCGGGAGCTCATCTAGTGCTTTGGTGCTGAGCAGTGGCACTAGAGGCTTGTGGTCAGTTTCTAACCTGAACTTCAGTCCCAAGAGGTATGATGAGAGACGCTCGCAAGCCCACGTAGCCGCCAGAGCCTCTTTTTCGATCTGTGCGTACTGTTTTTCTGTCTCTGACAGTCCTCTTGAAATGAACATGACGGGCTTCCATGTGTCGTCCGTCTGTTTCTGGGTCAAGACACCCCCGAGCCCAAAAGATGAGGCATCCGCCGAAACACATGTCTCTGCTGTAGGAGAATATGTGGCTAGCACTTGTGAGGAACTCAGTTCTGACTTAAGTCTCTGAAATGCCTCCTTCTGTGGCGCCTCCCAGCACCATTCATTTTTTTCACACAGCAGATCTTTGATTGGGCGGGTGTATGAGGCCAGGTGGGGTAAAAACTTGCTGAGATAGTTGGCCATCCCCATTACTCTTTTCACCCCTTCAACGTCTGTTGGTTCTGGCATCTCCATTATAGCTCTGATCTTGCCTGGATCCGCCATCACACCCTCTGCTGTGACTTTGTGGCCCAGAAACGTGATGCTGCTCTTTGCAAACTCACATTTTTCAGCATTCAGGGTCAGTCCCTCACGCTCCAGCTTTTTCAATACCTGATGAAGTCTCTCATTGTGTTGATGTACATCCTCTCCATACACCAAAATATCATCAGCATGACACACCACACCTGCACACTCCTCTAGCATCTGTGACATGCGACGCTGGAAGTGCTCAGGGGCCGATGAGATCCCGAAGGGCAGGCGGTTGAAGGCATATCGCCCGAATGGGGTGATGAAGGTCGTTAGGAGTGAGCTCTCCTCCGACAACGGGATTTGCCAGAAACCGGAAGCTGCGTCCAGCTTTGTAAACACCTTTGATCCCGTCAGCATGGCTAGTGTGTGGTCGACTGCAGGGAGGATGTGTCTCTCTCGTCGCACCCACTTATTTAGGTGCGTCAGGTCCACACACAACCTAATCTTCTCACGAGGTTTGGGGACCGTGACCAAACCAGCGCACCATGGTGTGGGTTGTGTCACTTTTGAAATCACGCCCATGTTCTCCATACGCTCCAGCTCTGCACGTACCTTGTCCCGAAGTGGCAGGGGTACTCGGCGTGGCGTTGACAGGGCGTAGGGAACTGCATCTGGCTCCAGTTCAATGGTGTAGGGTTCCTTTAATTTCCCTAAGCCAGAGAACACTGTGGGGTATTGAGTTTTGACATCCTCCTTTTTCCCTTCTACCGTGTGGAGACGGCTTATTAGTTTGAGGGCTTCTATTGCAGGGAGGCCAAGTAGGGGCTTAGACAGATCTCTAACAGCATAAACAAGTTGTTCTGTTGCTCTCCCTTTTATGGTCAGTTTCCCCTTAAAGCAGCCTTTAACATCCAACTTGTGCCTGCCTGGTCCATACAGTACTTTTGGCGTTGGTTGCAGTGTCCCATGCTTTTTAATGGAATGCATGCTGCTTGGGATTGCTGTGACCTCGGCCCCAGTGTCCAGTTTGAAAACAGTCTCATTCCCGTTCAAATGTAGCAGTTCAATCCACTCACTGGCTTCTTTCGAGCACATTTCTCCTAAGAAAGCGAAATCCTCATTTTCATTATTTTCTATCTGCACCTGTGTAATGTCATGTACAACACTGCCTGACCTGCATTTCTTTGCGAAATGTCCTTTTTTGTGACATTTCCTGCACTCAGCATCACGGGCCGGACAGTCTTTCCACAGGTGTTTCTTTGAGTGTCCACACCGGCCACATCCTGAAGACTGTGTGTCATTTTTCTCTTTTTCAATTCAATTCAATTCAATTCATTTTTATTTATATAGCGCCAAATACAACAAATGTCATCTCAAGGCACTTAGATAGTAAGTCCAATTCAAGCCAATTGGAATTCAATTAATTAATAATAATCATAATTCATAAAATAATCCAATTCGTTCATATAGAGCCAATTCAAAAACAATTTCCTAGCTAAGAAAACCAACAGATTGCACTGAAAACTTTTTGTTTTTCGGTCCAATCTCCCGGCCTGAGCGGCGTGCCTGAGGCGACTGTGGAGAGAAACGACTCCCTTTTAACAGGAAGAAACCTCTGGCAGAACCAGACTCAGGAAGGGTGGCCATCCGCCTCGACCAGCTGGGGTTTGAGAAGACAGAAAAAGGGGGGGGGGAGGGGGGCAGGGGGCCACCGCGACGGCGGCACTGTAACACCATTCAAAGGATATCTGTTGGAACAGGGAAACACGAGTTAATGACCATAATAATATCACATATACATAAAGAGAGTAAAGTGAGGAAAGGTGTGACAGATGAGGCCCCCCAGCAGTCTAGGCCTATAGCAGCTTAACTATGGGATGTTTCAGGATCACCTGAGCCATCCCTAACTATAAGCTTTATCAAAAAGGAAAGTTTTAAGCCTGGTCTTAAAAGTGGAAAGGGTGTCTGCTTCCCGGACATTTACTGGCAGCTTATTCCACAATTGAGGGGCCTGATAACTGAAGGCTCTGCCTCCCATTCTACTTTTAGAAACTCTGGGAACCTCAAGTAAACCTGCAGTTTGGGAACGAAGTGCTCTGTTAGGAAAATATCTTACAATGAGATCTTTAAGATATGATGGAGCTCGGTCATTAAGAGCTTTATATGTGAGGAGAAGAATCTTAAATTCTATTCTGAATTTAACAGGGAGCCAATGAAGAGAAGCTAAAACTGGAGAAATATGATCTCTGCTGTTAGTTCTCGTCAAAACTCTGGCTGCAGCATTTTTTTTTTTTGCCCCCTGCTAGTCTTTTTATATATGACCTCCACTTGTCCAGTTGCTTGCTCTGTCCCCCTTATCACTGGCTGTTGTTTTTTTACTGTTGCACTCTGTTTCACTCTTGTAATGGCTTTTTCTAATGTTAAATCTGCATCTAACTGCAAGCTTTCTGATAGCCTGGCATCTCGTATGCCTACAACTATCCGGTCCCTTATTAACTCTTCTCTCAGGACCCCGAATTCACAGTGTTCAGCCAGTGTGTGTACTGCAGTAATGAAAGATTCCACACTCTCTCCGGGCTCCTGGCTCCGTCTGTTGAAGCATGCTCTTTCAAATATAACGTTCCGCTTGCTGACACAGTGCGCATTGAAAGCTTCTGTGACGCGCTTGTATGACTTTTTCTCTGTGTCTGTCAGAGGTAGTACATTCAGAATGTCTTCGGCGTCGTCACCAGCCGCATACATGAAAGCATTCACCTGAAACTCCTCCGACTGTTTATCCAGTCCTGACGCTATTCTGTAGCGTTCGAAGCGTTTCATCCATCTCGGCCATTCATTAGCGTCCTTGAAGTCAAACTTGCCTGGTGGGGCTAGCTGTGGTGCTAGCGGTGGAGCTGGCGGTGGGGCTGGCGGTGCGGCCGCTGTTGCCGCTGCTGCCGCTGCTGCCGCTGCTTGCATATTTCCCTCGTTCTCCTCTTTTTTTTTTTCAGGTTTAGTTTGTCCTCTGAGTTCACTATCCCACTTCTGACACCATGTTGTGTTATCTCTTACATTGGCTGATAACAATGACGAGACGGAGAGCGGAGTTCAGTTAACTCATGTTTACTTCTCAACTCAAGTGTGCATCACATAAACAGGTCCGTGTAGCAACCTCAACCTAGCATAGCTAGATCCCGTACACAACAGCTGGAAGCAGCATAGGCTAAAGGGGGGATCCCATTCAGTTGGGAAATGGGGTTAATTGTTTCTTGTGGTTCAGTAAGTTCAGTGTGTGTTTTGATGGTTAAATATGTTGAACTTCTCAGTCATGTTACCTTTATCGAGGGAATATTGTGGTGTAACATTCTGAATGTCTCAAAGGGTAGAACTTAAATGTATATCCTGGAATTGTAGAGGTTTACAAAAAACTAAGAAAATCAAACAAGTGATGAATAAGCTAAGAGACATGGATTCAAAAATCGTCTTTTTACAGGAGACTCACACTTTAAAAGAAGACAATATAAAGATAAGTAGGAGATGGCAGGGGAGCATCTATGCAGCATCGTTTACATCACAAGCTAGAGGAGTAATGACTCTCATTCACAAATCAATACCTTTTCAAGTCTCTGATATAATTAAAGATAAATATGGAAGATATTTGATCATCCAGGGATCTTTGCTCTCAGTGAACTTGAATCTAGTAAACATTTATGGGCCAAATGCAGATGAACCCAGCTTTTTTACAAATCTACTTCTCATGCTGGCATCTCTCCCAGGAGACTACATAATAGCAGGGGACTGGAACTGCACACTGGACCCGATAAAGGATAGATCCACAGGTGTTGATCAAACTCATAAAAGGAGTAGAGTAATTATCAGTCATCTTATTAAAGAGCTGAATCTGTTGGACATATGGAGATACTTCAAACCCAATGATATTGCTTACTCCTGCTACTCGAGTACATTTAAGACATATTCACGTATAGATTATTTTTTGGTATCTGCAACATTGGTTTCTAGAATACAGGACTGTTATTACAGTAGCATACTAATATCAGATCATGGTCCATGTTGTCTGATCTATGTGGATAAGATGCTGGTAAAGGATCCACCTAGATGGAGTCTAAATAAGAAATGGCTACTAGATGAAAACTTTATTAAGTATGTAGGGAATGAGATAGATAATTATTTTAAAGATAACACAAATGAAACAACCGCAGGTATTAAGTGGGATGCCTTTAAGGCCTTCTTAAGAGGACACATAATTAGCTATACCTCATCCAAAACTAAAGAATCGCGGCTAAAGAGACAGCAGTTAGAATTTAAGATACAAACTCTCCAAGAACAGGTCTTTAGGAATAGAACCCCTGCTGTGGAAAAAGAATTACTGTTCTCAAGAGCAGAGTATAACAAACTATCTGCAGATAGGGCAGCCTCAGATATGATCAGGCTTAATCAAACGTTCTATGAACAAGGAGAGAAGCCCGGTAAACTGTTGGCCTGGCAAATAAAACAGTTAGAAACAAGGAAAACTATTGCTTCAATTAAAAATAATAATGGGGATACTATAATAGACCCTACTGAAATAAATAAGGAATTTAGAAAATACTATGAAGATTTATATGAATCTCAAGTAGAATATGACCCGCAGTCCCAAAATTCATTCCTGGATAAATTGAAATTTCCAACTATTTCTGCCGAACTCGTAGAAGAACTTGAGGCAGACCTAAAAGAAGAGGAAATAGGCACAGCTATTGATGGTATGAAAGCAGGAAAGACGGCAGGCCCAGATGGATTACCAATTGATCTGTATAAGAAATTTAAGTCCAAATTACTGAAGCCGTTACTAGAAGTGTTTTTGGAAGCATTTCAAAGTGGTAGCCTACCAAAATCTATGACCGGTGCGGTAATAACACTGTTGCCAAAACCAGGGAAGCCCAACAACAGATGTGAAAATATGAGACCAATAAGTTTATTAAATTCTGACCTCAAAATTTTGTGCAAAATTCTAGCACGACGGCTTCAAGAAACATTACTTAGTATAATACATAGAGATCAAAATGGGTTTGTTCAAGGACGCCAAGGATTTCATAACGTTAGAAGGGTCCTTAATGTTATTCAAGGATTGAGAGACCCCTCGGATAAGGCCCTCCTATCTTTAGACGCTGAGAAAGCTTTTGATAAGGTGGAGTGGCCTTATCTCTTTAATGTCTTGGAAAGATTTGGATATGGCAATACATTTCTAAAATGGGTTCAGCTGTTGTATGTAAACCCTACAGCAGAAATATTAACAAATAAAAATATATCAGAACCGATCACAATTAAAAGAGGATGTCGTCAAGGGTGCCCTCTGTCTCCGCTGTTATTCACTTTAGCGATCGAGCCTTTAGCAATAGCTGTACGATCACATACTGAAATAGCTGGAATAACAATTGGTCAAACAGAGCATAGACTAGCGTTGTATGCGGATGACATTATTCTGTTTGTCTCACAACTTTGTAGATCTATTCCTGTATTGCTGGAGTTAATAAAAACATTTGGTGGCATCTCAGGATACACAATTAACAACTCCAAGTCCTCAATTTTATTACTTGACGAGAGAGAGAAAGAAAATCCACTTGGAGAAGCTTCCCATTTCAAAGTGGTGGATCAGTTTACATATTTGGGAATAAAAATTAGGTCCAAATTAGCTCCAATTGTAAAATTCAATTATGAATCATTGACTGAGGAAATAACAGAGTCAATTAATAGATGGACATCCCTGCCCTTATCCTTGATTGGTAGAATCAACATTATAAAAATGAACATACTCCCTAAGATACTGTATCTATTTCAGAACATTCCGATGTCTCCACTTGATGGTTTTTTAAAGGAAATTAATAAGCTATTTTCTGGTTTCATTTGGCAAAACAACAGAGCTAGAATTCGACTATCCCTGTTACACCTAACACATAGTAATGGAGGTTTAAAGTGTCCAAATATAACATGGTATTATTGGGCAGTACAGTTAAGGACTATTAAATTTTATTTTGCAACAAGGGATGTTCCACAATGGAAAGAAATGGAAGAGGAATGTTTGCGTTTGCCGCTACCCCTGTATTTTTACTCTGATACAGTGCTAAACTTGATAAAACAAACTACTAATCCGATTGTCAAAAATATGCTAAGAGTATGGTTTGAAGTACAAAAATTTACTAAAGAAACTAGTCGAATATCTCAGTACACTCCTATTTGGGGAAATCAGTGTTTTATACCAGGAAGAGCGGACGCTGTATTTAGAAAATGGGCATCAAAAGGACTAGGAAAAATTCAAGATTTGTATATGCCCAATTCGGATAACATGTTATCATTCGAACAAATTAGGCATAAATATGACATAGATAAAAAATATTTCTTTAAATTCCTCCAGCTTAGGGATTACATTAGGACGAGCCAAAACAGTCTTTTAACCAGAACTCCAATTTCTGATTTGGAGGTCACACCAATCAACACTCGATTTAGACTATTGCAGTATAAGTGGTTGATGAGAGTTTATATTACGCCAGTTAAATTAAATAAATACAATAAGAATATCCCAGATGTGTGTACAAAATGTACTGAGGTGAAGGGGACATTATTTCATTGTGTATGGCAATGTAGCAAGATAAAATCTTTTTGGGAGGAGGTTAAAACAGCAATAGAAAAAATGATTTCAAAAAATATTCCAATGGATCCTGCATTTTTTGTCTTAGGACTTTACCCAAAAGGTCACAAATATAATAAAAGTGAACAAATATTAATAGATATGTGTTTGTTGCACGCCAAAAGATCCATTGCAATGTTTTGGAAAAAGATCAGCAGACCAAATGTTACATATTGGGTGAAACAAATGCTCACAACTTTTCCTTTGGAGAGAGTGACATATATACGAAAAGGAAGACAGGATATGTTTGAGAAGATATGGGAACCGTTCAAGGTGTTTGTTAATGGTGTTGATCTGACAATTGACAATGAAGAGGCATAAGTAGTTGGTTATGTAAACCTTGTAACAGACTTAATGAGTTCAATACCCGCAATTATAGGAAGACAGTAAATTCTGTACAAATGTTTTGTGGCTGAGAAGTGGATGTTTGTGATATTTGTGATGTGTATGTGTATTGTTCGTTTGTAATGTGGTTTTGTAATGTAAGAAAATGTCAATAAATATATTGTTGTAAAAAAAAAATTGATAAATAAAATATCTGCTGACCTAGACAGATGGAATGTACTCCCTCTTTCTCTATCTGGTAGAATAGAGTGTATAAGGATGAATGTACTTCCAAAACTTTTATTTCTTTTCCAAGCCCTGCCTCTTGTACTCCCAAATAAAACATTTACCACCTTAGATCGTCTCATTTCCAGATTTATCTAGCAAGGGAAAAGGCCAAGAGTCAGATATAAATTGTTACAACTGCCTAAAAGCCAGGGAGGTTGGGGCTTGCCCAACCTGGAAAAATACTGGTGGGCCTGTCAATTGAGGGGCTTAATTGTATGGATGGCAGACAAGACAGACACCAGATGGCTAGAGATTGAGAAGAATTCCTGCTCTTCAATGCAATTATCAGTAATACCTTTTACAAGTAACAAGGACATTGATGATTCACTCAGTAGATGGTCCAAAACTACGCTTAAAGCCTGGAGGGAAGTGCAAAAATCGTATAGTCTCCCTGTAACATCAGGTCTTTCCAGCATCGCCCATCTTAAAGATTTCATTCCTCTCAAGCTGGACTCAGGATACAAAAGGTGGAAACACCTAAATCTTAACTTTGTACATCAGTTTCTTTGAGTCACAGAGCTGAAATCATTTGAAGAATTAGTGGAAGAGTTTAACATACCTAAAACAGACTTTTTTCGATATCTTCAAATTAGAAGTTTTCTGAAAAAAACATCCCGACTGGGATAAGATACATAGAGCTGATAATAGCATAGAGAAATACCTGGCAAAAGTTCAAACACAAGGAAGTATAGTAAAGCCTATCTCTATTTTATACAAAATATTTTCCAGCATGGATCAAGCAAATAACCTCCTTGTCAAAGAAAAATGGGAAAAAGAGTTTGGTATGTTAATCATGGAAGACATTTGGGAGACTATCTCTTTGCAAATACATAAAGTCACTAATGCCAATATTTGGAGTTTCAATGGAAAATAGTTCATAAGTTCTTTAGAACACCCCACATCCTCTCCAAATTTAATCCAAACCAGTCAGGGGCCTGTTGGAGAGCATGTGGGGAACAATGTGCCAACCACCTTCACATATTCTGGAGCTGCCCGGTCTTAAATGATTTCTGGAAGGAGATATTTGACTCTATAGATAACATTGTCAGCTGTACAATAGTGAGGGGCCCGCTCTTGGCCATTCTGGGCGCAGTTCAGACTGAGACAATGAGCAAAAAGAGAATATACTTGTTACATATTCTTCTTGTTGCAGCAAAGAAGGCAATCACCCTTAGTTGGCTTAAGGTGGAACCACCAAGATATGAAACCTGGCTGGACATAGTTAGGGGAATATACACAATGGAGAAGATAACATTTCAATTAAGACTACAGCAGGAACAACTCCAGGAACGGTGGGCTCCATGGTTGAAAGTTATGGAGGGGGAGAACTGTGCTTCTTGGTGATGGGGTTTCTAGGTGGGACTATTTCATACATTGCTTACAGCAAGATGGTGTATATAGTGGTTGGACGAGACCTATTATGTATCAGCTTATGGTGTGTGTATCTTGTTTTGTTTGGTTTTTGTTCTGTAGTTTTGTTTCCTTCTTTTTTCTTTTTTTTTTTTTCATTATGCTTTTTTGTTCGTTGGTTTCATTGCTGTGATTATAAGATTTAATATGGGAATTTCACTGCGTGGGCATGTGGTATTTTATTATGTCCAAAATCCCAGAGGAGAACTTTTTGTGAATGTTGTGAAAATCCTCCCAATAAAAATTTAAGTTGCAAAAAAAAAAAAAACATGACATCCCAGGGCTCAGACCAGGATGCAGAGTTGTAGTCTTACACACTTCTCTGCAGCTTCCCACCTGCTGCTACCCACCCAATCGATTAACACAAAAGGAGCAAATCCTCTTGTGCAAAAAGAAATTATTAAAACAAAAACTTTAACTGAACAAAAACATCAAACTATTAAATGTGGTTTGCTGAATATCAGATCTCTCCTTTCCAAGTCTCTGTTAGTGAATGAGTTGATTTGTGATCATCATATTGATATATTTTGTCTTACAGAAACCTGGCTGCAGCAGGAGGATCATGTTAGCATCATGTTAGCATCATGTTAGCATTAATGAAGCAACTCCCTCTGACTGTTTAAATGTTCACGTTCCTGGAACCACAGGCAGAGGAGGAGGAGTGGCAGCTATCTTCAGATCAGGGTTACTCATCAGTCCCAGACCCAAGATTAGTTTGAGCTCTTTTGAATCTCTGATTCTCAGTTTTTCCCACGCAAAGTGGAAATCCCAGAAACCTCTTGTGTTTGTTGTTGTGTATCGTCCACCTGGCCCTTATTCTGAGTTTCTGTCTGAATTCTCAGAGTTTTTATCCCAGTTAGTGCTGAGTACAGATAAAGTCATTGTAGTGGGTGACTTTAATATTCATGTAGATGTTGAAAATGACAGCCTGAATATGAACTTTAATTGGGGCCTGCCATAGCATTGCATAGGAGAGCAATGCTATGCAGTGCCTCCATGCAAATGCATGGCAAGGCACCTATTACTATTCCGTTGGCAAAAGTCTATGGGATTTAACATTGAAAATGTGTCTCTTTATTTATCCCAACAATTTCTTCAGTTCTTCTCTTTAAAGGGACAGTTTGCCGCTTTAAAGGGACAGTTCGCCCCTTTAAAGGGACAGTTTGCCTCTTTAAAGGGACAGTTGGCCGCTTTAAAGGGACAGTTCGATTCAATTCAATTCAATTCAATTCAATTCATTTTTATTTATATAGCGCCAAATACAACAAATGTCATCTCAAGGCACTTAGATAGTAAGTCCAATTCAAGCCAATTGGAATTCAATTAATTAATAATAATCATAATTCATAAAATAATCCAATTCGTTCATATAGAGCCAATTCAAAAACAATTTCCTAGCTAAGAAAACCAACAGATTGCACTGAAAACTTTTTGTTTTTCGGTCCAATCTCCCGGCCTGAGCGTGCCTGAGGCGACTGTGGAGAGAAACGACTCCCTTTTAATAGGAAGAAACCTCTGGCAGAACCAGACTCAGGAAGGGTGGCCATCCGCCTCGACCAGCTGGGGTTTGAGAAGACAGAAAGGGGGGGGGGGGGCACTGTAACACCATTCAAAGGATATCTGTTGGAACAAGGAAACACGAGTTAATGACCACAATAATATCACATGTACATAAAGAGAGTAAAGTGAGGAAAGGTGTGACAGATGAGGCCCCCCAGCAGTCTAGGCCTATAGCAGCTTAACTATGGGATGTTTCAGGATCACCTGAGCCATCCCTAACTATAAGCTTTATAATAAAGGAAAGTTTTAAGCCTGGTCTTAAAAGTGGAAAGGGTGTCTGCTTCCCGGACATTTACTGGCAGCTTATTCCACAATAGAGGGGCCTGATAACTGAAGGCTCTGCCTCCCAAACTGGCAGCTGGTTCCACAGAGAGGGGCCTGATAACTGAAGGCTCTGCCTCCCATTCTACTTTTAGAAACTCTGGGAACCTCAAGTAAACCTGCAGTTTGGGAACAAAGTGCTCTGTTAGGAAAATATCTTACAATGAGATCTTTAAGATATGATGGAGCTCGGTCATTAAGAGCTTTATATGTAAGGAGAAGAATCTTAAATTCTATTCTGAATTTAACAGGGAGCCAATGAAGAGAAGCTAAAACTGGAGAAATATGATCTCTCCTGTTAGTTCTCATCAGAACTCTGGCTGCAGCATTTTGGATCAACTGAAGGCTTTTCAGAGAATATGTGGGACAGCCCAATAATAAAGAATTACAGTAGTCCAATCTTGAAGTAACAAATGCATGGAGCAGTTTTTCTGCATCACTCTGAGACAAGATGTTCCTGATTTTAACAATATTACGAAGGTGAAAGAAGGCAGTCCTAGAAACCTGTTTTATATGCGAGTCAAATGATAAGTTCTGGTCAAAAATAACTCCAAGGTTCCTCACTGTAGAACTAGAAGCCAAGGAAATACCATCTAGAGTAACTATATAGCTAGACAATTTCTCCCTGAAGCGCTCAGGTCCAAAGATAACGACTTCAGTTTTGTCTGAATTTAGAAGCAGACAGTTCTGAGTCATCCAGGTCTTTATGTCTTTAAGACATGCTTGTAGTCTGACCAACCTATTGGGTTCATCTGGTTTTATAGATAAGTACAGCTGAGTATCATCAGCATAGCAATGGAAATTTATGCCATGCTGTCTAATAATGTTACCTAATGGAAGCATGTATAAAGTGAAAAGAATCGGTCCAAGCACAGAACCCTGGGGAACTCCATGACTTACTCTGGTGTGTGAGGAAGATTCTTCATTTACAAGAACAAACTGAAATCTATCAGATAAATATGACTTAAACCAGCCTAATGCAGTTCCTTTAATCCCAATAACATGTTCAAGTCTCTGTAATAAGATACTGTGATCGACCGTATCAAATGCAGCACTGAGATCCAACAGGACAAGCACAGACACAAGTCCGCTATCAGAGGCTAAGAGGAGATCATTGGTAACTTTCAGCAGTGCAGTTTCTGTGCTATGATGCACTCTGAATCCTGACTGAAACTCTTCAAACAGATTATTTCTGTGGAAATGATCACAAAGCTGAGCTGCAACTATTTTTTCAAGAACTTTAGACATAAAAGGGAGATTGGATATAGGTCTAATGAGCCAACACTTCTGAATCAAGAGTAGGTTTTTTAAGTAAAGGTTTAATTACAGCAACCTTAAAAGTCTGAGGTACATATCCTGTCAACAAAGACAGATTGATCAAATCCAATATGGAAGTGTCAATTAATGGGAAAACCTCCTTGAACAGTCTGGTTGGGATTGGGTCTAAAACACAAGTTGATGGTTTAGAAGAGACTATTGCTGTCGTTAGATCAGAGAGATCAACTGGGCAGAAGCCGTCTAAATACAAATCAGGTTCTAAAGATACTTCTAAAGCTGCTGTACTTGATGATACATCACTGATAATAGTGGGAAGGACTCCATCAATCTTCTCTCTGATAGAAACAATTTTATTAATAAAGAAGCTCATGAAATCATCACTGCTGAGAGTTAAAGGAATAACTGGCTCAGCAGAGCTCGGACTCTTAGTCAGACTGGCTACAGTGCTGAAAAGAAACCTGGGATTGTTCTTATTCTCTTCTATCAATGATGAATAATAAGCAGTTCTAGCTTTACGAAGGGCTTTCTTATACATTGTTAAACTATCTTTCCAGACTAACTGAGACTCTTCTAAATTAGAGGAACGCCACTGTCTCTCCAGCTTTCTTGCAGTCTGCTTTAAAGCACGCAGCTGTGAATTATGCCAAGGAGCCAACCTCTTCTGACTGATTACCTTCCTTTTCAGAGGGGCAACATTGTCCAGTGCTGTACGCATTGAAACTATAGTGCTGTCAACAAGAGAGTCAAGTGCTGCTGGAGTAAAGTTTAGGTAGTCGTCCTCTGTCATATCTGCACATGGCAGTGAAGAAAAGGATGATGGAATTAATTCTTTAAATCTGGTTACAGCATCCTCTGATAGACACCTTCTATATGTACATTTCTTCTCAGAAACTGTATAGTCAAGTAATGTAAACTCAAAGGTTATCAGAAAATGGTCAGATAAGACAGAGTTATGAGGGAACACTGTTAACTGTTCACTCTCAATGCCATAAGTCAGCACAAGATCAAGGGTGTGATTAAGGCAGTGAGTCGGTCTGTGTACACTCTGAGAAAATCCAATAGAGTCTAATATAGAATTAAAGTTCATATTCAGGCTGTCATTTTCAACATCTACATGAATATTAAAGTCACCCACTACAATGACTTTATCTGTACTCAGCACTAACTGGGATAAAAACTCTGAGAATTCAGACAGAAACTCAGAATAAGGGCCAGGTGGACGATACACAACAACAAACACAAGAGGTTTCTGGGATTTCCACTTTGCGTGGGAAAAACTGAGAATCAGAGATTCAAAAGAGCTCAAACTAATCTTGGGTCTGGGAGTGATGAGTAACCCTGATCTGAAAATAGCTGCCACTCCTCCTCCTCTGCCTGTGGTTCCAGGAACGTGAACATTTAAACAGTCAGAGGGAGTTGCTTCATTAATGCTAACATGATGCTAACATGATCCTCCTGCTGCAGCCAGGTTTCTGTAAGACTAAATATATCAATATGATGATCACAAATCAACTCATTCACTAACAGAGACTTCGAAAGGAGAGATCTGATATTCAGCAAACCACATTTAATAGTTTGATGTTTTAGTTCAGTTAAAGTTTTTGTTTTAATAATTTCTTTTTGCACAAGAGGATTTGCTCCTTTTGTGTTAATTGATTGGGTGGGTAGCAGCAGGTGGGAAGCTGCAGAGAAGTGTGTAAGACTACAACTCTGCATCCTGGTCTGAGCCCTGGGATGTCATGTTTTAGGGTGGCAAATAAGTTCGTCCATATTTCTAGAAATGAGAGCTGCTCCTTCCAAAGTGGGATGGATGCCGTCTCTCCTCATCAGACCAGGTTTTCTCCAGAAAGATTGCCAATTATCTCTGTAGCCCACGTTGTTTGCTGGACACCATCTAGGCAACCAGCGATTGTAGGACGACATGCGGCTAAACATGTCATCACTGGTCAGATTTGGCAGGGGTCCAGAGAAAACTACGGAGTCCCACATTGTTTTGGCAAAATTACACACCGATGCAACATTAATTTTAGTGACCTCCGATTGGCGTAACCGGGTGTCATTAACGCCGACGTGAATAACTATTTTACCATATTTACGTTTATCCTTAGCCAGCAGTTTTAAATAGGATTCTATGTCGCCCGCTCTGGCTCCTGGAATGCATTTGACTATGGCCGCTGGTGCCTCTAATGCCACGTTTCTGACTATAGAGCTGCCAGTTACCAGGGTTTTGTCCTCAGCGGGTGTGTCGCTGAGTGGGGAAAATCTGTTAGAAGCGTGGACAGGTCGATGGTGAACAACGGGCTTGACTTTAGAGCTATGCCTCTTCCTGACAGTCACCCAGCCACGTTGTAATCCTGGCTGCTCAGGTTCTGCTAGGGGGAGGCTAATTGAGCTAGCTACGCTAGGTGGCTCCACACTGGCTAAAGGGACCTGGCTCGCTATCGGTTGATTTTCAACAGTGCAGAGCCGAGCTTCCAATTCAGATAACCTCGCCTCCAAAACTACAAAAAGACTACATTTGTTACATGTACCATTATCACTAAAGGAGGCAGAGGAGTAACTAAACATCTGACACACGGAGCAGGTGAAAGCAGGAGAAGGAGGAAGAGAACCGGTAGCCATGCTACGCTAGAGAACCAGACACACCGTTAAAAAGTGACAATAAAGATTAAAGATCTGTAGGAGTGTGTTAGAACAGAACGGTAAGCTATAGAGTTTAACTATGCAAAATTGTGTAAGTTATAGATCGAAATAAAGTGATTATCAGTACTCCAAGCGGAGCAAGAAATTCCACAGTGCACAAGCAAGGTAACAGGAAGTGATGCAATACGTCTTACCGCAAAGCGTCACAGCGTCAGATTTGAATTCAATTGAACTTGAAATGATTATCCATGCTTTTATATCTTCTCGTTTGGATTATTGTAAAGGTATTTTATTTGTTTGAACCAGCTATTGTTGCTTCTGGCCCCACATACTCGGTTCAAAATTTATGGGGATCGGGCTTTTCAGGCTATGGCACCAAGGTTGTGGAATTCTCTTCAAAGTTATAGTCAAAGTCAAATTTATTTGTAGCACATTTCATGTACAAAACAATTCAAAGTGCTTTAAATAAAATAAAAGCATTGCAGCAGGGAGTGTAAGAAGCATTACAAATACATAAAAGAATATATAGAGAAACAACTAAAATCAATTAAATGAATTTAAAAACAAGCAACAGTCCAGATAAGTTCAAAGATATCGTGCAGATTTCATGCATAGACACATGAGAAAAGAAATGTTTTTAACCTGGATCGTCTTTAGGCTATACAGACTCCACTGACTCTTTATTGTGTTGTGAGGAAGAATCATAGCAGTCAGACTCATCTCTGCAGCCACAAAGGGGATTTCTTTTTGACCCCCTCAACAGAGATACATGTCA
The DNA here is from genome assembly GCF_027942865.1 of Odontesthes bonariensis. Classification (NCBI taxonomy): domain Eukaryota; kingdom Metazoa; phylum Chordata; class Actinopteri; order Atheriniformes; family Atherinopsidae; genus Odontesthes; species Odontesthes bonariensis. The sequence goes on from NC_134510.1 coordinate 1,235,995, forward strand.
TACTTCAGTATGACGGTTTCCAAAGATGATAGATTGTTGGGCCGTTCTTTTTTTTAAAGCAGAGCCTGAGCAGCCTCCGACATGAAGCTGAAGATGTAGTCTCAGCTGTGGGCGGGCCCCAGGCACTGCTGGCTGATGCCAAGGTCAACGGCAACCCATCTTGGTGAAGAGCTGCAGGCCTCACACCATCCATTGATTAGTAACAAACAACCTGGTGCCGCTCTGACTGTATCCTCCCCAAACATCTTCAATTTTGATCTTACTGGAGAACACCCTGACCCTTGGTCTGAAGTATGATGCAGAGACAGGCACTACAGAGTGTGAATCAGACATAGTTTTGCTTCCACTATTGCTGGGGAAATAAGGTACATGTATAAGTTTGCTTGTTAAAGTTGACGAGCCCTTGTGAGGCTGACTGAGGTTTTGTTACACCAAACTATTATCCACAGTAAGTCCCCAAATCCCCCTCAAGTTGGTTAACAAATGACCAACTTGATCTTTGAGAAAAGACCTATGGGATTATCTGAGCCATGGTAAATGTGAAATCATTTCATTTTACACACCATGTGAGTAAGGTGGAAATGATGTATCTGTTCCCAACGAAAAGAATCCTTTACCACAGTACGCTTTTTCAGAGATTTAATCTTTTATTTTACTAAAAGGTGAAAAATCACTATGAATCTTTCTTTTACACATAGATCTCAGACACTGTGAACTAGTCATGCTCCATTAGTCCTGCATTGGTCACACTAAATGTAATCTGGTCAGAGTTTGTAAGGTTTAGATGGTTTTGCTTCAGAGTAATTTGGGATTCGGCCTGTAAAGCTGCTGTAGTGGGGATCAGAAGATAAAAACCTATGGCTTCCACCTTTAACAGCTCTCCTCGGCACATTTACCGGACCAATAAGCTAAAGATGTAAACAGTCAGAGAAACACAACAGCCTGCATGTTTGATTTTCCAGCACTAAATTTAGTAAGCAAAGGAAAAAATCATCAAAAGGACTGACTGAGCATTTTATTCCGTAATGAAAGTCTTTCATTTCTCTTTGATCCTACTAGCGGTGTGCGTGTTTCTTGGAGGATTTACAGCATTGTGTGTTTTATCCTTTTGATTTGACACAGTCTAAGGTGCTGTCACTGTTTTGACAACATGATAGGCTTTGTGCATTTTAAAAATGATTTAACACAGCAATTTTCAAGATATTTTTTGTTCCTAGCACACATCATGCTAGCCAAATCCCTTTTACCCAAATGGGTTTATCTAAAAAAGGTGCAGATTACATTTTATCCTTATAATGGTCCATATGGTCATTTTTAGAAGTAAAGTATTCTTTACTTTTTAAATTGAACAAACGTTTCCCAACAGCGAACACAGCCCAGACAGAAAGCATGTAATATGAGCAACTGCCCACCTCTCCACTATGGGCACTTGTGCACTTTTGCCGTTGTGTTTTCTGTTTTTTTCCGTTGTGTTTTTTTATTTGATGTTGTGTTTTCTGTTTTCCACTTCAGGGCCACCGTAAATATGGCTTCTAGTGTAAAAGCCCATTGAGTGGTCAACCCGACTGGAAAAGCGCCGTATAAATGCAGTCCATTTAGCATTTTAGAAGGTGATGTGTTGACAAATTTAAACTTGTTCTGCATCTGTGGGAACGAGGTAAGGAAATCACGTAATTGTAGAATTTTTGAGCTTTGATTGTAAAACTGCTACATTCTGTGCGAGCATAGTTATTTCACAATCTGTTATGAGATCAGGTTGACAAATGCAGACTTCAGTGCTACACGTTTCAGTATCCTCTTGCAATGTTTTCTTCATTACATGTCATTAATTAGAGAAACAGACCAGGGAAAGTTGTAAATACCTTTTTTATTTAATTTAAATTTGTGCATCAACTTCAAAGGGTAAACTGTGTGCACTGCATTTGGCTTTCACAACAAGGTCAAAAAGAATTAAGTCTTGCTTATTTTTTCAAATACACCCTTCCTTTTAAAAACCATTTACACAAAAATTGCACAGCACTGGATTCTAGCAGTCTATCAGTAGTTCAGGGTGCAGCATCGACAATCTTTCTCCCTACTTGTGTGTGTACGCTATACATTTGCTCTAACCAGAATTATCATTAATATTCTTCATTGTGAGGTAAAAATATCTTTTTCTAAATATGATTCCTTTACATGATAAAAATAGTTATTTTCACTCTTCTCCAAAAGTTTATGTCACTGATGCTTTACCAGAATGTTGTTTCTGCTGAAGAGCAGTGAACTAATGTCGTGAATCTGGAAGATGGGTGTGTCTTAAACTCTTGCATGTGTGAGATGGCTCTGTCAGAGGAAAGAATACCTAACGACCATACTTAGTAGACCCCCCCCCCCCCCAACACACACACACACACCCTCTACCCCCCCTTTCCCAAAGGTCACACTCTTGGCATGTTGTGTTTTCTGTTAATAAAAATCATTATAAAATTTTGATTTTTTTGTTTTTGTACAAAAACACGTTTTCATAGAAATCTCATTTGCACAAATCAATGTGAAACTTTGCAAAAAAAAGAAAAAGCCACAGAGGTACAAAAAGAAAGTGGAAAACTGACACTGAGCAAATGGAAAAAAAGAGTTGTATTAAGGTGTATTCGTTGCAGCACTGAGAATTCAGTCCATACAGATAGAAATGGACAGTTTCATAAATGAAATAATTAATACTTTGAATAAATAGTCTCTGTGTTGTGTGATTGCTCTAACTTTAGACTTGGTGAGCTGTGCTCTGTGGTCTACTCTTATTGACAGAAGAAGTGATTTCAGACAGCTGGAGGATGGTTTTTCCAAGTATGCGCACAAGGTGACTGGATGCACTTCCAATACTTAAACCACGTGACTTATGGCCACTCTTGTGGTTCCACATGGCTCTGTCTTCTGCTGTAACTGATCACTGAGACCATAGCAACACATCCATTACAGTGAGTGAGTCAGCACATGGGAGGATTTTACAGGGAATGACTCCTGTTCACCTCCAAAGAACAGCCTCAAAGTCTGATTATTTTGTGATAGCTGTTCTATTCTATTAAAAAGCAGAATTTATAAAAGTATCATAATTAAGCTATAATTGATCAATGTGATGACATGGCATTGTGCTGGTAGTTGCCAACAGCAGTTCGTGTTGTACCAGCTGTCTGGATCTGAGTCATTGGGAACTTCTGAGAGGATTCAAAATGGAGAAATAATGTTGCAGCAAACTGTGATAGGAAGTCATTGTCTGAAAGCATGTAATGTGGATGTACCAATCCTCCTCTGACTGCTGACCAACACATTAACATGAAGAGCTCACTACATATTGCCCCTAGTTTTACATTCTCTGCTAAAAATTGACCATGTAGCTTATAAAAATCAACCCCCTCTTAATTACTAAAATGTTAGTACTCCAAAACACAAATATTTGATATCACTTATTGCCTGATGGATGATATACAGTAGATCCATTTTAGATGTCAGTAAATATGAATTGTGACTAAGCAATGCCTCTCTGTACATTTGCAGAGCATTGCTCGCCATGATATTTAAGGTTGGGTTCAATTTAGTTTCGAGCCTAATCGGTCATTCTACTCACAACATTTGATAATAAACAATCCTGTACATATTTTACTCCCCATTTCCCAGTTAGTATCTCTATACTCTCACACTGCTCGACCAGCCTCCGCAGTGAGCAGCAAGATTAGGATTCAAATTATTTTCGCCAGAATGAAAAGTGACCACCCCATACCCACTTTGAATTTTTTCAAGAATAACTCTTCAACTCTGGGTTTTGAAAATCCTGGCACTTGTAGTTGTTTGCCTCGCCAAGGTGGGAAGAGGAATGAGGTAACTCGCTGAAATTTCACCCAGGTTTAAGTTATTTCCACAGGAAATACTGTTGAATCTCTTATCCCTAGCTAATTAAAAAGAAAAATTGACATTTCATCAAAATTACGGCAAAGCAATCTTACTCTATCTTCAAAGTAACCCAAGTTCAGACGATAACAACCCACTGCTCTCCTTTACCATTTACCCACACCCTTTTCCCAAGTGTCTTTGCTCACCCCTTCAGTACAAGAAAGAAGGTGAGAGAGAGATTGAGATTCACTCTTCAGGCCATGGTCTCTTTCCCTGGCAGTCTTCGGTCGTTGAAGGTGTGCATGTTGATGACCTCCTCTGTTTTCACCATGACCGGTGGCTGGGGCTTGTGTTTGAGCCGGCGCTGGCACTTGAGGGAAACCCGCAGTTCGTCCACCATGGCACTGCAAAAGGATCTCTGAAGAGAAAGATGGGAAAAAAAAGAACGGGTTTTAGACCACTTCCTTTGTCCAAATACTTTGAGCAAGAAAACCAAACTGTTCTCCCTCAGGGCAGTCTCATTTTGAAACCTCACCCAATCACCACCCTCCTTCCCAATTAAGAGTTGTCACAGGGAAAAAATAGTCAAATATACAGAGTTCCAAGCTGGAAATGAGGGTTATTCTGTATGGGAGTGAGGCAAAAAGAAGGAGGCTATGAGGCTAGGAGGGGATGGATAGATTCTGTAAAGTTTAGGGCTCAGAATGATTGAAAACATGGTCTGAATCCACCAGCAGTGAATTTATAGTTGTAGCATGTTGCATGCAGTGTCATTTATGCTTAGGATACACTGCAATATTTTCTAGGCTTCAAACTTGTGCACAATTGCATACTATTAAAATGCTGTATATTTTCAGTGTTTGTTATGAAAGATTGCTTTCTGTGTCCAAATCATTTTAGCAGTTGTGTTTGTTATGAAATACATATTTTATCAATTGTCTTTGGATTCTACTAACTTTGTGTGGCATTTTTTCATTGACATGGTGGTGGCATGGCAATAAGAATCTGACATTTGGCCCACCAACTGAACTGAAATATCTCAAGAAATATGACAACAGGTGAATGACCATCACATCTGTACATATAGAGCATCCATGCTGCCCAGATGCAGCCTGAAAGAAATAAAATGAGGAAAAATGTGTCAATTCTCCCAATTGAATAAAGAACATATAGTCACGAAATGATGATTTGGAATGAAACGTTTTCTTAGATTTTGTTTTTATTATTATCTCTGTAGCAATGACAATAATAACCACGTGCCCAAAGTTGTTGTGTGATGTTAGTCACAGTTTAATTAAAGCAATGTTGACATGATATGAAAGGAAGAACAAAGAGCAGAGAGCAGTCCCTACTCTATACCTGCATGTTTAATTGCCCATTCTTCCACGCCCACCTCTATTGTCTGGGAACATAGTTGTTCTGTAATTATATCCTGAAACTTCTTTGATTGCTCCTGTAAACATCACTGAACTAAAAAGAAAAAAAACCCCAAAAACTGCTAGAATGCTACTGCAAGCAGCCCAACTGAGAGGGGCTATGTATACACAAATAAGATAGGATCTGTGGACCAGTGGACCTCGTGTTACTAAGTTCCTTAACAGCGCTTGCTTTTGAAACTAGAGATCAGTGACGTACAACACAGATGCTACAGCAAGGAGGAGCCGTGACGGGTCAAGGGGGAAACACCATCATCACCACCATCCCAGAAAGAGTAGAAAGCCCAAAGAACAAACCCTGATAACCTTAACACAATGAGATGGAAGATCTTAACTGAGCTGAATCCCTGGAGTCTTTGTGGCCCTTTTCCAAGCCTAAGTGACAAAATACTTTAATGCAGTGCTGTATACTATGCTCACTCAGTGGGGTTACATGGCTGTAAAAATCGGATTATTGGCTAAATTACAATCAGACTGAGTTATTAAGTGCATGTAGACACCTTAATCTGACTAAGAACTGGATCGGATCGGATTAAGACCCCGAGATAACTGGGTTGAAAGCAGTGTTGCCATAGTTACTTTGAAACAGTAATCCGACTACTGACTACTGATTACTTCTTTAAAAAGTAACTTAGTTAAGTTACTGACTACTTGCTTTCAAAGTAACTAAGTTAGATTACTTTTAGTTACTTTCAGCAGAGGCTGATCCCCCGCCCCTATAACATGAAAATGACTACCAGTTCTGCCAATACTCACTTTATTGACATGCATTTTAACCGGAACATCAAAAATGACACTGGCATTTGCAAACTTTCTTCTTGAAATAGGCTTACATGTTTTTTAAATAAAAAAAAAATAAGACAGTCTTTCTTGACTTTACTTAAAATATAAAAAACCTCTTACATAAAAAAGTAATACATAATACCTATATTGAACATCCCTTGAACCTGTAGTTGTCTAACATTAGAGCAGCAAGAAGTGGTTTTATGAAACAAAAACAGTATAAATAAATCTAAATACTCTTTCTTCACTTCATTTAACTGAAATACTTATTACAAATTAAATGCTTTTTTGACTTCATTAAATCTAACTTAAATACTTCTTATAAGAAATAAAGTAGCGTTTCTTGACTCAATTTAACATAAACACTTCTTTAAAAAAAAAAATACAATAGACATTCTTGACTCCATGCATTTAACTCTGATTGCATCTATCTATGAATTACGGTAACACTTAAGTTATATTGAACATGTAGTTGTCCCGCATTAGAGCACTGAGCAGCAAGGAGTGGTTTTACAAAACATCAGTGATTCACTCGCAGCGATGCAGACAAACGGACGGTTATATCACGTAACCTGCTGATAATTATGGGCCCAAGCCAGTATGACAGTCAAGTTTTTGAACCAAAAATGTCACGTTTATCCACCCGTTGACCAATAAAAGTTTAAACAAACCTGATTGATCGTCAGACCCGTCGCTTTGCAGAAATGTTTGTATGCTAGTCGCCTACAACTGCAGCTGTTACTGGATTACCCAAAGCTACACCTGACGAAGTATACATAGATAAACACCCGTACACTCATTCAGATATCATAGAAGATGTAATACAGTACAAAGACGTTAACAAGTCATCTTTGAGTCATCAATTGCAACCAGGTAACTAGCTAGCCCTCTCCATAGCACTGCCTGAAACGTAGGCTATATGTTATAAAGTTAGCACGAATAGCTAAACCCATCAACTATCGTCTGTGACAGGCACTGATGAAAACTGTGGTTTAGACTGGTGTATTTATTTAAAATGATTAGGGAAAGTGAGTAAAATGTAACAAATGATATCGCTGGTGTTTAACATTTTAGTGGGACAGATCCCTTTTACTGGGTAGGTAGATGTAAAATAACGAGTGACTTCCCGTCGCGGACACTGATATAACTCATAAGAAAACGAAATTATCCCAAATTATTTCAATACAAATGTATGGTTGTAATAATCGTGACTATATGTTGACAAAAGCCAAATATATGTTCCCCTGAAATGCAGAAATAGTAACGCACGATGTTTTAGATAAGTAACTTCAATCTGACTACTAGTTTTGAAATAGTAGTTGCGTTAGACTACTCGTTACTGAAAAAAGTAGTCCGACTACAGTAACGCGTTACTAATTAACGCGTTACCGGCATCACTGGTTGAAAGTCACTCTAAACCTGCTTGTAGACGCTGAAGCACGTGGTGAATCAGACTTTGCGTTCTGCGCATGCTCCAGATGTTTTCCCGGGGTCGTGACCCGGAAGTCAAAGGAGACGATATTCCTGTTGTTGTCGCCTTCAGAAAGAAAGAAACAATGCGATGGAGAATGCTCCGTTGGGCATCGAGTTTGTGCAACAAGCAGCTCATCACAGACCAAATGTAGAGGGACGTAGCTTCATCTGGCTCTGCGTTCTCCATCTTTCTCCAATGCCTGAGTTTGTTGTTGTTGTTGGTGGTGAAGAGGTCAACAGGAAGTGGCTCTATTAGCAACAGCTGGAATGGGTACAGCGCCACCTATCATACCGGGGTATGACACGCTTTGTGCCTCTGATCCCATTCATTCACCGCCATATATCCAAGGAGAATTACCCTCGCTCAGATAAGGAGCAGAACCCAACTATAGCTGTAATGGAATTAATCTCATCATGCAGACCCACTGACTGGGACCACCACAGAGACCAATAAGCTGTTGTACGCCACAGCAGCAGATATCCCTGAGATTCCTGGCTATAACATTACAAGTGGGATTAATAATGGCCGAGAGCAAATTTTATTTGCAACCTCAATGTCTTAAGGGTTCCATGCTTTACTAAGCAGAGTAGGGTACAAAGAGATAGGTGGAGAGACTCACTATCACAGTTTCTGGCAGCAGACCAAGCACATAAAGAAAAGTCCCTCTTATAAGGTGTACTCAGTGTAAATTCATTTCCCCAACAGAGCAAGAAAAGTTACAAATAAACAAGACGCTATTGGCAGCATAACGGACAGACTATATAAACCAGTTTACAATAGGACAACAAGAAAGCAGGGGCATTGATGGGAAAAAATATGGATTCTGTTTGCTTTCACAGCCTGAGCATTCAAACTCCAGGTCCTTCTTAAATTGTGTTCACTCTTCTATCTGGAACGAGCTTCAAAATTGTTTTGTCATACATGAATACCACAAGCCATTAGAAGCAGTATCCCCCATGGAGAAGAAGGCTTGAGACCAAGATTAAGGTAACATGGAGATAAGTTAGCCAGCTATCAGAGTAACAGAAATGTGAAATGAACAAAGAACTTCCAAAGACATACAAGTCTGGCCATACCAAAGTCACTGAAGCCAAAAAAAGACTCACCACTGGTTACCTGGCTGGTAGGGCAACAACAGAAATGTAGAAGCCTCGAGAGAACACTGGTTCATGTTCTGATAATCACCAGAACATGAACCAGTGGTTAACATAATGGCACTTGAGAATGTACAAATAATTGGACTACACCAGGACCTAACATGTTCAAAGCTTATTGGCAGAAGAAACCAACTGTACTTCATGAACCTTTTCATAGATAAACTTGACAAACTGATAAAGAAGGCTAGCTCTGGGATGGGTACGGCTCTGCAGCGCCTTGAGCTGATTGTGTAAAGAAGAATGCTGCCCACCCTCTCCACAACACAGTGAGGAAACCATACAGTGTGTTTACAATTTAGGATAGATGGAATCCTTCTAGAGACTAAAGTACACGAATGAGGAATAAAACGGAGAAGACAGCAAGGAAAGTGTGAAGAGGAAAGAACTTGCCAGAAGGCTTACAATGACTCAACTATATGCTGTTTTACTACCCATTGTCCCATAGCCTAAATGTGTATGGCACAAATGATTAGTTGACAAAATGTATAGCATTTTAAAAGTATTCTCAAAAGGATTACTTACCAAGTTTAGAGTTTTAAAAACTACAATACACAAAAAACATATACGCTAGCATATTAACAGCAATATAGTATTTAAATTCATTTGGAAAGAAAGGATACTGCATTTGCGATGTCAATAAGATGTGTAAGGGCAAAAAGTGAAGGTAGATTGATCACCAGCTATATGTGGACTTACTGCTATGACCTAAGGTCTGAAAATGTAGGCAGAGAGGAGTACAACAGAGTAAAGCTGGATGTGGGACCACTATGCTTCAGACGACCAGGGACCAGTTGATGAAATGAGAGGAAACATACCCTGCATGGCTGCTGTCACAGCAATTAATGGTCTGAACACTCTTCTGACATCAAACAGCATAACTGACACAAGCTCGAACAGTAAGAGTGTACAAAACACAGCATAGTGCAATGTCGATTATATCCTGAAAGCATTTCTGACCTCACCTCATTAACTAACACTAAATCTGTGAATGTGACTTAAATATTGTCAGCCTCTCTCTATCAAAGAGATTGTGGAAACTCTTTCTCTGAGGGCCCTGGCTGTCAAGGACAAATGATAAAAGGACATGGTCAGTTTGACTCTTCACAGAGATTGACCCTTTTCTTACCTACACTTAAAACTCCATGACAAAGAGCCCTTGAGTGAGGCTAGTCTATGTTTTAACTCTTTGGCACCAGATGCATTACGTCTGTCCAATTAAGATTAAATAGTTAATATGGGATGAGGCAGCTGTCTCATCAGCAAACCTCTTCTCTTTGTTGCCAAACACAATGAACTCAGTTTTTTCTTGATTTAACTGAAGGAAATTTTGGTTCATCCACTTTTTGACTTGCTCTAAGCAGTCGCACAATGACTCTATAGGACTGCAGTCATCTGGAGACAGTGCCAGATATATCTGTGTGTCATCTGCATAGCTGTGGTAGTTGACTTTAGAGTTCTTCAGAATTTGACCCAGAGGCAGCATGTATAGAGTGAACAGAAGGGGTCCAAGAACTGACCCCTGAGGAACTCCACGTCATAGCCACTCGATCAGATTGATTACTTCCAATAGTCACAAAATAACTCCGCTCCTCCAAGTAGGACCTGAACCATTCTAGGACTGTCCCGCTGAGTCCTGCCAGGGATGTCCAAAGTCGGTCCTGGAGGGCCCCTGTCCTGCAGGTTTTAGATGTTGCCCTACCTCAACACATCTGATTCAGATCAAGACCTCATTAGCAGGCTTGTGCAGAATTTAACAATCTGTTGAAGAGATCCATTTAATCTGAATCAGGTGTGTTGAAGCAGGGCAACATCTAAAACCTGCAGGATAGCGGCCCTCGAGGACCGACTTTGGACATCCCTGATTTATGGAATCTTATGTGCAGAGCACGTTGCTGTTGCTGGTTATTTTGAAGTTCCATTCTTTTACCCCCTGCTGATGTGTTTGTCACTGGCCCTCTGCTGGCTATTATGCTTTGATTGGTGTGTGAAAATGTTGAATTGCATCTGGTAGAATAACAGGCAAAAAGGTGGCTACTTAAAACTGAATAGAAAGCTTTCAATTTGAATGCTTTGTGACCTTTTGCATTGGAGCTACGTGTTGTCTTGTTACTCCACTAATAAACCATAGTACGGTTTTTAGAATAAAAATATATAAATATTATTTATTGTTTTTTTGTTTAGGATTTCGATCTATTATTTTTTTTAATTAAGATGTCATAAGTAGAATTTCCATGTAAAGAATTAAATTATGATTTAAAAAAAGTTGCTGAACAAAACCAACCAAAATGACTGCTGGATGCACCCCGTTAAAAAGTAAGCCATGTACCAAAAACATTATATATATATATATATATATGTATATATATATATATATATATATATATATATATATATATACAGTATAGATATATACAGTAATATATATATTATTCACAGTTCAATTTTGAGTATGGTTCACGGTTAGTTATGAAATAGATAAATAGATATCTGCATGCATCTCCTCAGATGTCTGTGGTGCTGACACCAGTTTTTCAGTACCAAAAGTAGTTTTGTCCCTGCCATGTAAAGCGAAATGGAGAAAATATGTTTCTCTTGCACTGAATTAACATCTGTAGGATGTGTGGAACACAACTTCATTTTCAGGTGGATAATGAGAATGGCAAAGGAACAAAGGAATTAAAATTTGAGCAGATCCATAACACTATGTACCAGATAAAAAGAATAATTCAGAATTTTGGATGTTCTGAAGCTGCAAATGTTAGAGTAATGTTTATTCTGAAACTGAAGCGTACATCACTGCACCTCTGGTGGCTAACATGTACGCTTTCATATGTGTGCAAAATGATCAAATAAAGTAAAAAACCTTTTTCATTTATGAAAGTTTGATTTTGAGTATCTTTATGGTAATCTAAAAAATCTATAAATGCAGAGATGCACATACATCTGCTTAGATGGCCGTGGGGCCCATGTTCCAGTACTGGACAGCTTTCCATAACACTGTTCCATAAAATGAGGAGAATTCAGAGATGGTCATACAAAAGTGAGAAATGAACTTGAACAGATTCATTTTTGGACACCAAAGTTAGTTCAGAATTTCAAATGAAAAACTAAACTATGAAACAATGAAGATGAACTGATTCTGAACTAGTTAGTGGCCAGTCTGCTGCTCTGTAAGTTTTACAGTCATTTGATGATGTGGGATTTTAGCTGTGTAGAAGCTTAGAAAGCTTGTAAATGCAGCCTTTTGAACTTGGTCCTTCCTACCCGTTTACTGGTGAGTAACGCTGCATCTATTAGATGCATGAAGTTATCAGATGCAGTAGCGTCAGACATAGTGAAAAAAAAACTGTTCCATGCTGTCATTACCTGGTGTCTCTACACCCTCTGACCGAAATCTGCAGCCCAAATGATGTCCCAAGCACATGGGAGTAAGAAGAAACCAGGGAAATATCTGCAGAGGCCTCCCAGATAGCAGTGGACTCCGGGGCGGATCCGCCCTCAAGCCGGGCAGGTCCGCCGTCCTGATCAACCGCTCACCCCGCTTCCACACAGTGTTACGATGCGTTCAGACCGTTACTCGCGCGAGTTTTGCCGCGGGTGTAGTTGAATTTACTTGCGTTATTTGCGCGAGTAAACAATGACCGAATTTTCGCTCAAGGGGCTATTTGGAGCCATTGCCTCCATTTCATTCTCTCATCAACCGTGGCTGATATAAGTACCATCGCGTCCTTGTACCTGCTGTGGCAGTCCGAGATTCGTCGGAAACGCAAACGCCTTCGTGTCTGAATCAGTGACATCATCCGGAGCCGCACTCAGCTCAGAGAATTTCACCGCCTTCTCCAGGAGTGACGGCCTGGATGACGGCCGCTTCCAGCGGTATTTCAGGCTCACCAGGACCTAGTTTGATGACCTGCTGGAGAGGATCGGTGCCGTGATCTCTCGGCAGGACACCAACTACAGGCGCTCCATTTCAGCTGCGGAGCGCCGTTCCATCTGTCTCCGGTGAGTGGCAGATACATCAATTAAAAAAATCCCGGGACGCTGTCGTCCAGAATCTCAACGCTGATAGGCTGTCGTGACAAAGTTGGATTTTCTGAACTCGCGCGAATTCGCGTCTCGTCATTTGCTCGGCGGTATTCGCTTCATTGGTGTCATTCGCGGCGCCGGCTCGAATTGGCGTCTATTCGCGTATTTGCATTGACTTTGTATGTAATCACGTCGCGCAAAAAATTCGCACCGCGTCCGGTCTGAATGCACCGTTATATCTCATCAGCGGACCCGTTCCGCGCTCTTTTCAAACCTCAGCTTCAGCTGCATTCGGAGTTGGGCAGCGACACGCCCCGCCCCCAAACAATGTGCTGTGAAACAGCGGAAGCGCTGCACACTCTAGGCGGATCCGCAGCATTCTTTGTTACAGCGTCATTCCAAGTTGGAAAGCAACAGCGAAACGTCTCCTTCAGCAGATCGTACACTGTAAGTAAACTGTTAAAACTGTTAATATGTGCTTGTTTATGCAGATGGAAAGCGGGTGAATCTGTCTCTATGATTTAACTTTTAACTTTGTAATATAGCATGGCGATATAGCATACCATAGCGATATAGCATAGCGAGCGTGGTTAGCTAGCTCACATAGAATATTGCTGGTAGGTAATGTAGATTTGAGTTAACCCTGGTAATCACTCATTCATCCAAGTTGACTATTTTTGTTAGTCTTAAACTGCATTCCTATATTTAGAAATTCTATGTCTGAAGTATGTGACAGATTGTCTGTTTTGGAGTGCATCACTATGTG